>NC_045707.1:60631952-61289912 GCF_009834535.1 Camelus ferus | reverse complement strand
ATAACTAGCTAGTATATGTAAATGGCCTCTATGAAGTCCACAGAGGTCCATATACACACCTCTGGATACCTGTATATACTCCATCTGGCACAGATATGGACAGTTCTCCCACGGGCCCCCAAATCTAAGAGCTAAACCAATTTTTCTCTATAGTTTACTACATTCAGTTTACCAGGAATTTTTGTCCACCTGTCTCCTCCATTTTTCCTGAACTTATCCATTTCTCTCCCAATGATGTGAGTCAGAGTTGGATCAGCCACCGCCTGATCTGAACCACCAGGGTTTCTTACCAGGACAGCTATCATAGCCTGCCCCCTGACTCAGCTCCCTGCTTTCATTTTTGCCCCTTAAAATCCATTCTCTACACAGGAGTGATGTCATCTTTTAAAAAGATTAATTAGATCAGTCTATTTGCATAAAACTCAGCACGGTTTCCTATTACATTGAGAAAAAGTCCCTAATCCTTTGCCTGGCCTACAGGACCTCGGGTGATCTATCCCTGCCTGTGTTGCCGAAGTCTCCCCTTCCCTCTTCCATCGCTCACTCTGCTTGGAGCCACAGAGGACCTTTCAGTGTTTCTGGAACTCACGAAGTTTATCTGACCCCAGGACCTTTGCCCTTGCCCTTTCTTAAGGCTTGCATGCTATTCCCCCAGATCTTCACATCACATGGCTGGTTCCTTCCCATGAAGGTCTAAGGCCAGACATCACCAAGAGGCCTTCTCTGATAACCAGATCTCAAACTGTCTTTCCCCCCCAAGCCCAGGGCAGTCACTCTCTGACACATTACTTTGTCTTATTTTCTTTATTCCACTTATCACCATCTGAGATGACCACATTTATTTGTTTACTTGTAGAACATCTGTCTCCCCTAACAGAGTGTCAGCCTCATGAAAGAAGGACCTTTGTCTACCTTGCTTATCTCTGTATTGTCACCCTCTAAAATAGGGCCTGGCAGGAAGTAGGCGCTCAATAATAATTTGACAGATGAACGAACTGGTGTTTTTTAAGCCTGACCCGGAAGTATTGAGCTCTGTCATACTTTCCATGAATATGAAATCATCAAACAAGATAATGGGGTCTTAAGATATTCTCACCAAATTTAATATCCAGGTCCTAAATTTTATGAGGCTGGAACATTCTGGAGCACTATAAAGGGGTTCAGAACACAGAGCACATTTTAATCCTCGCTGTGCTCTTCCTGTCTGTGTGACCTTGGACACGTTAGTTAACATATTGAAACTGGCTTCCTCATGGAGAAAAAAATACGGATGATAACACATACATTAGAGGGTTTTGTGAGGATTAAATGAGCTAAGCCTTCGGCCGGGTTCCTGGAACACGGGACACACACTTAATAAATGGTGGCTGTTATTATTATGGTTATTGTTATTGTAGCAATTCTGGCACCATGCTTTACAAAGGATGTTGACAAGTTGGAGCTTATCCAGAGGAGAACAAACAATCTTGTGAAGGGTCTGGAAGCCACAACTTGTGAGGAACCACTGAAATCCCGAGGATGTTTATTTTGGAAAAGACAAGTTTTATGAGGAACATGATAGTTTTTTTTAAAAAAACACTGAAAAGCACTGTCATATGAGGCCTTAGATTTCTTCAGTGCTGTCCTGGAAGATACCACTAGAGCCAAGGAGTGAAAGCTAGGTCTTGAACTCTTTATGGTCTAATAACCAAACTGCCTGAACCAAAATAGGACTGAATTCTACTTATAAAAGTAAAAAAAAATTAAGGCATGGTTATGTATCTTTTGATTAAGGAAATTATACAGTATCTGAAGCCATTTATCATTGCCACAATGGAGACTTGTATCGACATGCAAAAATGTCTGCAGCATGTAGTTGCAAAAAGGAGACCATGAAACATGTGCATATATGCTGGGATCCCAACTCTGTACACGTGAGAGAAGAGCTTGTAAGTACAAGCGCACACAGATGAAATGTGCTGCTTTACCAAGCGGTGTTTGCTGTCACTTCAAATGTTGAGGCAGAGGCCAGACAACCTCTTACAAGAAATGGCATTCAAGAGGTGATGTGGCTAGGAGGGTACAGCTCAGTGGTAGAGTGCGTGCTTAGCAGGAACAGGGTCCTGGGTTCAATCCCCAGTACTGCCATTAAAAAATAAATGAATAAACTTAATTGCACCCCTCACCAAAAAAAAAAAAAAAAAAAAAAAAAAAAAAAGAAAGTGTTAAAAATTAAAAAAAAAAAAAAAAAAAAGGAAGAAGAAGAAGCGATGTGTCAGAGGAAGGGTTGGGCAGGGAAAACTCTGAAAAGTTTTGAAAGTTCCATGGGTCTGTGACCTTACAAAATAAGAGTTTTGAACTGTGGTAATAAAAGATAGCGTTTTTTTTTTTTTTTTTAAAGAAGTAAAGAGGATATCAGGACTCCTCAAATACCTTTATTCCCTCCTAATTAAAATATGGAGAAGAAAAAAAAAGCTAATCCCAAGAAACTCAAAGCGCTGGGCTCCATGGTCTAATGGTGACACTGTAACATTAGGTAGTAGATGTTTCTGGCCACCATTTCTCTTATGCCGCAGCAAAAGCCTGTCAACCCTCTTTGAATCTCATTTTCTGGATCCTTCCTGAAAGAGGAAGAAGTTACAACCTTTCTAGTTCTGAAAGTCGGTGATTCATCTTGATTATTTTCATGAATATGAACTCAGCCAAGAATTAGAAGCCACCTGAATTTTGTAAATAAGGAATTTCCAAGAACACTAACAAAGGAATAACTTTAGGAGAACGTTGATCCAAAAAATCAGGGAGGATTCTTTTTTTCCTGCCAGGATCAAAAAGTAATAAATGATTCCTTTTGTAATTTAATGGGTGAAAAGTTGAACTCTAAGACAGGCACCCACAAGTAGAGTTTTCCAGTAACACCTTATCTGATACATAAGATGACATTAAGTAGTCGCCTACATTGGCTTCTTAGCCTTTGATGATGAAGGTGCCCTTCTTCACTGTTGTTCAAGTTCTAGGCAGAGCTTTCAGACTAACTTTACCCTAGAAGGGCCAACAGAAAGAAGACTACCGTTTTCAAGCACTGAGGACACTATCTTATCCTCTCTTGAGGTTTACCTCCCTCCAGTGTTATACCACAGATTATTTTCAGTGGTGGCAAAAACATGCACTTTTCCTTTCCCGCTTAATGAACAAAGAGATGTACTTCTTGACTCGTCAATAAGTGGAGACCCCACTGAACTTTTCAAGACATCATGTGTGAGACATTTATAAGACCAGAGAACAGCCCCGTTCTCTTCAAGTCTCTGATTATAATTCACATAGATTTTCTTATGGGAATGGAACAAAGTCAGATTTGCTGTGCCATGCTCTCCTGATGAGAGTTCTGACTCCTCTATTTCAGATGAAGAAAGCATTGGAACAAGACAATGGTCAGGAACTCCCCTCACTCCCCTGTCCCCTGCCCAGAACTGACCTGGAGTTCTCAACACAATGACTTCAGGCTCAAATAGTTACTGTCTGAATGGAAGGTAGCCTTTTTTTTTTTCCTTCCAGAACTTAGAATTTTTTATTGTTAATTTTTTAAACAATAGGTTTGAAATTCACATAACATAAAATTAACCATTACAAAGTGAACATTTCAGGGGATTTAGTACATTCACCATCCCCTCCTCCCCCAAGTCCCTGGGAACTACCAGTCTGTTTTCTGTCTCTATGGTTTTACCTGTTCTTGATATTTCATATAAATGGAATCATGGAATATATGACCTTTTGATTCTGGGAAGATAGACTTTTAATCATTCCCAAGTCCATACTTTAGTAAAAGACCACATTTGTATATTGAAGTATATAAACATTATCATATCAATTTATCTAAACAAGCATTTTATTAAGACCCAGCATTTGCAAAACACCTAAAGTGCTTTAGGAGCACAAAAAAGGCCTATTAATTTTCTTTGTACTCAAAGGGCCCACAGTTTGGGAAGGGGTGACAGATAAAGAGGACTGAATGCCAAACAGGAGAAGCCACTTTTTCTCAGCAAGCTGGAGAAACGTGGCAAACAAGGGAAGTATGTAAGTGCTTTGAGGTCCTTCCTTGGCCATATCAAGGAACGGTACTGGTATTAGTTAGAATTCTTGGTTGCAAGTTCCAGAAATTCAATTGAATTAGCTTAATCCAAAATAAGGTACATTTATCATTGGGAATCAAGGGTGACTTGTGACACATGGTCATAGAATAGAGCCTAGATTCAAAAGAGTAGCTCAGGCAGCTCCCTCTCTCATGTTGGCTCCTGTATGCACTTTAGTGTCAGTTCATTCTTTGCTCTCTGCTCACGTGGGCACAAGACCACCACCCCACAGTTCCCAAGCTTCATACTGCATGAAATCTATGATCATGGGCTCCAGAGTCACAGAGGTGAGTCTAAATCCTAATTTGGCCATGTAGGCTGTGTGACTTCGGACAAGTCACTTTACCTCCCTGATCTGTTTCTTCAGTAATAGCACTTACTTATAAGAACTTTAACTGAGAAAACATATTTAAAGATGAATGTCTAATATATAAATCTTCAGTAAAAATTATTTATTATTACTGTTACCTATACCATCATCATTATAATTATTATGATTATTAAAGAAGCCAGCCCTAGCTGAGTGGGTCTCAATCACGAATCCAGATTTCTAGGAAAGAGACTCTGAATGATCCAACCTGGGTCAAGTGCTCACCTCTGCTCCAGCAGTTACAGCCAGAGGGTAGAGGAACAATGGAGAGAGATGGCTACCAGACACACATTCCGTGGAAGAACAGGAAGACTGTGAGCTACCGAACCCAAGAGAAAAGCTGCCAGGGATCAGAGAGAAGGGGTATGGGGAGAGAAGTCAGGGCCCCTATTCTGCCCAGCAGGCAGCTGTCTGCGGAGCCCAGGCTGTGATGGGAGGACAGACGTGTTGCAGGCTTTTCAGTCATAGCTCAAGGACCCTCAGGCTGATCTTTGCAACTTGTGCTACTGCTGATTGAATTCAGCTAGTGTCCATTAGCTAACCTCTTGGGCTTTGAAATCACTGGGTACTTTCTTTTCTTTCTTTTTTTTTTTTTAATCACTTTAATGTGTTTGGATTATCCTTTTATTCTCTCTGATCTTTAGTTTAAAATTTTATTTTATCTTAATTGTTCTTAGCTCACGGTTTGCTTGCTGCCTTCCCTTTTCTTTTCTTTTATGTTCTTTTTTTGTGGGAGGAGGGTTGCAGAGAAGGGGTCATTTATTTAACCTAGTTTCCATGATCATTTAATCTTTATTGAACTGTCCGATCTTATTTTTTATTCTAAGTTTTATAACTGTTCTTTAACCTTTTTATTGCCTATAATTTTTAGTCCTCTGAAATACTGCCAGAGTAAAACACAGATGTAGAGGTTCAGCTGAGAAGATGGTCCCTTTCTCCCTAAGAGGCTGATGGGTATTCGTTTCCATTTCAGCCATCCTCAGGGGCCCCCAGCCCCTGAAACTGATCTTTACACAAATCTTACAACAGCGCAGCGTAATTCCCCTTCACTGGCTCTTTCCCACCACATTTTGCTGCCACTCTGCTAGGAGAAAGTACCTTCTATCAGCAGACTGAGAAAGCAGTGAGCCCCACTCCTCCAGAGAACCAAAAGCTTGCAGCTCTGCCAAAGATTCAGTGAAACAGGACACACCGTTCCAGAGGAACAAGGCCTCCTTGTCACTGGCTTAACCCTAGGACTTCTTCTCTTCTCTGTCCGAATCTAGTCCCTGCTTGACTTCTTAGACACCATCTAAATGCTGATGGTACCCAAATGTCTGTCTTCAGAACACAGCCTCTCTCCAGAACTCTATAAAGCTAACCTCCCATTAGAAACCTCATTTTAAATGTCCAACAGACACCTCAACCTTAGCATATCCAAAGCTAAACTATTAATTCTGCCCCCTACTGAACCAGTTCCTCCTAAAGTCTTCTCCATCTCAGATAATGGTAACACCATTCTTCTAGTCATCTAGGCCAAAAAAATAAGGGTCATCTTTTACTACATTTTTTTCTCATATAGCTCGCATCCAATCAATCAGAAAATCCTGTTGGTTCTACTTCAAACTTTCCTCACCTTTTCCTGGGGGTAATGCAGTAGCCTACTTACTTACAGGTCTCTCTCCTTCCATCCCTGCCTCCTAAATTCTACTTATTGTATGACAGCTAGAGAAATCCTTTAGAAATATTTATCAAACTGCATTATTCCACTGAGAATCACCCACTGACTCCCTATCTTACTGAGACTACAACCCCTACTTTTGACTGTGAGTTATAGGATCGTACATGACCTGCTCCACCACCTAACTCCTCCCCCCCCCCCAGCTACCTATCTGATCATTTTCCCCTGGTTTATTCTATTCTAGCTCTGCTGGCTTCCTCTTCCATGTTCCTCCAATAGCAATTATGCACCTACTCCAGGGTTTTTGTAATTGCTCTTCCCTCCTCCTGGAATTCTCTTCCACCAAATATTCACATGGTGTAATCCCTCACTCCCTTCAGTTTTATACTTAAATGTCACTCTATCATCCTGTATAAAATCGTGCCCACCTTATCATTCTACCCCCTTCCTCACTTTATTTTTCTTCACCATCTGCTGCAGTTGGCTAATGTCTGTCTCTCTTTACTAAAATGCAAGCTCCACTGCAAAAAAATGTATTCTTCCCCATGTGTTCACTTATGTATCCCTACTGTCTAGATGATTTCCTGGCACTAGAAGATGCTCAATAATTATTTGAAAAACTTCTTGAATGAGTCAATAAATGATTTAACAAATTCTGGTATTATAATTGATGCAGCATTTTCAAACAGTGTATGTGTTGGGAGGGGGAATACTGGGAAGGGGAAAAAAGATAAATAAAAAAGTAAAGAGGAAGGCGCCAACCACTGACTGAACTCCCCCTGAATGCCAGGCACTGTGTTAAATGTCTCTTCCAGGTTATTACTTTTAATCCTAGATTTTGTAAGATACATGACCATATTCGCTCAGCTCTAATAAACCCTCTGAGATTTATCTCCCATTATCTATTATATTTTCTGAGATTTATCTCCCGTTTCTATTATCTTTTCACTTAAGCTATAGTACTATTCGCCTGCAAGAGACATAGCCTTTAGAAAATCAGTCTTCTGATCTTGGTATTTTATGCTTTTCCCTTTGTCTGTAGGAAAACTGTCATGGCGGGCAAAAGTGGACGGGCCACATTTATCCCGGTGAATGCAGGATAAAAAGTGAGCCATGAAAAGGGATACAAAGTATTATGGGTTTATAACAAAGGAGGAATCAAAGAAGACCTTAGGAAGAAGGTAGTATTTGATCTGGACCTCAAAGAATTGACAAGCTCTGTAAACTTAGAAGTTTGATATAAGGTAAACTTATATAAAGTATAAGGAAGGGCAAAGAACTCTTAAAGTACACAATATTTAAAAAAAAAAAAGCCTTTCAGTAAATGTGGTAGGCAGCTTCTAAGATGACCCCTGAGACCCCTACCCCCTGGTATTTATACCGCTGTGTAATCCTCTCCACTTGAATGTGAACAGGACCAGTGACTCGCTTCTAGCCAACAGAGGACGGCGAAGGTGAGTGGGATGTCACTTCCCTAATTAGGTTAAATAGGATTGTGACTACTGTTTTGCTAGCAGATCCTCTCTATTGCCTTCTCAGCATATGTGCTTCAGTGAGACAGGCTTTCATTCTGGAGGAGCTCATGT
Organism: Camelus ferus; assembly: GCF_009834535.1. Taxonomy (NCBI): domain Eukaryota; kingdom Metazoa; phylum Chordata; class Mammalia; order Artiodactyla; family Camelidae; genus Camelus; species Camelus ferus. The sequence continues at coordinate 61,282,190 of NC_045707.1, read as the reverse complement.
GGCAAGAAACTGTGGGAGTCTCTTGCCAACAGACAGCAAGGACCTGAAGGTCCCAGTCCAACAGCACTCCCCAGTCAAGCCTTCAGATGATGTCTCAGTCCTCACTGATGCTTTAATTTCAGTCTTATGAGATACCCTCACTCAGAGCGCCCAACGAAGTCATGCCAGAACTCCTGACCCACAGAAACGGGAAACAAATAAATGTGTGTTGCTTTAAGTTGCTATATTTTGTGGCAATTTGTTGTACAGCAACAAATAACTAGTTCAGTAAGGGACAAATAAAACATTTGCATTTTCCCCAGATCTCTTTTGTAACCAATCTTTCAATTTTTAATTCAAGTGTTCATTGAATACATGTTTACGAGGCATCTTCTTTATACAATTACTGTTATAGTTCCTACAAAGCCTGGAAAGATGAATCAGAGAGAGACTCTGCCCTTAAGAAGTCTAGTGCAGGTAGGTAAGGTGTGCTCAAGAATAACTATTAAGACCAGGTGGGAAGTGCTAATTCACCCAGGAGTAGCTGGAGAAATCCATCAAGAACTCCTGGTGGAGGGGCATTTGAGCTAGATCTCAAAAAGCAGGTTGGATGTGCAGAGGAAGGCAAGGGAATGTGTATAAGCAAACACATCAAGATGAGGATTATAGGGTATTACAGCAGATAATAAACAATTCCTCTTGGCCACAGAATAGATACTTTCAGACTATAGGAAACATGTATGTAAACAGCCTTGGAGAAGTAGGCTGGGACCATGTTGTGAAGTCCCTTGAACACCGGGTGAAGGGCTAAAAAGTGGCATATTTTTAGAACATTTGTTCAAACTTCATTGCCAAGAACAATACAGTCCCAACATCCTTTATGAAACCTTCCTCATTCCATAGCTAATACTTTTAAATATTGGGCCAAAGGTAAAAACTTCCTGATTTTATCATGTCCCAGTTCATTTAAGATTACTTATCCATTGAGTTTCTCTGAAATGAATGACTCACTGCATTTTATGATGCAATTTGAAGACCACTGAAAATGAGAAATTAACACCATCTATAAAGTGTTGTATGCATTTTTACTATGTGTGAAGTTTTTTGGTCAATGTCTTCATTTGTTTCCAGTTTAGAAAAAAAACTCTTCTGACTATATTTTCTCCCAATGTCATTGACTTTAAGTATTTTCATTTATTCATCAGGGTTTGGAGACAAGCCACATGGTTGCAAAATATGTATTTACGTCTAATTTGTACACAGCTTTTGCTTGTAATTTAACTGAAGGTAGCTGAAATGGTGCTTAAACAGACAATTTTCACTTACCAGCATGCAATCACTTCAAAAATCCATCCCAGAACATCCTGAAATTAATCTCCACTGGAGGCTCTCTCTACATAATCTCTATTAGCTGCAAAATTCTTTGTACAGGTTCCCAAGCTTTTCAAAAGCTTTCCTCTCATCCAGAGGGATATGGCTCGCTTTATAGTCTTTCGTATATTATTTTAGAAGAGAGCACACATGTACCATCTTGCTCCCTACTAGTAAAAGTTTTTTGCAATTCTTTGTTAATTATGCGCCAATATCTACTTAAATGCTCCAAACATCACATAACCAAGTATTCTCCAGGCTTTCAAAAGATCAACAAATAGTGATTCTCACCTTGTCTCTCTCAATTTTGCATTGTAGTACAGGTAATCCTATGGCAGCAACTGTCCAATGACCACATTACCATCCCCACACTTTCGCAGCTAAAAACAGTTTATTGTTCAGTGTCACAATTTGATTTTTTTTTTTTTTTGATGGATGATGTTTAAGCAGTCTGGAGAATTAATGGGGTTCAGCAGAGGCCACAGTCCTAACTAGGTTTTGTAATTGATATCTGGGAGGCTGCAGCCTTTTTTTCCTTCCTGAGAGGCAGTGTAATTAGCCAAGGCTGTCTGTTTGTGCAAGGGAGGAGGAGGGGGAAGAGGAGGGGAGGGTAGGGAGGGAGGAAGAGGGAGGTCTGCAGTCCCCTGAGGGCTTGAAATTGCAGGGCTCTTTCCCCATCAAAACAATTCCATAGAAGCAAGAGAGGCAGAGTGCTTCTAGAAAAGAAAGGTTCTTCGAACATAGTATTTGCAATTTAGTACATTCATAATTCTCCAACTACTGTTCAAAAGAACTTAGTGGTTTATGCCTCTAAGTATGGGGTATATAAAACACAAATTTATTCACTTGAAATTATTTTAAATTTCCAATAAAATTCACATTGGAGTATGTCTCGATAGTAAGTTCCTTGATTCTTTTAAAATTACTATACAACATATGGGAATTATTTTTAATAATAAATTCATTTGAGGACTATAACTTCATTTTTAAACTTATGATTTATACCCCTATATTTTAAATTTTGCATATACTTAATAATATGATACAATATCTGAATGGTTCAGGGACCAGCTTTAAATCATTTAACTTATGTGATGGAGACCATATGCAGAAAGGAGAGAATTTTTTGAATGTGAAATGTAATATAACTCAAAGAGTTACATAAGTTTATAAAGAATCATTAATATTCTTTAATTTTGCCAACTTATCAAGCAGCTGATTTCACAAAAACTTTTTATAATCTTTTCCTTCTTTGCATTTATATTTCTATTCTTTTGTTTTGAAATGTATTGCTTAAAATAAAAAGATATACTTTTAGACACTCTATAATCTTGACTGCTGCAATTCTCCTTTAATATCAGCCTGTCAAGGTCAAAAGAATGTTTTCATTTTTGCTCTGCAGTATAGACCTCAAATCTCTTGAATGCTTTCCCTGTCATTTTTCTGTATATTAAATTCAAAATTCACCAAGTTCTAATATCTGTACAGGGCCCTCCTTATATTTTATTTAGTCTTCTACCCACAATATTCACTTTCTTTCTATCTCTTATCTCTCACTTTGATCCTTTTTCCCTTGGGTTTTTTGGGGTTTTTTTTTAGTGATTAGTGAAAGTTTACTATGCAAACACCAAAAAGACAGTTGGCAAATTGGGGGCACTCAAACTAAAACATGTAATGAGACTCAAGAGTATATTGGGGTCTTTTAGGTTTGGGGTTTTTTTTGTTTGTTTGTTTATACACCCGTATTTATTCTTTAGTTGACATCCTACTAGACTTCTAGAAGTAGACATAAGTTATGTTTTTAAAGTTATACTTAACATACAGTATTGTATTAGTTTCAGATGTACAACACAGTGATTCAATATTTTTATACATTATGAAATAATCACCACAATAAGTCCAGGTACCACCTGTCACCATATAAGGTTACAATACTATTGACTATATTCTTTATGTGTACATTACATCCCTGTGACTTATTTATCTTATATGTGGAAGTTTGTTTTAAGTTTTTATACATGATTCCACCCAACCGATTGCATAATCAATTAGTGTATTCATATCCATTCATTCTAAGCGCTGTAATCTGTGGTCTAAACAATTAAGCAAATCTAAACTCACTACTAAATTTACAATAAAACTAAGTGGACTGGTAATCAGGAGACAACATTTCTATACAAGACTGTAAATTTAGAAAGGCAATCACCCTTTGGTGTTGGTAATTTCTATTCTGGGTGGTTAGCAAACATTCAATGACATTCAATGAGTATTTATAGAATTAATGAACTCTGGGACGTGAATACTATCATTCTCCTCATTTTATTGATGAGATCACATCATTTCTAGTGGTGAAGCCAAGATCCAGACCCAAGTGGAGAACTCTGGAGTTTACTTTCTTAATTACTATGCAATTCTGCCTCTCTTAGCAATAAAAGATAGGCATCAAAAAGTCCCACTTTTAGTATGAGGCTCTGCTAAATGTATGAGAACTCAAGTAATAGCCTAGAAGAACAAAAGAATTTTACATCATTATATGAAGATTTTTTAAGTAATGTAATATTCTCACATTATCTTCTTCAAGTATGGAAAATATAGCCAGAATACTAAATATTTTGATGTTGGAAAATCATTGCCATATAATTTCTGCCGTAGCATTTACTTTTACCCAAATGCCAAAGCCTCATAATTGCAGGCTTGCAAAAACAATAAAAGAATGAAAGAGTCCACTCCTAAGGGTATAAGAGACTGAGATCGATATTAGGCTTTTACTGCTTGGTTTGCACATCTGAAGAAACATGTGAGACAAATGCCAAAGAAACACAATGGAGATCAGAGTACTCCGCAAACAGCTGGATTCGTCTCTGACAGCCACTAAGTCTTACATCTTTTCTCTAGAAAACCAGCATAGCGAATTTTCCTTTTAAAAGCTCCGATTTATCTTCTGTATCCTAGGTTGGATTTCAGATTGTGTAATAATCCATTATGTACTGTTAGTCGAGAATCTGGTACCAGTTATTGCTTCTGGATGCCCATGGCCCCCAAACCTTGATATTACAGATGATATGTTTAGTCAGGGAGCCCCTGAAGGCAACAACATACAAAGTCAGCAGGAATCCCTACAGAGAGGACACACAACAACCAGTTATTGTTCCAGCAGACTGCGTCTGGTTTCACGTGAGTTTAGTTCAAGATTCGAAAGTCTTTTCAGTGATGAAATCCCAGGGCTCTGGCACAGGATCTCATGAGGCATAAGCGAACCCCGCTGAAGTTCAGCCACAGGGAGTGGAAGGTTGTGGGAGTGCATCACTGAGCCCCGGCAGTAGTCTCCACAGTTATTCATAACCGTGCACAGTCATGGAGCTTAGCTGAACCACCACACATCCAACAAAGGATGTATAGAAATCCAATCTTATTTTCTTAAGAGTTAACAAGATGATTTTAAATGCATTTTGTAATGATGAGTATCAAGTACAGAAAATCTTCATGGATTTAACAAAACAATTGAAAAATTAGGTAGGAATGTATCTTTTTTCTTATGAAAAAATGCCAGCATTTTAAACAAAAAAGTGAGACGTTGCAAGGCAAATGTTTACCTATTTAAATGAGCAAGTTATTCTAAATATCATAGAATAATTTACATAAAAGTAACATAACTATACTGTAAGTAGAAGCCAGCATTAATTTTATTAGTTTAGTTACTATATTCATTTAATCTAAATCATTGGAGATTTATTATCATTGCTTACTCATTCTGTTTATATTAAAATATCTCTGGCTTAATATGACTATCATTACTAATACTATCACTTTGTACTTTTAAATCTTATTTATATATTATAAATGTTACATTATGTATTATATGATATATTATGTCACTGTTTTTATGTTCTTCTTATGTGTGAACAGAATGATCATTAATTTGGAGGGTCATCTAATTCCTAAGCTGTATGTCTGAGAAATGAGAAAATGGTTAATCCAGGAGAGTGGACATGGGACCACTTTCACAGACACGGAGAGAGTAATCTCTAACAGAACAACTACATTCAGAAGCTATATTATGGCCAAAGAACAGAACAGGTCATTTCTCTTTGTTACTAGATCAACATTTCTTTCACTACCCAGCGGGATCAGTGAGACAGAGGTGAATGTCCAGACCAATCTGACAATGAAAAGGCAAAGTTCAGGGGCAGCTTCTTTAAAAGACAGGTTGCCACAGGGGGAAAAAATTGTAAAGAAGGAAAGGTCTTCAGTTCATCAGGAAACCCTGTAGCTGTCTATTTATCACAATGCAATGTGTCTGACCCTCTGGAAACATACCCTTCTGCTCTTGTTCCTTGTCTAAATACGCGGAAGGACTAGTCAGCAGCTGTGTCCTGAGCACTAAGGGATGACTTCTGAATCCCTGAAAACTGACTGCTTTCTACTTTGTCTGCCTAGGTCTCAATCTTACAACCTCCATGAGCACAGCTAGAACAGAATGCTGAATCAATTTTCCTATTGTTACAGAATTTTAGCAGGGGCCCCAATGTTGAATATAATTAGACCAAAACCAGTTGAGTGGAGATCATTAATTCAAGGCTAAGACCCTGTCAGACTTGATGTGTGAGCCCCCAGCACTCACGATGGGGGTGTCCAGCTCATCATTCTCTACTTTAAGAATGTAGGTGGTGGAGATTCCCCAGCGAGACCTGTCAGTGGGTTATGCATCCCTCCCCACAACACACACACATTGTGTGAAGAAAGGAAGTGCCTCTACTCCCCACCAACCAAACTAAATGAGGAGGCTTCAAAGACACACCTGGAGAGTTACACCGGTGTCTCCTTGAAAGTTTGGTGACATGGGCTATTGTAGCTGAAAAAACTTAAACATGAAATCTTGATTCCCCTGAGAGCAGAGTGAGAAAAGAAACACTAAAATGGAAGTTAATTATTTTCTCACCATGGGTGGGACAAAAGTGTACGTATCCTGAAGACCAAATATGGATTCTGTAGAAGGGAGCTAAGCTTTAATCATCTTTCTGTGGCCTCTGAATAAAAAAGCTCCCCTGGAAGGATGCAGTGATGCCCCCAGAGAGAATCTGAAGTTTCAAAGATTCCTTTGGATTTAAAAAATTCCTATAAATTTGGGCATGTTCTCACAGAATCCAAGCCAATGAACATTTTCACACCACCAAATTAATGGTCATAAAACACTTTCTTCAGCATTAAAAAAAAAAAAAAAAAAAAAACCCTCATTTCCCAGTGGTTAGACTCAGATCAAACTAAAAACTTACTATCTGAAAAAATCAAGGCATTTCTTCCAACAGCTAGAATATTGTAATTGTTCTGAGCAACATTTTATGAAAGACATTCTGAAGATGATTCAGAAGACAACAGTCAGATGAATAAGGGTCTGGAAAGATGATCATATGAGAGAACGTGGGGTTATTAGCCAAGAAAAGAGAAAGTACAGAGCTTGTATGAGCCCTGCCTTCCAGCAACTGAATACCTGTCACGTAGGAGGACTTGCGTTATTCTGCACTATTCCATGGGGCAAAACTAAGATCATAAGGAAGAGTTCAAAGGGAGATCACGTGACCCCTATGTCAGCAAGAGCAGGAAGTAAGTTGAGCTGTTCAGAAAGAGAATTTGCTATTTAAAAAGTGATGCACCCCAGCCACTAATTATGTTCAAGCAGATTCTGGAAAATTCAAAATTCCAAAATTTAAAATTATAGTTAACATAGAGACCATACATCTCAATGGAACTTACTGAAATTGTCACAGGGACTTCGGGAAAGCCAAGGCCTGGGTTAGTCATTCCTTTCTGTTTAAAAAAAAGTGAGGATGTTTAGTGAATATTTACATATTAATTGCCATAAAATTTAAGTTATATCCATGTCTATTCTGTATCTTATCAACTTTTGAGGTTCTATTTAAATACGTTTCCTAAAAAGAGCACAGAACTGTTCTATTAGATTACGTGATTTGATTTAGCAGTTCCAAGGACAATCAATGTGTAACTTTGAGACTGTATATTGGTTATAAGACATATTTGTTGGAGTTTGTAGAAATTTCAGTGTGTTCTAGTAAGTTGTAAATTATGTTTTTATAGAAGGCAGAGTTTGCTTATCAACCTTGTGAAAATTAGCCTAAGTCATCACTAATATATTTCTAGTTCATTCAATTTATATAAAGTGCTAAGTAAATTCTCTTGAATTAGGAACATATCTAAAAGCACTCCTCCTTATAAATATTACTGTGCAAATAAGATAAATGCTGCTCTAACAGATTAATTTTAAGATACAGTGCACACATCTCATTTTTTCCAAAATCTTCTTTTCACATTTTTGCCAGGAATTTTCTCTTCTCCCTTTTCTATTCAGTTCCTACCTATAATTTAAGGCCCCAAGCAAGCCTTTTCATTACCATGAAGCCTTCCAAGACTGCCTCAGCCTAAGGTGAAATTTTATTTTGAATCTGTACTATGGCCATGTCTTAATTACTCTCTGCTATGCAGCTCTTATTATATGTTTTCTGTAACACCCTTTAGCCTTGTGTTTATTTTCTATTTGACTCTGTTGGCTTATTCCCTGTTCCAGCACAGTGTCTTGTATAAGGAGGGACATGGTAAATAATGATTTATTGATTGAGAAAAGTTGGAAAATTCATAGATGGGGAAACTGGCCAAACTATGATGAATTGCTATCCCAGTTATCTTTGCTGTGTAACAAATTACCCTAAAATTTAGTGGCTTAAAACAATCATTTTATTATGCTCAAATATTCTATTGGTCAGGAATTTGGAAAGAGTACAGCTGGGCTGGTTTCTCTTCTATTCCATGATGTCTGAGGTCTCAGCTAGGAAGACTCTGAGGCTAGGAGTAACTCAATGACTGGGGGCTGGAATCATTTGAAGACTTACTGAATCACACGTCTGGTGTTTGGCTGGGAATGACTCAAAGATTAAGCCTACTAACCAGAGCACCTGTCTGTGGCTTCTCCATGTGGCTTGGCTTCTTCACAGCATGGGAGCCTCAGGGGAGTCAGGGCTCCCAGCAGGAGCATTCCAGCCAATCACGTGAAAGCTATATTGCTGTTTCTGATCTAGTTTCTGAAGTTGTATGGCATCCCTCCCTCCATCCTATACTGGTTAAAACACCCACAAGCCCACTCAGAGTCAAGGGGAGAAAACAGACTCCACCTCTTGGGAGGAGTAGCAAGGTGACATGATCAAAGATCAAATGGGATGGGAAATATTGTCGCAGCCATTTGGAAAGCATAACCTACAGTCTTTAAATTCTTTGCAAAATGCAATTTATGAGCCAGTTCTAGGCTATAATGGACTACATAGTATTTGGGTATGCTCAGTCTGTGACCAAATACTCTGAAACGATGGCATCCATGCCAAAGTACAACCTATTACTCACAACAGCAATAATAAACATGATTTATTGACGCACACTATTCAATACTTACTATATGCCTGACATGCGTTATCTCATTCCATTATCAAAATAACAGCAAAAGCTCATTATTACAACATTTTACAAACAAGAAAATTGGGACACAAAAGAGGCAAGTAACCTGCCCAAGGTCTGATATCAGCCAGGTCTCTCTGACTCTGGAGTCCAGCTTCTTAACCCTGAGGCCATACCACCTCTTTGTAGGAAATTGTTCATCTTAAAGGTTCAGAGCCTTTCAGCCCTGCAGCTCTTTGTAAATACTTTGTCTGAGGAGGGTCACTTTTATCAGTGATTCCTCCTGGAGCATGTTACACTGTTCCTGGTTGTGTGTAGCTTGCACAAACCTTTCTAGAAACTTTGCCAAATTGTTTCCCCATCTGTTTCTCTAACCACAACTTGGTCATAATTGCTTCTGGCATCTGTTTTCATCAGCTCAGAGCATCATTTCTTCCCTTGTTCTTTCCTATAATAGCAGCAACAAAGGAGCAAGCAAGAACACATCCACAGAGAGCAACTAATATCCTCTTACAGCAACTTTTGTTCCTATGTTTGAATCATACTTTAGGGCTTTTATCTGCCTCTGAAGTAAAAGTCTTATTGCATATTAAAAAAAAAAAAAAAGATTTACCTGAGTGCCTGAGTGAAGGCTTTCTCTGATTTATGGGGCAGAGGATGGTTCCTGCCGCTGCTAGAATTTTTCCCATCTAGTTAAACACTAATTAGTGAAACCTGAGATACCCCAAGGACTAATTAAAGAGAAACGCCAAACTGTTGGAAAATACAATTTCCACATAGATTTCCCTGTAGTTATGCTTATCAATTTGCAGCAAACCAAGAACAAATATTTCAAATAGTGATTAATGGTCTGAATGAAAATTGCACACACACACAAAGAGCCCATTTAAGAAACTAATAATGGCAAGTGCCATTGTGGAGAAGCTGCTACCCGTGTCTCTCCTTGGAAGTTCAAATGCAGCAGTAACAAACTAAGCAGGGACTCGAATGAAGAGATTTTCCCTCTGAAAAGAAATCAGGTTTCATCTCTCTTTTCTAAATTCTTTTCTGTCTTGTCAGGCATCTGTCCCTTGTATTGTGCAAGAAAAGAAAGCCACAAACTGCCTAAAGGCAGGTGGTCTAGTTGTGAAAGATGCCAATATTCACCCTTCAATTAGAATCTCCTAGACTGTTTAATTGGAATTGGCCTTTTTGATTTAGCACTAGCAGGGGAACAGGGAACTCTCTTTCCTTCAGGCTGAACACTGGGGAAGAGGTGTTCTGAACATCAATTTAAAAGCCAAAAACAAAAAAAATATTTCGGGTGACATAACACCTGCTGGGCTCTACAGAATATAATTACTGAGGCCATCTTGGATAGCTGTGGAGGGAAACACACAGAGCTTTTAGCAAGTATTGGTTCCCGGGTAGACTTTAAACATTCCATTCAAGGAAAAGTGTTGATATATCAAAGTAGAGGATGCACATCTGGAACATTCAGAAAATAAGTGAGATAGACGGTAAAAAGAAGGACAATGCTGCCTACAACAGCCACTGAACTACAGCAACCCATGAAGTGAAAGAATGGATTAAAGAGAAATGGGAATCTTTTAAAAATTTAATGGAATTATGTATAGCATGTTCATTTCAAGTTTCTTAGACTGATTGAGTATAAGGGCTAAACTGCAGAGGTAATGATTCAAACAAGACCAAACCCCAAGCCTCCAGCTTTCCAGCACTAAAGTCTTCCTACTGGTTCAGAAACACCTAAACTTATAATACTCATGTGGTATCCACACTAGAGATTAAATGACTGTGCCCACTAAATATTACCAAGTACAAATATTTGTTACACTAAATTCTATACAGTGATACCTTGGAATCATGTTCTTTTATAACAAATTCCTTGTAAAGAAGGCCATGATAGAAAAAAACAAAACAAAACAGAGGCAATGGGCACACAGCAGCAAGCTTTCACAGGTGGAAAGATTTAAAACCAACCAAACAAACAAACAACTTCCTCAATTTTTTTGTCCTTGACTATTTTCAGAAAAGTGTGGTGACCAAAGCAAGGAGAAGATCTCTCCCTTTATCGTCAGCCACCTCATTTCCTTCCTCCCTTTCTCTTATCAGAAGAGTAAAGGCTTCATTCATTCTTACATTCATTCATCTGTCCATCTGATCATCCATTCACAGCTATCCACTGAGCATCTATTCCATGTCAGCACCATGCGAGGTATGGGAGATGCAGTGGGGAATAAAACATTCCAAGAAACTCCCAACCTAATGGAAGATGTAAACAATAAAATAGCTTCTATAATACAGTGTGATAAGGGCTGTGATGAGAACCCTGCATGCAGAGGCTGTCTCTAACCTCTGTTGGGAAGGTCAGCAAAAATCTCCTGGAGGAAATTACTCTAAGCTGAAACCTGAAATCGGGCAGGGTGTGGAATGGGGGGAAAGCTTGTTTGAAAAAGAAAAGGGGTGGAACAAGGGTTTCCTGTTGAAAGAACTGAAAGATGGTGGAAGAAGGAGCAGGGGAAATAGTGGCCACAGGTGGGGCTGGATTGGGAGGCTAGGGCCTCAGCTCTGAGCACCATCAATCCTGTCAAAGGCTTGGACTCCATCTTAAGGGCAACCGGAGGACCATGAAAGGGTTTAATTAGGGAAGACGTGAATAGATATGAGTTTCAGAAAAAAAATCATTCAGGCCAGTGAGGGGACTGTTAGGAGGTTGTTACTGTAATCCAGGTGAGAGATAATAGTGTCCTAAAAACAGGTGCCCAAACAGTTTAACTAACAGGACACAGCTCAGGGGCTTCAATTCCACACTTTGATTTTGCATTGCTTATCTCCTGTTATGGATGATTTATTCCCTGTTGAAAAATGTAAGACATAATCAAGCAAATGCAGAGATATTTAAAAGGCAGGAGCCCACAGCATTGCACACTCCCTTGAATCCCATTAGGCTGCAAATGGCAAGCCGGGGGCTGGTCTGGCTGAATCCCATCACTCTTGTTCTGTGACTCTGCCCGCCCCATCCTTGCCCCGCCTAAGCCACTTCTCTTAAAGCTTGTTTCTAAGTCCAACTCATTTTTCTTCCCTTTTCAGCCCTGTTTGCTGCACACTGTCTTTACACAGGCCCCTTTTCCATCAGACTCTTATTAAAATAATTTTGACCTCTGCTTTTTGAAAAGGAAGCTTGACAGAGATGTGCCTTCTCCTCCCTAATGAAGGAGCTACTGATCACGAGTTTGTTAGTGTAATATATTTAAAATTGCTTCTTGCACATATGTCCACAAGTTTCATCTCTTCTCCTGGGGCTCACACATTCCCTCGGCGCCCCCTGGTGAGTCTGCCTCTCTGTCCACAGAGCGACAGACCCCAGCAGCACAGCCGGCCTCGGTGCTCGTGTCGGCAGGGACATTGTAGAAGGAAGTGAAGTGTCAGGAGGAAAATGAAGTGGATGAGCTCTGAGAGCCTGTGCTCTCTGCTGCAGCGCTGTTTCCTAAAACTCCATCAGGCCACACATGCCACAGGAAAAGTCATCCTACGTTGGAGATTATGAATGTAAATATTTTGCCTGATTTTAACCAAATTCACATTCTACCACAAAAGGACATGAAAATAGCCTTTTTTTTTTAAAAATTTTTGACAACTAGTGAGATTTTGGACAATATAACAATGGAAAAAAACTGCAGCGTTTGGAGGGTGATTAACTCAGGCTCTGGGTATGAGTTAAGGTTTCGTGGGTAAAACTAGATCCCAATACAGTTTGATTCTTTGATGAAGAGAATCTGAAACGAAACTGATCTGAGTTTGAACAAGTCCCTTCTGGGCTGCACTTTTAGCATCCCCGAATGGTGTTATTTATGACATCACTGACATTGGGAAATGAACGTACAGAATATAGCCTCAATTCTAGTGATTGGGTAGGGAGTGGGCTATCCTGACTACCAGGAATGAAGCAAGAACCTGCTCAAATAAGAAACTTCAAGGAGGATCAGGAACAGAGGCAGTAATTTAAAATGTTCTAGACAAGCTGTACTTCCTTTATCCTTCAGCTTAATCTTTAAAATGCTCAAAATTCTAAAAATCTTAAAATGATGAGGTGTACTTCCTGGCCTACGTTATACCAAGGGAAATTCAGGCAAAGAATAGTGCCCACAGTTGGAGTGCACTGGTCGAATGGAGGAGTCTACCTCTTCCCAAGGCCAAGGTAGCCATCGTAGCAACAATCATGGTTGAAGAAAGCCATGCCCACAGACGGATGCTCTCACAGAGCTAGTGCGGCAGCAGGACCAGCTGTAGATACATTTCAGAGCAACCAGCATCTGAGCCCGTGGTTGTGGTTGCCCCAGCCATGAGGGCCTGCAGCTAGCTATCTCTTGCTCCACCAGCGAGCAGTGAGAACAAGCTAGACGCCTTGTTGAGAACGTTCAGTGAGCATGAGTCAGATCTCACTCAGGGCATCATCATCAGAAAACCACTCACAGGTAGTTTCGACCATTGTGCAGTTTTCAATAATTCTTGTTCTTATTCATTGTTTAATTTGTATCTGTGGTGTATCATTGGTTAAGGACAGATAGTTAATGAAGACTGATGTTGAAATACAAGTCAGCAAGGAACATACAAAAGAAAATTCTATACATGTCCTTAAGATTTTCTTTAACAAATCCATAGGTTGTTAACTGACCAAAATATTTATACAGCACATCAAGGTGTCTCTAGTTCCACAAAAACCAGTGTTAAAAAAGAAAACGTTTTACCAGTAATATGGAGTTTGCTTTTTTTTAATGGGATTAAAGATTGTCCATAACAAAATGTCTTATTTGAGAACAAAGGCTGGCAAATAACAATATAAATCCTTTCTCATAATTCATCTTTTAGGAACAAAAACAGATTACATAAATAAAACACTTCACGTTTTTAAGAGCAAAATACAAGGAGTTCAATCTTATAAGCAATTTTGCTGGATGTTGTAATTAAGTTTATATCTTCATTTTAAGGTACAATTAATCCCCAACTAAACACGATAGATTTCATTTTACATTTCTGGTCCCTTCATAGTGCATTTAGTTATATAATTAATTTTTAAAAATTGAATAGCTGATATTCCTTGTTAAAGTAGAAAAAGTTAAAGTCTATTTTTATATAATTATTATTAAGATTGTATTTAAACAACCAAATAATTAACTTTATTGTATAATTTTGTCATCCAAATTGGAAAATTTTGAGAATGATAGGCATTCCTAATAATCACCAGGATAATATATAAAGTCCAGGGCTATCCTGAAGAAACCAGGACTTTGGGTTCTGCTGCCAAGATTACAATCTGTCATAATATATTGATTTTTAAAAATTTATAATTATTTATTATACAACACATAAGATGATAAAATTATTTTTAAAAAGCTAAGGGAGTTAGTGAGATTATATATTACTGTGGAAGGAGTTTATGAAGCAAAAAGAGGATACCTAAGGTAGATTGTGCTATTTTAATGCAATCCCTTCATTTCACAAATGAGGGTTCTACACAAAAATAGGTTATAAGACATGACCAAAGTATCACAGCTAAGCTAGAGGAAACGTTTATGACCCTAAATTATACCTGTTTTCTGGATGATGGATGGCAACCGTGGGCAAATCCACAATCTTGCTCCAAAGAGTGAACCAAGGAATTGAAAACCTAATTTTTAAAAGTACTTTATAAAACTCTAACAATGAATGTGAAATAACTAGCCCTTTAAAAAAAATTAATGAAAAATCATTCTTAGTGTCAATAATACTCTATGTTTTTAAATCTCATTTATTTGTAGGAACTTTCCTATCAATCTCAATGGCAGGAAAGATCACACAAGGCATCAGAGGTGAAAAGGAAAGGTTCCTCATCTGGAGGCTTATGCGGAAGGCAGAACCAAGCATGACAGACTGCAAGCTCCTCCCCACCCACTCCTCTGAATGGTCCACTTGGGTAGTGATGTCCGAGCGTGAGAAAGTGCACCAAAAGAGCTGTAATCTTGGTGCCCAAATGCAGAAGGTCCGAGATCCGGGTGAATAGCGCCAGTCCACAACAGTGGACCAAAGTCCATCTGATCTGTGCAAACAGTTTATAACACTGGGACACGGGCAGATGGAGTAGCCTTTACTGGCTGGATTAGACTTCAGTTCTCATTCTACCTTCCATTCACAAACAGGCTCAATCCCAAAGAATTCAGGGAACCTCAGAATCCTTTAGCAATTTTAAGGAGGAGTGCAATGGAGGTCTCAATAAGAAGACATAGGGTAGAAGTGGCGACCTGAGCAATTAACTGGAAAAATAAGGCGTGATTATATTTGTACCCCAGGCAAGTGATATGGTTTATACTAGTTACACAAAAGCCATTCTAACGTGGCATTTTCATTATGCTTAACTTCAAATTGTATGAAATCCAATGGAGATAGAATGGTAATAGGTAAATTTGGACATACATCATTTATCTGGATAATTGAATGATTCCCACATAACTCCAGAATATTAGCTGGCAAACTGAAAAAGAAAAAAAGATGAAAAAAGAGCAGTTATGTCTGATTAAAGGAATAAAGGCAAAAAATGAGTGCAATGATGAAGAAAAGTGAAGATGAAGGAAGCCAACGATGCATCTGATGGGGAAAGTGCTTCCGTCGCTATTTAGTGACCACTTTTTTTCCCATTAATTTTGTCTTTACAGTAATCATTTAACGTAGCCCCTTGAGTTCTCTCGAATGAAGAACACAAGATTTGAAGACAGAAAACCTGAACTCAAATCCTTGCCCCACACTGAGCACATCACTTAGCACATTTTGTCCTCTTTTCCCTTGAATAGAGAGTCGCAACACCTTACTCATGGGTCTTGTTGAAAGAATAAGTAAGATGATCATGTTCAGCATGCTTGACAAATAAAAGATCATCAAATATGTTAATTTTTTCCAAGAATATTTAAAATTATCTCAAAGAATACTTTTTTAAAAAGAATGTGTAGAAAAATAAGGAAATCATAAAGGAAATATAGAACTTTAGAACTTCAGAAACTTGTCGTGAGTTAACAAGCCATTTAAAAGTGCTCATTAGCATTTGATAACCTTTGCAGTGGTGAAGTGCTGTTCTGAAGATTCTGTTATTATACACATTGCAATTAATGAAATAAGAAATAATGAAAACTCTATCAGAAAATTGCCAGTTAGCAGGACGGGGATTAAGAATATAATTGTAATTTGAGAAAAGCCATTAATAATTAAAAGGTCAAGATGGTCCACCCCCTAGGAACTCATGCAGCAGGAAGTCTATAATGCAGATTATAGTTTTATTAGCTGTGCAAGGGGAAAACTTCACCTCTGAGCATCATGCAGACTTCTAAAAGAGGACAGGCCATCTGCTTTTCCTACCTCAAAAGATGCCTACCCTTCTGCTCTTTGGTTTCATCATCACCATCACCACCATCAGACATTAAGTGAATGTTCCAGGCCCCAAGGATAAAAATGTGTAAATAATTGTTCCTCTGCTATTACTACACTATTTATGGCAATCTGTGCACTCAGCCAAAACAACATTAAAAAAATTGTTGCTTTCTCCACCTCAAGCCAACTAGGCCTTATAATAGTAACAGTTGGCATTAACCAACCCTATCTAGCATTTCTCCACATCTGCACACATGCTAATTAATAATAAAATTTTCAACAGGACACTCCAAGTCAGAATTCAGGACTAGATATAAAAGAATAGACAAGAAAACCCAAATTTCCCAGGGTCATCATTGTCCCTCAGCACCACAGTATTTATCAACTGTTATGAAATGTAGAGCATTTCTTAAAATTCCTCCTAACCAATTCCAGAAGTCCCCAGAGATTATTTTAAACACGCTTCATATTAGTTTCATAGATACCACTCGTTTTCTTCTAACCCTGTTTCAAAAGCTGGAGAAATCACAGAATTAGTGAGCACTAAGCAAACCAATGCCATGAACAACTCCAGTGCATCATGTCCTCCCCATTTCAAGTCAGACTTGGCCAGTTCAACTCACACTCCACCTTCTCCAACAAACAGAGAAGAGAAAACACTCCTTACTGCCTATTACTATAAAATCTTCATGCTCAATATATCCTGAGACACTCCAATCAAATAATTCTCTTTTTTCAAGTGTGCAACTCTTATGTTGATCAACGGTGGCTTGAGAGAAATTAGAAGGCAATTTTATTTTGTTCTTCCACTGTCTTTAAATTTATTCTTGGGGCTAGATCTTCCCTGACCCTGGAGGAAAACTTTAGGCAGGTGACAGGACTTTTCAGGTCATTCTTAGATAACACAGTCAGTGATGTGCTGAATCTGCTCATAGTGACTTGCTAGAGTCAGTTGTACATATTTCTTAATTCTGCATCTAGTGATATCACATTCGAATCCTGAGATCAGTCATGGTGGGCAAACTCTACAAATCATAGTCCACCACGATCCCCATCGGAGAGCTGGTTGTTAATCACTTACCAATACTGCAAACAATTCTCTGGTTACTTCAAAAAATAAAACATACCTTCAGTTCAGCTATGAAAATACCCTTTCCCTCATAACAGGAAAACCTGCAAACATGGTTTTAAAGTTGAAGCTTTCATCTTGACACTGTTTAGGTTTTCAGCAGGTGGGCTAGTCTGTGATGAGAAAAAGAGACGGTAGTCAGCTTCCTTTTCTCTCTTAACTAGGGTTTCTCTCCTCCCCATCTTGCTGGTACAGGTCCGAGTCTCTCAACTTAGGGCAGGAGGAGGTGAAAGAAGTCAGAGGAGCCGGGAGTTTTGACTTGGCTGGGATTGTTAGGACGTCCTAGTGAGAGGGACCTCTGACTTGGCAGGTGTACGGAACTGACTGGCTTGCACTTTTGTGAGCTCTTCAGCATTCTCACAACGTCGGGGTCCTCCAAAGTCGTTGGACTTCTTCTGCAACCTTTTAACAACTGTTTTTGTCCCAGTTTCTTTCTGCTGAGGTCCCTTAACCCATCAAGGAAGCATCTTAAACAAGACCTAAAATGAACTTACCCCAGCTCGCGCACATACATACATCCTTCGGCCTGACAAGCTGAGAACACAGTATCTTAGTCTGCTCAGTCTGCTGTAACAAAATACCATGGACTGGGTGGCTTAAAAAACAGGCATTTATTTTTCACCGTTCTGGAGGCTGTAAAGTCCAAGACTGTGCCAGTCCCACCCTCATGACCTCATCTAAACCTAATTACCTCCCAAAGAGCCCACCTTCTTTCATTTGGTAGTTTATAATTTACTAAAATATTTTATTAAAAATTTTATTCACACCAGGTCTCAATTTCTACAATTTTTAAGTACAACATCTGTGCTCAAATCAAAAGCACTCACACATGTGAAAGTACAAGTTAAAAGCAATGAGAATCAGCAGAAACAACAAGCAATTTAAAAGGCCTACAGGGGCTGCAGATGCTGGTGTCATCAAACACAGATTTCAAAATAACTATGCTGACAATAATTAAGGCTATAAAGATACAATTGAGAATTTCAGTATAGCTGGAAACTATGAAAAAGGACACAGTGCATTCTTTAAAAACTCACAGAACTCCTAGAAATCAAAAATACAATTAACAAAATTAAGAAAACAGTGACGGGTTTAACACTGGCTCAGAAGCAGTGAGAGAATCACATTGTGCTGTGCACCAGAAATTGATGCATTGTAACTGACTGTACTTCAATTTAAAAAATAAAATAAAATAATTAAAAAATTAAAACAAAATTTAAAGAAAGAGGGAATCAGTGAAATGATGTGTAAATCAGAAGAAGCAATTTAGAAAGAATCACAAAGAGGAAAAAAAAAGATAAAAAGCACAGAAGCAAGGTGAAGAGGGGTGAGAGGCATGGAGAATCGAATAAGGGCTAAACCAGGTACAACCTGCAGATGAAGAAGGGAGACGATCTGGGGCGGAAGTAATATTTGAACAATCGTTGAGAATATTCCAAAACTGACTATTCTAAGCCACAGATTCAGGAAACCCTACAAACCCAAGAAGGTCAAATAAAAAGAAATACATAGTTAAGCACATCGTAATAAAACTGATTATGATCAAGAACAAACAGATCATCTTCAAAAGAGCAGAGAAAAAAAATCACACAGAGATTACTCCAAAAGGAGCAACAATTTACACTGAGTTGACTTCTCAAAAAAGGGTAAAAAATGGAAGCCAGAGATAATGAAATATTTAAAGTGCTGAAAGAAAATAGCACTAACTTACAATTCTAATGAGGGTGAAATAGAAACATTTTTGGCTAAGAACTGAGAGAATTCATTATCAATAGATTCATATTAAAAGAAATATCCAAGGGCATTCTTTAGCTGGGAAAAATAATGAAATCAGATGAAAGGTAAAAAAAAAAAAAAAAAAAAAAAAGAACTAGAAGAAATAGCAAACAAAATGGTAAATCTGTGAGTAAATATATTTGAATATTGATTATATAAAATAATAATTAAAACTAACAATACAAGTAGCATTTAGTTGGAATGGTAAATGGTATTAAAATGCTCTAAGATTATTTTACTTTCTGGAAATAGGTTAAAAGTAACATCTAGTATTAGACTTCGATAAGTTAAAGACACATGTTGCAAACCCTAGGATAACACTAAAGAGTATGTAAATTTTAAGTTAACAGATGAGGGAAATAGAAAAAATTTTTAAAGTATCAATTCAAAAGAAGGAGAAAAGAAATACTGGGGCAGTCAGGACAAATAGAAACCACATAATAAATTCGTAGATTTAAACTCAAGTAGATCAGAAATTGTGTTAAAGATAAATGTTAAAGGCTCCAATTAAAAGGTGTCTTATTAGGTTGAATTTTTTAATCTATATGCAATATACAACAGAAATGTCTAAACAGAGAGATGCAGAAAAAAATTTAAAGGATGAAAAAGGTAGAATTTGTGAATATTAACCACCCCCCCAAATTAGCAATATTAATGCCCAAGTAAGTAGATTTTAAGGCAAAATGCATTACAGGAGATAAAGAGGAAAATTTTTTCTTGACCAACAGCTATCTATTCATAAAATGGCTAACATAAGGCAGTAAGCAAAAGGGAACATGGCAAAAATGAGAATTCTCATGCATTCCGAGCAAGAGCATGAATAAGTCCATTTGGAAGACATTCTAATATCATGTACCCAAATTGAAGATGTACATACCTGCTATGGACTGTATATTCCACCCACCTGAAGTCGTAACCCAAATAGGATGGAGGAGGTTGGCCCTTTGGGAGCTAATAAGGTCTAGAGGGTGAAGTCCTCATGATGCGATTAATGGCTTTTATAAGAGGAGTCACAAGAGGGCTGGCTTCCTCTCTCTGCTCTCTGCCCTATGAGGACCCAGCAAGAAGATGGCCATGGACACACCACGAAGGGAGCTCTCATCGGACACTGGATGTGCCAGCACCTTGATCTTAGACTTCCCAGCCCTCAGAACTGTGAGAAATGGTTTGTCATGCAAGCCACCCAGTCTGTCTGTTTTAGTGTCTCAGATGACTAAGACAATACTCTATGACCCAGCAAATCCACTCATGGAGGCAGAAAAGTAATACATGTGCATCAGGATTCATACATAAGAGAGTTCATTTCCCCAAACTGAGAACTCTCTAATGTTTATGACATTACAGAAAATAAATTAAGAATATTCATACAACAGAGTGGTATAAAACAATTAAAACTGATAACTTGTTACATGCAACAACATGAAAAAAAACTCACAAGCAAAAGATACCAGACGCATAAGAATGTGTGATTCCATTTGAAAGCAGTCATTATTATATTATAGCATTTAGAAATACATATGCGGCTGATAAAACTCTGAAGAAGAGCAAGGAAGTGACACTATAAAGGCGGGATAAAGGAAGTAATAAATGGATGGCAGGATTAGAGAACTTTTGAGATGCTGGCAATGGCCTATTTCCTGACCCAGGTGGTAGTTATATAGACAATCACTATGTAATAATTTATTGGGTGGCACATTTTTGTCTGTTTTGCATTTTATTCTGTTTCTGTATGTGGGCTTTATTACTTTTTAAATGTTTGAAATAAACATCTAAATAAGACTTTTTGAGATTTCATAGCCTTACCTGATATTATCTGGACTTGGTCAGTGGATCAGTGAATTTAGAGTTTATTGACATAAAAATCATTTAAATAAAGATGCCTCTATATTTAGAACATTTAATTTTCAGTTAAAATTATATGCAGTTCCACTCCTAGGTATGTATCCAAAATAAATAAAAACATATGTCCACAGAAAGACTTATATAAGAACATTCATAGCCACTTTATTCACAATAGCCCCAAACTGGAAACACTACAAATACGCATCAACACAATTTGTACTATACTTACACAATAGACTGAAAAATGATTTGTGGTGTATCTATGTAAAGAATTACTATTTCACAATATAAAGGATTATTTCACTGAGTCGCCCTGACCACTTGAATGCAACCAGTGATGTGCTGACAACTGACTCTTCAGGGTAGGGAAAGCCCTGATTTGTAGTGTTTGTCAATTTCCATGATGTCAATATTCCCACTTCAATAGTCCCACTTCAAGTCAGTGTCAGTGATTGCAGAGCTGGGAAGAGATGTGTACCACTGACTCTCACAACTGGGTTTGAGCTAGCTCCAGCACACCACCGGCTGAGTCCCACAGACACACTGAGCAAAAGAAGATCAGACACAAAAGAGTGCACACTATATGATTTCATTTATATCAAGTTCCAGAAAACTAAACTAAAATGAAAAAAAATCTGAAAAGTGGTCACATCTGGGGATTCCCTGGGATGGGGCATGAGGGAATTTTGGGGGAGATGGAGATGTTCTATATTCTGATAAGGATGCATATTACATAAGTCTTTCTATTTGTCAAAATTGTAAGATCTGTGCATTTCAAAGCATATAAAGTTTCCCTCAAAAAAAAAAAAAAAAAGGAGCCAAGGAAAGATAGTAAGTTTCATTGAGTTGGGAGAAGTAGGTAGAAGCATGGATAACAATACAGGAAAGGCAGAAAGTTGGTAATTATTGAAACTGTATAAGGGGTATACGGATGTTCATTATGTTATTGTGCTTACTTTGTATATGTTTAACTTTTCTGAAACAAAAAGCTTAAAAATAACACATATGGAGATGTACATAAATTCACCAATTTTTCTGATACAATACCATGGCTTTTTCTTTGATCATGGGTCCTCTGGTTTTGCTTTGTCTTTGTTGCATAAACACACAATTCTAGTTGTTTTGCCTTAAGAGAAAGACACCTATAAAGTCATTATTATGCAGAATTCTAGACTGCTCTGATTTTTCCTACATACAGTTTTTCTCTCTAACAATTGTCTCATCCATACATAATTGGACAGATTTTTTTAGCCACCTAAAGGTATTGTGCCCTTTCCATGACACAAAAAATTTAGTTGCCATAAAATCAAAAAGCTTCTCTTTTTATACTCACATGTCACCAATTCATATAATTTTTAAAGTATGTAAGTAAAAGAATAAGATACCTGGCATATACAGGTTTGGGAACCAAGTCAAACTTAAATAATAAGCAAACAACTCAACAGATGTATAGGGGGTACCAAGGTGCACCAGAGCATTCCTCACCACTTCCCAGGTTTACTGGAGAAGTTGACACTCTCCAGTCACTCTTTAAAATATGTAGATGGATGCCCATGTCAACTAGATTCCCAGATTATTTCACAGAAGTCTATTCACCTCAAAACACTTGAATAAGATACTATTGACATATTTCAATGGCAACTGACTAAAATGTATTTTGTCTGTTGGAGAATATATTTTGAGGACCCGCTGACATATTTCAGCCTTTCAATAGTGGTGGGTGTTAGTTCTATCCAGCAGTGACATTTGAGGGCAGAAGGGAAAAAAGATATGCTAGTAACTTATAAATTTGGTCTCTCTGCAGAAGACATGCCATCCAGCTTCCCCAGCAGTCTGAAGAAGGATAGACACAAAAGAATACAACATACTTTATAATTTAATGAATTTGAAGTTCTAGAAAACTAATACAAAAATAATAAATCAGAGGAGTAGACACCTTGGGGGGTGGTGGGTGGTTTACTGAGAAGGAGCCTGAGTGAACTGTAAATGCATACACAGGGCACTTACCTTGGGAAATAGGAACTTCAGAGCAACACTCTAATTATACATTTGTAAGAATGGGAGAAAGGAAGAACCAGGCAGCGCTCTGTTTATCTGTTTATCTAGCCTGAACTCACCTGAGACAGAAGGCTGTTGTCTACTGCATTGTTTTACTTCCTGGAGAGGAAGTTCGAACATGAATAAAGAATGATTTTTTTTGTTCCTTAAGAGGCCATGGTCAGACATACTCTGGCCAATGGATATCCTTCAGTGACTAACAAAGGGCCTTCTTCTTAGTCCTTTGAAAGTCAAGAGAGCAGAGAGAATAACAACTCCATGACTGACAAGTCTACAGAATAGCTCTGAACACCTGTGTGGGCTGGCCATTGAGGCCCAGATGCAGCTTTTGGAAAATATAGGTAATCTGACCTTCTCCGTCTCTCTCAGGGTTCAGAATACTTAATTTCATATGCAATCATAATAACAGCAATTCCTTAATTTGCACCGGGGAATAATCACTTCACTTGTGTTATCTCCTTTGACCTTCCCAAAAATCCTGCATAGGAGATGCTATTTTTTCCCACAGTTTTTAAAATTTAAAAAAAAAAAAAAAAAAAAAAAAAAAGACTCAGATAGTTTGAATAACTAGCCCAAGACTGCCTAGCTAACAAAGAGGCAGAGCCTGGATTCCAACCCATGCAATCTGACTCCAGAGTGCACGTTATTAAGCACTGACAAGTAAACTGATCAACATGCTGTAGGGAACTGGGGGAAATGTCAGTAAAGTACCAGTCTCCTTCCTTAGAGTTAGTACTAGCCAGCAAGTAAAAGATGCGGCTGATGAATTCTGGCCTGAATCTGCCCAGCAACCAATGGCTCTAAAAGATGACAAAAACAAAAATGTAATGACTGTCCTGAGAAACTAGCAGAGACATTTTAAAATCACAGCATTGAAAATCAAGAGGGTTAAGGAGAGTGCTGCCTTTTTTTCAGGCAAAGGGGAGGAAAGGCTTGAATTTTGTTTAATAATATTCTCCTTTATTTTAGAACATAACCATTTTTGCTCTAGCTTTCATGAAGAAACGAGATTAATGTGTACCATATCGTATTCTTGCAGTTTATGTCAGACATGACTTATCAGTATGTAAATGGCTCATATAGTATCTATAGGATCAGTTTATTTTACAACTGTGATGTTTCCATTCTGCACAAATTCAGATGCATTTGTCTTCCATTCCTGTAGACAAAGGAACTATTAATAGAAGCAAAATACACATGCATGTGTATGAGTGCTTATATAGATATAATATAAATATATATTTCTATCTTATCAAAATACAGACTTCTGACAAGTCAGAAAGAACAGACCATATTAAAACTATCACCAACAAACACAATTTTTTTTCCCATGACCCCTAGGATAAATAATAACAAGAACAAATATTTCTTTGTAAAAAGGAACTCCTTATTTATCACCTTGAGACTCTTTTTTCCAAAATCAAATGTATCAAGTTACAAGAGGATAATGGCACAATTAGCCAGATGACCTTGGGCAAGTCACTAAAATTCTTATCTGAGGACAAGGTTGCTGAGGGCAAGGCTCTGACTCCAAGTTCTCCCTCAGTCCTAAGATTGTCTAGGTCTCCGCCGCAGCATGGATGGGACGAAAGGTACGATGAAAGAAACTTTCCATGTGTTTATTCTAAGGCATCACCCCGTTTCCCCATTCTGCATGGAGGCACCTACAAAATGGTGGAGGTTGAACCATGTAAGCCAAACTGACGTCTACGATAATTTGCTGCCAGGATTGCATCTGAGTTTTGAAAAGTCATTAGACATTAGAGGTATGTATTCCAAAGCCCTGTGAAGTTGAAACTGTTTGGTAAATTTGTAAAAATCTCAGTTGAGCAGGAATGGGGAGAAGCATCTGGGGAACACGTACAGGAAGCTCCAGCTGATGGAGCATAAATGGGCTCTGTAGACAGCAGCAGCTGCAGCAGCAGAGAACTGAGCCCTGCTGGAGGGACACGCACAGAACAAGCTGGGCTGGGGCTTGGAATTTCCCCAAGTGAAATCTGAGAACTATTTAGGTTGAACTTCTCTCTCTCAGCACAGTTGACCCTTAAGAAATAAGAGATGACACATCCCAAAGCACACTAAACTTTGCAATGGCAGCTAAAAAAAAAAAAAAAAGTTGGAAAATGCATGGGAGTTCTCTTGCAATATGGGAAGAATAAACTGGTTGACTTGACTGTCTTCTGTTTGCAAAAAACAAAGAGATTATTGAAGAGTCGTATATGCTGGGGCTGCTGTGGAATGCACAGTTTCCAGAAAACAGATTTATCTGTTGATTATAATCAGGCTTCCTACACTGCAGGACGCGCTTTTACATAGCAGTCAGGGTTATGATGACATAAAACAGAATGCCATGACCTCTATTTAGAAAAGCTGATCTTAAAAAAAAAATGCAGTGGGGGGAAAGATTGAAATGATTTGAAAAAACAAACATAAGCAGGTACAGTGTGGATGGGGAAATATGTTATTTTTCAATAATGACAGCCTTCTCAATAGTGTTTTCCAGAAAACTGAAGAAAAACATTTAGTAGCAGGGAAATCACGTAAGTGGAGTCACCTCCTGGGTAAGTATATAAGTATGTATCTCAAAAGGTTCCTCTACAGTAGGTTTCCCATGTGGAAAGCAAGGCTATGATGAAGGATAGCCCCTCAGATTACCCACTTCTGTCTGGCCTAATATGATGGGGTTTAGGGCAGAGAATAGAGTGGCATCTAGAAATATCCTAAATAAGGCTCCTTTTTCTGGTGATGACTGTGTTAAGTCACTTAGCCCTCGCTTTGCTCTGTTGGATCCTGATAACATAATCCCACATAATTTTGTAAAAACTGTGCCTCACATTCCCAAGCATAGAAGAAATAAGAGCAGTCCTGGGGATAATCTGGCAAGAAGTGCTGGGAAACGTAATGCTCTACAATCGTTCCATGGAGAGAAGCCTCAGAAGCCACCTCGGCCCCTGGTTTCCACAGGTTGGCTTGAGCACTGTGTCCGTCAGAAAGCAATGATCACAGAAAACAGCAGAGACAGTCCTGATTCTGTATCACAAATAGAATGTCTACACACATGACGAGTTTATAAATCATCTTACACTGAGTGCAACAACACAAGTAAAAGAACAGCAAAACTCAAAAGAGTTGTCCATAATCAATATCCTCTCCTCCCAACCTCTTCTAAATCCTCTCTGATAAGTCTTTGGCCTCAACACTAACAACTGCCCTTATCACAGGCTCTGATAGTCACGTTGCCAAATCCACGCCCAGTCCTCATTCTTCATCTCACTTGACCTATGAGCAGTATTTGGCATAGTTGGTCACACCCTCCCTGAAACACTTTCTTCACCCAGATCTGGAACATCACACTCTCTGGCTGATTCTCCTGCCTCACTGGCTAGTCTTTCCTGTCTCCCCTTCATCCTTCTTCATACATTCAGCCTCTAAATATTGAAGCAAATCTGGTAAGAGTTCACTGTAATTCACTGTACAGGATCTCAGTAATTCATCAGTTTAAAGCACAACAAACACACAAAAATCACTAAATATATGAAAATGGGGTATACTGGGGAAAGCATTTCTTAGCAGAGGGTCTTCTCAGCAGGTGCCTCTGAAATGCCAGTGGTAGGTGGACTCTGTCCCCTCAAGTCTCCAGGAAAGCAGGCTGCTACCAGGTTCTTGTTACTTCTGCAGCCTAGAAAGCAGAGCAACTGCCTCTCCAAAGCCCTTCATCTTATTCAAATGCTGAAACCGCACTACAGAATGGCCGTGGGGTCTGGAAACCTAGGCATCAGTTTGCCTTATGTCAATGACTAATTCCTGTAGCTAATGGATGTGATTTTATCAGGATGGCATACCACCGCATTGCTCCTGAGTGGTCGGGTTGGAAGTCTGGGCAGAGATTGATGGAAAAGCTGTGTTGCGCACCATGATCCTTGTAACTGTGCACAGCACAGTCAACTCTATACTGTGATGAGGGATGACCCAGTGACAGTACCACGTATTGTCAGGTAATAACCATGAACTAGTTATCTTGTGTAGTTTCCTATGTTTCCAAAATTCTACCCTCACCTTGTATGCTATAGACTGATTGTCTATGTCCCCCCAAAATCCATATGCTGAAATTCTAATCCCCAATATGATGGTATTAGGAGGCCGAGATCTTTAGGGTGATTAGCTTATGAGAGTGGAGCCCTCATGAATGGGATTCGTTACCTTAGAAAAGAGGCTCCTTGCCTTTTCCGCCCTGTGTGGACTGACTATGAACCAGAAGCAGGCCCTCACCAGACACTGAAACTGTCAGCACCTCGATCTTAGACTTGCCAGCCTCCAGAACTGGGAGAAGTAAATTTCTGTTGTTTATAAGTCACCCGGTATATGGCATTTTGTCATAAGACACTGGAGAATCCTCTTCCATTGAGCACAATGAATGCATCCAGACCTGTTCTGGGACTCCAGTCCAAAGCACTTATGACAACATGGTCAAGGTCCTTAGCTCCTAAAAAACAAAGGAGGTTTTGACCTCTACAAAGCTGCCCGAATAATAATTAAAACAAGGAAACTAATATTCGTATAGTTCTTGCTGTACTTATAGGCATAGTTCTGGAAACTTTTACACATCCACTCCATTTAACCCTTACACACTCTCAAGGCAGAGACAGTACTTAATCCTCATTACAACCATATGAAGTGAGTACTAATACTTTTTAGGCTCCAAGAGGCTAAGAAACTAGGATATAAATTCATTTCTTCTGCTTCTAAAACATGCTGTCTCTCCTCCATGCCATGCTATTTATTCCAATTTTGCAAGTGAGTAAACAAGGACTCTCAGAGGTTGAAAAATTTCCCAAATATTGCATAGCCAACATACAGCAAAGCTGAAACTGACCTGGGCTTTTCTAACTTTAGGGTCCCGTGTTCGTTTCACTCTGCAGCACAACAGTGGAAGTACAACTGACTTACAATGTTGTGTTAGTTTCAGGTGTACAGAATAGTGATTCACTTATTTTTTCCTGATTATATTCCATTATAGGTCATTACAAGATATTGAATATAATTCCCTGTGCTATATAGTAAATCCTTGTTGCTTACCTATTTTATGTTTAGTAGTTTGTATCTGTTAATCCCATACTCCAAATTCAGACTAAAATTTTTAATGATGAATTACTCCAGAGAAGTACTTTTTTAAATAATGAAAAAGGAGCTAAGCTTTTAAACTTAGTAGAACCTCTGTTAGATCAGAAGTATCCGTTCTCTGTTCTGCTCTTACTATTTATTGAAAGGAGGTCAAGAAACAGATGTGTCATCATAGAATGCAGGGTGCAGCTAGGTACTAGCCATTATTTTTATAAGTTCAAAAAAAATCACAAGTGACTTTTTAAAGAAAATTATAACAAAACAGTGCAGCAAATATTACACAGAACTATTTTCCTTCAGGGAGGAGAACTAGGAAAGTAATGCATACTTTTTGGAAGATTTCGCTTGGAGAACAAAAGCAGCTCTGTCTGCAGTTTACTTCCAGGTGACTGTGATTATACTGACTCATTCTTCTGCCCTAAAAAACGGCTGGTCTCTTAGAAAGACGACTGGCTCCCTTGGTTAGACTTCCTGGCAGCGGGGGTCCTGGAGAGTCTTGGGTACTTTTTGACACCCAGTGCATGGGAGGCCAGTTTTCTAAACATAGGTATAAGTTACCTGCTCTGGAAATCAGGATTGTTTTAGCCCTTAGGTCCTAAAGCCTAATGGACATGACCCTTGCTTCCTGCCTTTCCATCTTAATACATACATTTGCACGTGGCCATTGGCAGCCAAGAGTTGAGCCCTCCTTTCTCCAAAGGGCTCTGTTATCTAGTTAAACATTCCCAGTGCCGAGGGGAACTGCACATCCTGACTTCTGTCCCTGACTTGCCTACTACTGTGACATGGGTGTACTTAACATTCTGGCTGTCTTTTCCTACCTTGAAGTGCCATCCGAACAACAATATCTAGTAATGCTGGAAAGAGCCATCAATTCTATATATATCCACAAGAATGAGCTCGTGTGTAAACGAAGGAAAGAAGGCACCACGAATCTCCTAACTGCCAATAGTTAAGTCTTGCAATGCCTTAAAATGTCTCAAAGTACATGGGAACGGTGTCTGTGGACATTAGACACTGAGTCCAGTGAATTAGTCACCTACTTATTAAAGAAACACACCCTACTTTAGTGCTTGGCACATTTATACCTGCTAAATATTTCCTGGCTCAGATGCTCTCTGCTGGCTAGAGGTCAGTTGGACAAATGTATTTGTGTATGTGGTCACTGGCTCCTTGCTCAAGGATCCTTGTCTGAGCCCTCACTTTAATTACAAGGAAATGATCAAACTCATCAGGATCATGGTCTGTTGCCTCAGTGTGAAAAGGGCAACCCCTCCTTCTGGAATGTGGAAACTGAAGTTAGCCCCATCACTAATTGAATCAAACCGACCACTAGAACCGAATTATTTGCTTACCAAAAAAGTCCTGCTCTTCTGGCCATTGTGGAGGGAGAAAAGGAATCTGTTCCTCTTCTCAGGCATCTCAGATACATCTTATTCCACTAGGGAATAAGAAAGGCATTCTCTGCAAAACTGAATGTCCAGAAAGTCACTTTGAAAGGAGTTAGGGAGGATGGGTTGATGCCTGCTCTGCTCAGAAGGAAAACCTGAGCTGAATTGACTAGAGGCAAGTATTTCCCACCTATGTTGTCAAATGACCTCCTTTCTCGACTGATTTTTCACCAAACTCCCCAGTTTCTTTTGTCTGATCAACAAGAATAGAAGCCAATGCTAAGATTAGGACCTGAAAAATTAAACTGGAAACAAAAGGGAGATAAAAGTTGGATCTTTAAGATAAAACTTAGTAAAAGATATAATGTCAGGTCAAATCAGTTAGGAAATGATGGATTGTTTGAAAACTGGTGTTTAGACAAATGGCTAACCTTCTAGAAAGCACTGGAAGGTGGATCCCTACTTCAATCTTTGTATCAAAATTTATTTTTGATGAATAAAAATTAAAGATATTATAAAATACTAGAATAAACATAAGAGAAATTTTAAAAATATCATCCAAATTTATCTATCACATCCAAGACTAATTAAAAACTCAACAAGATTTTCCAGGGGAAAAAAAATAAAAGTTGGATCTTAGAACATGTCTGTTGTAGCATTTTCCCCCCTTCATGCTACAGTTCTTTGAATTATGTGTTAATGTACCAGCTTCTCCAAATGCCAACTGTTACAGGTAGACAAATGTCATCAATTAACCAGGTAACAGACAATTGGTCGTATTTTTTGATATCAATAGACCTTGGCCAGAATTTATATGGTATCAGTATCTCAGGGTTTTTTAAGTGTGTCCAAGACAACTGGCTAGGTAATGTTCATGGGGAATGCATTTATGTTTGGGGCCATTCATTTTCCATAAAGGACAAATAGGAAAAAGTAGAGAATTTCAAGTCACAATTCAATTCTAACTTTTGCTTAATTTATCTTCAGAGTTCATGGCTAACTTCCCTTGCAGTTTCAGCCTTTCTAGATGAGGATTTAACTGGAACCCCGTAATCTGTGCTGTCATCCATACTTCCTGTCTCAATAGCCTCACCTTGAAACTGGGCAAGTTCCCAAGGATACAGTAAGTCAAAGTCAAGTTAACTACTTTTCAAAGGCTTTTTTGGTGCCCTTTTCTAACCAAGGGATCTTTATTTACCTTGACTCATGGTTCCAGGGGCTTAGAAAAAATTAGCCTTGCTGCTAATGCTGCTAATACACAATAACTCCTTTTCAAATTGCCCTAAATGTTAAACAAATGCCATTCGTAATTAACTGAAAATCATCAAATGCCAGATTTGCAGCATTTGATACCTAGCTTTTTGACTTTGTTTTAAAAAATTGGTTTACTCTGGCAAACAGGAAAATAAAAGAGCAGATTTTTTTTAATCCAAGCACCATGAAGGGAGGAAATATGCAGGAGATTTTAGAGTCTTTTCTGCTTATTTGCTGAGTGGCCTTAACCTCTTTAAGCTTTCACTTCTGCATCCATAAAACAGGGATAATCTACTTTATGAGATATGAAAAACATGCCTGGTACAAAATAAACACTGATTAGACATTCAGAATCATTATGAAGGATGCCCCCATCCCCAGATACTGCCTGGCCCAGGGAGTAGAGAATGCCTGTTCCTATAAGGATTGATGAAACACCCGCCAAGCAGGAGCACTGTTCTGTCATCTTTGTCTTCACTGCTGACTCCATTCTCCCCTTGCCCTGCACCCCATCAGATGCCTCCCACCTGTCATCCAGCTGCCTCTGTCCCGTGATCAGGGCCACAAGTTTTCTGAGAGTGGGGGAGGTAATTAGGTTTTTATTTATTTATCTTTGGAGGAGGTCCTGGGGATTGAACCAAGGACCTTGTGCATCCTAAGCATGCTCTCTGCCACTTGAGCTATATCCCCCCGACCAGGGCCACAACCTCTATTTCCTACTATAGCTATCCCTGCTTCTCAAGAATCTGTTTTAAGCCACTTCACTTTTATGAAAGACCTGCATAGGTACCTATTTGCCTAACCGAAAGAAATCTGAAAAGGATTTTCCCTTTACCAAAAAAAAAAAACAAAAAGTGAAAACAGCGTTGGTGTTTGTTTTGCAGGGAGCTATTATAGAGGGAGTGCAGTGAGAGTGGTACCCCCAAGCTCCTTTCCTGGAAACCACACTCAGCATCTCAGCATCCTGCTGCCGTAGCTTTGAACTGTGTTTATGAGCATCTGTGCTTTATCTCGATTTATTTTGTGCATCCATTAGTTAGATGTGTCCTAAAGTAATTGCTTTTTCGATTTATGCCATTTCGGCTTGTGAAAGGTTTCGCAGGAGCGCTCTACTTTCAGATAACAGAAGGAACCTGTATTTCCTTTTCCCCTCTCCTTCTTTCTTTTGCTTCTGTCTCCTGTTTTCCTTGACTTCTCTGCAGAAAGACATCACTAATTAGCATATGCTTTACCTTCTTTTCCTCCTGTTCAGAAAACAGACCAATCATAGCACATTGGCCTTCTGCACTATTTTCAGGCTAGTTGTTTAAAGTGCTCTTTCTTACCACACATTAATCTTTTTCTATTCAGGATGCTTGCGGGTGAAAACAGATCTGATCACCAGTTGCATGAGGTTCTGCTGTGCTGAATGCAAAAAGTCATAACCAAAGCCAGTTACTGACTTCCATCATTTCTCCTTATTCTGCAAGTCCATCTCTCATACACCTGCTAAGAGTATCAATGACTTTTTTTTTATTTATTAATAATGACTGATAATACTCACTGAATGTTGAATGTGTGCCAGGTTCTGTGACGAGTATTTTACTTGGAGTATCTCATTTACTTCTCATCAAAGACCTACGATTTGACGATGATGATGATGGGGATGATGATTCCTATTAACCAGCTGTTATGTGGCTAAAGATACAACCACAGATCAGTCTTGCTTAGGGGTCAGTCCTTAACTCCATATACTGTCTACTTCTTACAAGTTTGCCAGTAGGAAGGCCTTTAGGTTTATGTGGCTTCAAGTCAGAGAATTCTCAATTGGTATCCCATTTAGAGAAACTCACAAAAACAGATGTAGAAGAAAACAAAGTCTGCCTTTCCCCTCCTGTTGGGCTGTGTCATCCATCCCCAATTAAAGACAACCACAAAACTCTAACTAAAAGGTTACTTTAAAGACCTTACCTTTGGGTCATAAACTTCCAGGGCATGGTTGATTCACTGAAAAGAGTTCCCAAATCCATATGTACACCAAGCACAGTACCTATCTGTTCTCTGAATAAAAAACCTAAGTAGGGACTGTTGAGATGAATAATAATACAAATGGATTTAAAACATCTGCTGAATTTATAGTCAGTCCCTTTTAATCAGTTTCTATTTTCTCTATCAACAGATGACTAAAGTAAAGCAATTATCACATGAATACCTGATAATATATTTTACCTTAAAAGTATTTACACACACAAAAAAGAGGGGGGCGGGATCTAGAAATGATTGGATTTGAAGCTTACTTTGTTATTTGGAAAGACAGAGTTGTCCCAGCAGCCTGAGATTATGTCAGGGTCTCTATATTCAAATGTTGACTCCCTGCTTTTTGGGTGTGGTATAGCTTAGTGGTTCAGAATGCTGGCGCTGGAATCACGGCTCTGATACTGATGAACTGTGCCATTTTCGGCAATTTACTTAACTTCGCTGTACCTCACGTGCCTCTACTGTAAAATGGAGGAAATAATAATGGCAGCCTGTTGTTGGGATTTTGAAAAGTATCTTATGTGACATTCTTAGAACAGCGTGGGGACACGGAGTACACGTTCAGTCAACTCTTGTTTTTTGTCTGGTGCTCCTGGTAGAAGCAAATCCCATCACGGTAAGGACTCACAGTCTGAATGGCAGGTCACAAGCAGAATCCTAGGTTTAACCTAGCCCCATTCCCCTCTCCTCAGTGCTCTTTGTTTCTCTTACTGTTCTTCACTTTTTTCTTTTTTATGACACTTATCATCCTCTAACATACTATATAATTTATTCAGTTATTGTGTTTACTGCTTATTAATTGCCTCCCCAATCGGCTGTGAGTTCCACAAAGCAGAAACATTTGTTTTTTCCCACTACCATATTCCCAATCCATAGACTAGTGCATGGCACAGAGTGATTGCTCCACAAATACTGGTTAAAGAATGAATAAATATAAGGATAGTTTGTCTACTGTCTTTCTCAAAACTCCTCCCATCTCCCACTTTTCTCTAGCTTCATTCTGCTTTCAAACTCTATTCCCCAATGAACAACAAAAATAAAACAACAGCTAATATTTATTGAGCACTTCTGAATTCCATGTACCATAGCCAGCATGAAAAATGCATTATCTCATTTAATCCTGTTAAAAAGGAGACAGCAAACCCAAAATGGTGTCACTTGTGCTTAATACCTAACCTAATTGCAGTCTCAGCCCCCCAGGAATGTAACCTTTAACCAGTTAACCTGGAATTAACTGGTCAGCACTAAGTGAGGTAATCTTTTCCCCTTAGGAGTGCGACCTTGCCTGAAAC
Source organism: Camelus ferus (assembly GCF_009834535.1). NCBI lineage: Eukaryota > Metazoa > Chordata > Mammalia > Artiodactyla > Camelidae > Camelus > Camelus ferus. The sequence goes on along the minus strand of NC_045707.1, from coordinate 61,248,108 downwards.
AATGCACTCTTTGCTAATAATTTCCTTTTTCCTCCTCCTTTCCACCTTTAAAAACTTTCCTCTTCTACAGTTCAGCAAAGTTCCTTTCTATTTGCTACATGAAGGCTGCCCGATTCATGAGTCATTTAATAAAGTCAGTTTGATCCTTAAATTCAGTTGAATTTTTGTTATTTAACAATCCTATGGAATAAGAATTGTTAGTCCCCTGACATTACAGAGGTTCAGAGAGGTTAAGGCACTTGTCCAAGGTCACACAGCTAGTTTATATGGGGAACGAGTTTAGACCCCTGGGAAGCCCTACTGTGGCATCTGAGTTCTTAACCACTACACTGTGGTCTATGACTAAGACTGTGGGCCTGGTACAGTGTTGCTTTCCATGAATGATGGAATCTGACTCCAAAGAATAGGACCTGGTCCCATAGGAGATGCTTTATCTGCACACACTAAGAGCAAAAACCCCACTTGGTAAGGTGAAGCTGAGGCTGACTATGTTTACTGGCATGCTAAAATAATACTCTATGGTAATAATGTTCCTATCTTCCAGTTCATTGCATTCATTTCATCATTGTGAATAACATGTCCCATCTCACGCTAACCCACCAACCTAACCCCAGAGTAATGATAAAATAAAGCCTGCCATACATGAAGCCCTGAATTTTTAGCAGCATTTTTCACTCAATGTTAATTAACTTGAATGACCCATAAAGATCTGGCTTTGCAAGAGTCTGACTCTCAATGACTGCAAGATTCCATAATATGTCTCTGAGCTATTAGAATAATTAATTCCACTAGCAGTGAAGGAAAAGCCCTTGGGATTTGCAAATAAGACTTGGGATTTAAACGTTTCCTTGTTTCTGTGGCAACAGTGGCTTCAATGACAACCAGTCAGGGCGTGGAGTTTCCGAACACCCGTCCCCCTCATCTAGCCTTGGGCCCCTCCAGTTCACTCACAGCAGAATTATTTAGTACATTTGAGAATACGCTCATTTTCCAAGTCTGTGCAGGATTCAACAACACAAGATGGCTTGATAAAGACTTGATAAATAACACACCAGAGAGGGAGTGATGGTCTTGAAGTTAGGTAGTGAGTGTTGCAACTGTTAATGATCAAAAGTGTCCTGAGGAAATGTAGTTCGGTGCAGCCACTATGGAGAACAAATAGTATGGAGGTTTCTTAAAGACTAAAAACAGAGTTAACATATGATCCAACAATCCCACTCCTATGCATATATCTGGAAAAAACTCTGATTTGAAAAGGTTCATGCACCCCAATGTTTACAGAAGTATGATTTACAGTAGTTGAGACCTAGAAGCAACCTAAATGTCCATTAACAGATGATTGGATAAAGATGTGGTACACACACACACACACACACACACACACACACACACACAGGAATATTACTCAGCCATAAAAAAGAATGAAATAATGCCATTTGCAGCGACATAGATAGAGACCTAGAGATCATCATACTAAGTGAAGTAAGTCAGGCAGAGAAAGACAAATATCTTATGATATCACTTATATGTGGAAACTAAAAAAATGATACAAATGAACTTACAAAACAGAAACAGACTCACAGACATAGAAAACACATTTATGGTTACTGAAGGGGAAAGTGGGGGGAGGGGGTGAATTAGGAGTTTGGGATTATCGTATACACATTACCATACATAAAAATAGATAAACCACTAGGGCCTACTGTAGAGCACAGGGAACTACATTCAATATCTTGTAATAACCTATAATGGAAAAGAATCTGAAAAAGAATATATATATTCTTGTATATAAGAATGTGACATATATATATATATACATACACACACACATATACATATACATATACAAGAAAAGTGACGTATATATATAACTGAATCACTTTGCTGTACACCTGAAACTAACACAACATTGTAAATTAACTATACTTCAATTAAAAAAAAAAAGTGTTCCATGGAGACCCAGACACAGCCAGGGCATCTCTCTATCTCTACTTATGGCCTGATAGCAGCACACGCCAGGGAAAATGATCACCACCGCTGCCACTCAGACAAACAGGGGAAGCTGGATGGGACCTGAGCTGCACAAAATCCTCTCTGCCATTATCTTCCCATCCTTCCTTCAGTCCAACAGATCTTAAATACCCATTCAATGGAAATGTGGCCTTTTAAGGATTAATTCCTCTGTTTATGCCTTATCTAGCCTATTAATAAATCAAACTCATTTCAGGGGAAAACAACTCTCTTGATTATTGAATAAAAACAGATGAATTGCTCTTTCCATGAATGAAAGCTAGAATTAAAAGAACAAACTGGCGCAGCTGAGAGGAAGTATACTAAAACTGCTGTTTATCAAAAATGTAGTCACTTAAATGACCTACATCAGGAGAATAACTTTACTTTGGAGAAAGAAAGAAAGAGAGAAAGGAAAGAAAGGAAAGAAAGGAAAAGGGAAGGAAGGTAAGAAGGAAGAAGAAGGAAGGACTTCATTCCTTCATCTCTGCCTCTCCTCTCACCTCCCTCCCTCCCTCCCTCCCTCCCCCCCCTCCCTCCCATCCGCCCTCACCTCCTCCATCCCTCCCTCTCCCCTCAAAGAAAGAAAGAAAGAAAGAAAGAAAGAAAGAAAGAAAGAAAGAAGGAAAGAAAGAAGGAAAGAAAGAAGGAAAGAAAGAAGGAAGGAAAGAAAAGCAAGCAAGCGGTAGTCTGATATACTTTAGTTCTTATTTGAACTAGAGCTGTATGGAATGGCCAAACAAGGGAGCTGCTTTTTAGTCATTTCAGAGGAACTTCTATGCACCTAAAGATGCTTGTACTTTAGCTGAGAAGGGGTGGTAAACATTGGATGGATGGATGGATGGATGGATGGATGGATGGATGGATGGATGGATTCATTCATACATTCATTCATTCAATAAATATTTATATAGCACTTTTTATGCACTGATACCAGCGGACACAGAGTGATCAAAAACATAAAACTCCCTGTACTCATGGAGCATATATTCTAGTGGAATAATAGCTATATGGCTGAATAAATTCCAAATGGATATGGGAGCTCCTAACTCCCTGTTACATTGCTTCACAGGCCACAAGACTGCATTTACCTTAAACCTAGATAGACCCATAAGAATTAGTAGCCCCATGCAATAGAATTATTGCTGATACTGAGATCAAACTGCCCTTTATACTGATGAACGCCAGAATCCACAGATGGAGTTCAAGGTTAGAGCTAAGGAAAGGTGTTACAGTGAAAGGGCATTTGTTCCTTCTCTGTGAGTGATGACAGAGACATTTAAAAGGGACCAGGTATGCTCTGAGTGGAAATGTAACTGCAAAGGAAAAAAAAAAGACTAGTGTGGGTCAGCTGTTTATGAGAACACACTTGGATTTTGCTTAAGCAAAAGGAATTGGAATTATTCATGGACATTACGGCATCTGTAACTCTTGTTTCTAAAAGAAATTTGACCTGCCTAGAAATCCTTGAGATGATTTTTTTTCCCACGAAAATTTACGGTACAACTAGTAAAACAGTGAGACCAGAACCTTAAATAGTAACATTCACTGTCACTGTATGCATATTGTAATGACAAAAGGGAATAAAGAATACATTTTTCTCTTGAATCTATATTCCTTCTTTGAGATTTTTTAAGTAAGAAAAATTGAGTGTGTAAAACCTTTACTACAGGAACCCTTGTGGGACTGGAGGGAATAAAGCATAGTGGTGAGCTAATTAGGAGAGGGAACTGAGTTTGCTGATAATATCATGGAGAAATCACCCTGGGTCAGCTATTATCCTCAGGTTTTCAAGTTTTTTTGTTTTTATTTTTAATAGACTTAATTTTTTTAGAGCAGTTTCAGGTTCACAGCAGAATTGAGCAGAAAATACAAAGAGTTCACACACAGGCTTTCAAGTTTCAAAACTTAACTTTTATCATGGTGCAAAGAACTGTTCAGCCCTTTAGGGCCCATTTACACACTGACCAAACTCACAAGATTCTGATGTATAAACCAGAGTGCCAATTTATGAGCCTGCGTTGGAAGTTATCTCCTTGTAGGAATTTATGCCTTTGGATGGGCATGAATATTCAGATCTCCAAATTATCCATCAAAAGGCTTAATTAAAATAAGTAAACTGCATAATCTCAAGACATCAGAGTTCCACCAAGCTAAGAAATTAGTGGATTGTTTTTCTCTAAGAAAACAGTCCTGCACAGAAGCTAAGAGATTAAAATACGGGTGAGACTTAGGTTGGCTTCAGAGCTCATTTACCACCTACTAGTGACTGTGGGAAAGTTCACTACTGCTTATTTCTCTCTTCTAAATATGGAAATAAAGAAAAAAAAATCCATTTAAAGCACCAAGCATAACAACTGTCACATAGGAAACAGTCAATAAATGTTCGTGCTATTTTACTCCTAACCAAAGAATCGATGTTGGTTTTCTGGGAAGAGTTTATCTTAATAGGGCTGTTGTGAGAATTAATTAAGATGCTCAAAGAATATTAACTATTACTGTTTCTAGTTAAAAAAAAATAAGTTTTATGGAATCAAAATACCCTCCGCCTGGATAGTAGTGCTTGACAGACATTAAAACTGCCTACTTTCAAGACTGATTTTGGTAAGACACCACCGAACACCCTAGCATAGCTTTTCCATCAGCCTCTTTTCATCAGTCACATTCCAGGCATGATTTTCTGTGCCTGGCAGCCTCCTCTGGATTTGGGGGTTTCCTAAATCTCTGGGGAAGGTTCATTTGATAGGGATGTGAAGTTTATCCATTATGTGACTATTTCTACTAGTTTCAGCCTCAGAACTATAGGTGAGTTTTTCCTGATGATGGTACTAAATCCACTAATTTAAAAAAAAGAACCAAGAAAGGCATATACATCCAGTTCACTTGAGCTGCTGGTTAAAATGGCAGACTCTTAGAATCATTAAAATGGTGGTTATCTCAGGGCCGGGTCGGGTAAAGGTGGCCTGGGAAGGGGCATGAGCAAACATTCTGGGGTGCTGGAACATTCCACAGCTCTCTCTGGATGGTGGCTGTGTACACGGATGTATACATATGTAAAAACTCATTATACTGGAAGATTTCCGGTTTCCATTTCTTCATGTCAGGGGCTTGGAATTTGCCACTCCACCCTAAAAACAAGTAAAAAAGCTGAACAGACTGAAAAATCAACAACTCTTCTTGGGTCTGTAAGAGAGGCAAGGACACAGGGCAAACTGCTGCCCTTAAGATTGGAGAGACAGGTAGCAGAATAAAGGGAGCTACAGCTTACTGGAGCAGAGACTCACGAATAGAAACTGCCCCAGGGATGATTTTTAGGTACAACATCAAAGACAAGATCCAGGAAAGAAATCATTGATAAGCTGGACTTCATTAAAATTTAAAACTTCTACTCTACGAAAGACAGTGTCAAAAGATTTAGAAGACAAGCCACAGACTAGGAGAAAATATTTACAAAAGACATATCTGATAAAGGACTGCTATCCAAAATATACAAAGAGCTCTTGAAATTCAATAATAAGGAAACAAAAATCCAATTGAAAAATGGATCAAAGACCTTAACAGACACCTCATCCAAGAAGGTATAGAGACGGCAAATAAGTGTATGAAAAGACGCTCCCCATCAATTGTCAACAGGGAAATGCAAATTAAAACAACAACGAGATATCACTACATACCAAGAAGAACGGTCAAAGTCCAGAACAAAGCCAACACTAAATGCTGACGGGGATGTGGAACAACAGGAACTCTCAGCCATTGCTGGTAGGAATACAAAATAGTACGGCCACTTTGGAAGACAGTTTGGTGATTTCTTATAAAACTAAACATAGTCTTATCATATGCTCCAGCAATCCTTGGTATTCTTTCAAAGGAATTGACAACTTAGATTTACACAAAAACCTGCACGTGGATGTATATAACAGCTTTATTCATAGTTGTCAAAACTTGGAAGCAACCAAAATGTCCCTCGGTAGGTAAATAGATGAACAAACTTCGCTACGTACAGACAATGGAATATTATTCAGCATTAAAAAAAAATGAGGATCAAGTCATTTAGACAAGGAAGAGTCTGAAATACATATTACTAATTATAAGAAGACAATCTGAAAAGACTACCTACTATATAATTCCAACTATAGGACACTTTGGAAAATGTAAAATTATGGAGACAATTAAAAAATCAAGGGTTGGAGGCTTGGGGAGATGAAAAGGCAGAGCACAAAGAATTTTTAGGGCAGTGAAAATACCCTGGATGATATTAAAATAATGGATAAATGTCATTTGTTCAAATCCATAGAATGTATAACACTAAGAGTGAACTCTCAGGTAACCTACAACCTTTGGGTGATTACAGTGTGTCAGTGTGAGTTCATGCCTGGTAGAACATGTACCATTCTGGTGGATGATGTGGATAATGGGGGAGGCCATATGGGTTTTGAGGCATGTAACTGTACCTCCCTCTCAATTTTGTTCTAAACCTAAAAATTATTTAAAAATTCCATTGAACTGTGAACTTAAGATGAGAGCACTTCACGTTGGGTATGTGACACCTCAATAAAAAGATTTAAGTGTCAAATAAAAATGTCTGGTCCCACCTTACATCTTTTGAATCAGAAGCTCTGGGCAAAAGGGCACGTGAATCTTCGTTTTTAATAAGTACCCTCAGATGATTATAATGTACACTGAAGTTCGAGAACCACTGATGTAAAAGAATACATTTTCATTATCAAAGACCAAGAAAAATAATCTGAAATCAAGACCATCCCAGGAACTGCAAGATATATGCCACACAAATACCAATATTCGTATATTCTCAAATCTTGGAGCTTTGAGTCAAGCAGCCAACATCTGTGTCTTGTGCTATCTGATAGGTCTCTACATGCAGCTTGAACATAAAAATTGAAATGAGCTGTTGAGAAGTGAGGACCCTGCAGAGAGGGGCACAGCAGGGCTCTGCTCTTAACATTCACCTTTGCGGCCAGAGCCTCAGGCAGAAGTGTTCTTCTCTTCCCATCTGATAATGTCAAAAGCTAGTCAAGTTACCGGGGGTTGAATTACAATGCAGTGCCTTTGGGAAGAGCACTTGTCAAGAACTTACCTCCTCCCAAATAATCAGGGGTCTGTTCGGGAAAGAAGAAAAAGGATCTGCCTAATGGAGCTTTTTGAAAGCTGAGATAAAAGACTTTCTTCCCTGTAAACTGCCTGCAGAGTGCCATGATTCCAAATGAAAAACTCTGCTGGCTCACGAACAGATGCTCTAATGTTTGAGGGAATGAATCGGGAGAATATTTAGAGACCATCCAAGATCGCTGCAAGGATTTGTTTACAAAAGACTCCTTCTGCTTGAGTGTTTCTTTACACTGCATCGTTTTCTTGCAACATTCAAGCAATATGGTGTTGTTAGGAGTGTATGCGGGAAACGGCGGGCTTGCTTTCAAAGGCGACATCCGCTTGCATTCCTGCAGACCAGGGGAGGATGCCTAATGTTCACTCTGCTGTGGAACAAGCTGCAGGACTCTGGCTACCCACCTCTTGTGTTTTCGTTTTACAATTCTGGACGTATGCAGCACTCTTTACAAAGGGGGCCCTTGAGTGAACAAATGTTTTCTGGGCTGCAAACTGAATGAGAAAATGCAAATCTAGGATCTCCCCATGGACCCCATGGATAAGGTTACAGTGAAAAGTGATCCCCAGCACAAACTTTATGACTAATCCTCTTCATCTATAGCCCCTTTCCCCACTCACAATAATCAAGTCCTTCAGGACATGCCCCGCCCCCAACAGCACACCTGTTATTGCTAACCTTTAATAGCAGAGTGCAGATTTCCTGGGGGAAATGGCAAAATAACTTGGGGTATTCATTTGTTGGCAAAACTGTGCTTCCCTTGGAGATTGTTGTACATACACGGATATTTCTCCTCCCATGAATCACAGCATTTTCCAGCTGGAAAAGTCCTTGAGGATAATCTTAGGGAACTTCTCGTTAATAGATACAGAAACACAGGCCCAGAAAGGCAAACTTCCCTCAGGTTACAGAACAGGTTAGGAACAAAACCTGAGCTTCAGTGAATGTCCTCTGGCCAAACCAGGATTGCCTTAATCACAGACTTTGTCAACAACCCCAGCACCCCCCACCCCCTTTTTTAATAGACATTTTTTTTTTAGAGCTGTTTTAGTTTTGCAATGTGAATGAAAAATACTGCCAACCGTATCAGTAAACAAAGGATGCTGCAGCCATCAAGTCATCAGCCGCTACCGCCACCCCCGACAGTGAGTGGAGGAAACTCAGGGTGCAGACAAGCAGGCAGCCCTGCCTCTACAGCCACCCCTGATGGTGCCTCCTGAGGGAACTCAGGATGTAAAAAAACAGGACACTGGCCCTAGACAGCCAGGTGCATATCAAAGGAATGATTTCAATGAGCCCAAATATTTGCAACTTCCCATATATAGAAAAATGCTAAATTCTTTAACTTGAGATGTCTGGTTTTTCTTTAATTAACAGTAATCTTTTGATGTTCTGACTACCTGGTCTTTGTCATAAAAACTCCTATATATCCTGGCTCCTCCCCTACCTCTTCAGAGCGGGCCCTTAGAGAGGCTTCATCCCAGGCTGAGTCCTCAGAAAGTCCACCAAATAAAACATAACTCTCAACTTTTAGGTTGTGTATTTTATTTCAGTCGACAGCAGCAATATTGAGTGGAAGGTACAGAGATTTCCCAGATACCGCCCTATCCCCACACATGTCTCCAAGTCCTTTTAAGTTTCTCACTAACTCTGGGCCAGTTCATGGAGGTTAAACCAAGTTAATACCTCTTTTCCTCTCTATTCGTCAGATATTTTTACAGGATGAGGTACCAGACAGGAGATAATACCCTATCAGGGAGAAGGAAAAACTTCAGAAATGTCCCGATCCTCCTGCAACCAAAATACGTTTGTTTATTTCTCCCTAGTAACTTTCCTTATTTCCTCCCTCTTGGTAAAGGGTAAATGCTTTCCATTGACAATATTAAGTTTCCCTCCTAAATTCTGGCATTTCTCCACCTCTCCTTCCCTGGGATCCATCACACATAGTCTCCTTTAGTACACGGCACATCTGTTAATTATTTTCAAACCATCCATGTCATTTTCCAAATGTTTATCATCAGTTTTCTCACATGAAAGCATTGGGTCCCTTTGGCATTCTTACTAGCCTGTGGTTGCGTTTCGACGGTCTCCTACACACTGAATGACAAAAATGTCCACAATAGTCAATCAGCTGGACATTTTCACCATGCCCCACTGTCCCAGGCAATGAAAGCACATGTTCAGGATGAGTCATCCCATTTCCTGCCAACAATAATTGGCAGGCATACTGTGGCTTCTTTAGTTTGTCCCTTCTTAGTCTCAGCCATTTACATTGTAAATCCTAAATTTTAAGAGTTTATGATTTTAATCAAGTCTGCAATTATTACAAGCAAATGACAGAGGTACATGTCAAATATGTGTAAGCAAATCAGAAATTCAGCATTGCCCAGTAATACGTCTCAGCCTCCTTTGTTTTGTTTTTCAGTCAGCATCCACAGGGCACATGATACTTCCAGATTACCTAATTTAAAATAGGGAATTTTACATGTTTTCCTGATGCTATATTCTTCCAAAATGTCAGCAATGTTGGCTAATTTATATAGTATTGTACTTTAGTTTTGATGAATGGAAAAGTCCAAACAGCATGGCCAAGGTCACGAGCCATCAGCGGGAGAACAAGAACTACAATGTGCGTCAAGGTCGTCTAACCAGTGAACCAAAGTCCAGCAACAGATCCTGAAATATTTCACGCTAGATCCTCTAAAGTGTCACCACTATCCTCCCTCTGACTAAGCCCCTCCTTCATTAATTTCCTCGCCGTTTTTCCTAAGTGTTCCCAGATATTAAGCAGAGTGTTCTGTCTCACCCAGCCTCTCAAGACCTTCACATCAACATCATCCAAGGTCTATCCTCCTCATGTTTACTCTCCATTTGCAAAGAGATAGCAAGAAAATGGATATAAGCCACAAAAAAGGCTACAGCTCTTCGACCAAGGTCTTGTCATCTTTAATTACTGTGTAGAGAGGCAGTATGATTTAGTAGAAAGAATAATGGATTTGGGGTCAGAAAACCCTTAAGTCTGATCCTGTCACTTCCCAGCTCTGTGACTTTGAAAACATCACTGGAATGGACTAATCTTGCATGAATCTTACAGAGCATCACTCTCCTCCTCTCTTCTGTGAGTGTGGCACACTGGTTTACCGTGAGATGCAGAGTCCACTGAATTACTATTTAAATGCACTTCCAGTGCTGGATGAATGTGAAAGAGTGTGATGCTGGATACTCCTAACCCTGAGGGCAAAGTGGCACTAAAGGGCCCATGAGGGCTTCAGTGACTCCTGTTCGAAAAGCTAATGATCGTGTGCTAAGCGAGTGATCTCAAAATTTTTAAAAGTCTTCATTAGGAGAATGGAGAATGAACCAGTTACTGGGCTAAATGAAAGACGTTTATGTGAAAATTTATTTCTACTTTTTAACTCATGTTTTATTTTAACATAGATGGTTTAGAGGTCCAATCAAACAAAACTGATGCATTGGCAGTTTGGTGCAGCCACTGTGGAAAACAGTATGGAGATTCTTCAAAAGACTAAGAATACACTTACCATATGACCCAGGAATCCTGTTCCTGGGCATATATCCAGAAGGAACCCTATTTCAAAATGACACCTGCACCCCAATGTTCATAGCAGCACTATTTACAATAGCCAAGATGTGGAAACAGCCTAAATGCCCATCAACAGATGACTGGATAAAGATGTGGTATATTTATACAATGGAATAACTACTCAGCCATTAAAAATAATAAAATAACACAATTTGCAGCAACATGGATGCTCCTGGAGAATGTCATTCTAAGTGAACTAAGCCAGAAAGAGAAAGAAAAATACCATATGAGATCACTTATATGCGGAATCTAAAACAAAACAAAACAAAACCAAACCAAAAAAAACATAAATACAAAACAGAAACAGACTCATAGACAAAGAATACAAACTTGTGGTTGCCGGGGGGACAAGGGGTGGGATGGGACTGGGATTTCAAAACGTAGAATAGATAAACAAGATTGTACTGTGTAGCACAGGGAAATATATACAGAATCTTGTGGTGGTTCACAACAAAAGAGAATGTGACAATGAATGTATGTATGTTCATGTATAACTGAAAAATTGTGCTCTACACTGGAATTTGACACAATATTGTAAAATGACTATAACTCAATAAAAAAAAATGTTTAAAAAAATAAATAAAACTGATGCATTGGGAAGATGTGACACATTTACATGTTTTCTTAAATTCCCTCTAGAACTGCATCCCATGGCATCCTTGTGCCCATTGGTTGCAGATCTCTGCCTTCCTCCTGTGTATTTCCATGGGAAGTTCTCAGAGCTGTATTGCAGTCCTCTGTTGCCTAGTTTTTCTCCTCCAAGCAGGCACTTTGGTTTCTTTCTTGTTTTATCCCTAGAGCCTAGCATAATGCTTGGTATATTGTAAACATGCTATACACATTGCTGAATAAATCGATCAACTTCCTCTTTTCAAGGATATTTTGGGGGTTGGTTGATAATTAATATCCTAATTACTATTGATTGCTACTGATAAAAATTAAAAAGGCAGAATGAGAGCTTTGAAAGTTAAATGGCTAGACCCAAATTCTAAGTCCAATGCTGGCTTTCAGCTCTTCTACCTGGTACCCAAGCCGTTCCTCCCTGACATTCACCAGCCTGTACTTGGTGTGGGCGTTCATTTCATCAGTTAGCCTGACTTTACAGATGAACACTGTTGATGGTTTATTATGCCATTTAATTTCTATAAGCCTCAATTACAAATATAAGAAAGCTTGCTTCAGTCTTTGTTCCACATTCCACAATGTCTGCTTTACACACACACACATACACACGCATTTCCCTTTGAAACCAGTGAGCATTTTGTGCCAGAAGATATCCTGGGGATGGGGGAGGCAGGCAGGGAGAGGAGAGAGAGAGAATCAGAGTCACCATCTGTTGACAATACTCTTGTGCTGAGCCAGTTTTGAAGGTTAATGACATGTCACGCATCCCCTAGCGTCTGGTAACAAAAATAGGCTGCTCTCCCAGAATTTGATAGAACAGTTGTTGTGCCGTGGAAGATGTAACATGCCCGCCAGCACTCCAGCAGGGTCCAGGAAGGCAATTGCTGCCAAAAGCTGGATGAAATTTAACAGTGGTCCAGGAAAAACAACTTTTACCAAAATTCAAGTGCGGAAGTGATCGTTTTTCACTGAGGCCAATAAAGGGGCTGTAAAGCATCGACCTTCCAAAATGACTCTCCATAATGAGTTGTTTTTCTAAAGTGCCTTTGAATTTCATTAGCAACTCTTCAATATACATTTACTCCTTTCCCTACTATTTTCAGAAAAAATAAGGATGTGAGCCTCTAATAAAAACAGTTTCAAGAATTTACCAAGGGTGCTCCCGTGGTTTCTTTGGGTGGTTAATTTATTGGCATGGCAGTTTATCCAAGGAAAATCTGGGTCTCAACTTCATTGACAGCCTACTGTTTAATGACTCACTTTGCTGTCTCATCAAGAATTCACCCAGTTGAAAGGTTGCACCTTCTCAAATGTAATTGCATGCTTTCCCCACATCTCATCTAGGCTCTCTTTAATTTTCAAAGCCCTGCTGAGCAACCTTTGAAAATCCAGGCTCTCTACCACCTGGCGCTCCAGGAATGTTTTAAGAGGGGGCAGCTCTGCCTATTTTGCTGTTGACCTAAGAACAAACTGTCTAGTCCCAGCATGGAGTAGAGTGGCTTGTTTCTTTACAGTGTGACATCATTGTTTTGTTAGAAGAGAAATTTCTGGACTTTAGCTCTGCCAAACTTCAAATATAAGTGTAGAACACAAATAAAAAAGTAAATGATTGTTTGATTACTTGCTATTTTAGAGTATCCAACCCTCTCTTATTCAAGAGCAGACATACAAGCAAAAGTTTGGTGGTGTGAGGTATTGAAATGATAACCCACACAGAAGTCAGGAGATTTGGGTTCATTTCTTGTGTGACTTTGTGAAAATCATATAACCTCTCTGGGCCTCAAATTCCTCAGCTCTAAAATTAAATTCCATTTCACAAATGTGTTTCAGCCACTGAAAATGAGAAGGAATTTGTCTAGATCAGTACTGTTCAATAGAACTTTCTGCCAAGAAGATTTTATAGAGCTGTGCTATCCAACATGGTAGCCACTAGCCATACTGAACAACACATGAAATGTGGGTACTACGCTGAAGAACTGAATTTTTAATTTTATTTAATTTTAATCATTTTAAATTTAAAACAAACATGAGGCTGGTGGTTGCTGTATTGGACAAGGCAGGATTAATTATTTCTTAAGTTCTTTACTAAAAGTTCTGTTTTGATGATTTCTAAACCTAGCTAACGGCCCAGAATGAATCTTTCTTGTTATTCTGCCTACCCTGAAATTCACTGCACAAGTTATTTGGTATATATTAATGACTTTAATCTTCATCAGTGTGGTAATTAATCACTGTAATAGAAAATGGGATCCCTGCGTGAGCAAGATAAAACACATGTGAAAGAATTTTATGAATTCTAAAATGCTATGCAAATATAAAGTATTACTAATAAAATCTTTATCACACCTCACTGCACACCTCTGCCAAGTGCCAACAAATGTAGATGAAAAACGCTTCTACTTCATAGCCCAGACCAATGGAAATCCCTTAATGGGACCCTGTGGTAGTCCTGAAAACACACTTTCCGAGTGCCTTCTTCCACTGATGTTTAAAAAAATAAATTTTAGATTCCTTTTCTTTCCCACCACATTCATCAAGGGTTTTAACCTGGGTGTGGCCATAACCTATACAAGAAAATGATTTCTATTAATTATGTAATGTCTTGCAACAGTTGAATGAGTGCATTTCTTTTGCTTTGAGGTTTGCCTCATACCAGTAGCAAAACTCATTAAACATTTGCCAGAGGAAGTCCAACAGGGTGACTCACCAGAAGCTCCCCCTTTGGCCTGGGCCTGCATTTGACTCTTTTCACCTCTGATTATTCTCATTCAGCCCCTTGGTCTTCTCTCACTGACCTTCAGACTCGTCTAGCCCTTCCCATGTGGCTTCTTGACTGATGCTCCTCTAGGGATCACAGCCCTTCTTCTCTGGTCTCCTCTTGTCTCCCCACTCCTGGCACGTTTGCTCAGTTCTGTACCCTCTGAGACTGTCTCCTGGGTACCATCCCAGTGGTCAGCCTAAGCTGGCACGGCCTTGAGACCATGCCTCTGGTCCCTTCTCAGCTCTCCAAGGTCCAGGTTCTAGACAATGTGCTTAAATTTGAAAGAAAGGCCTCTTTTACCAATTCTTGAGGAAAAAAACATTTCCCATTTTATCTTATTTTTAAGTGATTCTAGAGACTTCTATATAAGATATATGGTTCACAGTTTGGAAAAAGTAATTTTTAAAAATAGCTTGATTAATATGTATTACTGATACACAATAAATGGCACATATTTGAACCGTATAATTTGTTAAATTTTGATATATGTATATACCCACAAAACCATCAATACAATCAATAAAGAAGTATATACATTACCCCAAAATTTCCTACACCCCTCTTTAATCCTTCCCTATCACCCTTACCTGCCACCCTTACCTTTGCCCTGGACTCAGGCAGCCACTGATTTGCTTCCTGCCACTACAGAATTTTAAATAAATGGAATCATACTCTTTTTGTCCAGCTCCTGTCCTCTTTATTCACAAATGGTGTCTATCTTAGGAAACACCAAAGAAGTGGATGCATGTAGCATCCATTCACCTGCTGATGGACATTTGGGATGTTTCCAGTTTGAGATATTCCAAATAAAGCTTCTATAAACATTTATGAACAAGTCTTTGTGTGGACACAGGACCTCGTTTCTCTTGGCAAATACCTAGGCGTGAAATGGCTGGATCATATAGCTTTTTAAGAAACTGCCAACATTCAGCATACTCAGTCTTTTTAACTTTAGCTATTCTAGTAGGTGAATGATGTATATTTTTAGCTTCTGGAAGTTGCCTCATGGTTCTCTGATGCTTTATTTACTTTTTAATCCTTTTTGTCTTTATCTTCCATTTTGGATACTTTAATACATCAATTAATAGACATCAGACATTTTGAATTTTACGATAATGTGTGCTGGATATTTTTGCATTCTTAAAAATATTTTTGAGTTTTGTTGTAAGACAGAGTTACATTACTTGGAAACAGTTTGATACTTTTAAGTCTTGTTTTCGAGATTTACTAGGTAAGACCAGAGGAGCATTTAGTCTAGGGTTAATTATTCCCCACCACTGAGACAGTATCTTTCTAAATACTCTACTCCAGTGTGCTATGAATTATGTTTTCCAGTGTGGCTGGTGGGAACAGACACTCTCCCCAGTCCTATGTGAGCTCCTAGAAATTTCCTTCTAATCTTTCTGGAAAGTTCTTTCACAGCCAAGAGCTGTTTTCTTACACACATGTGCTCATCAACATTCTGCTTAAAACTTAAAGCTCAGCAGTCCTCTGAGCTTCGCTCCTCTCAGCTTCTCCTCTCCAAAACTCTGGTCTGCAAGCCCTGCCTTTGTCTCTCCAGCCTCTCAGCTCCATTTCCTCAACTCACAGGAGCCACGGGCCCCGCCTGGCATTCCCCTTCCTACACAGCAATCTGAAAACTCATTCAAAGCCAGAAGTTGGGGCAATTTTAGAGCTTACCTTGTTTACTCCCCCTCTCACAGGTTTCACTGTCCTCAATTTGCCTGACCTCCAATGTCTTGATAACCTTCTTTTCAAATGTTTTGTCTGATTGTTTTTCCTTGTGTTTTAGGGTGAAGGGTAAATGTGGGCCTAGCTTCTCCACCTTGGCCAGAAGCAGAAGTCAATTATTTCTTTTTGAAAAGTGTTGATTTCAACCACACGCCCTCAATATAAGGAGGAGGAACAAATAAAAAATAATTGTATCCTTACAGGAAAGTTTATGAGTTAGGTTGGATCCACCCAGGATGCCCAGACAGTACAAAGCTTTAGCTGGAAAACAGGGGAAACTTAGTGTCCCTCTACAATGATTAGGCCCAGAAGTGCATAAATTTCTCGAGCAGGGTCATGTAGAGGAAGGCAGTACGAGAAAAGCCACCTCTGAGAAGAGACTGATTACAACATGGGATTGTGAGTCCCCTGGAGAATAAAAGGAGACGGTGGAAAGGAATTCACATTTCAATCATGTAAAGTTCCTCCCTTTCCTTCTCACCCCTGATTGCTGCTCCCTCTTGTGCACTGAGCACTCTGAGCCTCTCCTGCCCTTGCTAAGTGTCTTTGCTCTAGTCTCTAGCTAATCTCATGCCCTTCTCCCATTTTTTCCAAGCCAAACCTCTTATCGCTCACAACATTTCTTTAGCTAAGACAGTTACAGTTAAAGAGACGGGCAGGAGTTGGTCCAGAAAAGATGCCCTCATTAGAGGTCAAAGGGCATTGGCCTTAAGGGAGAGGACAGGCTGTCTGGGAACTTTACCAATTTGGAGGGCTCAGTTGTAACTGGTGATGATTTTTTGATTAATATTTTTACTTGATTAATAAATTTTTGATAATTTTTTGAACTTTTTTTAATCAAGTGAATGTGAATTTTAGTTTTAACTTAAAAACATATGCCTTCTGAATATCCACATTTAGATGAAGATTTAGATCAAGAAAAATAGATAATACCTTACTTATTTCAGATAGAAAAATGAGAATCCAAATAATGCCTTTCAACTAATCATTTTTGCATTGAATTCAATATTCACTCTACTTTGACAGCACATCTTTTTGTCACAATTGTGTAAAAATTATGGTGGAGTGTTAACAGAAGTACAGTAAAACTCAGAAGAGACACTAGACATTCTTGAATTAATGGAAAGATGTCATAGGTCAGATCACATTCTCAAAACACAGCTACATGCTTTAAAAGGCCATTATAAAATGACAAACACACAACAAACATTAGTTCTGACTCCAACACTGAAACTATAAAAGAATGACACCTTTGGATCACAAAAGCATCCAGTAAAAAAGTGCAGAGGATTTTCTCCTCCTGGAGTCATCACAAATTTATTTTTAAATGGATCTGTGGGGCATAGAAACAAATGGCTAACAATTTAGCCCAAAAAGATACTTGGTATCATGTAGAATTTTTAAAACTTGCCTTAAAACTTGTTTCATTCAAACAAGTTTACATACATAGACAGAAACAGTGGTGTAACATATATACATAGACGATGGATGGATTGATGGACGGATGGATGGATAGATAATCCTCAAAATGTCATTATTTTCACTTTTTTTTTTTCTTTGCATTGAACAGTATGCTGAAATAGTAGGAAACAGCAGGGGACAAGCAATGTTTCAACAACAGTAACAAGAGACAGGCTAATGTTATGATTTAGAGCAGTGTCTCTCTAAGTGTGGTCTTAGGAACAACCACATCATAAGCATATGGGGCACTTGTTAAATACGCAAATACCCAGGTCCCTCCTGGAAATATTAAATCAGAATCTCCAAGAGTGTTGCCTGGGATTCTGCATTTTAACACCCTTTCCTCGTGTTCCTAATTCACATTAAAACTGAGAAACTTCAGGTTTCAAGCATAGACTCTGGAGCCAGACTTCCGGGGTTCAAAATTCAACTCCACTAAATGGCTATTTTTATCACAGATGTATTATTCTGCATCACTTTCTTCATCTGCAAACTGGAAGTAATGATAAAAACAGTACCTATCTCACAGGATTACAAAAGAATTAAATGAGTTGATATAGAAAATCCTCAGGACTGCGTTGGGCACAGTGTAAGTGCTATACATACAAGTGTAACAGGTGTAATTAAGTCAACCCTGTTCCAAATTACTACCTTCTCTAAGTACAGGAACTCAAAAGGAACAAAATATCAACGATAAATTATCAGGTGTAAATATACAAGATAGGTCCATAGCATTCCCCTTAGCTTATCATCTGGGGGTGGGGGGCTTTGTTGCGCTGTATTTTGCTTTTATTGGCAAAAACCACCCTTTTGTGTTGCTGTTCCTTGCTGCCCAAGTAGATATGGTTGCACCAAGAAGATTCCTTTCATCTGTAACCAGAACTTCATTGCTCTCCTTACCATAAAGTTCTAGTGAATCCTGGGGAGTTGTCCTCCCCAAACAAAGGCCATATGCCTCTGAAGGTAAAATTATTCTTCATTCAGCTCTTGTCAAGATGCCCTGGCTAACACAGGTGTCCTGGTTGCCTACCTGCCCTGTGGTTCTTACATGACTCAGGTGTTCCAACCTTGATCATACCATAAAGAATTCACCTTGGCTCAGCTCCATGGTTTGACTTTTAGTATGTGTGCTGCTAAAGTGAGCACAACTCCACAGCTTCCAGCAAAGACTAACTCTTGACAAAAATTAGAGGAGAAGATACTGAATAAATGGGGTTCAGAAACTATCCTTATTAAGTCCTTGATTAAGACTGACTGGAGAGATAAATATAAAAAGCTGTTGAACAATGCCCCATTTGTAATTTTACAATTTCATTTCCACTGAGGGCCAGGATGTGACACATGGGACAATGAGAAGTCTAGCAAGGTGCGTGCCCAGTCTCTTCAGAGCCAGTTCCAAATTATTAGTCTCTTCCAGGCTGGCCTCCCTGCTACCTGACTTCTATTTCTCTCTAGCTCCCTTGTCCCCTCTTATTCCCTAAATTCAGTCCCATCCTTGATTAATATAAATATCCACTATGATAAAGCCCAGCTTCCCTAACCTGGCCCCAGAGCTTCAGGGTCTCCAATCTCTCCCTCTCTCTCTATGCTCCAAACACACATTGAACTGCTTGCTGGTCCCCAAATGTGCTTCTGACCCTCTCCCTACAGATCTTCCCATATGCTCTGCCTTACGACGTCTTTCTCTCCCACCTCCACCCCACCCATCCCTTGACTCATGCCTACTCATTCTTCAGAACTCAGTGAAGGCATTACCTCCCCCAAGTGTCTTACCTAATCCAGTCCCTCCCAATTACACATCAGTCAGGCCCCTTTCACAGCCTAAGTCCCATTTGTTCACTTGTCTTTTCTTCTGAAGTATTAAATCCTTAAGGAGTCATGTTTTGCTCATTCTTTATCTTTCATGTTGTGATAACTCACACTGACAGCATGTGAATAACTTGAAAGTTTAGTATCTGAATATTCCTCTACCCCTAACTTGGTTAATTTTGCAATTCAAATAGCCTGAGGCAATGGGTCAGAGAGGCTTTTGAGTTCAGACTTTCCACTGGAGCCGGTATTACCATGGTCTGGGATCTGCTATGGATGACAGCTCAAAACAACAAGGCTTTAGCTGTTGCTTTTTCAGGCCTGTAGTCATAGACTAGAGATTCTGAAACGACATGGCAGGTGTTGAAATTAAGAGTGTAGGTTTCAGTGGTAGAGGCAATTCTTGACTCCCACCATGGCAGCATGTGACTATTTGTCTGCTGGGGCTCATTTCCCCTTTGTAGCTAACCTTGTTCTTTAAGCAAAAGCAGTTGGTTTTTCTGTGCCAACGGGCATCATTCCAATCTCATGATTCTCCAGTAGGAAAGTAGCTTATTCTTAATTCATTAGTTCTATAATTCATTAGTGTTTATTTCTTCCTTTAGTAATTCATTAATTTATTTTAAAATACATTAACTTATTTTAAATTAATCAATTTAAAATTCATTCATCAAGTACTTTCCAAGTAATGGCACAGTGAGAGGCAAGACAATATAGTGGCAAGAATGTGGATTTTTTCAAGTCAGGTAGACATGGCTTCGCATCCTGCTTTGTAATTTACTAATTAACAACCCACACTGTAATAAACTGACGTTAAAGGCATGAGTTTTAAAGTCAGACAGACTTGGCTTTAAAATTCAGTGCTGTCCACTGATTAGATCTGTGACCTTGGACAAGATTCCCAGAGCTTTAGCTTCTCCACCCGTAAAACAGAGAGAAGAACACCTACTTTATAAAATTCTCATGAAGAATTAAAATGAAAGTAAATATAAGGCACCCAGTACAGTCCTTGACAGACAGACAGAGGGTGCTCAATAGATTTCTTCTCTTCCCCCCTCCCACTAGATCCCAGGCACTGTAGAAATAGATATATTTGAAATTTATAACTTCCATTTAAAAAAAAAGAGAATAAAGGGAAAGGAAGCTAACATATTAAGCTACTTTGTCCTAGGCATTCACATATGATACCACTGAATTTAAGAAAACACATACCTTTATTTATTCACTCATTCATTCATTCATTCATTCAATAAATATTTCTTCAGCACCTGCTGTGTGCTAAGCACTTGCTAGGCCCTGAATGAATGAATGAATAAAATGGACTTAAAGTCCTGGTTGAGCTTATATTCTAGAGACCCATATTCTTTCTGCTATACCCTGATGCACAAATAAAGAGATTTGGAAATTCAAAAAATAAGGCGAATATTATTTTCAACTTAGAAATCAGAAAGGCTTCATGGAGAAGGGAGAGTCTAACCTGGGTTTCAGAGGACCACAGGGTTCAGATGAGTGGGGAGAGTGGGGGTGGGCAGATGTGCAATAGCTCAGAGGCAAGAAAGGGCAGGGCCCGTGAGGAGGCAGTGAGCTTGATGTGGTCATCGGGTGGGGTGGGTGAACGTGAGTAACAGGAAATCTGTTAGAAACGTAAATGAAAGTCAGACAGCGGCACAAACTGAAAAGCAGACTGAAGAGTCTGGACTTCATTTGTAGACCACAGAGAGTAATTTAAGTTTATTGAACAAGAAGGTAATAGCATTGAGGATATGCTTCACAGATATTAACAGGCAACAGTATGTAAAGTGAATTAGGAGAAGGAGAAACTAGAGATAGAATTATGAGGTTGTTGATTAAATATCCCTGAGTGTGTTTGGGAATTTTTTTTTTTTTTTTTGGCCAATGACAAATAGATCACCAGCAAATTCAGACAGATCCTTTTTAATCAGAGTTTACAAAGGTAAAAGTGGGTTTTAAAAAAAGCCAGGACAAAAGAGTTGTATTCTGAAAACGGTAAGAAATGAAGGTGACACAAACAGATGGAAAGATGTATTGTGTTCTCGGATTGGAAGAATTAATATTGTTAAAATGACCAGACTACCCAAGGCAATCTGTAGAGTCAATGCAATCCCTATCAAATTACCAGTGGCATTTTTCACAGAACTGGAACAAAAATTTTTTAATTTGTGTAGAAACACAAAAGACCCCAAATAGCCAAAACAATCTTGAGAAAGAAGAACAGAGCTGGAGGAAATCACGCTTCCTGACTTCAGACTATGCTACAAAACTATAGTAATCAAAATAGTTGTTCCTGCCGCAAAAATGACACACACATCAATGGATCAGAATAGAAAGCTCAGAAATAAACCCACAGACCTACGGTCAATTAATCTATGACAAAGGAGGTAAGAATGTACAATGGAGAAAAGACAGTCTCTTCAATAAGTAGTGCTGGGAGAACTGGACAGCTACATGTAAAAGAATGAAATGAGAACATTCTCTAACACCATATACAAAAATAAACTCAAAATGGATTAAAGACCTAAGTATAAGACTGGATATGCTAAAACTCCTAGAGGAAAACCTAGGCAGAACACTGACACAAATTTCAGCAATAGTTGTTTGGATCCACCTCTTAGAGTAATGGAAGTAAAAACAAATGGGACCTAATTAAATTTAAAAGTTTTTGCACAGCAAAGGAAACCATAAACAAAATGAAAACACTACATACTGGGAGAAAATATTTGCAAACCATAAGACCGACAAGGGATTAATTTCCAAAATATACAAACAGCTCAAATAACTTAATGTCAAAAAACAAAGAACCCAACCAAAAAATGAGCCGAAGACCTAAACAGACATTTCTCTGAAAAGAAATACAGATAGCCAACAGACACGTGAAAAGATGCGTAACATCACTAATTATTAGAGAAATGCAAATCAAAACTACAATGAGGTTATCACCTCACATCAGTCAGAATGACCATCATTAAAAAGTCTACAAGTAATAAATGCTGGAGAGGGGGTGGAGAAAAGGGAAACTTCCTACACTGTTAGTGGGAATGTAAATTGGTGCAGCCACTATGGAGGACAGTATGGAATTTTCTTACAAAACAAAAGTAGAGTTACCATATAATTCTGCATCCCATTCCTGGGCATATATCCAGAGAAAACTCTAATTCAAAAAGATACATGCATCCCAATGTTCACAGCAGCACTATTTACAATAGCCAAGACATAGGAGCAACCTAAACATCCATCAACAGATGACTGGATAAAGAAGATATGGTGTGTACACACGTACACACACACAATGCAATATTACTTAGCCATTAAAAAGAATGAAATAATGCCATTTACAGCAACATGGATGGACCTAGAGATACTAAGTAAAGTCAGAGAAAGGCAAATATCATATAATACCACTTTTATGTAGGATCTAAAAAATAACACAAGGAATTTACTTACAAAACAGAAATAGACTCATAGACATAGAAAATAAATGTATGGTCACCAAAGGAGAAAGCAAGGGATGGGGTGGGAGGGAGACATAATATAGGGAAAAAAGTAGGAAAGAAAACTTGTTCAGCTGAGGAAGCACTACATACCATCATGTAAAGAAGCAATTCCTTTAATGTATGAAAGATATTTAGTGTCTTCAGTAGAAGAACAAACTAAATTGGACATAAGGGAGGATGAAACCTGAGACAACAGGCTTTATGGTATAATATTCACACTGAGTTGATTCCTAGGCCAGAGCTTTAAAATGTCTGCAAGAAAATTCTGACTCTTCAATGGCTTTTTGTAATTAAAGTCCTATTATAAAAAAAGAATGAAGTTAAACATTTATATGAGAAGACTTGCAAGGCAACAAACAATTCCAGCCATGTTTAGTCATTAAGAAAAGGATGCTTTCAGTGCAGTTTCTGCTCTTCCCGGCCAGGAGTGCTACTGGTCCAGGTTTAGCTCTCAGCTGATGGAGAACAACCCAACCCACTCCCAGGCCAGCAGGTGCCACACAGCATTCTGCCTTTAAAGTATTATCTGCTTTCGCTACCTTTCCTTTTATCTGCAAAATCAAATTCAAACTACCCTGGATTGAGGTCATTATTGTTCCTTTTACATATTCTTCCAACCCAACCAGCTCTTTTACTAGCCTTTCTATTTATTCAATATAAACTTAGCACTAGTCTGTACCTGGTTTTGTATGGATAACTGAGATCTCTGCTAAAAGCACCACTAACCAACAAAACCTTGAAATCACCTTTAACTTCTCATTCCCTCTCAGCTCTCACTTCCTCTCAGCTCTCACTTCCTCCCAGCAATCAAGGCCTGCTGAGTCAAACTCCCAAAAGACTCCTAACAGATGTTTACAACTCTCCCCTCTACCCTCACCCACTCACTCTTTATTCCAGGATCTCTTCCATGGATGGACCCAACCTGGGTTCTTTGAAAGTCTTACTACTCCAGGTGTGGTCCGTAGATCAAATAGTGCTGCCAAAGTATCACCTGGGAGCTGCTAAGAAATATAGACTCTCACAACAGAATCTGCATTTTAACAGAACCCCCAAGTGATTCATATGCATATTTGGAGACACACTGGCTGAAAACACAAATCTGACCCTGTTGTCCCCAGTTGACTCTCTATTACAGGGACCAATAAATTACAGCCCACAAGCCTTACCTGGCTCACCACCTGTTTTTATATGGTCTGCAAAATAAAGATGGTTTGTACATTTCTAAATGATTGAGAAAAAAATAAAAATACTTGACAACACAGGAAAATTATATGAAGTTCCATTTTCAGGGTCCGTACATACAAATTTATTGGAATGCACTATGCTCATTTATTTACATATTGTCTACAGCTACTTTTGCACTGGGACAGCAGAGTTGAGTAGCTACAACAGAGACTTATGGCCAACAAACCCTTAAAAGTATTTATTATTTGGCCCTTCACAGAAAAAGTTTGCTAAGTCTTATTCTAGGGAGAAAACACACATGGTAAAAAAGGAAAAGAACTGCAAGTTATGAGATGCAAAGGAAAAACAGAAAGTACCATAACAGGCACTAAAACCCTCCATCACCCCATGTGCCATGTTGTTGGCATCGTCTTTGAAGAACGGGGACAAGAGTCAGTTACTTTTGTTCAGTTTCATGGCTGCTGATTTCTTCCCTTAGAAGGACGGAGGGTAGGTTTTAAACATGATGAGAGCAGGAAGATTATCCTGGGGGCTCAGATATGAAGAGGGAATCATAACGGATTTGAGTGGACTGTTTCCACTTAGGTCCTTATTCCTAAGCCCTCCCTCCTGCCAGGAAAAAAAAAAAAAAAAAAAGGCATCTTCTGGTTCTGGAGAGCTAAATGAATCACCACAGGGATCCAGTACTCCGCTGTGGGCAATAATTCTTCCACTAAAAGGAACGTTTGAAAATTCCCAAATTCAGTGTTTTAAATATCAACAACACTCCACCTGCAGGCTTTCCCCTAGCAACTGGTCTCTGATTTTATGGCCCTATGAAATACTAAAACGAGCCATTCAGATTTCATTCATTTTCCAAATGCAGACCCTTTTGGAATGACACTGTCAGAGCTGTTTCTAGTGACTTGCTCTTCGCTTAACTGATACCTTCCTTTAGAGTCACTTTACACCGCTGAAGCAGGTGTAAGAAAATAGTTCAAATTCCAGTTCCATTCCAGAAGTTCATGAATAGAGAATCTTCCAGGGAAGTTGTCACAGAAGCATTGAGCATCTTTAGGCCAGAAAATGGTTGCCTTCTCACTCTTCTTCCTCCATCCTTATCTTCACATTTTCTGGAATGGCTAACTGAATGATTTTGCATCCACCCAAAAGCAGATTATGCTTCCAGCTGACAGCTGAGTCAAGTACTACAGTGGGTCTCTGGGCTACAAGAATGAATAAGATATTGCTCCTGTCCTGGAGAATTTGGCTACCTTCTGGAAAGGGCGGGTGCAGAGGCAGACAACTGCAACACAACATTTTAAGTGCTACAATTCAGAGTGAATAAAGGAACCAGAGGACCACCTAGTTCAGGCTGTTGAGGTCAGAAAGCCTTCCCAGAGATGATGTCTGAGTTGATCTCTGAAGGACAAGTAGAAATCTGCCAGATAAAGGACACAAAGTTGGGAGTAAAATGCATGTTCAAGGCTCAGCCATAACAGAGATGAGGCATCGTGATCTATCTGAACTGTGGGAGAGCAGAAGGCACAAAGGGAGTGGTAAGAGAAGGAATGAGAAAGGCCACAGACTCAGGTAAAGAAAGGTGTTTTTGCTATTCTAGAAAGTCCAGACATAATGAAGACAAAGGGGATGTATTATAGTGTTATTGGTGGGGTGACATGACCATGGTTGTGTTTCAGAAAGCAAATCAGCTGCTGTGCAGAGAAAGCAAAGAAGGAGGGGAAGACTGGGGGTAGGGAAGAAGAATTAAGAGAAATCTCTGGGGAAGAAACTGATAGTGACTTGAACATGGGGAAGGTAATGGAGGTGAAAAAAGAACAAAGCCAAGGCCATCACAGAGGCCATGCAGGTTATGCCCTGCACAAAGCACTTTCCCAAGAGGTGAGTGGTTGCTGAAAATCGGCCTGTGGCCTGCTGGCCAAGTACTGTGGGCCAGCCCAGGGAGGAAGGGGACCCTTTCTTATTCATGAGCCAGACATTTTGCTAACAAAGGTAACATTTTGTTATTCTCACAAGTGTCACCATAGGTATGGGTGGTGTTGAAGACCCCATCAAAGATGACCATATTCAAGAGGTTTTTTAGGGAGAAAAACAGATGATCAGCCATAGGAATTAGAGGGAGAGACTCAGGCAGGTGACTGCAGGGTTCAGCCTTAGCACTTTGTCATTCACCTTCCAAGATGGAAGGTGATTTTTCAATCCTAGCCTGGCTCCATTTTGCTTGTTCAACCCCCCCCCCCACCTTTTTTTTTTTTTTTTTTTTGCTATCATGAATTTTGTACATAAGTTTAAATAAATCTGTTCAAATAAAAAAATACATTTTATTTCTACTTAGTATCTTTCACCTCTTTTATTCTTTGTCTTTTCCTGATTATATTTACACCATAACTGAGACAGTATGATGTAGTGAGAAGAAAATAAGCTTTATTGTGGGACAAATCATAAATCTCAGTTTTGCCAACAGTTATAAGACCCTTCACTCTTCTGAGCCTCAGTTTATTCATCTGTAAAATGGAGATGATAATGCTTATTTGTAGAGTTGCTATACAGGAAGTGAATATAAACCACCTTACCTAGATTCCAACACATATAACAGTGAATCCTCAACACCTTTAGCTACAGTTGTTATTGTTTACTGATCGAATAATCTGTCACTTACTTCTTCCTCTACTCCCATTTTCTCAGTTTCTATTTCAATTTTTATATGGTCAACATTATGATAGCAGATAATAGCTTCTAGAATTGCTTGCCTAGTTGCAAAAGCCTCCCACCTAAAGGACGTCTCAAACGTGCAAGTGCATCTAATCAAACTCCACTGAAAATTCTAAAAACACAGCAAAAATACAACTCCTGAAAAATAACAGATTTCCAGTGATGAGGATTGATAATATATGTGCTCATTTGGGAAGTTTTCCTGGAATTCATCAGAAAATTAAGGAAGGGGAAGGAAGAAAAATCCAGATCTTGATAGGCCATTTAGATTACAAGACTTTTCATAAGCATAGTTCTGTTCACATACATAGTTTGATTTAGAGAGCATTAAATGCATACTATGTGAGATAATTTAGGGACATCTTAAGTAAAAGGAAAGCATGGCTTCTCCTCTTGGGAAAGGGGGCTTCATTCTCTATTTCCAGTCAGAGAATTTGAAAAGTTGTGTTCTGTTTCAATAAAACTGTATTTACTGAAACATTTAGGTATGAAGCAAGATCTCAGCCAAGAATTTTAAGTTAATCTTCTGCAGCCAAGTGGATGAAAAGATGCTGCTGGAAACACTTTCATATTTGTTTATCCTTAAATAATGTGGTCCATTTTCATTTTGAAGGGAAAAAAGTAATGAATTCCACAGGAAAAAAAGGCTTGCATGACTGGCTGAGTCATACTGTGTAGATTTTTTCCAGTAAGCTACATTATGCTGGATGCTGTTCAAAAGGGAAAATGTCAAACGCGCTGGGGTTCAGTCTGGCATGTGGGTGGGTTTACTCAAGCACAGAAATCAAATATAGGCATTGGAGCCAATAATTCAGAAAACAACAGAATGGCTTATAATCAGAGCTGGAATTTCCAGAAGTCCTTTTTCAGCTGAACCGTATAAGTGCAATATAAATAAGCAATAAACAAGTGAGCATTCTGATAACAGTTCATTGTATTTCTTTCTTAGAATCCTAAAGTAGAAAAAAATTTAGACGTTATAAAATTCAAACTTCCTCCCATACAATAACTCCTTCTATGACAATTATCTCCGACAGATTTTCATACTTTTGCTTAAAAACTTCTGGTAGTGGAGAGTTTGCCACCTGCCTTAATCAGACACTCAATACAGAGGAAAGAATCTGAAATGCTATTAAGCCAAGATAATATCAGTGGTTCCCTATGGATAGTGAAATTATGATGCTTGTTGTTCTTTTGCTCCTCTGTATTTTCTAAATTTTCTATAATGAGAATCTTTTTACTTTAATCTCAATTTCCTTTTTTTTTTAAAAAAGCTTTTTCACAAAATAATTTTTTAAATTGATGTATAGTTGATTTACAATGTTATGTTAGTTCTGGTGTACAGCACAGTGATTCAGTTATACATACATATATTCTTTTTCATAGTAGGTCATTACAAGTTATTGAATATAGTTCCCTGTGCTATACAGTAAGACCTTATTATTTATTTTGCATACAGTAGCTTGTATCTACTAACGCCAGACTTCTAATTTATCCCTCCCCGACTCTTTTCCCCTTTCACCTTTGTAACCATAAGTTTGTTTTCTATTTGAGTCTGTTTCTGTTTTGTAAATAAGTTCATTTGTGTCATTTTTTTAGATTCCACATATAAGTGATATCATATAATATTTCTTTCTTTGTCTGACTTATTCCACTTAGTATGATAATCTGCAGGTTCACCCATGTTGCTGCAAATGGCATTATTCCATTCTTTTTTATGGCTGAGTAGTATTCGTGTGTGTGTGTGTGTGTGTGTTTTCTTTATCCAGTCATTTGTCAGTGGACATTTAGGTTACTTCCATGTCTTGGCTATTGTAAATAGTGCTGATTTGAACATTGGGGGAGTTTGCATTTTTTATAACGAGAAAAAGTAAGTACTTAAAAACTATAAATAATTCAAATACTAATACTGAGATTGTTCCAACTTTTTACTATAAAAATCAAGTCAGAGTAAGATTAATTGGCTGAAAATTAAGTGCCCAAATGACTAATGTTCCAAAAATCCATGACTAGGAAATACCAATTTCAGCCACACCATTATGTTAAACACGGTGCCATGGATCAAACCGCTTTCAGCCCAATTGCTCTTGGTCAAACCATATGCCACTTTATCATGCCTGTGCCATGCACCTTCTATTTCTATTAAAGCACCCTAGGTATGCCAAGGTTTTAGACACTGCATCACTCTGTGACTGTAACCAAGATGCTATTGAACTAAGCCATCATATTCACTATGTCCTATAGTTACCTGGATACAATTTTAATGTGGAACTTAATATTTATCTTTGGTACGTTTGATTGTATCAGCCTTGTTTCTTCCTTTTGTGAGGTGTGAAGCTGAGCATTTAAGATATTTTAGGGATAAATCATTCTTGGATGAAAAAGACCAAGTTGTCCAGAATCACTTATTTCTCCTCATGACTGTTTCCACTCCCCTGTCTTGCTGGTCCTTGGTGTTTCCTCCCTGTTCCCAGTAAATTATTACCCAATTCCTACTAATCAGTATACTTTAAAACAAATCATATGTATTGAACATCCACTCTGTGCCTAATGCTTTCACAGAGGTTATCTCACTTATTCCTTGAAACAACCCAGTTGGTAGGTATCATTATCTCCATTTTTGTGGCAGAGAAACAAAAGATCTGATGTGAAAGTAATTTTTTTAGGTCACACAGTTACTTCTTGACAAGGGTAGGATTTGAACCTACATCTGAGCAGTTATAATGTAGTGCTGCCTGTGGGTACTTATTGGTCTCGGCTGCCTGCCCTTACCCTTTCCTGTCTGGTGTCAGATAGATGCTGTCTCCTGTTCGCTGATTTACAACATTGCCCTGGATGCTCCCACGTTTTCCCTTTGCATCATCCACAATCGTGCTGGAGGCAGTGCTAGAATTCGGGTATCCAGTGTAAAAGCGTTATCTTGAAGATCTGTCAGAGTTCATATTTGCTCATTTATATTTTCTCCTAACTATAAAACTTATGAAATACCAATACAGAATTTTTCCCCGTCTTCTATGCTTCATAAAGATAATTTGAGTACTATATATCACCCTCTTGTCCGTGAGCCTATTTTAATAAATATTCTGCTGAAACCAAGGCCCGCAACATTCTCCTGCTCTGTCACTTTAGTAACTTTCAATTACCAAACACAATCCAACTCATCCTGAACTGTACCAGCTCACGTAACCTAAACATTTAAAAGATAGAACTGAGTTGATGCAGATACTCAAGTAATGTCACCAAAACTTGATCTCTCCATTTCTTGGTTCAGTGACGTCCTCAGCTTTAATCTCAGTCTTCACATGGTACAAAGTATCTGCCAGCGTCTCCCAACCCACATTCTTCCACGTCCACCACATACAAGTCACTCCTGGTGTTTTGGGAATTACAGCAGGCACACATGTAAGTACCAGAGAGCCCTTGACCATAAAAGGCAGCACAGTCTAATAGAGAAAACATGTGTTTTGGTGTGAAATTGAATCTGGATTTGAATCTAGCATTTGCCCTTGAGCAAGTTATTCAAACTCAGTTTCCTTAATGCTAAAATGGAGGTTCTATGCAGTTTATAGGATTGATGTGAAGTCTGAACGTTTAAATGAGATCATGTAAATTAAAAACGTAGCATAATGCCAGGAATATCACAGATGTACAACATGGTAGCAAAGATAAGTGTACAAATAGTAATGATACTAGTAGAGAAACATACTCTATAATATCAAGATAAAGTAGTATACTAGGGAGTCAGAAGGCTCATATCTGGTTGGGGTTATGGGTTGGAAGAGATTTCATGAATGAAATGATATTGAAAGTAGATCATAAAAGGATAAATATAATTATGAAAAGTAACTCTAAGAGAGAAGAGCGTAGGGTATATTCAAGGTATGACTGGAACAGAGGTTGTCAGCAGTAGTGACTGGAGATACACTCAGAAAGGCAGACTGAAGCCTATTTTTATGGGCTTTGGATGTGAGTAAGGAGTCTGTGTTTAATCCATTGAAATGAGACCTCTCTGAAGGTTGACAAGCTGGAGAGTGACATGACAAGGGATGTGTACATTGGTAAACATTGTGGATAGAAGAGCCAAGCAACAGAAGGCAGCAGAGACAAATTAGGAAACTATTTATAATGGGAAAGCAAGTGAAAATGAAGGCTCATCTCAAGCAGCACCATGGTAATAGAGTGGAAAAGATTCACATAAATGAGATTTCAGAGGTAATATCTACAAGATTCATCAACTGATTGGATGTTTGGAATGAAAGAAAAAGTCAGAATGTACTCGTTTTCAAACCTGGATGTCTTGAAGGATAAAGATGCCATTTACAGAAATAAAAGAACAAAACCTGGGGATGTCTTGGGGGAAAGAGAAGAAACAGTGAATTTGGTTTGTAACGTGGTAAATGTAGGTGCCTATGGAATATCCAGATGGCTGTGTTCATAAGTAGTTAAAAACAGTTGACTGGAGCAAGAAAAAAAGGTCTTTTTATTCTTCCATCATTTATTTTCTTTTTACTTCCCCTTCTAATTTCTGGTTTTATATACAACCTAAATTTCCCAGCACTCTACCAATCTATGGTCACATTAATGATAATGACACAACTTGCACTGGTTCTTGCCCACATACTGACCCCAAAAAGTCTCCCTGACCCCACCTCTACCCACCCCATGGTGGTCCACAAGTCCTCTTCTCCACCCCTACCCCATGATGTTCCACAAGTCCTCTTCCCCACCAGGCATGGTTGCTGCTCTGTAGGCCCTGCAGTCACCTTTTGGCATTGCCACCAGCACACTGACACCCTCATGTGCCACAGTCATGGTCTCCAGAGAAGTGGGAAGAACCCATCTTTCCCCTTTGCATTATTCCATTCAAAAGGATCTCCAAAGGAGGGCTACCTGTGCCCCAGTGTTTTAGAGAAACTGCTAATTCAGTTTATATTACAGCCCCTGTATGGAATCCACACATGGCTCAATTAAGAAGGGACCACATTTGTCTCATTTTTCAATATTTCACGCATATATGATATCAGAGACTGACTCACATACATAGAAAACAAACTTATGGTTACCAAAGGGGAAGTACAAGAGGGACAAGTTAGGAGTTTGGGATTAGCAGGTACAAACTACTATGTATAAAATAGATAAATAACAAGGTCCTATGGTATAGCCCAGGGAGCTATAGTCAATATCTTGTAATAACCTATAATGTAAAAGAATACATATATATATATATATAATATATTATATAATTAAATATATATGTATGACTGAATCACTATGTTGTACACAAGAAATTAACACAACATTGTAAATCAACTATACTTCAATAAAAATTTTTAAAAATGGACCACAAATTCTGAATCTCAATGAGTATTCTCGGAAGGCTTCTCAACCTCGAGCTGTGTCTGGTGGGTCCTGACTAATCTGCAGGACATTTGTGATTGAGTCATAATTCAATCCTTTTGAGTGAATGATTGACTATCATTCATGGATATTGGATCATAATTCAATAATTCAATCAATGTTTAAAGCAAATATCTAGGGTCTCTGCTCCAAGAGATTCATTAAAACTTTACTATCTCATCTGTTTTATCTTCAACATTTTTGCAACTATGAGAAATAATTAAAATTAAGAAAATAACCTCCTTTCCCTGAGGCATGAGAGCCCACAGTAGAGTACATAGATTTATTAAATTTTTTTTTCAGTGAATAAAACAACAAATGAACTGTATCCAATGATTCATGGAAAGCCATGAAAATAGGGCAAGTATTATTTCCCTTCTGAGACACATTGCCAACAACCCACAGCTCAGATAAGACGGTAATCTCACACTTCAGAACTTTGACTTCTGAGCCAGGCTTCAGATGGAGTGAAAATTGAAATTCTATAAAATCAGAGGTGAGATAGTCCAATTTGGTGCAGTGAAAACCCAAAGGAACCAAGTATCAAAACCGATGAGCCACGTGCTCTTAGCTTGATTGTCAAGATAAAGTTTAAAAAGGGGGGAAAAAGTTTTGATTCTAAATACCTTCTTGCCAAGTGCCTTTTTCATTTGTGATCAAGTTGTAGGTGAATATAGGCAGCTAAGAAAGTCAGTATGCTATTATCCTGATACGTGCATAGCCCTTTGCCTTTAAATAACATTCTCTTTCTTATATAAATCTCATCTCATCTCATCTCATCTTGTTAAGCGGAGCACAGGATGGAAGACAGAGGAGAGGAAAATGGTTACACATACAATCAAAGCTGCCTAATAAAACTTGTTGGTAGGGAGCTAAAGCAATGCCATGAATTCCAATCAATGTGTACCTAAGTGAAATCTGTATGCTTTAAACATCCTGAATACCTGCAGCTTGTGGTTTGCAGACACTGAATTCAGCAGATGTGCGATCAAGGGAATCACTTTAACACAGGGTTTATGTACAATAACCTTCTGAAGCAATTCACACAAATTCTCGTGTGACAGTGAAATATAGGGAGAACACCAGCCTCTGGATTTGGGAGAGAGGAAGCTCTCTGCTTTTTATTTCCATGAAGGAGGCCATTTTCATGTCCAGTCTGTTGGCCCTATTTAATTCCCCTGGTTTGTTTGTCGTGGCTCAGAATCATGAGTAAAAATCTAAACACTATAGTGTTGCACCTGAAAGGGTTTATCTCTCACTGGGAGAAAGCCAATGTCAAAACTGTAAACAACCTGATACCTGAAATAGGCGGATAGCTTTTAAAAGTCATAACCCAAACAGAGCCCTCTGTTTACATTTCCTTATGCAAGTAAAATACCAAAGCGAACCAGAAGTCTTTGATGAGCTTGGGATTTTTCCATACACACAGACACACACACACACAACATCCTGCCTGACGCCCAATCCCTTGGTCTGTCCCCGACTTCTTCCTTTCCAACACTGCCATTCAGCCCACTGCATCTGTTTCATGGGAACCAAAGCCTACGGGAAAGTAAATAGAATGTACACAGACAGGTACACATATTTTCCACTCCTTTATTTAACAGTTGGAGAGTGTTTACTGGGCTCCAGGCACCATATGATCAGTGGGTACTATATGGCCAGTTGTTTTGTGGGTTACTCATATTCATTAGTAATTTTAGTAACCCTGAAGTCAAGATGAATTATCGAGAACAACACTGGGGAGAAGATATAATTTTTTCCATTTTATATATGAGGAAATTAAGGCTCAGAGACATCAAACAGATTGCTTGAGGTCAAGTGGCTTGTAAGTTGCAGGAGTGGGCTGTGGATCAGGAGCCTCTTATTCTAAAGTCTATGTTCTGACTGTCACACCACTCTGAGTTTTCAGTCTCTTTTCACTGATCTATTAATGTGAATCAGTATTTACTCTAAGGCTTAAAAAATAATCCTGTCCGGGGGGCACAGAAACCAAATAAACAACTCAGTCAACACACACACACACAAAAGAAGAAAATCAGCAAGCAAAGCACAGCATTCCTGCTCACTCACCTAGACAGTCCATTTCCACAGACCCTGTGATTCCTCTCACATTCCCTGAGAAGAAACAAATGGTTACCTCTCTGAGCTACTTTTCATTTGCCATTTGATACTTGTTTCCCAAACCCATTTCTGCATTGCAATTCCTACTGAAATGAAAACATAATTATTTTTCTTGCTCAGAACAATACAACATTGATTTACACGTTTATTTTTATTTTATTTATTTATTTTTAATTTATGGGGGGGAGGTAATTAGGTTGTTTTTTTTTTTTTAATTTATTTTTTAATGCAGGTCCTGTGGATTGAACCCAGGACCTTGTGCACACACTCTACCACTGAGCTATACACTCCCCACTACACATGATTTTAAAAAATCACTTTATTGAGTTAGACACCCAGTGCTAATAATCAGAGCTATCACTGTTTCCTGCCCAGCCTTTGCAGTCTTCTCCCTGGCCCTCCCCACAATATTATGATTATGTTCTGTTTCTTGTGTACACAAGAGACCAGTTTGGGGTGATTCTTCAGGCCAGGATATGATTTACTGACTTTGAAGGCACACAAGTCAGAAATGAACAAATTAGTCATGGGAAAATATAACCTTATTTTCTTAACAATTATAATGCTCACTTGAGAAATAACTGAAAGAGGCCAACACCATTCCAGAACTAAGAAATAAAATAAATCTGTATTGAGGGCAGTACCAAGCAATTCTCCATTTTCCACAGAATAAATCCCATTCTGGGGAATACCTAAGGGAGGAACATTGAAACATTTCAGGAAGCCAAAGAAAATACAGCAAATCAGAAAAAAAAAAAAAAAAAGCGATTGAGATGAAAAGGCTTTAAAAAGTGATTTGCAGAATTTAACACTAAAGGTAGAGAGAAATTTACTAATTCTTACCTACTATTTGAGAAGCTTTTTTAAAATATATACAGAGAGAGGGAAATGCTGCATTTCTTATCCAATGATTCAGAGCAAATAGATGTGAATCAGTATTTGCTAAAATTAGGTGCAGCTGCAAATGACAGAAATGACAAAATAACAATAGCAGAAGTATATTTCTCACATCAAGAGAGTCTCGAGGAAGACAAGCCATGGCTAGCAAGCAGTTTCACCATTCATAATGTCTGGCCTACACTTTAGTGTCCAATACGGCTGCTTAAGCTCCAGTCATCACATCTACACTCTACCCAGCAGAAAAAGGGATGGAGCAAAGAAGAAGGCATGTCCCTTCCTTTTATGAATAGATCCTGGAAGTTGCACATAACACTTCTGCTAACATTCCATTCTCCAGTCACATGGTCACAGCAGGCCAAAAGGGAAGCTGGGAAATGTAATTCTAATTCCAGACAGCCAAATGTCCAGCTAAAAATTGTGAGTTCTATTATCAAAGAAGAGGAGAAACAGATATTATGGAGCAATGAGCAAACTTTGCCCCAGAAACACATAGGGAATTGCCCTAGAAATAAAGAAGAGCCTACATAAGACTTTACCTGATGAGGTCTACTGAAAGCTACAGTCTTTTATTTAAAGATGCAGTGCTTCCATCTTTGAATATTTCTAAGAAAAGATAAAATTAAAATTTCTTCTTCCTAGAGTTTTGTAGGAGGCAGAGGATGTAAGTTTAGGGTCTCAAGCCAGTCTCTACGACCCTAAGGTCATTGTTTTCTCTTGATTATGCCCCCATCACACTTCTGCGTAAAAACATCCAGTGTCTCAATACTGTCCATAAGATAAAGAGGAAGCCCCCTGGAATGGTGTTCTAGGCCCTCCCTATATGATGTGGTCCCCACTCCACTTAATTCCTAACAAATTTTATTCAAGCAACACCAAACTACTTGCATATTCCTAAAGAAACTATGATGTTTCAAGTCTCTGTTCTTCATTCATTCACTCGGCAAATACATATTGATTTTCTGACTCATGTCTGCAAATCTAGTAGTAAGCAGGAGGTATAGCATGCTGTCTAATATTTAAATAATGTTTATTGAGTGTTCTGGATATGCTAAGTATTTTACACATATCTTATAATTGCTTATAATAATCTTATATAGAATCTATTGATCCCCATTTGATAGATGAAAAACTAAGGCACAGAAAGTCTAAGTAAGTTGCAGGAGATCATAGAGCTTGTAAGTTGAAGGGCTGGATTTGTCTGATTCTAGAGTTGTTCAGCTTATAAACACAAACAACCTTGCCAGTTTCCTCTACTTGTCAGTTTCTTCGGCCTGAAATGTTCACCTGCCCTTCTTCCCCTCCTCCATTCTTTTCATAGGATCTTACTGGTCCTATAAAACAATCCCCAGTTATCACCTCCTCTAAGAAGACCTCCTTAACTCCCCTGGACACTGAATCACTCCTCCTCTGACCAACACTATTCCTGGACACACTTGCTTTTTTACCCATAAATCCAACTCTGTTTCATCCCTGCCACACAAAGAAAGCAGATCAAGTGGCGTGGGAAAGGACTATTCAATAAGCAGTTACTTCTTTGGATGAAAAAATCAATCTAGAAGTCAAATCAGACCATAAACCAAAATAAACACATGTGGATTAAAGCATTAAAGGTTTGCTTTTTTTTCCAAAAAAAAAAAAATAATAATAATAATAATAAAGCATAAAAGAGCTAAAATAGGAGGAAATATTTATCAGTACAATGGAGGGGAAGGACCTTCTAAGTTTCAAAGCAATGAAAGTGATCATAAAGGAAAAGATCCAGGGATTTTACTGTCTAAACCTGCCTAAATTGTCTGATATTGAAATACAGCCAAAATTACGAGGAATTTTTAAAAATTGGGAAAACACAGTTTCCTCAAATGTCATTGAAAAAAACCTTTCCATTGTATTTGAAATTACCGATAGAAATGGAATAATACTGTGATGCACTCCAGCTCCATACAGAACCGTGAATGAATCCTACAAAATGCTGAGTGAGAAAAGCCAATCACAAGAGTTAATAGTAGAATTTCCTTTATGTAAAGTTCAAAAACGGGCACACCTGAAGTCAATTGTTCATGAATGTCTGTATGGGCAATTAAAATATTAAGAAAAACAAGGGAATGACTAGTCGAAAATCAGAGATCGTGTTTACTAGGGATGGGGGTGCATAAGACACAGTGGAGAAGAAGGTGAAGGTTAAGGGTGAGGCATGTGGGTCTTGGCGGCAATGTTTTACATGCTACTTTTAACTTGGGCTGTGGTTGCAAGGAGGAGTTCACGGCATGATTATTCTTTAAACTGTTCATATGTTTTATACACTCTTCTTCTATGTACAATATATATTTCACAATAGGAAAGGGAAAAGGATTTCAAAAGATGAATGGACAAAGGATGTGCACAGAAAAACCACAAGAAGAGGATATGCAAATGACTAATCATCTTACGGGAAAATATCTGGCTCACTGGGAATCAAAGTATGCTATTTTTCAAACCATACAGTGCCATTTTCTGCCTAATTTTTATTTTTATAAGAGTACTCAATGCTGAGGATAATGTAGTGAAAAGGGTAGCTTGAAACACTGCTGGAGGAAGTGAAAACAATCTGGCAATATGTGTCAAGGGTCAAAACTGGTCTTTAACCTTAACCCACAAGTTCCACCTCTGGGGTATCTATGAGGAAAGAGTCCTAAATTGGAGAGGAAAAAGCAATAAACATCAGAGAATGACAGCTAAAATTTTTAAATGCTAATCTTCTAAAATCTAATAAAAAGGAAAAATTGTAAATAACTGTACACAAGTGATAGAACATCAGGCAGACAATAAAACAATGTTTATAATGAATTGGAATAAGATAGAATATGCTTATGTGATATTAAAAGAAATAAGCTATATACTATATCATATATATTTTGGCACACCTAGGGGAGAAAAATACTGGAAGGAAATGTACTAAAATGTTAATTGTGGTTTTCTTGAGAAGCTGAGAGCTATGGTAAATTTTCATTTTCTTTCTTTCTTTTTAAAAAAAAAATTCCCTTAATGTTTTAAATTTTTTATAATGAGAATACATCATATATAACTTTCTTCCCTCCTTCTTTCCTCTCTGTCTCTCTCTCTCTCCTTTCATTTAGTCAAAATTCTTTAAGGTACTAATCCTGTCCCAACAGGAATAGATTAAACTATACATTAGCTAGAATTCTGACTTTGCAATAGAATTCTGAATCTGCAATATTCAGTCTGAATCAGTCTTTTTTTATTTGCATTAGTGCTGTCTTGATTTATACCTGCATTCTAGCCTCTGAGTCATAGTTTTATTTCCCAGACTCACTGTTCACTTTCACTTTCCTAACTCGGGGTTGAGCTGGGTTGACCATCAATTTTCTGACATCCCTGTTGTGGCCCCTGCAGCAGTTCTCCTAAAGTATACCCCGGAGAACCCAGTGTGCATTGCACAACCTTCCTGGGACTTAGCAATACAAAGATTATCTAAGTTTCAGTTCTAATGATGGGTACAAATTATAGCATCCTTTGTTTCCATTAAAAGGGATTGCTATACAGAGCTACACCTAGACCTGATTCAATATGATGCAATGGCTAGAAGCACAGGACTTAGACTCAAGGAGACTGGAGTTTGAATTCCAGTCCTACCAGTTACTTGTTGTGTGACCTTGAGCAAGTTACTTATTTCTTTATGTCATTTGTCTCCTAAAAATCCAGGTAATAATGATACCTACCTTGAAGCTTATAAAAATTAAATGAGATGAAGGTGGTCAGAAGGTACAAAATTCCAGTTGTAAGGTTAAATAAATCCTGGGGCTGTAATACACAGCATGGTGACTATGGCTAACACTATGGTATTGTGTACTTGAAAACTGCTAGGAGAATAGATCTTAGAAGTTCTCATCACAAGAAAAAAAAAAATTGTCACTACTTGTGGTGATGGATGTTAACATACCGTGATAATCATTTTGCTATGTACACATATACCAAATCATTATGCTATACACCTAAAATCAAATACAAGATTATATGTCAATTATATCTCAATTTTTAAAAGTTTTAAAAAAAGATTAAATGGGATGATCTGTGTTAAAACACTCCATGCCTAGCATGTAAAGCACACTCCACCAGCAGTCCGGTTCTCACTCTATTTGTATGGTCTCATCCTCATCCACCTCTCTTCAAATTTTACATTGTAACAGGAAGGTGAAACACTTACCCAGAACATTCTACATTTGATTTCATTATAGTCCCTTGTCTTTATTCATCCCCTGCCAAACCAACAACTTTGCCTAAGAATGCTCTTCAAGGACCCTGCTCTCAATTCTTCTGTGCAAGAATTGGTCCTGTTAAGCAAGTACAGACTCGAAGAGAGTCCTAGAAGGAGTCTAGGGGTATGCACTGAGCGATATCCCTGGAGAGCTGGAGAGAGGAGAAGCCAGAGAACTGAGAACTATTTTGAGAAATCAAAGCCAGAGCAACTGAGAACCCCTGAAGCTTCAGAACCAAAGAAAGAGCATGGAAACCTTCAAAGCCACTTGTGACGTACTGGTACCAAACCTAGGAGGATGAATCATGAAAAATAAAACTAGTTCCCAAGGTTGGACTATGCAGTTCCCAGATTGATGGCTGTGCTTTAGCTCATTGGCTGACTCAATGAAAACCATCAATCAGTTCTGTGGTTCTGCATTTTGAGAAT
This sequence comes from Camelus ferus, assembly GCF_009834535.1. Classification (NCBI taxonomy): domain Eukaryota; kingdom Metazoa; phylum Chordata; class Mammalia; order Artiodactyla; family Camelidae; genus Camelus; species Camelus ferus. The sequence continues at coordinate 61,208,475 of NC_045707.1, read as the reverse complement.
GTGATACTTGAAGGACTGTTTCACTTGGTTGTTCGACCATCTTAGGAACAAGCAGTGTATCGTCCCCTGATCATCCCAGAGAAATTAGCTGAATGACACAGTAAAAACCATGCACATGCGCCTTCAGTTTCTTAGCTGGAAATGCCTCCTCTTTGTGCCTTAGGAAGACCCTCTTCCTTTTAGTTTCCTTTTGCACGAAATCTCGATGAGCTGCTGGGGAGAAACCTATTTATTTACAGGATAAAATGCTCTCTACAAACTGAAAAGTTTTTCTATCCCAGGATGCATCATTCAAAACGTTTTTGAGCTCAGCTTCTAGAAAAATACAAACAATAGCTCTGTATTGGGAATAAAGTCAATGCAAACCAGAGAACATGCATATGACCCAAAACGCGGTCACATTTTGGATAAGGCTGAGCAGTAGCAGTACCAGGATAACAATGTTATCAGCATTTACTTTGTTAAATTCATATTCAAGGACACAGGCTTGCTTATTTCTCCTGATATCTTCCCTGATCATCTGCAAGCAAACAGATATGATTTTTGTTCTACCTTTCTGACTCAGAAAAGGCACCGAAATATACACAGGCTTAGAAAAATGCAAATGTTTCCCCTCACGATTGCATTTAACTTGAACATATTACCCAGAAAAACCACAGAGACTGGCTGACATACCCCGTGCTTAACTATGTGTTTAACATTTATAGGTCATTTAGTCCTCATCCGCATTATGATTTTGCTGTGAGCCATAAATGCAAAATGGGTTTTAGTGCTTTTTGATATATGACATCAGTTATTACATTTCCATAAAGCTGTCCAATATTTACTGGGGTTTTATAACTTTATTAAATGATTCTCTTCAATTGCCAAAGAGATGCCATCACCATAGTAACAGTGTAATTTTCTAGATCCCATTTTCATGTTTCTTTGGTTTCATCGAAGTGGCACATTTTCCCATTAAACTTTGTAGCATATACAATCTTTAAGGTGACAGTTGAGCACTGTTATGGCTGTAGTAAGAACATTGACAGAAACTTTACCCTTGGGCCATTTGAAACAATTATTGGGAAAAGGTTCAAGAGATAGTGAATGGCTTAGAAAATTCAAATCTGCTTCTTGAAGCAGGTGACAAAGAAAGAACATTTTGAAAGTTCAGCTTGCCTTCTGGACATCTCTCTGAGCTGTAGCAACCAGATGAACAGGGACATGCTGCTTTTCCAGTGTCTTAGAGGCAGCAGTGGGGACCCCAGATCCTGACCTTGCCCTGGGGTGCTCAGTGTCGGGAAAGATTTGCACTAAAGTCAATGCAGAGCTCTGCCTTCTATAGGTTTCTCTTTCCTTCTCAGGACTAATCACAGCCTGTAGTTACAGAAATTATCTTTTACTTATTTTCATATTTGTTTGTTGTCTATCAGAGACCTTCCCACTCAAACCAGAGAAGAGCAGTGAGTTCCACAGAAGCAGACATCTCCTCTGCCTTTGACTTCATCTCCTATGCGTTAAGCAGTGTATGGCACTGTGATTGGGTGCTGAATAAATCAGTAATTCAAGCCAATGATGTAAGTCTTCCCTCACACGCAGAGTCCTCAACTATGCAGACCAAAGTTATCCAAAAAGTGAAATGAAAAAATAAGATACTCTTTCTATTCAAGGGGGAAAAAACTGCAGAAGAAAAACATCCTAGCTCTTACATTTGATCCAAAATAAACAAGAGTAATTTTCACATATGAAGGACAACCTGTTAGCTAATAGGCTAATAGTATTATCAGTAAGATAAGAATGTTAATAAATGATCCAAATTACATTCTTATTGGATCACAGGAAGATGATTATGAGGGTCATGGGAGTATCAGTCCTGAGTGTGTCTGTGTCTTCTTATTTCAAAAAAAAAAAAAAATCCTATGCTGTTTAAAATTCAAATTTATAAGTAGAACATCAATATAAGGGCATGTGATTAATTATAATGAACATGCATTATTGGCACTTAGTTATTGATGGTTAATGAAAAGACAAGAGATAACTAAAAACTTTCAAATACCGGAGGGAATTGCTTTACCAAGAATCAACTTGAGATACTGATTATTCCTTTAATATCTTATTTTCAAAAGAAAAGAGCACTTCCATTTCTTTACAACTCTTATTCCCTCCATTAATTCTGCCAAAAAAAAAAAAAAAACAACTTTATGGTACACTTTCAATTTTTTGTCTCTTGGTTTAATTGGTACCAATATAATAAAATTTCTTTTTGTTGTATTAAAAAAACAACAGAGCTCTGCTACATAAGTTACTATTTAATGAAAACACAATGTAATAAAAAACAGTTAATATGTTTGTATTATCCTGAAATTCCCTCAGTCTGAAAATTAATACTAATTAAATATACTACAGTAAATGGATTCACAGTGGAGAAGTAATCAAAAAATGCAACAAATTATGGCCAATTCTACGGTGCTTAATTACTGACCTATATTACCGTATTGTTGACAATTCAGCAAAAATGTTCAACCAGAGTCTTAGAGGGGCAGAATAGCGTATATGTTGCAATGAGTTCCATTTTCCCTTTGACATAAATCTGTAGGAAGCAGACCTACTCCATTCATTCATCCAATAAATATGCATTGCCTCACCACAGTGTGTCCAGTACTGTGTTATGTGTAAGAGATACAAAATGAGGATGACCCAGTTCACAGTCCAGGGATGAAGACAGACAGATAACTAACAGCTACGACAGAGTGAGGTAAGAACCTGTGACACAAAGGAGAACAGGGTTAACTGTGTCAGGAGGGGGCGTCAGGGTAGAGCCCTGGAGAAAAGTACACTTCAGCCAACCAGCTTCCCAAATGATTGTCAGCAGAGCTGGAGAGGGTTTTTTGTTTTTGTTTTTGTTTTTTTTTTTTTGCTACCTCGCAGTAAATTATTAGATAAATTATTCAAAATCAGTTCATCTCCCTAAAGGTAATTTTATGCCATTTGAAGATTTCTCTTTCATAATAAGATTGTGTCCTTCTAACTTTTTTGATGTTCTTTCCTTTTCTGAAATCATGGATAATAGATGATAGGGCTGTTTTTTCATCCTTAATTGGTCTAATATGTAGTAGGCAACTTTATGTGAGTTCTCCAAAATACTTCTGAAGTTGTCCTTGTCAGTGAAATCCCAAAGTCCAGAAACCACTCTGATGGAGTAAAACCAGTTGGACCATGAAGAGAGGAAGAAGTAGGCAGGTTGGTTGACTCAGCAGTTGAGGGTTAACAGTAGAAGCTCTCTTATCCAATGTGATGCAGAGGAGCAGTAATTAATGAATTAATCAAAAACCAGTTAAGATGAGACATCGCTAAAAAGTACGTATTTTGAGTCTTTCATATTTTAACTTAAAATATTTGTTTATCTGTGTTAATCTGTATGGTCTTTTCTTTAACTTTTCTTTTTGTTGGATCTGTCGATAATTAGAGTTGCAAGTAATCTTCCTTGTATGAACCACATCCATAACTCAGGGTCCAGAATGTACCCTTTCAGTGTTTTTTTTAAACTGGCACAACAATTTAAAGACAACCATGAAGCAAGATGACTGTACAATCAATCTGGAATTTTATAAATTACCCCGCCCCAATTTTTCCAGTTTATCTCAAACCTTATTTGAAAGGCGAATTTAGACTCACATTTATTGTCTTTAAAAATATTCATTCACTATGTTTTCATGAAATCAACTCTTTGTGCACTTGTAATTCATCAGTTAGATAGCGTTTACATAATTACAGCTGGATAGGCAGATTTAAGAACAAACATAACTGACCCTTGGTATGCACGCTAGTTAGCAGGCAGTGACAAAAGTGCATGAACTCGCCAGAGCAGGGCTTCTCAACATTAATGTGCAGAAGAATCACCTAGCGTTCCTGTTAAAATGCAGATCCAGTAGATCTGGGGTGGGGCAGAGTCTGTCATTCTAAGCTCCCAGGTCACTGTTCCTGGCCATGGACCACACTTCAAGTAGCTAGAAACAGAGGTCCTCTGCCTTAGCTACACCTTTGAATCACCTAAGTCCCACCCTTGGTGATTTTGATTTAAGTGGCCTGGAGTGGAGCCTTGGAAATGGAATTTTAAAAGCTTGCCAGATCACTGTAACCTACTAAAATGTAGACCAAACATTCCATGCGGGGTGAGAATCAGGTACACTCTTTACAGAAGGAAAAATGTCAGTAATGCAGGAGTAAATCTGTTCACTGAAGTCAGTTAAGGGAACTATTATGCAGATAATCAGTGGATGTCACCTTGCAACCTGACATCCTTCAGGCTCAATGTGTTTCAGATTGTTGTATTTGTTTTGCTGTTTTAATTGACTTCTTTTCTAAGACTTCTGATTTCCCCTGTATAAAAATCCTGGAGCTCAGGGAAAGGGGAGAAAGCCAGAATATTTGAGTGGCACCAATACCTGATCTCCATTAAGCTAGCTGGAAATGAAATCTGCCTGTCTTCTTGCCTTTGGCTTTGGTGAAGCAATTACACAACGGTTCACAGGCACATTTCAAAGGTTCCATTTCCTAGGGGGTCTCTATCTCATCTGATTCCACAGTAAAGGTTAGGAAACATTGACAGAGACAGGAGGCAAGAGAGGAAGGCACAAAAGGAAAAATGAGGAAGCTTCAAGTTCAATACTGGCCACTCAACATATGATGCAGAGATAATATGCAAGTGATATGAAATTAGAAATCATCATCCAACAGATAATAGTTTAGTTACTTTTCAGAAATATATATGCATGATCGAAGACTGTTCTGTGTGGGACTTGTTCTGTCACCGTGACTTTGGTCCCTTGATGCAGAGTGGGGGCCAGCTGCCCATTTTGTAAATTACAGTCTTACTGGAACACAACCATGCTCATTCATTTCCACGTTGGCTATGGCTGCTTTCAGGCTATTTATGGCAGAGTTGAGTCGTAACAGAGACCATATGGCCCACAGTTACTAAAATAATTACTCTTTGGACCTTTACAGGAAAAAAAAAAAAGCCAATTTCTGATGTAAAGGAAACATCATCAAAGCTCACTCACCGTCATTACCAGCAAAACGCAGAGTGTTACTGACAACCCCACACTGTGGCATTGGAGGGCTAGTCCCACAAGTTAGTAATTCTCTCTGAGCTTCAATAATCCCTCTTTAAAAATCTTTGCTGGGTAGGACACCTTAAAGGTTGGCCAGAGTGTAGCTATGAGCTCAGAAGGAAGTTGAAAAGCAGCCCATAATAAAGGTGAGGCAGACAAAAGAAAGTGGGCTCAAGAGAAACCAAGCTCTGGGGAGGCATGTGGGTCCAGAAATGGGTTCCATTCAAACTACCTTTTCGTGCTGTGTTTATGCCAAGCTATAGATCTTTTTAATGCAAAAGCAGTTATTTCAGCCTGAGGTCCAATCTTTCAGCAGGAGAGTTTCTAGGCACTGTTTCTTTCACATTATTCAAACTGGTCCTACTAATTGATTGCCTTTTGTTTAGAATCCAAAAACGGAACATTACCCTTTTCATCAATTTTCTCAGCAGTCGGAAAATGTACTATTTATTGCACGTAAGTTCTACTTAAATAACATTCAATCATCTTTCCAACAAATTTCAATGAGCAGTGTTCCTGGAGCTGCGTAACAGCCTGTAATGTCTATTCATTGTGTAGAATGCTTCTAATGACAAATGGCTAATGTAGGAACTCTTTAGGCTTATCATTACTTTAGATGAATTTCCTTGACAGGGTTGAAAAATGAACACCACTGTTTGAAAATGAGTGTACTGTGCATCCCCAGCAGCTATTCTTAAAGCTGCCTTTGTTCAGACTGTACAAAATGGGATGATCAATCAGTGGCATAGAGGGGTGGTTTTTTGGGGTGGGGGCAGGGAGAGATATAAAATCTTCATAAAGTGAAACTGAATCCACCTAAACTGAGTTCCCCGGCCAAATTTCTGATTAACACGTCTCTGTCCAAAACTTTATTCCCTTTCTTATCCTGACCCTGTTCCCCTCAGGATTGAGGAGTATCAAAGAAAAGGGGGGAATTGAAACCAACTCGGATCATGTGGAACCTTCCCAGGTACAAAAGCCCCACCCTGTTCTCCTTTTCTTGTTTGTAGAAAAAAAGGCTTTAGTCTCCAAGGTCTTCACTGAGCTCCAAAGAGCAGGCTCAAGCAGTTAATGGCCAGGACAAGAGCTGCAGGACTCCTGTTCCTACTGAAGGGATATAGATAACAGTCTGCTGCATATCTTTGAGTTATTCTGTAGAAACTAAGACCCTCACCCAGGAGGAGGATGGTGGCTACATGCTGACCACAAGCACGTAGATTCCAGAGTGGTTGGAACCAGAAGGCTGAGATTCTGGAAACATCACCCTGTTACCTGACTAACCAATCAGAAGGTCCAACAAGCTGATCACGCATCCTATGACCCTCTCCCCTGATACTGTCTTTAAAACTCTTGCCTGAAAGCTATGGAGGAATTCAGGTCTTTTGTGCATGAGCTCATTCTCTTTGCTTGGCACATCTTGCAATTAAACCCTTACTTTGCTGCAAATATCTGCTGTCAGAGTTTGTGTGTCACGGGTGCATGAGCCTTTGTTCGGTAACAAAAGCATATGTAGCAGCATTATATTTAATATATTTACAAATTTATTTAAAATGCTTTTCACCTGAAGCAGTGGCTTCACTGAAAGCTAGTACTTATAATTTTTGCTCAAAGTTCCCTCCATGGAAGGCTCTAAAAATGAAAGCCTCTGTTATTCAAATCCAGTTGTTGCCACTTCTTGAGGTGGGAGAGATTATTCAGCCTGAGATGTTAAGGAAGCTTCATAAGCAGGTGACATTTGAATGGAGCCACAAAGTTCAGTGGGGAGAGGGGAGTTGGGCACAAGAATTCCAGGCTGAAAGAATATGTTCAAAAGCAAGAAGACAAAAACAAAGCATGCATGATCAAATGCTGCAAGCAATTCAGTGCAGCTGAAACGCAGAGTGAATGCAGCTGGCAGAGGGAGAGAGGTGAATGAAGGAATGTAAGTTTCAACACATGGCGAGTGGCTCAGACTGCCTTCACTCCCTGTCCTTTATATTTCCATCAGCAGGAGATGGTAGAAAGGACACAGTCCTCCTAGTCAGAGCTTGTCACTTCTTGGTCATTCAACCTTGGGCAAGTGATCTGTGGGGTTCATTCATTAAAATGATGATTCAGAGACCTGGCTAACCATTGAATCCAAATAGAATTTCCCAGGCCCCCTCCCACGTCCCCGGAATCAGACACTGTGGAGGTGGTAAGCTGTGCATTTTAAGCTCCCAGTTTGTGAATCACTGCCTTAAATACCATATTATGTGGAAGAAATTACCTTTGTGAAAAATGCTCTAAGTGGGTGTTATTTCTTTTGGCCTTATTTCTTTCAAGGAGGGGGAAAAGAGCAGTAATTTAAAGAGTCTGAATTCATTTAAAGCAGAAAACCTTTAAAAATCCTTTAGTTGGGTTGTGGCATTTGCAGGGGGAGGGAGAGATTATCCAAAGGTAAGAGACTTTTCTTCCTTTGAAGCTATATTGATGTGATGTGAATCAAACCATTCATGCAGAGAACAAAGCACCTTTGACTTCAAGAGCCAGTTAAGATGGTAACTTAAACAAACAGGGAGGAAGAGAGATATGACAAAAGGTCAACTTAGTCATAGCTTCTTGAGCTTCAATTGAAGTAGTGCCTAAGGCTGAACAGCTGAATTGAGTTTTCAATTATTCACCCTTTCAGAAGTTCCCAGCCCAAAGTCACCGGATCCCTGAATTCTGCTCAGAGGGGAGGTCTAGAAGCTTCGTTCAATATTTCAAAATTTCTAGTGCCATGCTTCTCAAAGTGTGGTTCAAAGGACAGTGAGAACTGCCTGAAGAAAGATGACCCTGCTTATTAAAGGCGATTCCTACATCCCAGGTCAAGAGATTATATTTCAGAATGTTGGGTGTAAGGCCTGGGAATCTGTATTTCTTTTCAAACACTTGGTGATTTTGAGAGAACGCATTTGTGAAGAGGCAAATTAAAATATCCCTAAGTAGCACCCCAATTTCCTCTGCTTTAGTGGGGAAATGAAATAATCAAATCAACTGAGTGTATGCTAATCAGAATTTCTAACAATCTGAGGCAGGCCTTTGATTAATAAAAGTGGGGAAATAAGTTATTATGTAATTAATGACATTTGCTCAGTAGAGAAAAATCTATCCAAATGTAGGTCTACAGAGAAACTCTGTTAAAAGAATCCTTGGTAGTGAAATATTTGAAATGACTTACCTTTAACTGCTCTCCTTCCCCATCCTTGGAGTCTTAATGGTAGAAAAAGACTAGTAGGGAGCAGTTTTCTCCCCACTTTCCCACTCAACATCCTTCCCCCACCCATCCCCTCCACATGCTCCCTTTTTTCAAATGGAGATACCTACTCCAGTTGACATCTGGGCATGTGCCCTGTGAGGGAACCTACACTTCTGAAACATTTCTCTGGAGCATAAACACCAGTGACCCACCTCTACTAGGTATAAAAAGTACCTCCAGAGCCAGCTTTGTTAGGGATTTGCCACACAGTTCACTTCTACTTCACTAGAAGGACTCGTGGGAGCTTTGGCTTCAACAGTTACCAGAAAGAGACAGAGAGAGCTCAAATTTAACCCAGTATTATTTTAATAAGCAATGAGTTGTGATTCTATGAATATAAAATAAAAAACACAGGATTCCATCAAGTTCAGTGGTCTTTAAGATTCAATGGGGAAAACATTTACATAGTTAAAAGCTGAAGAATTCCAACATCTAATCCAACAATGTGGGGATTGTGCATTCCCCTGAGTAGAAAATTAAAGGTCCTGACTAGGAAACCACCACCTCCCTGCAGTTATGAATTCAATGACATAACAACTATAATAGGGTTCTATCAGGATTGCCAAAAGGAATCTCTTATTATGCAACCGTAAGTTAATAGCAAAATTACATGGAAAGATGTTTCCAAGAGGCTTAAGCCAAATTGGTCCCTCTTGGTAAACAGCAGTAGTTACTCACCCACAACCTCACCACTATGCTGTTAAAAAGATAAACTCAAACCAGATTCTACCACACAGATGCATTAAAGATAAAGGTGGAGGGTTAGCAAGATTCTTACTCTCGTCACCGAAGTTAAAGACTGCCTCAAATGTTTTAGCCAAACCACGTAACTCCAACAACTCTAACTCCACATATGAGAGTAGATTTCTCTCATCTATTATGCTAATAAACCACTATTTCAAATATTTCTATTATGTGAATTAGACAAAGGGTCTGGTGTTGATCAGAGATGAAGATAGCTGAAGCTTTTGCTGATGCTGCCTGTGCAATTAGATCTTTCTGACCGCATGAGAACAGACAGCACTTGGAATGTGAATTCCTGTCAGTGCTACTGATTATCCCTAGAATTTAGCGTGAACTAACACCCATGCAAATATACACACACATCTCAGAATGGGGAAGGATGGACAAGATGTCATCATTTCCTTAGTGCTGACCAGTTTAATTTAATCTCAGGAAGATTTAAAATTAAGTATAAAATTGTGCATCAAAACAAAAAAATAGTATTGTATGAAGAGAGTTGTGCATAATTGGGATTATTTGTTCTTGTAATGTTTTATAAAACTGATCTTATTAGAATAATAGTTCAGCCTGTTTATCCCAATTTAAAATACATATTTGAGAAATTGATTTAAACTTGTGAATTTAAATGGAAATCTTGTTTAGTTTATGTACAGTATTAGAACTTTCAAGTAGACTCAACTTTGCAATATTTGTAATGTGCTTCTTAGATTCATAAGAACTACTTAAGTATATAGGGAGTTTTGACAGCCAGCTAAAGTCTTTTAGAAGAGTTCAAATCTACCAAATGTAATTTTAAAATGGTTAAAGGTATTTAAATGATTACATTTTAATGGAACCAAATATTATTCAAAGACCTCATCGCATTAATTGCCAAAATTCACTAGATTAAGATTTTCAAATTGAATTAAAGTTTAACAGAACTAGATTCTTGAATTTTTAACTTTATTAAATTGAATATTAATTTCTATGACCAAAGTAAAATTGAATTAGCTTTTTCTATGTAGAAAGCTTACTTTCAGGGCACCAAAAAGTTCATTATTAACATCATTGAACAAAGTCTTCTTGTCACTAGGGATGTCCTAGGCTTATAGCATTTCTCACTTATTAATATTAGAATAATTCCTTTGAGGTCTACAAAGAGAAGAGGCAGAGAACTCCATTCCATGGCTTGTGGAATGAGTCACAGCATTGTTAGAATCAACGTGTTAGAATTAGATTAGGGTCATAGAGGTCATTTAATTCAATCTATAGAGGAAGGAACAAACTCAGAGCAAAGAAGGTTGATTTTTCCAACATATTCTGTAAACCAGTAGTGGATCCAGGATTAAATACAGGTCTCATGGCTCCCAACCCCACATTCTTTTCAATATTAATGAGTATTTATTAAATGCTTATTACGACCCAGCCCTGTTACTAGATTTGGGGGATTCAGCAGCAGTGAGGACAAAATCTTTAACTTCTAAGAGGAGAGAGATAGATAATAAACACGTATATAAAGGAGGAAATGTGATTGATGACAAATGCTCTAAAGAAAAAAAAAAAAGTGCCATGAAGGAGAGCTGTATGTCTGACAGGTGGATGGAGGTTGGGATGTGATTATTTTCACTTAGGTTGGCCAGGGGGCAAGTCATCTCCACAGTACTGGCAATATGGACTGGTACCTGAGTGGCGAAAGAAGGCTGCCAGGCAAAGAGCTGTGGGAAGAACCTTTTAGGCATTACAAGTATGGCAAGTACCAAGAGCCTGGAGCAAAGGAGAGCTTGGAGGGTAGCAGGAGTGAACACTGGACCTTGAAAGTAAATGCAAAGTTGTTTGGATTTTATTCTGAATGCACTGTCAGGGCCATTGGAGGATGTTGAGCAAAGAGTGACATAATCAGATTTACCTTTTTAAGGGACCATCCCAAGTGCTTTGAGGAGAGTGTTCTGTAGGGATATGAGAGTAGGAACAGGAAAACCAGTTAGGAAGCTATTGCAATTTTCCAGACAAGAATGATGAAGACTTAAACACAGTTGACAGTAGAGGGGATGGGAAGAAATAATCCAGCTCTGAATATATTTTGGAGATAGGATCTACAGGATATGTGTTGGCACATTGTTCTTCTGTGACTTAGAGATATTTTTTGTGTCCCTCTGATGTTATCTGCATTAAGGTAAGTGACAAGGCAGTGGGGATGATTGTTCAAAATTTGGGATCCCCATATTTTAAAATATCAGAAGAGGACATAAGGTTTTGGTTAATTTCCAGATGAACGGATCCCCAGCCCCAGACATGACCCACCTCAAATTCTTCATCATTCAGAGACTCCTAGGACAGTGGTAGTGCCTGAGAGCTTTATTTTATGTGTTAATTTCTCAAGAGATAACTAGATAAAGCAGAAACGTCATTAGAGAGACAGACCTTCATCCAAATCCTGACCCCATAACTTACCAGCTCTACAATTTTGAGCAAATCACCTGACTTCTCTGAACGTTGGTTTTACTGTCTACAAAATGGGCAGTTTTATATACGTTTTAAATATCTAAAAGACCTCACACAGTACCTGATTATGCTTATACTAGGTATTCAAAAAGAGTAGTTATTATCCTTAATGTGTTCTCTGTGACCTCTCATTTTACTGGTAAGAGACTATAGAATCAGGTGGATTTCAGCCCTTTGAGCTTAGAAGTGAGTATACAACATAAAGGCACATTTTATGGAGCTTTGGAGGATCTCAGTATTACTGTAAATATCTTCGGCTAGGTTCACAAATACTTAATGTAGATAGGCACTTATCACATGCTGGCCTGAAACTGTGACTTTTAAGTTGGTCTCCTGAGGCTTCGTGAAACTGCCTACAGGCCCTGATGTTAAATGTCTTCTTAATTAAAACTTTCATTCTGAGAGAAAGAATCTAGGATAGGGAAAAGCCAGAGTGGGTCCCCTGGCTGCTGTAATTATCTAGAGCATAAAACAAGACCCTCAAGGTCAAGGACTATTTAACCAAGCTTAGCAGAGATATTTTCAGACGCTCATGCAAATCAAAACCACTAGATTAAATATAATTCTGGGCATAGTATTCAGACAGGTCAGTTCAGCCAATTCAGGCCTCTTTTCCCTGCTGAACACCTATAATTTGTCATCTGCACTTAAACGTTCCCCTTTGGCATCTTCAACTCTACAATTAATGGGAGAATAAATTACACAATAATGCATTGGCTCTGTCCACAAGTAACACCACCTTTGGCTTTTAAGGTCTTTTGTCAGACTCTGGCCTTTTAGAGTTTTTATCTTTGCTGCCTTAAAGGCCAAGTGCTTCTACTTCTTTTGGACACCAGCAGCCCTGCCAAGTGAGTGGTTAATTTTCAACTGTACATCCATTTCCCTGTCCCCCATCTCACAGTTCCATATCCACTTAGGGAATTCACTATCTTAGGTCTTTCAAGAATCTTGAAAGCATGATTTACTTAGTAAACTCAAACACCACCCAAGCACACACAGTGTGCTAGAATGTGCGCTGACATCTTTTCCATTTCAAAGCCACAGCACTAAATCAGCTGTAGGAAAGGAGTAAAGCAGTGACAGTGTGACAGCAAGGTTCATTATCACTCAGATTCCAATCTTATGGGTCACATCAAAAGGAATCAGTCTATATTGATCATCACCTTATAAGGTGGTTTTTTAATGAAGTTCTCCTCAAAAAACATACTTGTGCAGAGATTCTTTTGTTCTGCTGGTACTTATATATATAATCCGTGCTGTTTTGCATAAAAATAACAACAAATATTTGCATGGTTTTGACTATGTACTGGGCACTGTTCTGAGAAATATTTTATAGGCACGTGTATATCTATATATACACATATCTATGTACACACTCATTTAATCCACATAAAAATATTATAAGGAAAATAACGACTACTATTCATTTTACAGATGGGGAATTGAGGGACAGATGTTAAGTAATTTGTACAAGGCCATCAGTTATGAAGCGAAACTCAGCCAGGCTGTCTGCAGAAATGAAGCGTTTAGCTCCTATACCAGGGTTTCTCAATCTTGGCACCACTGACATTTTAGAGAGAATAATTCTTTAGAGGCGGGGACTGTCCTGTGCACGGTAAGATGTTTAGCAGCATCCCTGGCTCCACCCACTAGATGCCAATAGCATCACCACCCACCATGGGTTGTAACTACCAAATGTCTTGTGATGGGAGACAAGAGGGGAGTCAAAACACCAACCTTCCACCCACCAGGAATCACTGCCCTACACTGTACTATTACTGCACAAAACAGGCAAAGGATAATTATGCTTACAGTTAAGAGGCTTGTCTCTGAAATTCAAGGATGAAAATCATCATTCATATAATCGATCCTTACCCAAAAATAATTGATACTGACCCTGATTCCACTGTGCTTTCCTTACTCCTTCTTCTCTTTTCCTAAGTGGGACAATTGCTCATCTAAGGCCTACAGGCTGCTTAGCTGGTGATTTCACTATTTCCTTCAAGTCTGTGACTGAAACCTTAAAAGAGGTGTGCAGCTTTTTAGGCAGTAACTCCAGCTGATCACCCCCCTCCCCCTGCCCCACTCCCCCCAAAACCACACAGGGTACCGCAAGATCCTTTCATGATCTTGAAGGTGTGAGGAGAGGCAAGCACAGACAGAACTTCGTTCTCTTTCAGAAAAGAAAGTTATTTTCCTCTTTGGAGCCACATCAGGTTATTGCTGCTTTGTTCCCTAAATAGTGGATTAAAACGTTGTGTGATTCCTAGGACTTTAAAGGTTTATGTGCTCACACCGGGTAGCTCAGGCTCTCCCTGGATGCTGTCTATAGGAATGCATTGAGAACTTGTCACTTGTTCATATCTCCTCAATATTTTCAGAGATGAAATAGATCGAGCTGAAAACAAGGAAGACTTTTTCTCAGCTTTTCAAATCTCCGTAACCAAGAGGATGTTTCTCTGGTAATCTTGGAAACTGCGGCCAGAGTGAGCCCGTCTCACAGCCAAAGCCTGGTAAGTGGGGAGGAGACCACACCTGATCAAGAAACAATGGCGGGGTTGTTTGCATGGCCTGTGTTTTACATGGACTCAACCCAAGCAAATCACCCCATCCATAAACCACCCGCCAATGTGATATCTTTAAGAAATCAGACTACGCTCAACTAGAATAAAAACACCCAACCGTGTGTCATCAGGCTTTCGAAAGCTCTTAACACTGTTAGATTTTTTCCTTGAGGTAATGATTTTGTTATATATTGATGCAATAAGCATTTATTGAGTATCTGCCACGTGCTTGGAACTATCACTGTTTCTTCCTCCCACCCACAACTCCTCTGGCAGCGACTACAGTGAAAATTTCAGTGAGGTAGAAATCAAGAGATCTTGGGTTCCACTGTTTCTCCTGTGAACAATAAAACTATAACTTTGAGTAAGTTCCTTAATCTCGCTGAGAATCCAATTCCCCAACCTTAAATTGAGGAGGTTGAATTGTTAGACAAACTGTAAGATCTCTCACAACTGTATAGTTCTATGATTTTTTAATTTAATTTTTTTAACTAAAGTTTACTGAGCACCTATTACATGCCATGCACTAAAGTTCTAACACTTTATGTATATTATCACACCTAAATTTCACAATAACCCTGTAAGATAGTTCCTATTATTTCCATGTTAAAGATGAGAAGTAATTCTATTATTCAGTTCAATGCACTGCTTCACCAAGAGGAAGGCTACGACTCTGATGGATGGAGAATCACACTAGACAACAAGCAGCACGTGGACAGATGTCATGGCCAACTCCACGGACCTCTGCCTGCACCTCTCACAGGTTCTGGCACCTATGGGAAGTCAACAAATACTGATCAAATAAATGAAAGAATAAAATGTAGTATCACTTTTATCAAGTGTATTAGTGAGGGTGGGAGCTATAGTTTGCAAGTTTAGAACCCACTCAAAAGCTCATATTCTGAGGTTCAGAACAGTTGAGGACACAGTTGTCCTTTGTGATTTTGATGCGTCAAGATTACCCTTGACCTACTTTATAAAGATCAGTGTATTCACATGATGGAAGAACTTTTAAAATATCATATGTAAAATAGTCCCCATGGCTTCTCATTGATAATTCTAGGATGTAAGGGAGCTTTCATTTTCTAATCTTGGTTTATATAGTCAGGGCGTATATTTTTGAGTGACTGCATTTAACTGCAATCTTATTTTGAAAATTTTCATAGAAAAGATAAACATTTTTGTCACTGTCTCAGAAATCATACTTTTGTTGGGTGAAATAGTAATGCTTTCTGATAATCCTGGCAAGCATTGAAAAGGAAAAAGTGTTCTAGATGAGGAAAAAAATCAAATTAATGTGATGGCTTAGTTACATTCAAGTGAAATGTTACTATGTCCTTTTGGTATGCCTGATATATTTCATAGAAGTAAAAAAAAATTATTAATATGAAACACCAAACAATGGCTCAAAAATCAATCATTTGTTGTTGTTATGTTTAATTTTCTCCTGTTATTTCCAATTGGGAGTATTAACAAAGAAGTGTTTTAAGGACTATGTCAAGGCCAAAACTAACACCTGCAGAATGAGCAATCAAAAATAGTGGGAAAAGTAATGGAATGAGTAGTATCCGGATCTTATTTCTAAGAGTCTATCTCAAAAATCTGAAAAATCATTAACCCAATGTGATTAACCCAAAGTGATGCCAGTTCTTATAAACATTATATACCAATAAAATAATGACATCTACGGCATTTGAAAACAGGTATCTCTAATCTATAAATTTTTATGCAGACACACACCTGTATGTCACTTATATATCACGTGGAGAGTGGACTAAGATACTCACAGGGCCCCATTCCTTAATGGCAAATCTTTTATCCCCTTTAGTTTTGATGACACCATAAAGTCTATAACCTAGTGATCAAAGATGTAAGAGAAATCAAGATTCAAAGCTGAACAAGTTGGCCTCTGGGAGGAAAAAATCTCTACTGTATTCTTCCACAGAATGCTTAAGCTTTATTTGGTTGACTCTCCAAAAATATAATCCTTAATAAAGCATTTTTCCATAGCCACAATTAACACTTACATATTTTAAGCAACCCTAACTTAGATTTCCCACATAGAAAATATTCAATAAAGGATGTGGATTTAGTTTAAGGAAGCCTTGAAAATAGCTATTTCCCAGTTGCCCATCTATTTAATCACTTACTCTTTCAACAAATATGCATTGGTTGCCTTCTATTCCAGGTGCTAGGTGTTGTGGGTCCAATGATGGTCAAGACATCGACCCAAATCTAGAGATGACCGACAAGATGAAGGAGGACAGATCCAATTACTATCTTCAGTGATAAGTACCATGGGCACCTCACCCAGTCTCCTGGGGTCGAAGAAAGTTTCCCAGAGGAAATAAGATTTATGCTGAAATCTAGGACTAGCAGAAGTTACCCAGGGGGGATGGGGAGTATGGGAGGGATCTTGACCATACAGTGAAATCAAGGAATATAATATTACAGCTAATATTCCTGCTGGCCTCCTGCTAGCCTCCTGCTACAAACAGCAACCACCGAGTGGGAATAAGACACAAAACAGTTGCCCAAGTTCAAAAGCCAACATCATGTGGAGCAGATTTAGGAAACATTCCTAACTGGGTCCACAGCTTGCCTTGGGTTTAGCAGGAAGGGAAAAAGAAAGAAAGAAAGGAAACACATTTGTCAGAATCCTATCTTTTTTTCAAGAGTCACCTGCTCCAAGAAGATTTCCCAAATGCATGCAGACAGAATGGTTGTCAGCAACAGTAAACCACAGTGATTTTTTGGGTATCAGAAGAAAAACAAATGCTACTTCAAATCATTACCTTCCCAAAGAAGGTGGGCAGACCTGCTAAAGGAAAACTCCAGGTCTCCACTAGTCTTTTGAGCTCGTAAATGGGTAATGAGTATTTCATTTAGGTGAACCTTTTGAGATTTGGGACTTGCAAAAGAGGGCTTAACTGTGGAGTTTGGAGGGAGTTGAACTGTGAGAAAGGAGAGTCTGGCATACCCAGGAACTGTGGACGAGGACGGAGAACTGGGCCGAGAAGTCGAGACAAAGGCTTCAGCTTTGGGAAACCATTATAGCTGAAGAGATGCTTTGGCCCAGGCTTTTGAGTTCCCGTCTGTTGGGCTTGGAGAGGATGAGGCATGAACCTCAGGCTGAGAACACATCAGTCCCACATGGTTCTGGTTGGTGCGGCACGCAGCCCTGGCTAACCAGGAGTCAGAAAAGGCCAGGGTGAAAAGTCAGGGAAGGGAAAGGAAAAGAGGAGACAGCAAAATGGTGAGTGGGGCTGTACAGAGTGGCGAGACAGCAGGGAAAACAAACGCTCTGAGGCAGGATAGTCCAAAGAACTTTTGGGAATGGGAGTGCTAATATTCCACTTCCAGTAGTCAGCCTTTCTGCAATGTAAGCCCTTCCTCAAAACTTCAGTGAACTCTACTGTATATAGAAAAACTATGAGTGAGCGGCTATTTCTATGGAAACCGAGGAAAGAAAATCTGTGTCTGTGTTCATGTGGAACAAAACAAGAATGGTAAAGTCAGCAGGTTTTTAAAAAATCCATAACATAAGCAAAGCCCAGGAGCCAGAGATGAGGTTATGGGGCATAAGTCTTCGAGAAATTTGCATTATCCTGTGTCATGAATCTGACTTTTCTCAATTCTAGAATGGGATATAGAAAAGGCATTTTTATCTAGATCTCAGGAAAGGTGAGGTACTCAGGTGACATAATGACTCTGCTGAAGTCTATGTCATGTGATTTAAAGGACGCAATAAGAATTCTAAACCAAAACATCTAATAACTCGCCATGGCCTGTGCCAGAGTCTGAAATTAATGCCATCACTATTCCTTTAGGCTGAAGCATTAAAATATTCTGATAAAACTCAATGATACTCTCATACCTATTAGGATGGCTACTTAAAAAAAAATAGGATAACTGGTTGGAACCCTTGTGCACTATTGATAGGACTGGTAAGATGTTACAACTGCTATGAAAAACAGTATGGCAGTTCCTGAAAAAAATTCAAGATAGAATTACCATGTGATCAAGCAATTCTATTTCTGGATATATATTCAAAAGCATTGAAAGCAGGGTCTCAAAGAAATATCCTCATATCCATGTTTATAGCAGCACTATTGACAATAGCCAAATGGTGGAAGCAACCCAAATGTTCACCAATGGATGAATGGATAAACAAAACAATGGAATAGTATGCAGACTGAAGAAGGCAGAAAATCCTGTCATATGCTACGTGGATGAACCCCGAGCAAGCCACCTAAGGACAAACATAGTATTATTCTATTTACATGAAGTATCTAAAGTAGTCAAATTCACAGATATAGAAAGCAGAATGGTGGCTAGTGGAGGTTGCAGGAAGGGGGAAAGGGAGACTTGTTCAATGGATATAGAGTTTCAGTTCTGCGAGATGAAGGAAGTTCTGGAGACCTGTTTCACAACCATGTGAATATAGTATCAGTGCTGAACTGCACACTTAAAAATGATTAAGATGGTAAATTTTACGAAACGTGTTTTTAACCACAATTTAAAACAATGCTCCATCCTCTGTATAAAAGGTAATTTTTAAACCATCGTCCTTTGTACTTTATTGTGAGTTCACTTATCAGATTAGCTTGCTTCCCTGAAGGACAGATTTGTTAGTTTTGATGCAGAAAAGAGAGTGAGATCCAAGACAATGGGATATTAGGAAAGACTGGCACAGGGAACCGTGCAAGTCTCCAGGCATCCAGGGAGAGCACAGAAGTTACCTGGCTGATGTGGGAGTGGATGGGGCTTCTGGGGAGACAGAGGAAGGATGCAGGGAAAAAGAGGGGCAACAAAAAGGCATAAGCAAACTTTCTTCTTCTTCTTCCTATTGTTCCTCAAGCTGCTTTCCTTGGGTGACCTCAGTAACTCGCAGGCAGGGGGAACTTGCCTTTGCAAAGGCTGCCCTGAGAGACACTGACAATAGCATGGCTTGAAGGGCCCTTCTGGTGAGTGTGCCACAGCTGAGTCTCCAGAACCACAGGGGCAGACTTCAGACTTTCTCCACTGGCTGCGGCTGCACCCCACTGAACTTTGTGGGCCAGCCGGTGGTTATTTTTAGGCATGTTCCTCTTTCCATGACTGACCGGGAACTGCGAAGTGTGGCAGGAGGATTGGGTCTGGGAGCCAAGGCAAAGTCTCCACTTTCAGGAAACCGTGACAGTGGGAGAGAAACGCTGGCCGGGAAGTCTTCCGGGTTCCTGTCTCAGTTAGGGGAGGGAAGCCTGTGGCCTTAGGCAAGAAAGTAGAAACGAACTTGGGACTGAGGGAGCCCTGAGGACCTATCAGTCCCTAATGGCTTCAACTAGTGAGCCAGGAACCCCGGCTAATGAAGTGTTGCTGACTGTTAATCCGCCGCCACCTCCGGGGCTGGGGTGGAGGGGGTGATTCTTCGGTGATGGGCCTTCGGAGCCCTGCCTGGACCTGCCCAGGCCGCACACCCACCCACAGGCAGGACTCCAAGCCCTGAACTGCTCATCCTGCATGGCTCCAGGCCTTGCCCACACTGCACCAAGGCCAGCCTGGCCTGGAGCTCTGGTGCCCTTTGAGGCGCTTGGTGTAGCAGCCTTGTCGTCTCCTAAGCAGAACACAAGTTCTGAAGGCAGGATCTCTCTCTCTCCCTCCCTGCCACTTTCCAGAAATCTCTCCTTACTGCCTCTCTCCATGCCTTGCCCCCTCCAGGACACTTTTCAACTGTTTAGGATTTTAACACAGAGCCTTGAATTTCATTTATGTACTTTCTGCTTTCCCCAGCACCTTCATTAAAACAAACAAACAAACAAACTGAATCACCTATCCCCAAAACAATGACAACAAAAAAAAGTGCAAAAATAACTGGGAAAAAAAAAAGGCACAGGGAGGTCAAGGAACATGCACAGTATATTGGAGGCAAAACCTGGGCAAGAAGTCAGGTGTGCTGACTGTAGGCAAGTGCTCTTTCCATGACACCACAAAGTGGCAAGTCAGGGAGCCTCCAGCCAATGCTGGTTTTGGAAGCAGCAGGCAAGAAACTGAAGGCTTACTTGTGTTTCATTATCAACAATGGAGAAGCTGAATAAAACCAGTTAGCGGTGGGCAGAGAGCCAGCACTCACTTGATTAGATCTTCATTCTTGTGGTTACCAGCCAGTGCCATCCAGGGAGAGCCTGAATCTGGAGGAGAGGCCTTGCTGCCAACGCAGACAGCACCTGTGTTTGCCTCTTTCTCCTGTCCACTTAAAGCAAACACGCAGTGACTGGAGGGAGGCAGAAAGAAGGCTCAACCTGGCATCTAGGGAGGCCAAGTTTTGCCACACAGGCACATTCCTCCTTCTCCTTCTGGGAATAAATTACTTGCCCCTTTTCAGAAGCTCTCTTAACTAGATGCCCAACCTTGGAGACAAAAGTGAAGTTAACGAGTTGACTTCCCAATGTTTACTTCTTGGAAGTCAGCTTCATAGGGTAGGGGCTGGGGCTGGTGCGAAGCTACATCAGGGAGGCTGTGTTCACTCTGATGTCCTCTTACTTCCCTTTCAGGGCATCTTTCATGCCTCTAAACGCCTCGCCCTTCCTGTGCTCAGGATCGCTGTCTGCCCAGCTCCGAAACTCACACTCCGCCCAGACCCGAGCTGCCCAGGCACTGGCTGAAGCACAAAAATGATATTTCCTTCCTCATCCCCATCTCATTGCCATTTTCTGGATGTCATACTGTCAAGAATGAGGTGGTGGTGATGAATCGGTGCACGTAAGTAATTCAGTCTAAAATGGGAGTCCTATGAATATTTTTATGTAAAAGAAACACTCCAGGAAAATATAAATTCTATGAACTTGAGAATTTTTGTCAGCTTTGTTTACTACTGTGATTTGATAGAAAATTACTCCACTAAACAAAACAAAACAGGCCAGTAATAATAATACGGTTTTAAGTGAGCCTCAAGAGAAATATTTAGTAATGTTTGCCAGATTTGGAATGTAATACCTCATTTTGGTGTTGCTGAAAGTTTCAGCAATAATAATAATGGTGAAAAAATACCTTCTCAGAAGGGACCATAATTTTATAAGTGTAACCCTAGTATATATGCATTCAGAAAACCAATAATATATTAAGCTTCAAAAGGAATGAGGCACATAAAGCAAAAGAGATGCCATCAAGAGAGGGTCACGGATAGACAAGAGGACATCAGAGTACATCCTTTTGGTAAAAATGAACATGTTCTGAAGCAGAATTTTTGAAACTTCATGTCATGAGTGTTGTGGAATCAATTCAGTGAGTTTTAATCAAACTTTTCTTTCTAATGGTATAAAATGAAAAGGAATAGAATGGATTGGATTGGAATGGAAAGAAATAGAATGGGACAGAGTTGAGTGGAACAGAATGGAGGCTGTAAGGTCCGTACATACGTGCATTTAATACATATGAGTATGTATAATATAAAACATAATTATGTGTACTGTGGACTGTGGTCTAAAATGTATGAAAGCTAAGGCCCTGGTTCTTAAACTTCCTTCAACCTCAGAATTTTTGTGTGGAAGCCTAATACATACAATAGACCCAAGCAAATCTGCTCTCGCTGAAGGCATTGTGAAGGAAGGAGGATTCAACCCTGCCTGCTCACTCCAATCCTTCTTCCTTTGAGGAGCAGAATTTGAAAACCCCTGGTCTAGAAATTACACTCTATCAGTATACCATCGTGGTATATGCATCAAGTTTGATGCTTACTGTTGAGGTTTGAAGGAACCAATAATAGCATCTTATCTCCCATCCAAATTCTGAATTAATTTAGAGAAGATCATGAAGTCAAGCAGATGAGGATCAAGTGTCAGCACAGTACTGAGAAAGGCTGGGTTGGGGAAAGTAGCTGAGCTGCGTGGCAGCAGTGGGTTTCCTAATCTGAACTGCAGAGTTAGACAGACATAAGCAGGCATAGCAGTGCTGGAAACCTGGAAGGCCCCACCCCTACCCCACCTCCTACTCAGCAGCCGAGGCTCAGAGCAGACAGGCTCGTCCCAAAAACAGAGGGAAGGAAAGGGCTAAGATAGACATGCCCCGTTTAGAGAAGCCAGGAGCGCTGGATTAGTTGATGTCCTTCCTCAAGGAAATATGAAGCAGGTGGAAAGGAGGCTCCCCTCTGTAACACTTAAGAAGGATACTTTTCTTTCATGGCCCTTACTGAACTGGAATTGATGTCTGCCTCCCCCAATAGACTATAAACTTCTTGAAGGCAGGGACAGTGTCGGTTCCGCACACTGCTCTGCTCCCAGTTTCTAGTACATATTAGATGCTCATGAATGTGCTACATGGGCTACATGAATAAAAGTAATGTAACATGAATAAAATGAATGCATAGATGCTGTTCATATAATAATCAGAACACGAACACCCATCTCCAATGACTGGAAAATTGAGTCAGACCCATTCAACGGCAAATAAAGCTGACAGGCCCACTTTTAAGTGTATTCGAAAAAATTACCTTTGCTCACCCCTGGTGAGCAAAGAAAAAAACTTGGCCTCCTCAGAGAAAAAGAGCAGTGAAAAAGTAGGAAACCCAGGCCCACAGGAAAGAAAAACAAAAGCAAACCTTCCTTCTTCTGGAAAGTCCCCAAAGCGGTCAATCAGGTTCTTAGAAGGAAGACCTTTCTCTCTTGTGGTCTCAAACAAACTCTTTGCTGTGAGTAACCTACAAGTCACTTCTTTCATTTTCTTCTGTGGGAAAACAGCCTGATTGATCCTGGCTTTTAACATGGCTTACGCCTTTAAAATCTACCAGGTGCTAACGCTGTTGTCATAATCAATGAATCCACAAGAAGCAGATACTTAAACAACAGGAATTGTGGCCATGTTTCTTCACACTGCAGGCCCACGCTTCTCGGCAGCAACACGTCTCCAGCCACTGAAGAGTCTTATTAACAACAGCGGCATGTGAGGTCCAGTGGGAATATAGGGACCCGTAAGAACAGCGCCTGCCAAAAAAACCTCTCCTTCATTCATCTCACTAAGGAACCTGAAATCCCCATATTATTTACTCCTTTGAGGGAAGGCGATGAAAACTCTTACCAAGATTTGAATATATTTTGAGCAGATAAACGTGTCTGACCTCTCTGACCATCATGCCCCTGATGGACTTTTAGCCCATCAATAAAGATTAATGTTGCTTTAAACAGGAATTAACCTTATCTTCTCTACAAAAAAAAGAGCAGTGTTTTAATTATGACAGCAGGCACATTTATTTCTAATATGAAAGCAACCAGACTAAACAATGTACTAAAAGTTTAGGACAGCAGTCACCTCTGGAGGTGGGGCATAGAATGAAGGAAGAAAGAGTCTGGATACTCAGGAGACTTCAGAGTTAATTGTAACATTCCTTTTCTTACACTAGCTGGGTACATGGGTTTTTGTTTTATTGTTATTCTTTATCCTTATACCTACTGAATTATTATCTATATTTTCATCTATTTTCAAATAAAGCAATATTTTGATAACCGATGGGACAAACTTAAGCTCCTAATCTCTATCTTACTGGTAGATTCTAACTTTTCATTCATTCCTCCAGCATCCTGAGTGCCTACTATGTGCAAGAACACTGTGTTAGATTTTGATCGGGCAAGGCCAAACAAGAAACAGTCCCTGTTTTCAAAGAGTTCTGAGTCTGCTTATCTAAAAATTAGCATCTACTAAGAAATAGATGCCTGTACATGAATCAATCTGATAAAATCCAGAACACAAAATTAGTTCAACTCAGCTAGATTTCTCACGAGTCCTCCATGCTATGTAACTGACCTGAGGAATTTTGCATAGACACAGGAAGAGTGAGATCAAAAATAAGCTGACAGCTCCAAGAGTCACATCAGTCAATTTTCTAGGTCCCATATGGGGCTACAGGGCACCCCTCTGTGCCATGTACCCTCTTTCTGACACATGATGAACCAAACCCAGAATTCTAAGAAAGAGCACCATGACACCAGGAAATGCTGGCCAGCTCACTGAGAAAACCTATCTTTCTGAAATCACCCTTTGAAAGGTACACCCACTGCCCACAGCCTTAAGAAAATGACATAGAGTCATTGAAAAATATGAGGGTGTTCAGCATGTGCGTGACAGCTCATCTCTATTAATCTGGAAAGTCATTTCCTTCTCTTTGAACTAATTTGATTTGGTTTGCTTAAGGGCCTCAATTCCTTTCTTTCACCTTCATTTTAGAGCCGCTGTGAAATTCAGCACTCAGCCCACACAGAGGTCCCAAATCATCTCACTGCCTTGCTCAGGCACACCTCATTTCGTGCCTGCACCATACAAGTCACTTTATTTGCCAATTATTCTATAACTCTTACACAAGAGGGGTTGGATTGCATTAAAAAGAGACAAGAAAGACATTGAGTGTCCTGAAGTTTTTTTTTTTTAAAGAATTGGAATGAATAGACGTTGTGAATCTATTGGCAAAATTATCATTATGTCCAACTGAGAAATGTCTAACAGAGTTGTAGCTTAAGAGAACCAGGAAAGTAGCACAGAAAAAGCATGGGATTTAGGGTCAGGGATACTTCTTTTAAATCCCAGTGCTTCTATTTGCTAGCCATATGACCCTGGACAGGTTCTTTACCTTTAAAATAGGGATGAGGAGTCAGACCTTTGAGAATTAAATGATATAGTGAAAGCCCCGGAACCCCTAGCAGATGGCAGGTGCTTAAACCTAACTCTTAAGATATTTTCACGATAAACACATATAGAGGCAATGCTGAAATACCATCAATACATGTAAACCCAGAGGAAAGTGATTATCTACCAGCATTCCTGTTGCTCTAGATGCTCAAAATCAATTTTACAACCCAATACCTAGTGCGTAAGCACAGAATTATGTCAACTGTAGAATACCATATGCAAATAATTTTTTAATTTTAGTTTTTACATATACATCAGTCACCTGAGAGTTTATGAAAATATAAGATTCAGGGTTCTTTCGCTGCAGAAGTGGGTTTAATAGGGCTGAGGTAGTTCAGTAATTTGCATCTTTAATGAATTTCCAGGATATTTTATACATATACATATATAAAAAACTCCTAATTTATCCCTTCCCCCACCCTCTACTTTTCTCTTTGGTAACCATAAGTTTGTTTCTTATGTCTGTGAATCTCCTTCTGTTTTGTAAATAAGTTCATTTGTGCCATTTTTTTTTTAGATTCCACATATAAGTGATATCATATGATATTTGTCTTTGTCTGACTAACTTCACTTAATATGATAATCTCTAGATCCATCCATATTGTTGCAAATGGGATTATTTCATCCTTTTGTGTGGCTGAGTAATATACCATTCTATATGTATACCACATCTTCTTTATCCAATTCTCTGTTGATGGACATTTAGGTTGCTTCCATGTCTTGGCTATTGTAAACGGTGCTGCTATGAACATGGGTGCATGTGCCTTTTTGAAGCATTTTCTCCAGATATAAGCCCAGAAGTGGGACTGCTGGATCATATGGTAACTATATTTTTAGTTTTTTAAGGAACCTCTGTACTGTTTTTCATAGTGGCTGCACCAATTTACATTCCCGCCAACAGTGTAGGAGGGTTCCTTTTTCTCCACGTTCTCTCTAGCATTTATTACTTGTAGACTTTTTAATGATGGTCATTCTGACTGGTGTGAGGTGATACCTCATTGTAGTTTTGATTAGCTTTTCTCTAATAATTAGCGATATTGAGCATCTTTTCATGTGCCTGTTTGCCATCTGTATGTCTTCTTTGGACAAATGTCTATTTAGGTCTTCTGCTCATTTTTTGATTGGGTTGCTTGTTTCTTTGATATTAAGCTGTGTAAGTTGTTTGTATATTTTGGAAATCATTCCCTTGTCAGTAGCATTGTTTGCAAATACTTTCTCCCAGTCCCTAGTTTGTCTTCTGGTTTTGTTTATGGTTTCCTTTGCTGTGCAAAAGCTTTTAAGTTTAATTAGGTCCGATTTATTTTTGTTTTAACTTCCATTACTTTAGGAGATGGATGCAAAAAAAAAAAAATACTGCTGCCATTTATGTCATTTATTTCTGGGCTTTCTATCCTGTTCCATTGATCTATATGTCTGTTTTTGTGCCAGGACCATACTATTTTGATTACTGTAGCTTTGTGGTACAGTCTGAAGACAGGAAGCATGATTCTTCCAGCTCCATTCTTCTTTCTCAAGATTGTTTTGGCTATTCTGGTTCTTTTCTGTTTCCAAACAGATTTTAAATATTTTTCTTCTAGTTCTTTGAAAAATGCCATTGGTAATTTGATAGGGATTTCATTGAATCTGTAGGCTGCCTTGCATTGATTGTTCCAATCCAAGAATGTAGTGTATCTTTCCATCTGTTTGTGTCATCCTCAATTTCTGTCATCAGAGTCTTACAGTTTTCGGAGGATAGGTCTTTTGCCTACTTAGGTAGGTTTATACCTAGGTATTTTATTCTTTTTGATGCAATGGTAAATGGGATTGTTTTCTTAATTTATCTTTCTGATATTTCATTGTGAGACTATAGAAATGCAACAGATTTCTGTATATTAATTTCATATCGAGCAACTTTACCAAATTCATTGATGGACTCTAGTAGTTTTCTGGTAGCATATTTAGGATTTTCTATATATAATAGTATCATGTCACATGCAAACAGTGACAGTTTTACTTCTTTTCTAACTTGGATTCCTTTTATTTCTTGTTCTTTTCTGATTGCCATGGCTAGGACTTCCAAAACTATGTTGAATAAAAGTGGCAAGAGCGGGCATCCTTGTCTTGTTTCTGATCCTAGAGGAAATTCTCTCAGCTTTTCACCATTGAATTTGATGTTAACTGTGGTTTTGTCATATATGGCCTTTATTATGTTGAGATCTGTTTCCTCTATGCCCACTTTCTGGAGTCTTTATCATAAATGGATGTCAAATATTACCAAAAGCTTTTTCTGCTTCTATTGAGATATTATATAGTTTTTATTCTTCAGTTTGTTAATGTAGTATATCACATTGATTGATTTGCAGATATTGAAAAATCCTTGCATCCCTGGAATAAATCCCACTCGATCATGGTGTGTGATCATTTTAATGTATTGTTGGAGTCAGTTTGCTAATATTTTGCTGAGGATTTCTACATCTATGCTCATCAGTGATATTGGCCTATAATTTTATGTCTTGTGGTATCTTTGGTTTTGGTATCAGGGTGACAGTGGCCTCACAGAATGAGTTTGGAAGTGTTCCTTCCTCTGCAATTTTTTAGAATAGTTTCAGAAGGATAGGTGTTAATTCTTCTCTAAATATTTGGTAGAATGCACCTGTGAAACCACCTGATCCTGGGCTTTTATTTGTTGGGAGTTTTTAAATTACTGACTTGATTTCAGTGCTGGTAAATGGTCTATTCATATTTTCCATTTCTTCCTGGGTCAGTCTTGGGAGACTGTATCTTTCTAAGAATTTTTCCATTTTTTCCAGGGTCCATTTCATTGGTATAGTAGTCTCTTATGATGCTTTGTATTTCTGTGGTGTTGGTTGTAACTTCTTTTTCTTTTCTCATTTTATTGATTTGGGCCTTCTCCCTTTTTTTGTTGATGAATCTGGCTAAAGGTTTATCTTTTTCAAAGAATTTTGAAATTCTTTGAAATTTTGTTTATCTTTTCAAAGAATCATTTTTTAGTTTTATTGATCTTTTCTATTGTTTTTTAGTCTCTATTTCATTTATTTCTGCTCTGACCTTTATAATTTCTTTCCACCTACTAACTTAGTTTTTTTTTTTTTTCTTCTTCTTTCTCTAGTTGTTTTAGGTGTAAGGTTAGGTTGTTTATTTGAGATTTGTTTTGTTTCATGAGGTAAGCTTCTATCACTATAAACTTCCCACCTAGAACTATTTTTGCTGTGTCCCATAGGTTTTGGTTCATTGTGTTTTCATTTTGATTTGTCTCTAGGTATTTTTAAATTTCTTCTTTGATTTGTTCAGTGGATCTATTGGTTATTTAGTAGCATATTGTTTAGCCTCCATGTGTTTGTGTTTATTGTAGTTTTTTTTCCTTGTAGTTGATTCTAGCTTTATAGCATTGTAGTTGGAAAAGTTGCTTGATATGATTTCAGTTTTCTTAAATTTACCAAGGCCTGCTTTGTGGGCCAGCATATGATTTATCCTGATGACTATTCCATGTGCACTTGAAAAGAATATGTATTCTACTGCTTTCAGATGGAATGCTCTAAAAATATCAGTTAAGTCCAACAGCTCTAATGTGTCACTTAAGGCCTGTGCTTCCTTATTGATTTTTCTGTCTGGATGATCTGTCTATTGATGCAAATGGGGTGTTAAAATCCCTCACTATTATTGTGTTACTGTTGATTTCTCCTTTTTTCTCTGCTAACATTTGCCTTATATATTGAGGTGCTCCTATGTTGGGTGCATATATATTTATAATTATATGTCTTCTTCTTCTTGGATCGATCCTTTGATAATTATGTATTGTCCTTCTTTGTCTCTTGTAATAGTCTTTATTTTAAAGCCCATTTTCTTTGATATAAGTATGGCTACCCCAGCTTTCTTTGGATTTCCATTTGTATGGAATTCCCTTTTCCAGCCCCTCACTGTCATCTGACAGGTGATTCTGATAGAGATAGTCCTCAACTATATTTTGATCAGTTTAGCCCCATTCAAAATATATATTTATATTTATCATGTATTTATGAGTTTTTTCCTTAGAGAATTGGCTCATATCAGCCATCACCTCCCATGCTAAAAACGATCACTCCTAGGACATCAACGGGAATGATGAAATAAGAACCCCAGGAATCTGCTTTAATGAGAACATGGGAAATTTTTATCAAAATCAACTTTTTCAGAACACTGGAAATTAGCCAAAGGCTTCCAACAATCTGAAGAGAGAGCATTTGTTCAACAAAGAAATGAGTGAATCTTGATAAGAAAAGCAAGTTTTGTGGAGTTTTAACTTGCCCTACTCCCATTCCACCTTCCATAGTGCTGGAGTAGCTTCGAAAACCAACAGCCTCACAATAATTGTTTCCATGAAAACCAGCTACAACTAGAGCAACTAGACAGAAAACCAACAAGAAAATGGAAGCCCAAGCTTCCTTATCTTTGAAATATTTTACGTGCTGTGGAGAATTGTTGTAAAGGTTAAATGAAAGAATTCATGTTATACCCTTAGCACAGTGCCTGGTACGTAGTAAGCAAATAAAAAAGATGTTAGGAAAATGGCTGTGTATTTAGTAATTTTCCAAAGCAAATGTAGAGAATTCTATAAACTAGCTTGTATATTTTCATATATCCTTTTTGAGTTAAAGCCTAAGGTGTTTTTAGTAATAAGATTCCTGTGTGCACACAGAGACATTTACTGCAAAGGGGTGAATGAAGGAAGAATTTTCCCCCAGTGATCTCCACTGCTGAGTTAGGGGAGAGGGCAACGTGTTCAAATATCATGCAGGACTGACTCTAGGAAAAGAATACACAGTACAAAGAGAATGTAATTGCT
This sequence comes from Camelus ferus, assembly GCF_009834535.1. Taxonomy (NCBI): domain Eukaryota; kingdom Metazoa; phylum Chordata; class Mammalia; order Artiodactyla; family Camelidae; genus Camelus; species Camelus ferus. Next base: position 61,178,856 of record NC_045707.1, on the reverse strand, counting down.
AGTTACATTTGTAGTAACATTTGAAAGTTAAAAAAAAACACACACAGATATTTAATTTTACCAGAGGATTTTAATTATTTAATTCCAATTTTACCAGAGACTACCACGGTCACAAGAGGTTAAACCACTTGGCTAATATATAGATTCCACATTCCATTCTTAATCTAGTCTTCTTTTTTTGTACATTTTGTCTCTCATTGATTTTTTTATGTCATCATAGAAAAGACAGACCTGATCTTCCTCTCATCTCAGTGATTTAGTGTCAGCACTCTTGAAAATATCAGAGGTCTCCTTGTCATGGTCCTAATAAGCACTGAGGATCCACGATAAAATTCTTAGGAAGTATCCGATACTGATTTTTATTTCTCTGAGGCTAAGTTTGGGTAAGCGATATATTTTAAATTCTCTTTTTTTAACATCCATATAAGATAATTTTCACACCATTTTAGCTGAAACATGAAATTTGTACTTGAAAATGTGCAATGCCCACTAGCCCAATGGGGATAATCTAAAAATATCAGCCTTCCTCAAATCTATGGCAGGGTCTCCACTGACAATTTTACAGGACAATACCCAGATGCTAACTTCTAGGTTACAGAAGTTACAGAAATAAAAAATGCCCTCATTTCCACAAGACATGATGCTTAAATATTCCAACTATCCTAGAAAACTGCTCCATCAAAAAAATCTGAAGATTAAAAACAAAACCTGGTATTAAAATCTACGATTCCTACTAGAGGCTAATTAACGTATTATCCAGGCAATCAGCAAGTACTTATGAATAAAGATGTTTAGATTTTCTCAATTAATCCATTTGCAGATGTGCTTCTAGGATTGTATTCCTTTTTATATATTCAACAAATAATTATTAAGAATCTACTCTATTTCTTCCCAATTTTAAAAAGGGACAAATTACTAATACACAAAACAACATGGATGGATTTCAACAGCATTATGCTTAATGAAAGAAGCCAGACACAAAAGACTACCCAGTATATGAGGCCATTTATATGAAATTCTAGAAAAGGCAACACTATAGGAACAGAAAACGAATTGGTGGTTGCCAGGAGTTGGAGATAAAAGTGAAGTAATGAATTGACTGCAAAAAGGTTGGAGGGAACTTTGGGGAGTAAAGTAACTGTTCTTTATCTTGATTGCAGTAAAAACTACATGGCTCCACATATTTGTCAAAACACATGAAAGTATAAACTTTAAAGTGTAAATTATATTATGTATAAATTGCTTTGCAATTTGAAAAAGAAGAAGCAGTTATAAAATCCATGGCTTTAGCCTCCCCCTAACACACACACACACACCCACACCCCAAATCACAAAGAACTAACCATAGATCAGAGGCCAGCTTAGCACTGGAAATGGAATATGAGTAAGATAAAGTCCCTAACCTCAGGAGCTTGTGTCTACAGACGGAGACAGACTTCTAAAAAATAATCACAGGAAAATATACAATCACAAGTTTAAGTACAATGGATGGGGCAATGAGAATAGATGACACCCAGAGACCTAATTGAGTCCTTTTCAGATTATGTGGGTTTGATTTGAAATCTTTTTTAGTGGCAAAACTTATCTCTAGGATCCTAGACTCCTCCTGAGCTCAGAGGAAAAGGAAGCTTTTCATTTAGTTATTTGGATCCTAGAAACTAGGAAAAGCTACAGTTTTCTGAAAGACTGCAAAACAGAGAATAGGGAGAGTCTGTTAAGCCAAGAGGGAGTTGCCTCATATTAAAATTCCAGGACACTTCCACCCTCTTTCCAGATCCTGCACAAGGGAACAAACTGTGTGTGAGATTGTTACTCATGGAAAATGCAGGTTTAATTAAGATCATTTGTATGTTATTAATAAAAATGTATAATATTTATGAGCTTGATTCTTGTCTGCTCCTTGCCTCTCATTCTATTTAATTAGCTGTGTGTAGGAGGTTCTGAATTGCAAGAGCCCCTTTATTTTACAGTGATATTCCCAGTACAGCTTGAGATGCATTTGAAACATAACAAAGAGAAATTAAACTGTTCCTTTGGCCCTAATATAAAGGGAACTCTGTGGGCGCACACCTTCACTGAAGTTGCTCCTGCATTTGAATTACATTCTATCTCTGGTGGTTAAGATGAGAAAGAACTTAACCCCATGAGTAGAATATTTTCAGAATTACTGAAAAAGATGAATAAGTATGCTGTACACCAGAAATTAATACAACATCGTAAATTGACCGTACTTAAATTTATAAAAAGAATTACTGAAAAAGAAAATTCAATCCATTGTGGAGTATTACGGAAATTACAAGCACACACTTAAAAATAACCACGTACTTACGCACAAAGACATATACACATACCACATACACACGTATTCAGAAGAGAAAATCAAAATTCCATTTTCAGTATTTGTAAAATTGATTAACAATGAAATCTTCACCTCCAAGCACCTTAAACAGGAACTCACTGCAAAAGTAGACTTTAAGAGTATAATCACAATAGCTAACACTCATTTGGCCCTGTGTGCTAGACATCATTCTATGAGTTTTACACATATTGACTCATTTTAAACTCTCAACACCCGTATAAGATAAATACGACTATCACCAGCCTCATTTAACAGACCGGGAAACAAGACTTGAAGAGGCTAAGCAACTTGCTCAGATCACCAAGCTAATAAGAGTAGAGGTGGGGTCGGAACCTAAGATATTTACTCTAAATACATCCACTCTGGACTCTGTTCGCTGTATGCCGATTTCGTCAGCTATGTATAGTACATGTCTTGACACCCAGAGAAGTAGTTTTCTTTGATATTAAAACCACTGTAGATGTGTAGGTCTTAGATTTCTCTCATGAATTAATTTCATTTATTCCTAGTCGGAGATATACTTCCTTTTTATAAGGAAAAAATGTAACAGGTAACCAATCAAATAGTATTTTTGAGCATATTTATGAATTCCAGCACTGGAAAATCAAAGTTCCCTGAATTTTCACATGGTATTAAACATCGAAAGAAGATGGGGTGGGACTAGGCACAGGGGTGAGTAATGACATTTATTAGATGTGTTATCATTTTATTTTAATGACCTAAAATATTAAAATAACACAGACTCGGAGTTCAGCTACTTCTACATCTCAGTGTGGACCTGCAAAATTTAGTCCTCACTCTTGATCCCATGTCTCCACCTCCTCCTCACATGTTGTAGGTTTTCAGGACACAGTTGGTTCTGGAAGCAGATAGTGGCCCAGGATTCTCAACTTTTCTTCCTTAGCTCATCTTCCTGATCTCAAGAAGACCCATCAGTAGGTGTGTTCCCTTTGCCTGTATACCCTCCTCCACCAGCTTTTCAGGCTCTGATTCCAGTTTCCTCTGCCCAGTTAAGGTCACCAGCATTCCCCTCATCCTGCCACTGCACAAAAGCTCATACAGTCCTCCTGGATAAACCAGTGCTGATGTGACAGCCTGGCTTCAGTTCAGTCTCCAGCATCTCAGCCACTATTTTCCCACTGGCTTTTCCAATAGAAATCACAGTAGGAAATCCAAAGATTAAATTTTCCCATGTCAAATGAGATTAAAACTATGCTCCTGAGTGGGACTTTCACTTGGATGGCATGCCCAAATCCATATGACAAGCAGTGGCTACTGAACTTGGGACAAACTCAGGAGGAAGGTGAAATGAAAGACATTATCAAAAGAGTAAAGACCAATGCAGTAACTCTAAGGCCTCTGGCAGCGTGTGTGGGGTAAACAAGAGATTTTAGTCTGACAAGACTATAACTGTTGAGTACTAAATAGACAGTGTTGTCAAACAGGGAGTGAGGGGTTCTGAAAACAAAGTAACTGTCTTCAAAGTGTTTGTGTCCGTTCTGATTGGGAGGAGAATACACATGTACAAATGACGAAATATGGCAAAATGGCGTCACACAAAATGAATATATAAGTGCTAAGAATAAAGTGTGGATGAGAAGGACATGAGGTTAACCAGGCTTCCAAAATAAGGTTGGGGTTTGAAACAAGTTTTGAAGATGGTGATGGAAGGCAACCAGCCAAGAAGAAGTGGAGAATTTCTACAGGTTACATAAGGAGGTGTACAGAAATAATCCAGGAAGACTGAAATTTTGGTAGCTGACTGTTAGTTATGTGAGATAGTTATTTCAAAACTGCCAACAGGTTTTTTTTTTTTTTTCTGTTTGTTTTCTATTTTTAAAGTTTAGCTGGAAGTGGAAGCATAATTCATGGGGCAAGGAGAGATACTCTTTTGTCTTGGAAAAAAATCTTACCTAGAGCATTTTGACTATGTAAAAAGATTCAAACCTGGAATGGAAAATGTGAGATGATGAAGGGGTAAACTCCTCTGTGTGATTTGGTCAAATGTGTCATCAATGTGGACTAAAGTGCCTCTCTGGGAGAAGAAAGAACTTTCTTAACTCTCTAGAGCCAATAAAGACCTCGAAGCCTGAACCCCAGCCAGGAGAGATGTGGTCAAAGGCCATGGTGTGTGAAACTGGTCCCTGCAATATGGTAGCAGGACTGGGCTTGGAGGAAGGTTGAAAGATTAAAATAACAATAAGGGACCCCTTCTGGGTGGCTTGACCAATGGACTCCAGTGATAGCTAACATTCCTTTTCTTCAGAGTTATTCTCTTCTGTTATCCCCAAACCACTGGCAAAGTTTTGTAAACGAGATAGCCTGGTCTTAGAAGTGCTTAGAAAACGCACTGTGTCCACACTGAGGAGATTCCCAGCAGCCTGGAGAAGCAGTTGTGAAACTACCAGAGTCCACCCACAGAAAAGCCTAGGACACCAAGCCAGACAGAGAGGAGAGCCTATTAAATGCTAGATTTCCTGCTAATTCAGGAGTGGAAAGAGGGCTTGTGAGTTGTTATTAGGTATTAAATACACAGTGAACCCTGAAGTCTGAGGAACTTGGGACCTCCCAGTGTTGATCATGGGTGAGACCATGAAAGTCCAGATTTGGGGTTTTATAAATTAAAAACCTAGAGATGCATCACTCACTGCTAAATCACAGGGACGAGCACTAGCTACTTACAATTGGCTGTAACTAGCTGTGAAACCCCAGGTAAGTCAGGTAACTTCTCTGACTCAACTGCATCACCTACAAAGTGAAGGAAATTAGACTGGATCATCTCTAAGATAAATATTAGATCAAAAGTTCTACAATTCTGTCCTCCCACCCCCTCACCTTGATGTTTTATAAAATAGGAAACCTAAAAAAAAAAAAAAAAGGATGACTAGTCCCTCTCCTCCACAATATTGTCTTTTTTATCTTAAGAGTACTTATCTCTTGCTTTTTTCAATTACTGTCTGTCTTCTCGATTTAAATATAACTGCCATGATAGTTTGTTTTCTTTACAGCTGTATTTCCAACATCTAACGCAGTATCTGGCACACGGGGGATACTCAATAAATATTTATTGACTAAATAAATAAATGAAAGAGGAAATGAATGATACTCCCTGTGTCTTCATCCTTTTAGAAGATCAGACATTGAAGTGATTACATTTTACATATTACAGTAGATAATAACTCAAAAGCAAGGTATTAAGATTCCCTAGAAATTCTTTCAGCTACCAATCATGCAAATAATAACTGTACCTGACAGAATTGTTTCCAGTGGAGGTGTCTGATCAGATAAATTATGGTGCTTCAGGATCACCAAAATAGTTACTTTATGAATTAAGATACTTCATAGTTTCTGGTGAGACTTTTTTACATTTGCATTTCTCTCTAATGATCCAAGACCTTGATAACATGGAAAATACCTGGAGAAAGTCATGCTGGGTTGAGTAAGAATGAGGAACTAAGCTTAAAACCTGTTATGGCCACCTGGTCTCCTGAGATTAGATTATATCGCCGTCTTCACCTCCATCACCTCCAATAATAATTAACAATGAAGCTCTTACTGTAATCAGCACACAACAGCATGAATTTAAGACTGAAAAACAATTTTTTGCCCAAATAAAAAATAAATCCTGCGCCCACAAAGAAAAAGACCAGTATTTGACTCTCTAAGCCTATTCCTAGGGCCTAAGAGATTTCAAAGTAGTAGCTAAAACTCTCAAGCTACAGGTTCCTAATGGAATTTAAATTCTTTTGAGGCTACAAAAACAATTTCATCTGATCAATAATATTGGTGAAGTTTATCCACCAAGGCACCAATTTTGGCAGTTAAAACTAAACTCGGCTCCTTCCAACTTTTTTTTAAGAGAGAAATGGGACAGGGTGTCCCATTAGTTCTGATGATATTGGAAGAAATCCAAAGAAAGAGAAGAAAGTTGTGTAATGTCAGTGAATTTTCCAACTAGACATAAGACACATTGAAGTGTGTTATGAGGACTTTATTATTTACAGAGACAATCTCAAAAAGTTTCCAACATCAGCTGTGAAAGCACTGCAGAATATTACTGGGGTGATAGGACCCTGAAATACTGACCGAGTAGGTGCTGGAGACAGCATAACAGCGAGCTATGATGCTGGTATATGTACTTCCATGAACTGGGCCCAAGGGTTATACTGCTAGTTTTACCAAAGACCTTTTTTAGAAAAATCATTAAAAGTCTTTGATATAATCCACATACCAAAAACGTATCCATGGGAAATATTACCTAACGACCGTGCTGGGAATGCGTTAATATCTCATTTTCATTCAAGTGTTTGTTGAGTACTCAGTATATATCAGGCCCCAAGATATGCCCTGAAGTTTCAACAATAACCAAGATATGCTGTTGCCCTTAAATGGCATTATAACCCAATAGAAGAGACAAATAACAAACAGCCAAAGATAACAGAATGTGACATGATCAGGTGTTCAGACAGCATACAAGTGGGATCCTCCCCATAAGCAGGCCGGGCGAGGCTGGGTTCTGATTTACGGATCTGCTTGGGGGGAAATCAGGACAAATAGGTCAGACTGTCAGAACAAAGATAAAAATGCCTTAAGTTTCAAGAGAATGTTTGCTTTGACTTTAGAAGGAGTCAGAAAGAAGTTGGCTTAAAGAGACAGTGTCAGAGAGTAGGCAAGTTGAGGTACCGAGGACCTGGTCAGTAAGCAAAACCACGGCGGGCAGCAAGGGTAGTGTGAGGGACAGAAACGGTGACCATCAGCAAGCAGCAGCAGCATTCCGCCAGTTTGATGGAAAAGTGTAATATGATCGGAGGCTCCCAGAGCTATGTGACTACTTGAAGTGAAGAGAGAAAAAAGATGCTGAGAACAATTCCTCAGTTTCAGATGTGCACAGAAGGCCACAACGGGGGCTAGAAAGTGGGGATTCTAGGAAACACGGGTGGGGACACGTACTGGTTATCTGTTGATCTATAACCAAAGACCACACATTCAGCAACTTAAAAACCTCCATTTATTATCTCACAGTTCTGCCGGTTAGAAATCCAAGTGGGCTTCCCTGGTTCTCTGGTTAGGGTCTCGAGACAGAAATCAAAGTGTGGTCAGGCCGGGAGGTTATCTGGTGGCTCTAGGGAAGAATTCCCTTCCTCATTCAGGCTACTGGCAGAATTCACTTCCTTGCACATGTAGGACTGAAGTCCCCAGTCCCTTACCAGCTGTCAGCCAGGGGCTGTTCTCAGCTCCTAAAGGCTGCCCACATTCCTTGGCACAAGTATCCTTTCATCCTCAAAGCTGACAATGGTGTGTCCAGTGTCCTTGTGCTTCAAATCTCTCCCATTACCCTTTCTCCTTCCTTGGCCTCATCTGCCACCAGCCAAAGAAAGCACTTGGCTTTTAAGGGCTCATGTGATTACAATGGGCCTACCAGATAATTCAGGACGACCTCCTTATTTTAAGATCAGCTGTGCAACATAACTGGGACAGGGCCTCTTTGGGAGACCGTCTTAGAAATTCTGTCTACCACAGGACTCTAACCAAATTCATTCTTGAGTTACATCAATTTATATGGACAATGCACTTGCATTTTCCTATGACGAGGCCTTGATTTTCCTCAAGGATCCTGTAGCTTGAGAAATCAGGACTATACGGATAGTCACGAATCTTAGAACTGGAAGGGTCTTCAAAAGATTCTCTTTGAAGCAAGTAAGAAACAATTATCTCCATTTTATACTTAAGGTGATTAAACTCAGAGAGCTGAAGTGAGACTTGCTTGGCCCCGCTTGGCTCCAGGTGGCAGAAAGAGAACAGAAGCTTCTGGGCCGCTCTTCACAGCATCGGCGTGTTTTACACGAGGCCTCGTTCCCTCAGATACTCGCCAGAGCTGTTGGAAACGCTCAAAGGCATTTCTTCTAATCGCTTAGCTGCTGAGCTGCTCTGCTCCAGCACACGCCAGCATCCCTCGCTGCCAGCGCAAAGACTCAGACTTCCTTTGTCTGAGAGCCTTTCCTGCCGATAGTCATTAAGGATCCAGTTAGGGATCAAATATGTGTGTGTTTTTAGGTAAAAGATAATGCTTAAAAGCCCAGGGTTTGTAGGCAGACAGCTTGGGTTTTGATCAACCTTGCTTCAGGAACTTTCTTAACCTCTCTTCAGTAAAATGGATGTGATATTGGTACCCATCTCACAGGGCTCCTCCAAGGAGCAATTGAGATAACACATGAACATTGTTCATGAACCGTGGTGGCAATTATTAGCTTTTTAACTAGATCTCCACGCGGGTTTTTCATGACAGTAGTTGCATGAATTGCTCGCTCCTTATGGCCATTTCTGCTGCTCCCTGATTTGAGGGGATGGCCCCACTCTCATTTTTCCTGTTGCCTTGGCATCCAGCTAATTGACTAAAACTAAGAATCTGCAAATTAAGTCTCACACATGATACTATCGGACCATCACCTCCCCCATTCTTCTGATGACCAGCACACAGACAGACCCCTTTGGTCTTAAGAGGAGTTTAATAGTGGTAAGCAAAGACTCCAGGTTCCCAACTGTCCCAGGAATGAGGGCTTTGTGGGGCCATGGAGTTTTCAGTGCTAAAGCTGAGGTGGTCCCAGGAAAAACGGGACAGTTGTTCACCCTAGGACAGACTGCCTTTGTGACAAGTTACTAACCTTTCTGGGCCTCAGTTTCCACATCTGAATATAGAGATTAGAGCAACCCTCCTTCATAAAGTTGTTTTTGTTAGTTTTGGAGAGTAAATGAGCTAATACACAGAGTGCTTAGGACCATGTCTGGTGTATAGTAAACACTCAATAAATGGTGGCTATTAGTACAATTATTAACCACTAAAAGGAAGTGTGAAGTAATAAACTAACACACAAGGACACAGCCAAGAGCCCAGGGTCTTAGGAAGTCCTTACAGCCCAAGAGTGGAGCACCTGGAAAGATTTGGTTTCCCTGCATCATCATGTCATAATCATTCTCTGAGAGATCATGAAAACAAAGAGAAATAAAAATATTCTATCATCTGAAGAAAGAATAATAAGAGAAAGACAAACTAAAACTACCCTGAGCTACTGTTTCATTACCTATCAGACTAATAAAAACAAATAAACAAACAAAACCCCAAAATTTGACAACATTCAGTTACCAAAGCTTCAGGGAACAGGCACTCTCCGCCTGTACCAGAGGGAGTGTGAAATGTTCAGCTTCATGGAAGGGTATCTGGCAACGTCTACCAAAACTACAGATGCTTGTGAACTAGGATGCTTCTGTCCTACAGTTACCTTACACATACACCGCAGGATATAATCAAAGACTACCCACTGAGAATGGTTTGTTATAGCGAAAAAATGGAAGCAATCCAAGTGTCCAAAATTAGAGACTGGTCAAGTGAACTATGGTACATCTATGCAGTGGAATATGATATAGAAATAAAAAAAGAATGAAGAAGCTCTCTATGTATTAATATGGAAAGATCTCCAAAAAATTATTCAGTACCAAAAACAAAGCATAATATAGTATATATAATATGCCATCTTTTATGGGAAAAAAGGGGAAATAAGAATGTACATATATACACATACATGCACATATATAAATACACATACCTAAATACATTTATGTTTGCACATGCACAAAGAAGTACTGGGAGAATAAGCAAGGGAATAATTAAAATGATTCCTTACGAAGGACAGAAGGACTTAGGGAAGATGGAAATGGGGTGGGAACAAAATATGTCAACTTAGATCTTTTAATTTCATTTTTATTTTGGCCTCTCTAAATGTATTACTTACCAAAAACGATAAATTTTCAAAAGAAAATGTACACAAATCAAGAGCTCTTCATCTGTATCACCCCCTAAAGGTTAGTGCCACTCACTTCTAGGAAATAAGTCTCCTTTGAGAAGACAGGTAGTTGTATTGAAAACAACATTGCACTTCATCCACTCAAACAAATAACAAAGATTTCTGACATGTGACTGTGAAGACCACTCCCTGCCAGAGAAGCAGAAAGGAACCCAGGGCGTTGTTCTGGGAGTCCTGATTCATAGTCCCCTCTCGTTCATAAATCCATTCCCCTCTCAACCCAACGGTGGGGCCAGCGTCTGAGAGGAGAGAGGATGCTGTGTGTTCTCCTTTCTCAGCCAGGATGAGGTTTTATCATCCCATCTTTCACACTTGCCTGTTAGGAGCCCTGTTCTGCTCTTATGTTAATTGGAATCGGCTGCTCTGGGCTCCAACACAGGCATTCAGCACTAACAGTCAATTGCTCTTTCCTCAGCCATCTGGCAAAAGAGTTGAAACCAGCAATTTTCTGAGTCAGAATTAGACGTCGGAAAAAGAATGTGCACATAGGCAGACCCCTTTGAAGTGCAGAATGAAAGGAAGGGGCAGGTAGTGGGATGCTACAAACCCCCACTGTGGAGCGATGTGATTTCAGAGGAGAACCCAAAATGGGACCTTGGTTTTCTGCCTGACACCACTCTTCCCCACCCGTATAGGATGAAGCACCCTGCATTAGACAGTCTCTCTCCCTTACGTTCCATCCTGAATGGCAGGGGCTACCCCAGCTCTGGCTCTCCCCCTTCTCCCTGCTAGATGGGTGTGCTCACTGAGACATTCTCATCTTCAGGACTTATGGACCACCTGGGACAGTATCTTCTCCTGGTCCTTCCAGCTCTCTGACTGTTCCTGCTCCATCCCCTTCACGTCTTCCCCCTTTCTCCATCTGCCCTTTTAGTATTGCTCCTCTCTTGACTTCTGTCCTCCACTCCTCACTCCACCTGTTTACTCTCTTGTTTTGCAGGTTTGGGGCATTCACAGACCTAAAGGCCTCCATTAAAATAGTTCTGGTTTAAGCTCTTAAGGGGAAATTCAAAACAGACCTTGAATTTACAATGTCCATGGTCTCGTGGTTATTGTACAGATCATTATACAGAATCCCATTTCTGCATGAGAGGCAATGGCTCAAAAGCTACACAAGTAACCTTTATGATTAGTAAGGCACAAATGCCATTTCCAGATTGATGGCTATGTCATCCCTAAATCATCCATACATTGGTGACACCTGATGTAACCCCATTTTGGCCCACATATCCTCTGCTTAGAAAATGCACAAGTGCCCATCAGGCTAATCAGGGAGTTGCAGCTGTGTTCAGTATACTGTTCAGTATGCCTGCCCTTCCATCCCTCCCAGGGAAGAAATATGTTCTGGTTCCGAGCATCTTCCATCTGCTTCCCTTCATCCCCTGGTCCTCATATCCACATGTCCAGGAAGGAAGGCTGATGTGGCAGAGAGTCGGGACATATGAACACTGTGGAGCACGGGATTCAGGTAGCATGGTCCTCCTGCCCGCATGTACCTGCCCTGAGTGTGTTGTTTCTTCCGATTGTCTCTCAATCTGTGTTTTAAATTGATTCAATGAACTACATAATTCCAACATGTTAATTTGGTCTGTGAGCCTTTCTGTTCCATGACTTCTGTAATAACTTGTCTGGAATGGTACTTGGAGGCCACCATTGCATCAAAGTAATTTCCCACAAGATAATACTTTACTGGCTGATCTCTCTTTTTTCTGAGAATTGTCTCTTCATCTCTACTTCATGATATGATTACAGGTTCTTCTTTTTTCCCAGTTTTCAGATTTTCCTATAATAACTCTGTAAGCTAGAAAGTAAGCATGCTTTTCAAAAGGGTAAAGAGATCCACTGACCCCTGTTGAACCCCAGGCACTAAGTTTCATCAGGCAATGCCCAGACTAGTCCCCAGTGAGGTAACACAGTGGATAGGGTAGCGGTCAATTCTACATATGTTGGCTTCTGTCCTCTGTCTGAGACTGCCCACTTGCTCTCTCTGTCCCGTCACTCCTCACCCTAGTCAGGTGTTTATGACTTAGGTACAGACCCCAGAGTAGTCTAAAGCATAGGACGCCTCAAGGCTGGGTTCTTCATGCCAGTGTGTCTACTGGAATTCAGGTGAAAAACAGTGCAGAGAAGGGAGCTGTTGGGAGATGGCTTTGGGAAGACTGACAAGCCACTTGGAAATGTGGTCCCTACCTCTGGTACTGGAGATGGACTGCAATGTGTGTCATTCTGGACCCTTTTAAACCTACCATGCAGATCATCTATCTGTTGACATATTCTTTCTCCAAACTAAGCACAGTGTAATTACCGAAGCACCAACTTTTTCCAAGACCATCACACACAGTTGTGCCTCCCTGACATTACAGACTCAAGCCAACTTGTTTGAATTTGGAATGTCCATGGTCTCATGGTTATTGTACAGATCATTATACAGAATCCCATTTCTGCATTTCCTAGTTTCATTCTCAAAAGGTAACTATAATTTCAGAGGATGAAAAATGGCAGCACATACCATGTCAACATTAAATAATTAAGACATTTCATATTTTTAAAAATCCAGATGTATAGCCTCTCTTGGAAAATGGGAACTCTGAATCTGCAACCTCCCATGGCAGCAATAGGCTGCCCTCTTGAGACAGGCCACATGCTCTCTGGTTTCTCACGGACCCCACCTCCTCCTCCACTGTCCGCTCATTTGCATTTCCTGGGTGACTCTCCTGGACTGCACCACAAGCATTAGTCTTCCTGGTGACTGTCTTATGTTTTACCAAGGTGAAGTCAGCCTGTCAGCCTTTCTCTTTGTCTAATTTGCAGGCTCCATGAGGCCTGGCTCTCTCGCCCATGTTCCTGCTCTCTGAGTGTGATCTGACCTTGGCCAGTCTTCTAGTCACTCCAGCCTTAAACCACTAAGGTGACCTGACATCAAGAACTACTGGCAGCCTGAGGGTCCTCTTTTGGTGTCCTGATGTTCACTTTCAGCATTTCAACCTTACAGGGCATCACACCAACCTAGCACATATTGTCAGAACCCCAGAAACTTCGTTAAAAATTAGACAAGTACTTCAGAAGTCTCACGCTAGATCCCTCAGGCCTGTGACCCATCCATTCAGTTGGCATCAAATGCCTCCCGAGACTGAACAAAGGCCTGAAAGATAATGAGATGAAATGGCTCGACCTTCAGATGTGAGATCTCTCCTTTCCTTCCAAGGCTGTCGCTGGTTCAGATTATTTTTATCATTTTTCAAAGCAGCAACGTTTATTTCCTCTGCTTCAGTGAGCTGTGCAGATGCAAGGTCTAGAAGGAATATTTAGTGGTCGCCATGGTTACCATTAGTCATATGAAGTTATAGCTTGTGTGCTGATTCCTCTCCTCACAGCTGTAAAAAGAAAGCATGCTCCAAAAAGCAGGCTTGCTGGGGCTCTGAAGACTTTAATTCTGTAATGCACCCAGCAACTCTGGTAATTTATCTTGATCTGCTAGTTTAATTCACACACTTTAAAGATTTTTAGGCAGGGAAGGTTTCATGGAGCTTGAAAGCTAGAAAAGAATTTAGAGATAATTTAGCCTCAGCCTCTCATTCTGTGCATAAGAAAACTGAGGACCAGAAAGGACAAGGGACTTAGGTTTACACAGTAAGCCAATTAGTCATCAAAAGATGTATAATTAGTGAGTACCAGCGCCAGGGCTCCTTTCCTCCCTACTACGTCTCTCATCCTAAATAATCAGTAAGGCTAAGTAATATAAAGATTTAGGATAGACAAAGATTGTCTGAGTTCAGTGCAAGGCAGGGAAATCTGATCCTGCATAGGGAAGTTGGACCTTTGAAATAGAGCTTAAGTCAAAAATTACAAATGGTCTCTAAGACCATATTATTAGCCTTGGAGTATCATCTCAGCTTTATGATTGGTTAAATTACAGTCACTATTTTGAAACAAGGCCCTTTGTCTGCTGGTTTTGACCAGTTTTCTGAAAAGCTGGTGTCCCACAAGTGCTGTACCTTCTTCTGGCATCCTGACCTCTTACTATCTCTCAGTTTTTTCTACTTTCCTGAGTTAGTGTTCAGCAGATCCTCACTTCCACTTAGCCTAGGTCTATGGCTTTCAAACTACTGCTTTGGACTGATTGGATGCAAAAATAATATCATGTAGGGAACATCTTAGACAAGGGCCGAGAAGTGCCCTACTGTCTTTTACACTTTCTGTTTCAAGGAAGCTTTTCTAACCCTTTCACGGATTCACTATTTAACTATTTTCTGCCTTCATAGCCTCAACATTAGATGACCTGCACGAATGCTTCCTTGCAGATCTCATCTCCAAGCACCATTCCTCACCAAAAGGAACCAGAGCTTAGAAGAAGGGCTGAGACAAAGAATATAAGAACGTTTGGACTACCTTGTTATATTAAAAAGTAAGGAAGTACTCCAAAGATGGAAGATGTTAAGGTCTGAATGTTTGTGTCTCCTCAAAAATCCTATATAGAAGCCTTAACCTGTGAACAGAGTGACTGTACTTGGAGACAGGACCAGTGAGGAGTTGATAAAGGTGAAATGAGGTTGTGAGGATGGGACCTTCATCCAATAGGGATGGTGACCTTATAAAAAGAGGAAGAGACATTAGAACTCTCTCTCCACCATGTGAGGATTCAGAGAGAAGGTGGCCATCTGCAAGCCAAGAAAAAAGCTCTCACCAGGAGCAAAACTGGCTGGCACCTTGGTCTTAGACTTCCCAGACTCCAGAACTGTGAGAAGTAAATTTCTGCTGTTTAAGCCATCTAGTCTCTGGTATTTTGTTATGGCAGCCTGAACAGACTAACACAGGAGATAGGTCAAAAAGGCTTAGGAACCAGCTTTAACTGCACCCACGGGCCAAGTCTGGGACAATTTGAGGACCAAAATGAATTAACTGACAGTACTGCATTATAATTCATTTAACAAAAATAAGAATCCATTAATTCAAATAAATATCGTGGAAGGAGAAACTTTTTTCTCATAGTAGAAGGCCAGCTAATTAAAGTAGAAAAAAAATAATCAACAAAATGATAAGGCAACCTACAGAATGAGAGAAAATATTTACACATTATATATCCATTAAGGGGTTGATCTCATATATACATAAGGAACTCATACAACTTAATAGCAAAAAATCAAATAATTCAGTTAAAAATGGGAAAAAGACTTGCATAGACATTTCTCCAAAGAAGATGTACAAATGGCAAATGAGTACTTGAAATGATGTTCACTAATCATTAGATAAATATAAGTCAAAACCTCAATAAGATATCACCTCACACCTGTCAAGATGGTTTTTATCAAAAAGATAAGAGATAACAAGTGTTGGCAAGAATATGGAGAAAGGGAAACCCTTGTACACTTTTGGTGGGAATGTAAACTGGTGTAGCCACTAAGGAAAACAGTATGGAGGGTCTTCAAAAAATTAAAAGTAGAATTACCATATGATCCAGCAATCCCACTTCTAGGTAACTATCCAAAGGAAACAAAATCAGTATCTCAAAGAGATACGTGTACTCCCATGTTCATTGCAGGATTATTCAGAATAGCTAGGATATGAAAAAGCCTAAATGTCCAAAAACAGATGAGTGCATAAAAAAGGTATATGAATATTATTCAGTAAATAATTATTTAACTACAGTATAAAGCTCTAGTCAAAGGACGAAACATTGATTCATTATTTAAGAAAGCATTTACGTAGTAAGATTAATAATAGCTAATGTTTGTGAACACTGTGTGGTTACATGCTTTCCATATTGTGGCAGATTGCATTTTCTAAAAATGGTCACCTGGACATATATTCTATCCTATATGCTCTTCTTTTTTTTTTTTTTAAACATTTTTTTATTGAGTTATAGTCATTTTACAATGTTGTATCAAATTCCAGTGCTACATGCTCTTCTTAAAATGTGATATTAGCACTCTCCACCAAGAGGTGGGGTATATTTTCCTTTTTCTTGAATCTATGCAGACCTTTAACTGCCTTGACCATGATAATGCCATGGAAGAGATGCTGTGTGACGTCTAAGGCTAGGTCAGAAAAGGTGTTGGAACTTTTACCTTGTTTCTCGGATTGATTGCTTTAGAGGATAGTAAACAACTGCATGAAATGCAGTAGGCGCACACTGCTGAGAGAATAAGTAATCTGTCTGGGTAGAGCTTCACAAAGAGATTCCTGGGACCCTTTATTTGCCCCCTCCACCAGCCGGGGAGCTGCCACAGACTTACATGACCCGGCCCAACAAGCAGACTCCTGCCTAACCTTTCTGTAGATATAATTATAATCTATGATTGTGTTTTGTTCAAGAAAACTGAGTTACATGCTTTGATGATTGTGATATAATAAGAAATAAATATTTGGTCTTTTTCCTGAGTTCCTGACACAGCGATTTTAAAGCTCTCGGAATTTCTTGAGCAAGGGTGGGTGAGAGAGGCATCTTCTGTTATAATATTTGGTCTCTGTTCCTGGTTCCTGGCACTGAGCTCCTAAAACTCATGGAATTCCCTGCACAATAAGAGTGCCTTTGGTGTACAAACAAGATGACCCTTCACTGAGGGGTGCCTTAATAGCTTCAGGATGGGGGATGGCTGCTAGAAAGACTGAGTCTTGATTAGAAACTTGGAACTTTCAGTCCCATCCCCAGACCTCTGTGGGAGGGAAGAGGGGCTGGAGGGTGAGTTCGATCACCAATGGCCAATAATTAATCATCATACCTACATAGTAGAACCTCCATAAAACCTCCTAAATGGCAGGGTTTAGGGTGCTTCTGAGTGGGTGAACACTCCCACGTGCTGAGAGGGGTGGTGCACATCAACTCCACAGGGACAGAAGCTCCTTGCTGGGGTTCTTCCAGATCTCACCCTATACACCTCTTCATCTAGCTGTTCATCTGTCTCCTTTATAATAAACTGTAGTAAGTAAAGTGTTCCCTTGAGTTCTGTGAGCCACCACAGCGAATTATCAAACCTGAAGAGGAGGTCAGGGCACCTCCCATGTCAAGCCAATTGGTCAGAAGTACAAGAGGTCTAAGACTTGAGATTGGCACCTGAAATGGGAACAGTCTTGTGAGACTGAGCCCTTAACCTGTGGGGTCTGTGCCAACTCTGGGTCGTTGGTGTCAGAAATGAATTGAATCATAGGACACCCGGTTAGTATTCAGAGAATGGAGAACTGCTTGGTGTGAGAAAAAAAGAAACCCACATTTTGTGTCAGAAGCGTCGGGTAGTAAAACCAGTTCACAATTAACACAATGGGTTAACACACTGGCCATTACTGAGTTTACAGTCACAAGCATTTATAAACGTTTAAACTCAAACATTTTGCAAACAACACGTACAACTGAACTGGCTGCGCGCCATCCATCCTCCTGATATTAGCACAGAAGACAATGGACTGATTCAGCACACATTGTTACGTGCAGTAAAAGCCCGCCCCTGAGGTTTCCAGCCGCCCCCTCTTTTATACCTTGTTCACCATTGGGTTTGCATTCAGTGTGGAATAAATAAGAACAACAACAACAAAATAAGAACAACAGATTTTTCTCTTCAGTGCCTCACTTCCTTCTGCTTTCTAAATTCTCCAATTCCCTAAGACATAGCAGTTATCTACATTCTTCAAAACAGCACATGAAAGACCCACACAAACCACCCCCTTCCCCGAGCACCCTTAATACTCAGAGTCAAAGCACTCAGCACTTAAAAATATGCCTCTGGATCCCTGTAGTTTCATGTCGTCTTGTGGAGCTTGTAAGTTCTTTGTCAAGGGCCGAGACGTGCCACTGAAACACCATTCCCACCCCGTGCACCTTATGCAATGTTAAGAACAGAGTGTGATTTTAAGAAATACTTGCTGATTAACCGACTTCTACTAAAATATTAAAATGTTTTCTTCTGTAATCCTGTTTTTGTTGATCACTTGTCTTTAACCCTGAACGAAAACATTCAACGGAAAATGTAAGTTTCCTAAGCTCTAGTAAAAGGAGGCTGGCCTGGTGAACGATGTATTACAGGGAAATGTGCCTGTCTCCTTGCTGACCCAGAGGTAACTTGTCACTTTACGATCACTGGACGGACAGTTGGCAAAAGAGCACAGGACCAGCATCCTCTGCCAAGAATGTAGACAGCATGGGACACGCTTATGAGCATAGAGGCTGGCACCAGGCAGAATGAGTTCAAAGCCTAGCTTTTCCTTCGGTGTGGGGCCTTGAGTGATTTAACTTCTATAAACCTTAGCTTCAGTGTCTTCAAAATGGGGAGATTAATCCACTTTCCCCATAGGGATGCAGAGAGGATTAATAAGATGTGTAAAGCATTTAGCACACTTACCTAAAAAGAGTTAGAGAAGCATTCGTGATAATTCTTCAAACGAAGGTATCCAGCAGCCTCCACATGTTTGGGAGATGAAGAAAGGAAGGTGTTTGTCCTTGGTCCCCTGTTCTCGTCCTGCAGATGAGAGGGCTTTCTTTTGCTTATTTTTATTTCCCTCCAGGCATATCTGAAAAAGTACAACCATATACAAATAAAGCATGGAGACTCAAATCACAGGGTAAACCCACTCTCACTGGCTGCTCAGACCCTTTTCCTTCTGCTGCTGCTTTCTCTCTCCCTGAGCTAAACACACCTCCAGACAAATTCTATATTTATTTCTCTGATCACTTCTTTAATCGTCATAATGTTTGGGAGAAATAAATGCCCTAGTTTTTTCTCTTAGACTACTCTCCACAAATTCTTTCATTCAACCAGTATAAATCTAATCAGACAAGTTAACCTTTCAAGCTAGGAAGTGGTTCCAGTGTTAATGTTTCTGTCTGGGGGCATTTGGACATGAAAGTCCATCGAACACAACGTACTTCTGTCAGCCTACCAGCTTGAATTCACCAAACTGTAGCATCTGTTAAAAATGGAGGGGGTGGGGGAAGACATCATAAAACCAAAGACAACACCCCTACCCCTATCTCCCAGAGGGGGGGGAAAAAAAAAAGAGATGCTCAACATTTAGAGACTTATGCTGGGATACAACTTACAATTCATGGTCTGGAAGTGACTCCCGTGGCCACCAGGACAAGTCACTTTTTATCCCCTGGGCTAACCAGCTCAGTTACCTTGTCATTTGAGGGGAAAGAGCTTTGGGGAGTAAAGATGAGTGTTCAGACCCTGAGTGAAAATGTAGCTCTGAATTCAGTCCCAGCCCATGGCTTTCAATCTTACCCCCAAATCACCTTTGGAATAACAGGGAAGGGTACCTGGGGAGGGAGACATTCCGAAAAGGATTGAGAAGTGGGAACAAGGTGACATCATTTTGATCATTCCCCAGTGATAAGTTCACGTACCAGGGCCTGAGCTTAAATTCCATGCAAAGACCTGAGTTCTGACACGAGATCCCTTCAGATAATTACTTGGCCAGTCACCCACACCAAATCCCCACACGCTAATGATTCATTTTGAAAAGCTCCTAAACAAGCACCAACACCATCTTCCATCCTGATTCTCTTGGATCGAGAAAAGCATATGCTTCAGAGGTGCTAACCACTGGGCAGGACGTGGGGTGAGGTCATGTTTGGAGTCAGGAGATGAACCAATAGCGAAGATTTAATGGGCTTTGGAAAAGCAAGTCTGAACAATGTCCTGGGGAATCCGGAGTAACTGTAAACCAATCAAAAACAGGAAAAGAAGCGGCTGTCTTTTACCCTTATGTTTTTGGCCACCCTGTAGAACAGCTGCATCTTATTGCCTCACTGGATACCCCAGTCCAACGATGGTTTACAGGCTGAAATCCCAGTCTCAATACTCCCTCCAATTGGGAGGGGAAAAAAAGAGGGGATGAGACCAGCACAAAAGGAGAACTGTGAATTGCAGTGTCTTTTTAAAAGCCTGTAACTCTGCCCTTCTACTAATCAGTCTTCTACCTGGCATGATCATTTTTATAAGATATTGCCTCATCGCAATTTCAGCAAAGCAGTGCCAGTCTTCTCCATAATCCTGGCAAGAGAGAGTAAGGTGGGGAAAGACAAGAGTCTCCAACAGTGATAAGCAACCCTAATCTTTAGGATTCAAGTGATTCAGCCTGAGAGCTAAAATCAGTAAAAGCTTAAGTAAGCCAGGTTCCATGTGGCTGCTTCTCAGATATGCCTGGAGATTAACATTAGTGGTTGAAAAGCAACATACATTTTCCTACTGACTTTCTTTTATTCCACAATGTAGGTATTTTCAATAGCCAATAACCCCCCTGCTGTGGGACTCATTATGATTGCCATTTTGAATAAAGAAAAAAAAATGAAACTGTAAAAAAAATTTTTTTGATACAAGCAAAATAGGGTAGTTTTGTAATGGTTTATAGAGTTCACTGCCTTGTATGTATATTGAGGCCAAATTGTGAAAGCTCTATGTATTGGATGCTTGGTGTCTTGTAGAACTTTTGTCAAGTCTTGAGGCTGACTGGCATGAAAATAACTTATTTTTTTAGGTGCTCTTAGGCTGACTGCCTAAGATCAAGTCCAAAAGAGTGAGTGGGAAGGGATTAAGAGATGATCTCATTTGGGGAATCAAGCAAGATGCAGCCCCGTAACCACCCCATAAAGGTACATTGAGGGTCAATCACCAACTAGTGGCGGTCTGGAGTCTCGTTAAAGCCAGCAGCTGCTAGAAAAGAGGCAAAACCCCGTGCCAACCCCTACTCCATGTCTAGGTCTAGGGGAGATGGGAACAGGAGCAGATCCCAGCCAGATGGTCTGAGGTTCTCTAAAGACATGCTTACTGGATATCAACCCCTGAATCATAAGAGAGAAACATCAGGTGCCCAGATGATTCACATAGGAAGGAATCAGGCCCCTTCACATTCTTGCACAGAACAGAGTAACTTCTTGTGGTAATCCATGCTGAGTGAGATCATGAAATGCCACATCCCTCCAGCATCCTGCATTTCTAGGTCCCTAGTTCTACCTGGGCCTGGGAGAGGTGCAGGAAAACTTGTGAGCCCCCGAGGATACATTTGAGACTACCAGGACTGGCTACATCTAATCAGCAACCATTCCAGCTAGACCTCGCTGGAACTGGAGACAAACACTAGTTCCTACATGATCAGATTATGGCTGCAACCACAGGCACTGCAGTGAAAGAAGGACAGGAATGCCAGTGGGAACAGAGATGCTTAGAGGAGAATGAAGCAGAAAGCTGGATCTATCAATCTCTCAAGCCTGGCAGCATGGCGTGGAGTAGGGTAGGCATGAGTAAGGCACAGACTGAAGGAAGGAGCAAGGGTGAGCAGACATGAAGTTGAAGGCAAACCTCGCTCCAGGCTTTCTAAATCCACTGCACTAAGAGCTCTGAGTGCTTGTAACCGTAATCTCGATTGGTTCCAAAACTGGTTTGGGTTGAGTTGGTGAGTGAAGAGCAATGAGTTCAGCTGGAAATACATAGAATGTGCAGCAGATGTCTCTCTTATTTTAAATATGATAAGTGGAGAATTCAAAGACAAATCTGTAAAATCTGTCATTTTTTTCATACCGGACATTCTGCTGAGCACATGATTTTATTCAATTATCCAACCATCCTACCAGGCAGATATTTAGACACTTTACAGACAAGACAATAACACTCAAAAAGGTTAAGGAATTCCTCCTCTTCACATCAAATAAAATAAAATAAAGTAAAATTGCCATATCTCTGTCTCCAAAGTCTGCCCCATTTCATGACACTGGTTTGTCTCATCAAGATATGGCTTCCAATTTTAATCTTTCTATTATCTGGCCATGTAGTGTGTGAAAAGCCATTAAAATTCTTGAGGCTCTGGTTTATTCACTATTAAACTGTAATGGGATAGAACTGAATGATTTCCAAGACCTTCACTAAAACTTCATTTCAGAGCTGTGTCTCCAGAAGGTGATATGAGAAACACAGTAATTCTTCAGGTGTAGAATGGGAAAGAGTGTTAACTCCTGAAGGACTGTGGATTATTTTAAATTACCCCCAGGCATGATGGAGCTTGTCATGTTCAATGATTAAGGGAATGGAGGGAATCTGCATGTCCAGCAAAAGCCTTCCCTGGTCTGCAATAAAATGTCCACCCCAGAGGGAAGGTGAAAGCACACGATTTTTGAATTTCCAGAAATGGCATTCCTCTCACGTTTTTATAGAGTTCCCTGGTGTTATAATTAAGGAACTCAGTGGGCAGCCTCTGTTCACTGCTAACTAAATGAATTCTGATCTGCTTGGGTCAGGAAAAATATGACGGTATGATATTCTGACTTTCAGCGCTCCTACTCTTCCCCTGATATTTCAAATCAACAACAGCCCCCCCTGAGTTTAGCTTTGATGATCTAATTTGAGCCTGACTGCTGAGCTCTCCATGAGAAACCACCCAACTGCTCTGGGTATGATTCTCCTTGCCTAGGAAATAGCTTTCATGGCATCTCTCTCTGTGTGTGCCCCCAGAAACTGAATAAGATGAAAAAGGGCTTACAGTGCTTGCATAAAGGGTTTGAGACTGACCCAAGAAAATTACCTGAGAGCAGGGTTTACAACAAGCCATAGGAACAATAAAACATGTTGAAATGTTCCTCTTTAAATTCTAAACAGTTTTCCTAGGATGATCTAAGTGTGTTGGGAAGAACACTGGGTTTACAGTCAAACAGACCTGAAGCCCCATCTGAGCTCTGCAATTTACTAGGCTTTGACCTTGGAAATCATACTGAACTTCAATTTCCTCAGCTGTCAAGTGTCCTCATTAATAGCCATTTCACAGGATTGTGAAGATGTAGTAAATTTACTTGTGTTAAACCTCTGTATGATTCTGGCATTATGTTCTAAGTAAGAGTAACAGCCACCATTATTTATTAAATACCTGCTATACACCAAGTTCTGGACCAAGAACTTCATGCACATCAACTATAGGGGTCACATCAATTCTGCAAGGTGAGTCCTATGTTATTAATTGTGTCTCACTGAAGAGGAGACTGAGGCATAAGCAGGCAAAGTAACTGACCCAAGATCTTCCTGCCAGATAAGAAACAACCCTACTGCATCAGAAGAGATGGAAATCATAAATGTGCCATTTGATCTCTTTGCTTTTCTGGGAAACAGTGAATTCAATTCAGAGAAAAAGTCTCATCGATGAAGAAAGAAAATGTTTCTGATGATATACTTGAGAGAAGGAAAAAGTAAAACTGCCCCTCATGAACTCAATATATGATCTCCCATCCAGGGGTTACTTTGGCAGATAGCTTGATAGGGAAATGGTTAAAGCAATAGAAAGATGCACAATCATGGGACACAGGGATTCCACAGGCAATTGCTATGGGTATTCAGCTGGAGCCCTGTGGTTGCCCACATTTCCCTGGACCAACGCTTTCTACACAGGTCTTATCACAGGGCAAGTGGACTGTCCTTGCTTTTATAGGAAGCTTGGGAACTACAACCTATGAGACAATCTCTAAAGACAATTTAGTCTTCAGGAAGGAAAAATACTTTATTCATTGATATTTGAAATGGAATACTGTTACACTTCCCTGAGCTGAAAGAGGTATTAAGTAGGCAAGTTCACAGATTGCTTCTGGTATCACTTGGGACATTAGCTTCAACACAAAAGCAACCTCACATCAAAATTCCTTTTGGAAACCTGAGGTCTATGAACAATGCCATGCCTCACATCCCTGACACCGTCAATCACTGTCCCAAAGATATGACCCTCCAGTCTTGTGTCCTGCCCTTAACCCTGAACATCAAACTAATATTCGGATCAGGGAGAAACAAGTACCCACATCTGTTCACTCCCAAATTTTTCTACTATCTCCTCTAGAACCCTGTTACCTGCTCATCAAAGTCCAGTGCATTTTCAGCCTCCAAAAGGGAACCTGTCACCACTTCCTTGCTGAACTCAAACCTGGACCTCCCTCGGGCACTCTTCTCTTCTACAGCCCTCGTTGAGGGTGGCTTTTGGTCTCTTAAGCCTCACTTGACATGAGACTTGGAGGTGGGCCAGCGTTCTCTGCAGGCATGTGCCTTCTAGTATACAATCCTGAATGCCTTTTCCTGATTGTCATCACCCAACCCCTCACATTCATCCTCAAACATGAAACGGCAGCTGATTCACACTCTCCTCTCCACCACCGGCCTTACCATCACCCAGGGTGGTTTCACAATCTCTCTGTGGGCCCCGTAAAATGCCTTTCACCACAATTCCTAGGACTTCTTGATCCAATAATCTTTGATTCTGCTGTAATTGTGTCTCCCACATATACAACCACACCCTGAAACTTGTCCCACAGAATTGCTTCACTGATGAAAACATAATCTCCAGTACTCCACAGCCTGACCACACAACCTACTTAAACATTCTGTTCTTTCCTTTAATTCCTTTAACCTAGTTCTTAAATTTCTTTAAAAAAGAAAAAAAAAAAAAAAGCTAGTCCTTTGACCCATTTCCCCATGCACCCATTTTCCCTGCTCCATCGGTTCCTTCCTGGCTTCACTTTCCTTCCTTTTCCAGCCTAAGCCAGCTCTTCAAACATTCTCTTATCAATAATTTCAATTTTTTCATTCCATTGTGTTTCCTCCAAATGGGTTCATTAAAATTCTGAACTTAAATCATTTCTACTTCTGTCTGCTCCCTCTGAACCTACACTCAGGCATCCAGGCAAAGCAGGAGAAAAAACTGTACAGTTTGCTTCTACAAATCTATAATCTTCAGCCTTAGCTATTGCTTCAACAATTTTTCTATATGCACCTAGTTCTCTCTCACTATCATCCCCCTCCCAAAGATTGCTTCAGTTCTTTACCACATTCAGTTACCTATCCTCTTACTCCCAGTAGATGCCTTACCTCTGTCTTCACCAAGGATACAGAGGGATCAGGTAGGAATTCCCTCAACTTCCGGTTCCTCTCATCCTTCCACTCATACAACCACCAGCATCTTCCTTTACCTCTGTTCTACTCATCCCAGAGATATATCCCAGTATCTCAAACTTTTATCTCAAACTAATCCTCAAGCTGTCATCCTTTTGTCCCTTTTCTACTATTTCCCTACAACCCATGTGTCAAAAAAGAAATTAAAGAAAAAAAAGTTATACAGTATTTTGAATTCAATGAAAAGTGAAACACAACATAGCAACATATATGGAATTCTACTAAAGCATTACTTGAGGGAAATGTACATCATTAATATTCAGCAAACTAAGAATAGCAATTAATTTTCTCAACCTGACAAAAGGCATCTATTAAAAAAACCTACAGCTATCAAAATTTTATGTTAAAAGACTGAATGTTTTCTAAGAACAGGAACAAAATTAGGAAGCTTGCTCTCACCACTTTTTTTTTTTAAGATTGAAAGGGTTGTGGAGTTCTCCACCTCCCTCCCCCCCTTTTTTTTACTGAAATATAATTGATTTACAATGTTGTATTAGTTTCTAGTGTACAGCATAGTGATTCAGTTATACATATAAATATGTACATATTCTTTTTCATTACAGTGCTCTCACCACTTTAATTCAACATTACACTGGAGGTCCTAGCCAGGACAATAAGGCAAAAGAAGGAAACAAAAGGTATCCAGACTAGAAAGAAGTAAAACTATCTTTATTCACAGGCAACATGATCATCAACACAGAAAACTGATAGAACCTATAAAAATATTAGAACAAATATGTGACTTCACCAAGGATGCAGGTTTCAAGTTCAATATATGAAAATCAATTGCATTTCTATATCCTAGCATTGAACAATCAGAAGTAGACGTTTAAAAAAATAATGCCATTTATAATAGCATTGAAAAAATTATTAATGCTTAAGGATAAGTCCGACAAAGATTGTACACTGAAAACTACTCAATTAAGCTAAGAAACATTAAAGAAGACCTAAGTAAGTGGAGAGATAGATTACAAACATGATTCAAAGCTTGAATGTCTTTAAGATGTTTGCAATAGACAATATTTGTGTCCACCCAAATTCATAGTTTGAAACTTAATCCATGATGTGATAGTATTTGGAGGTGGGGGTCTTTGGGAGGTGATTAGGTCATGAGGTTAGAGCCCTCATGAATGGGACTAGTGCTCTTATAAAAGATGCCCCAGAGAGCTCTCTTGCCTTTTCTGCCATGTGAGGATACAGTGAAAAGATGGCAGTCTATGAACCAGGGACACGGCTCTCACCAGACACCAAATCTGCCAACATCTTAATCTTGAACTTCACAGACTCCAGAACAGGGAAAAATAAATTTCTGTTGTTTATAAGTCACCTAGTCTATGGTATTTTTGTTATACTGCAACAACAGACTGCAACAATAATAATTCTCTCCCCAACAAATCTAAAGATTCAGTACAATCCAAGTCAATATCCCACCATACTTTCTTGCAGAAATTGACTAATTCTAAAATTTGTACAGAAATGCAAAGGACCTAGAATAACCAAAACAACCTTGAAATAAGAACAAAGTTGAAGGACTAGCACTCTCTGATTTCAACACTTATTTTAAAACCACAGTTGTCAAAACAGTATGGTATTGGCTAAAAGACAGATACACAGATCAATGGAACAGAAGTCCAGACATAAACATACCATGTATGGTATTTTTATGGTATAAAAGCAATTAAGTGGTGAAAAAATAATCTTTTTAACAAATGGTGATAAACAATTGGATATCAACATACAAAAGATAAACTTTGATCCATACTCCATATCATATGTAAAAACTAATTTGAAATGGATTATAGACTAAATATAAAATATATTTTATATTAAATATGACTATAAAACTTTTAGAATAAAACATTGGAGAAAACTCCTATGATTTTAGAATACTACATAGCTACAGTAATCAAAACAGTGTGGTCTTGGCACAAATCAGACATACGGATCAATTCAAGAGACTGGAAAGCTCAGAAATAAACCCATACACCTATGATCAATTAATCTTTGACAATAGAGGCAAGAATACACAGTGGAGAAAAGACAGCCTCTTCAGTAAGTGGTGTTGGGAAAATTGGACATCCACATGTAAATCATTGAAGTTAGAACACTCCCTCACACCATACACAAAAAGTAAACTCAAAATGGCTTACAGACTTAAACATAAGACAGGACACTATAAACCTCCTAGAAGAAAACATAGGCAAAGAATTCTCTTACATAAATCTTAGCAATGTTCTCCTAGGGCAGTCTACCCAGGCAAATAGAAATAAAAGCAAAAATAAACAAATAAGACCTAATTAAACTTACACAGTTTTTCACAGGAGAGGAAACTATAAACAAAATAAAAGACAGCCCATAGAATGGGAGAAGATATTTGAAAACAAATATGACAAGAGTTTAATTTCCAGAATATACAAACAGCTCATACAACTCAGTAACAAAAAACCAACCAAATCCAAAAATGGGCAGAAGATCTAAACAAACATTTCTTCAATGAAGACAAACAAATGGACAACAGGCACATGAAAAAATGCTCAATATCACTAATTGTCAGAGAAATGCAAAGTAAAACTACAATGAGTTATCACCTCACACAAGTCAGAATGGCCATCATTAAAAAGGCCGCAAACAATGAATACTGTAGAAGGTGTGGAGAAAAGGGAACCCTCTTACACTGTTGGTGGGAATGTAGTTTAATGCAGCCATTATGGAAAACAGTATGGAGATTACTAAAAAAACTAAAAAAATAGACTTACCATATGATCTAGCAATCCTACTCCTTGGGTATATATCTGGAGGAAACTCTAATTTGAAAAGATAATATGCACCCCAATGTTCATAGCAGCACTATTTACAATAGCCAAAACATGGAAGCAAACTAAATTTTCATCAACAGATGATTGGATAAAGAAGGTGTGATATATAAATATATCTCACTACTCAGCCATAAAAAAGAATGAAATAATGCCATTTCTAGCAACATGAATGGACCTAGAGACTATCATACTAAGTGAAGTAAGTCAGATAGAGAAAGATAAATATCATATGACATCACTTATATATGGAATCTAAAAAAATGACACAAATGAATTTATTTACAAAACAGAAATGGACTCACAGACATAGAAAACAAACTTATGGTTACCAGGGGGGAAAATGGGGTGGGTGGAGTGAAGGGATAAATTGGGAGCTTGAGATTTGCAGATACCAACTACTATATATAAAATAGATAAACAACAAGGTCCTACTATATAGCACAGGTAACTAAAATCAGTATCTTGAAATAGCCTATATTGAAAAAGAATATGAAAAGGAATATATATATATATATATATATATATATATATATATATATAACTTAATTACTATGCTGTACACAAGAAATTAACACAGCATTGTAAACTGACTATACATCAATAAAAATAAAATAAAATATAAAATCTAGCTATCACATCAAATACATGTTCCAAAGAATAAGCTGATAAATTGGACTTCATCAAAAATTTTAATGTCTCTTTAAAAGACATTGTTAAGAGAATGAAACTAGCCACAGATTGGGAGGAAGTATTTGCAAATCGCATAGCTGATAAAGGATTTATATTCAGAATATATAAAGAACCCTCAAAACTCAATCAGCAAACAATCCAATAAAAAGTAGACAAAAAGTTTAAAGAGAAACTTCACCACAAAAGGTATATGAATGGTAAATAAGCCATGAAAAGATGTTCAACATGGTTACCTTTAGGAAATGCAAATCAAAACCACAATAGAAGGCACATCTCTTTCCCAATTTGTAAAATATTTTTACTGATCTCTATCTATTTTTCCATTGCCTTTAGCCATTTGCATAACTTAGTTTCAGCATACTTGGAGCATACAGCTAAATATCTTTGAATAAGCAAAAACAATGGTTATTCTTTGGAAACTGAAAAAATTTCATAAATGTCGCTGATAATAACCATAATAATAATAAATATAAAATTTCATTAAGTCTCACACCTAAAAGTTTCTTATAGTTTGTAAGTTCACTGTTGGACAATGTACAATGTGTAATGGCATACGATGAAATCAGACAGGTATTTTTCTATTTCATACAGCATGGTAATTCCCAAAATACCTAATTCCTTTGCAAGTCAATCTTTATTATTTCTAGTGCAGCTTTTGGTTTTGTTAACAACACTGAAAATTCTGTAAGTAAAAATAACAATGTATGTATGATAATACAATTTAAAATACCAGATTATCATTACCAGTAAAATATGTAGTGATTGAAAATGCAATTCCTTTTATAGAGCAAACTTACATTTCTTAACCACATTCATGTACACACATCTAATTTTTCATATTTCATATCAAAGGTATCAGCAGATAAGAGTAGGAAATAAAGAAGAAGAGTAAGATATTTAAATTAGGGCCTGAGAGAGTTAAGCAGGCCCCTCTAGCAATGCACAATTCAGTCAGAGTTTTGGGTTTTTTCCCTCAAGTGCTCTATCTTTTGGCCACACTAATGCTAAACACTATTGCTATTGGCAGCCCAACATTTTCTCTCTCAAGAGGAGAAATGTGATAGAGCTGGCAGGCCAACTCACTCTGTGGATTTTCTAAATTCCAACTGAGCCACCCTCTCCAGGCTGGGTTTTGGAGATGTGAACTATTATCAAGGAGGAAGTAAGATAAAACACTGGGCTGAGTTCATGTTAGGCCACTAACTTATCTGAATCCCTTTTCCCAGAAAAGGCATAACCAGGCAATTCTAGTCTTCATTTTTCTCAGGAGTCTTACTTGAGTTCATCATGTCATCCCTTCTTGGCTACTCAGCAACATGAAATCAGTAAAATTCCCTGCAACTTCTTCTCTAGCATCTGTATACATTTCCAATGCCTGGACCTCTGCTTTATTGAGGCCATTTGAGAAAAAAAAAAAAAAAAGAAAGAAACGGGATGATAAATATGCAAATACAGTTGACAGGCAGCTTCATTTCATAAAGGTCCAGGGTAGCTTCAGGATCTTCTCAAAGGAGCTGCCCTGAGAAGACATGCAGCCTGTGGACCAAGCTTCGATCCTGAGGATCAAGCCACCTCTAAAGAATGACCCTCCTAGATAGATTAGGAGTTTGGGATTAACAGATACATATTACTGTATGTAAAATAAATAAAGAACAAGGACCTACTGTATACAAAGGGAAATATATTCAATTTCTTGTAATGAGCTATAATGGAAAAGAATCTAAATATATACATATATATGTATGTATAACTGAATCGCTTTGCTATACACCTGAAACTAATACTGTCAATCGATTACACTTCAATAAAAAATAAGAATTAAAAAAAAATCTGACTCTCCTGAATCAGGATTCTCCATGACCCCTAAGTCTTTTCATTTTGCAATTAAATATGTCATTGTCCATGGTGGATGAACAGAATTTAGCAAAGGTCAACCAAATCCCAAAGGCTAGAAAAAAAATTATACTGAGATTAACTCTCTCAGATATATCAGAAGCATTCTGGACAGGAGAGCAGTTTCTGGACAGAAAATTAGAAAACCTACATTCCAGTATTGCCTGCCACAAACAGTCGAAGAAGGAGGAGGGGCGAGGGTCTGAAGAAGTCATGTAACATGTTTCTTTAAGCATTTATAAATAAAATTTAAAGATTATTTTCCCTAGTGTTATCTAGAATTTGGGCTCAAATATATGTGCCCTCTTAAGCACATCTCTGGAACCAATTTCTAAAGAATTTGAGAGAATTTGTTTCATTCTACTGTCCTGTGTGAAGTTGGACATAAAATGAAATGGCTTTTTCCTGAATGAAATGGTAATAGTCATAACAGCCACCATTTATCGAGTGATTACTACTGGCCAGACACGGATCTAAGCACTTTATATACATTAACAACCATATGAGGTAGTTACTGAAGTTATCACTGTTTCACAGGTGAGAGACTGGGGCTCAGAGGGAGGAGCCAACTCCTCCTCCCATCAGTGCTCAATTCAAGCATCTTCTCTGAAAAGCCTTCTGCCTGTGACCTTGTCCCCCCCAGGTTTTCCTTGATATCTCCCTCCCTCCTGGGAGCTGCATGGCACCTGGCACCTTCTTCCCTCATGATACTCATCACACATTGTATTATGATTATTTGTCTGTACGTCTGTATCCCCAGCAACACCGAGTTCCTAGAGGGCAGCCACCATGTTGGGCTAGTGTATTCATAGCACCTGTTAGGGCTGCTTGATCTACATAGTCGAGACTCAAGAAATGTTCATGAATGAATGAGTGATTGAATGGATGGAGGAAACTAACACTTAGAAAAATGAAACACCATAGGAAAAGGACCTGATAAGGAAGGAATACCTGAATAACGTGAGGAAACTAATCCGAGAGTTATCCTAACATTTACCTTAGATTTGATACACTCATACTGCCATCTCCCAGTTCTCCTATCTGTTAGAATAGCCAGCAAGTAACATGCTGCTCAAACTGACAGCTCAGGGCTGCAGGACATGGTGGGAAGAGTGCTGGATTTGGGGTCTGACTTGAGTTTGACACCTGACTCTATTGACCTTGGGCAAATCCACCAGCCATCTGAGCTACCTTGTCTCATCTGTGGGATAGGATCACCCCTACCCACGCATCTACCTCTCCCGTCCATGTAGTCATTTAGAGAGGCCCTACTGTATAGGTGAATGCATTTCATAGATGTAAAGAATAACATAAATGTTAACAGTATGGCTACCTTCCAGCCATGTGGCATGGGGAAGACAGATGGGAACTAGGTTCTACAGAGCAACCACTCAGTGCCAGGCACTGTGATAGCAGTTCACGTACATAATCTCACTTAAGCCTCCCACCAGCCCCGGGAAGTGTAGATACCATTACGTTAACTTTACAAATGAGAAAAATGAGTGTTAAGTGGTTGACTGAATTACAAGCTATTTGTAAGGGGTCAAGCTGAGAACTGGTGTCATGTCTTACTGACTTCGAAATGTGATCTTTTCACCAACACTCTGCTGCCTTCATGGAATATCAGTTGTCTCTGTACAAAATTATCTGGAAGTCTGAACTTATGGTTAAAAGTTACGGCTGTCAGGATGCAGAAAAACTCTGAATACTTGTTGCAATCTATCGGCACGTTTCAAACTGGAGTTTTTAAGACTGAATCCATCCCTTTCACTTAGAGTTTAAGAGGGACCATAAATGACAGCACTCTACCTGCACAGACTCAGAACCAACAGAGAAACAGACACAGGCCTGAGACCAAAAGAAGTCACGATGCATTTATTACAGATAAGGGGGACAGGAGGGTGTGACTGACTCCTTATGTGAGGCCCCTTTATGCAGCCTTCTCCCCCTAGTCAGTGTCATCATTCAATATCCATAGGCCATGCCCAGAGCAGACAGCTTACCTAGTGGCAGAGAGCAGATGAGATTGCACATTTCAGTGGACAGACAGACGGAATAAGAGACATGCAGGGGCTTAGCTGAGCATGCTCAGTTCCTCCTCTCAGACCAATCAGCTGAGTCCTGCTTGAATGAGCATGGGTGAAGAGGCTGAGAGGACCTGGGAGAATGCATCCCAAGATCTGCCTTCCTAGGGCCTGGCATGAATTTCCTGTCCCTTTATGGAAATACAGTGATGGGAAAATGGAACCTTTTTGGGGGATTGTGTTTTCTATTTTAAAAATGGGGGGTGGGAGGGTCTGTTCTGGGAATCTAAACCAATGAGGACCAATTTACTCTTCTACTTACACTAATTGGAAATAACAAGAAGAGAAATCTTAAGGCATAGTACACAGATGCTTGAATACTATTCAATATGTCAGCCCAATTTAGGGGATGGCTCCTGCCCTCAGATATCAAAGGCAAACATTTTAAAGGGCATCTAAGATTTAGACCCGTCATTCCCCTGTCTACACCCATGAGATACAGGAATAAGCTTTTTCTGAACCAGCCAACTTCCCTTTTGCTACTTCCCTTTAGCCAGCCAAGCCTGTAGTCAGAATGTGGCTGTGTCTCACTGTGTTGTGGTATGTTGGCCAGGCAATGCGGGTGTATTTATTAAACACCTACTATTTGCCAGGCAGTGAGAAAACAGACAGTGTCTCCAGGAGCCTCCCTTCTTGTGAGAAAGAGATGGACAAGAAGCATGTAAGCAAACAAGGTATTGTATGATACTGATCAGCGCTATGAGGAAGAGAAATAGGATATTATGATAAAGAGGAGCCTTTGGTTGAGATTTGCATGACAAGAATTTGGCAGCGATATCAAGATCTGGGGAAGAGCAGTCTAGGCAGAAGGAAATAGCACAGAGGCCTTGAGATAGGCGTGAACTTGATGTCTATTCAAGGGGTAGAAAAAAGGCCAAAACTGGCTAGAGAGACAGGGAATGGGACAGAATGCAGGGTGATAAGGCCAGAGAGGGAGCCAAGAACTGGAACCTCTAAGACTTGCTGGTAATGCAAGAGGGGTTTCAATTTTATTCTTGGTATAATGGGAAGCCATTGAAGGGCTCATGCAGGAAAGAGCTCAGTTTGACATACACATGGTCACTCTCGATGCTGTGAAGAGCACAGACTGCAGGTGGGCAGAGCAGAGGCAAGATCAACTGAGAGACGCTGGGAGCTTGGACCAGAGCTTGGAGCTTAGAGTTGAAGAAAAGTGATATAATTCAAGTTACATTTAAGAAGTGGTACTGATGGGAGATTCTGAAGGATTTGGTATGAGTGTGAGCAGAAGAGGGGAATGAAGGATGCATCCCAGATGGGGCCTGAATACTCAGTGGGGCATCAGATCACCATGGGCAAGACTTGTGAGGTATGGACTAGAAAGAGGGGTGGAAATCAGGCGGCTTTTGGCCATATTAAATTTGAGGTGCCCATTGGACATCCAAGAGGAGACGTCAAGAAGACAAACAAACATATAAGTCAGGCTTAAGGAAGAATTCTGGGTTGGAAGTATATATGTGAGAGTCACTGGGACCTGGTAAAATCAGTTCAAGAGAGAAGAAAGAAAAGAAACAGCTCTGGGAAACTCCAGTATTACCGGCTTCTAGAGAAGAGCCTGCAAATGAGACAAATGGAAAGGTCTCTGAGTAAGATGATAAGGAGCCCTAGACAAGACGGTGTTTTGAAGAGGACACAACCAACAATGTCAAGTGCTCTCCAGGATAAGGACAGATAACTAACTGGCCATGGGTTTGTCAATCCGTACAGAGTCCTGGTGACCCTGATGTGAACTGTTGCAGTGGAGTTAAGGCAGATGAGCAACCAGCCTTCTAAAGTCTTTCCCCATCTTTGGGTTCTATGATTTTGATGATCTGTCCCAAGCCACAAACATCTCTTCCTTCACTTGTCCTTGAAACTTCCTTCAGGGGTTCTTTTCCCTGTCTTCACTTCCTCCCCTAACTCAAAACAAACAGTGATTTTTACCTGAAGGAAAACTAAACAAAATAAACCAGGGCAAACCATTAAACGTATCCCTAGGTTTTCCAAAAATTCAGCAACAATTCTTCTAAGAGCCGTAGGAGTGCCTTGGTGGAACGAAGTGTTTACGTTGTTTTCTCAGATTTCACTCCATGAATCACCTCTCAACAGAAGAAGGCCTTGCAGGTCTGGTTTAACAGCCTCTCTTCAGCTCCAATTACAATCTGCCATAGATCATTCCTGGTTTCACACCATTCTTTGAGATGAGTCAGCTTTTCAAGTGGGGAGGAGGTAGCATAATTTTACTAAATAAGAGTTTTTGTTAACGTTCCATTTATGCAAAGTTGGTTGTGTGTAAGTGGTTGCTATTAGTTTCACACCTTAGAAAAAGAAAGAAGTGTACGTTCATGTGTGTGCCTGTGGGCCCATGTTACACACAAACGCATACAGACTTTCAGTCCTATGTGGGTCAGGGTGAATCTGATGCAGTGATTTCCAGTGGGGGAGGAGGGCAATGATTTGGCAACATCTGGAGACATTTTCCATTGTCA
This sequence comes from Camelus ferus, assembly GCF_009834535.1. NCBI lineage: Eukaryota > Metazoa > Chordata > Mammalia > Artiodactyla > Camelidae > Camelus > Camelus ferus. The sequence goes on along the minus strand of NC_045707.1, from coordinate 61,143,766 downwards.
TATTGGAGGATGCAACTGGCATCCAGGGGCTGGAGGCCAATGATGCTGCTAAACATCCTATAAAGCACAGGGCAGCCTCCTCCACTACAGGGAATTGACTGACCCCAAATGCCAGGAGCGTCAAGGTTAAGAAACCCTGACATCATGACGGAAGGCCAGAGAGCACCAACCTGAATGGAACATTCCACAGACAGTACGCGTGGTTACAGCAACTTTATTGACCTGGCCAGATCGGTCAATGTAATTGATCTATAACATAATCCCTGGACTGCTATGAACTGTGGGTGTGAGACACAGGCAGTGGTGTACTTCACAGAAGTACCACTTTCTAAATTTAAAAGGCTAACTTAATGTATCTCATTCTAGTCGAGCTTCCCTCAAACCTCATGAAATGGAGGTACCAGCCTTGCCTTGCAGACTCAACTTTTCTCTTTTCTAATCCAGATGGTCTTCTGTTATCCCCTCCTGCATGCCCTGGGGCTGGCTTTTTTTTTTTTTTAAATAATGTCAACACAGTCTGAAAGATCTCGCCTCCAGTTAAACACCATCATTCTTTCCTGCAGGCTTCTAAGGAGTCTCCGATAGTCCCCAAGCCAGGCACAAGAGGGACTAAACCTAATGATGCTAGATGAGAGGGTAAATGACCAAAGTAAAATGATCAACTAATATACCAAAAGCCTGGCAGCACTTCATAGGAGCCATAGTATCTCCTTCTTCCCAGGACCCTTACTATATTTGGCAATATCCACAAAATGTCTCTTGAGACTCAGATCCCGGTTGAAAATCGAGCTGATCTAAATTTAGAAGAGTCTATTCTCCAACCTCAAAGTCGACTAAATATCTAGTCTCCTTTTCACAGCATGACCAAGTCTTTTACCCTGTACTTGGTGCGGAAGGACTGATTTAAACAATATTTACATTATATTCTTAAAATAAACCTGAGCCTAGGGAAAAATATAACTTGACACAGCAAAACATTGCAGAGCTCCGAGTGGAGAAGCTTACCACAATCAGAGAAGCGACTTGGGTTTCAAGTGGATTCCTATTTGCTCAAATGCCAAAGTAATTTCTCTATGAGGAGAATGAGGTCATTCTTCACAGAAAGGGATCACTGTCTCAAAACTCATATGACCAGGAAACACAAGGCTAATATAATAAGAGGTTTCAGAAATGTGAACTAAAATAAAGCGGGCTTAAGAGATGACAAATCTGCACATGTGACTTAAGAACACAGAGATATATTAGCAGCGTCCTGTGGATTCTTTGTTTTTTTTCTAAGAAAGAGCATTGTCCCATGGCCAGCCCTACTCCCTACCAAAGTGCCCCCAACGTTGCACATGAATAGGGTGCTTCCAAACACACAACATGGGAACCCCAGGAGCCTGGTTCTTCAGGGTTTGCTCGGTGCCACAGGGGAGGCAAGTACCCAGATGGTGGGGCCCTGAAATGGATTAGGGCACATACCCTAGGTTATCACAAATACAGGAACACTGACAGTAAAAAGCAAGGAGAGGAAATAGAGATGCCATAAAATCAATCTGTTGATTTGTTTCCATCTTGGTTCTTTCTTGCCTTACCTATTTTTTTTCAACTCACACAGATACACAGTATAGAGTGGGGATACAGAACACAGGCCAGGTCAAATTCTAGCTTTACCTTGTCCCAGCCATTTGGCTGTAGACAAGTTACTGGGCTCTCTGTTTCTTAGTTTTCCCATCTTTAAAATAATAATAATGGCCACGTAGGGCCACTGTGATTATTTTTTAAAAGTAGCATTAGTGTGGACTTAGCAGTGAGCCTAACACCTGGTAAGTTCATGAATGCTAATCATTAAGGCCCACAATCTGGATTCAAAGATTCAAAAGAGCAAAAGTTTAGAAGATCTCAATGATGATCTCACTCAGACCCATTTTAGGAAATAGGAGCTCAGAGAATTTATGTGATGTATCCATGGTTACACATCTAGTTAGCAATGGGATGAGCTTAAAATCCAGGTCCCTTGACCCCTAGACCAGTGCCTTTAGGGGGGAAATAAAGAATGTTGTACATATGTTTAAAGAAATATATTAATCAGGTCCCCTGCCAGAGAAATTATGGATACTTCCGTGTAGTAGGAGCACGTCTTTTAAAGTCTGTTGCCCACATTCATTCAGCCAGACCACGCTTTAGTTGCAGGAGAAACAGCTGGTCCAGCCCAGACTTGTCACACAGTCACCCCAAGCCTCTAAACAAGCCATTATCTGGCAACAGCAGATTGGGACCATCTGTCACTGCAGGGCACATATGGCCCCACTAGATTGTAAGAATAAGGTTGTCACAAAAGGTCATTAACTATGCATCACTTTTCTGTGATGAGCTGTAAGTAGACACAATGAGTGTCCCGTTTTATCTCAGTTTTTCTAACTGTCTCCAGCACTTGGAGAAATTGAAGCCAAATAAATGAAGAGTCTCCCTGCCATGGTCCCTAGCCAATCCCAGAAAGGGTTCCATTCATTTACTTTCCCTTTGATGAGTCTGTTCGTTTTAAAACGTGGTTTACATTCTCTTCATAAAGAATCCCAGAAGGAGCGAAGTTTTGTAAATAGTGCCTAAAACAACATGAAGGCTGGGTTTGCATTAAATATCCATAAGAAAAGTAGAAAAGCAAGGGTGAGCTAACTTGGGGTAACTATTTGGGGTAGATGGCACTTGGACAACAGAGAACACAATCAAGAAAGAATCAAACATTATGCTGGACATTAGAAACTGACACAACATGGTAAACTGATTACACTTCAATTTAAAGAAAAAGAATCATACCCTTATTTATAAGGACAAATACCTAAGTAATAAAAATTATGTGCACTTTTTTTTTTAAAGTTCAGATAAACAGTGCTTTAAAATATGGCTGCAGATTCTTTGATATGTCTTCCTGTTGAGAGGTCAGATCTATGTGTTGTCACCTTGAGTGTGGGCAGGCTTGTTACTGCTTTAACTAATAGAATATGACTAAAGTGATGCTCTATGACTTGGGAGACTTAATTATAAAAGGCCTCACAATATCTACCTTATCCATAGTTACACTTACTCTTGAAGCCCTGACCCACGTTGTCTAAATGACCAGAAGCTTCCACGCCACACATCGAGGCCACAAGTAGGTTCTCCAACTGACAGTCCTGTCTGAACCCAGCCTTCACGCCATCCCTGCCTGGACACCTGACATGTGAGTGAAGTGCGTTTAGATAGTTCCAGCTCCCAGCCACTCCGGTCACCCCCAGGCATGCCTGTCTTTCCAGCTGAAGCCCCAGACATTGCAGGGCAGAGACAAAGCCATTGTTAAACTCTGCACTGTTTGAATTCCCAGACCCACAGACCTCACGGGCAGAATAAAATGGCTGTTGTTTTATACCTCTAGGTTTGGTGTGACTGATAATACAGCAGCAGAAAACCACTATTTGTCAGATAGTGAAAGCATCCCTGACTATTTTTAATGAATGTCATGAGAAGAAAGAGAACTAGTTCTCTGCCACCCCATGCTTTAGGTGTTACCGCATTTAATAGGCACAGAAGTCCTGTGAGTTATGGATTATTATTCCCATCTCTTAGGTGAGGAAACTGAAGTTCTGAGGGACCGAAAACAACTTGGCCAGGGATGAAGCTGAAATCTGTACCTGGGACTATGTGACTCCATGAGTCTTTCTACCACATCTCATCCCTGCTCAGGTGTCCCCATGTAGCCACTTGCTAGATCCCAGAAATCTCACAACCACTGTAAGTAAAATCAGCTTTTCTGTTTAACAATCAGTGACTTTTTTGAGTCCCATGCATGCCAGGCAATGTGATAAGCTCTCATCAAAGGGAGCAAAACAAACCCATATTTGGTCCTGTCTTCCAAACTCACGGCTACCCTTGTTCACCCTCCCTCTTCTGCATCATAGGGAGGTTTTTCAAGTCCCCGTCGCTCAGATCCCTGCTTCAGTTCTTTCAGGCATGTCTCTCTCCCCTGTGCTATGGTGGTCTGCAAACCCGGTCCAGAGACCAGCGTCAAGGCCGGCCGCATGAAAGGCGACTAAGGAGCAGGCTGAAGACACAGATTCTCAGGCTTCACCTCTGGAGAATCCAACTCAGTAAGTCTGTGTATATATATATCTTTTCAAAGCTCCCCAGTGATGCCTACATGCAGTCACATTGGAAAACACTGGCCAGGAGAATGACAGTGAAACTCCTTTCCATCACGTGTCAAGTCCAGCATATTCTGAATTCTACCAGCTTCTCGCACCTCACTTCTGCTGCTCCCACACCCTCTGCTTCACTCAGCAAACATGTCCTTTGAGGCCTTGCAGTCTCTCTATACTCTGTGCCTTATACCAGGAAGGTACTTCCCCCACGGGATGTTCTGGGGAAAGCCCCTCCCCTTACATGAGCTGTTCCTGACCACCCCACCCCCCATTACGAACATCGTCAGTGCCCTTTTCCTGAGTTCATATTGCCCCTTATACCGACCTCCAATCACTTAACTGGAGCTAAGTGATGTGCTGATGCCAGGGAGGCAGGCTTATTCATTTTAGAATCTCCAGCGTTAGCACAGTACCCCATTTATCAAACATATTCAACAAATGTTTGCTGAATGAATAACCCAATGTGTCTCCTTTCAGCTTTAGCTGCCAAAAAACTCAGAGCCAAATCCAGTTACCAAGTATAGTAATTAACTCATCCCAGGTGCCTGATAGCATCTGCTGCCTGTTCCTTTGAGATGGTCTCTGTTCTCTTTTGAGCCATAATTGTCCTTTTATACATAAGGCTTAATTTGCATGCTGTTTGAAATCCTTTTTTAAAAAAAGGTGGGGTACATATTTTGAATAAACAATAGATACATAAGTTTCTCAAAAGATGCCTGTGTTATACCTAAAACATAAGAGTCGGGGGGAAAATTACTGAAAAATATGCTGTGCTTCTTAAATCTAATGGCTGATACTTCTTTATGTTTTCTTAATTAAATAAAAATAGAGAACTGTAAGGAAATACCCGCTCTGAATGCTTATTTATTCAACGAATAGTTATCGAGCATCTATTTTGTACAAGGCACTCTGGGTGCCATGGATGACAAAGGCATGATTAAGATCCCAGGAATCAGAGTCTACTGTATCGCATGTCCGTTAGGTGAGACCTGTATATAATACATTCTTGCAAATCATAAAGTGTTAATGTCTACATTAAGGACGCAAGAAGAGAGAGCATTTCTACCTGCAGGGTTCAGAGTATGCTTGACAGAGACCATACCATCTCTGCCCTGGCCCTTAAAGATGAATAGGATTTAGACGTGTAGGGAGAGTTAAACAGAGGTAGGCATTCCAGGATGAAGAAATAACATAAGAATGTACAGCAAACTATGATTTGGCTGGATAATGATGTCTAGCATTTATTGTGCTCTTACTAGACACCAGGCATTGTATTACATGCCTGATTATTTTTTTAAATCTTCAAATAACTCTATGGATTAAATGAATAAAAAAACTATAGTTTAGAAATTAAGTGACTTGCTCCAGGTCACACAGCCAGCAGGTAGTCAGGCTGAGATCCAATCAAGGCAGACTCTAGGGCTTTATGCTTATGTGCACCCAGACACTAACTCAAGGAGCAAAGATTTGTACCTGGTAGTAGCAGGAGATGAGGCCAGAAAGAGAGGCTGGGGGCAGACAGTACAGGGCTCCCAAGCCAGGATAGGTAGTGTGACCTTGATTCTGTTAGCAGTAAAGAGCAACAGATGACTTTTTAAAAGAAAAAACAAAACAAAACAAAAAAAAAAACACCACATTTTACAGGCATTAAGTAATTATTGTATAAATTAATCAATGCATCAATAATGAATTTTTTAGGGTAGATTAGTCAAGCAGTAGTATGTACAACAGACTGAAGGAAAGAGAGATTGAAATAATGAAACCAATAAACTTAAAAAAAAAAGAAGTAACAGGAACTTGAATAGGACAATGATCATGGGAGAGAAAAGAAAGAACAAACATGGAGACTGATTAGACATGGAATAATGTCAAGTGCCTGAACAGCTGGAAGGACAATCATGTCACTCAGAGAAAGAAGCAATGAAGTAAATACGCTAGATGTGTGGCAGGAAATGCAGGGGTCAGCAGGACCCCTCTGGAGCTGTTTTGCAGGATGAGAACTCAGGAGGGAGATGAGAGGAAAGGATGAAATTTGGAATCATCCACAGAGGCAATTGTCAAAACCATGACAGAACCAACAAAAGGCCATTGGATCTATCAAGTGAGGAGTGATAGTTAGGACCAGTGACATTGGATGAAAAGGAAAGAGCCATCTAATAAAGAAATGAAGAATTAAGAGGCTGACAAAGTGTGATACAGATCAGGGGATGCAATCTCAGACGCCAAAGGAGCCGGGCAGATAACATACAAGAATAAAACAGGTGAGTACAGGAAGTTCATGCAGCCCCCTGAATCTATCTTTCACTTCCCATATTTGACAGAGGCATTACTGCAGAGAAACTTTCCAGTATCTAAGGAAAACAAGATAGTGAAGCAATGATAGCAAATGCAATGGACACTTCATCTCAGAGTTGGAGACAATAAAGAGTGGTGGTGTCTGTGGTTAACTGAAGAATGCATATCCTGTCTAAAAGCAAAAACTGAAATTCAATTCTAAGAGACTACTGCCATGTATAAATGTGGGCCCAGGGCTTCCAGTTTCCCAAAATGTTAAGAGAAAGAGAAATAAAAAAATTTTTATGCAAATCTCCCAATGTTTAAATGCTAGGGGGAAAAAACATGACATAGGTCAACAAAACAGGTTTACAGGCAGAAGCCAACTCACTGCCTTAATAGTCTAAAACCTCCTGAATCAATTTGCTTTCATTAATTCTAGCAATGAAAGCATGAGAAAAGTAAAATGGTTTATAACAGGTTAGCAGAATTGAGGAAGAGTTTGTTTGTTTTAGGGTTATGAATAAGGGAGTATTTTTTATTGGCTGACAAGATGGTTTAATGACCAACAGGAAAAGATTTGAAGTTGCATGAAAGGGAGTACAACCTAAAACAATAATTTTCTTTTGTTGGAGTTTAGTATACTTTATTTTGATGAATAATCGGGGAGGAGGTAAGATCTTTGTTAAGTACAACTCAGAATTAACTGATTAACAAGAAGTAATAGCTGTATGATATATGCTGTTATCATCTTATTTTGTGAAGAAGGAGTTTCTAGAGGAGATTGAAAACCCTACAGGTAAAAGAGACCCCATCAGCCGCCAGAGTAATTTCATGATTGAGACAAGAGTTTCTGTGTCTGTGATTTGGCCATGGGGACTGTCACCGTGGAAATAGAACATGTCATTGAACAACTAGCTCTCTGCCTTTCACAGAATGGAAACTCCCTTCTGGGGGTTTGATTTGGCATTCAAAGGTCTTAAGTTTCTTACCATTTGGAAGCTAGTTAATGCCTTCGGTGCACCACCAAACAGCAACAAGAAGAACAAACAAACAAACAAACAACCAGCCAGCATTTGTCCAATTGTCCTGGTAAAACTGCTAGCATTTGTTGTCCAGCTTGGCTCAGGGAAGGAGAAGGAAAATAAAAGAGAAACACAGCCTCTCGATTTCAGAAGCCATGACGTGTGGGGCACAATTCTCAGGCGGATGGCTGGTGCTGGATTACGAAAAGTCCATCAATATCTCCACTATCCAGATGGAACTAAGGCAATTCAAACCTGCAAAGAGGTTATCAAATTCACTTCTATCTTTTCCAACCCGGTGTCACAGGAAAACTGGAGATCGGGGGGGGGGGGGGGTTGGTCTATTTTATTTTATTTTATTTTATTTTTTAAAGGAAAAAAAAAGTGCCAGGAAGGTGTGTTTCTTAAATGCCTTTCAAACCCTCTACAGGAATAATTTTCCTTTAATATCTTGGTACTCTGATACTTTGACTTTCTTCTCCCTGTCTTCCCCTTCCAGATTGACCTCCCCTCTACAAACCCAAACTAATTCCCCATTTTTCCCAAAGTGTGTCTTTTGTTCTCATGGGCCAGCTGCCCTAGAATGGTGATATCCCACAAAGACATCATCCGTTTATTTATCAAATATTTATAGAGTACCTTCTACGTGCAGGCCCTGCACTAGCTGGTAGAGGTCAACAGTGAAGACGTGAACATGGTCCCTGGCCCCCCAGTGCACACCAGGTGTGATTCTGCTTCTGCTTCACCCATCCGCTCCTCCACAGGAATGCCCACCTCCTGCTCTCTGCTGGCATGGGCCTTAGAACAACCTCGGTATTTGCATAATATCGAGTCATTGTACTACAGCTCAAGGATAACCCCAGTATTCCCTTCTCTTCAAGGAAACCTTTTCTCTGTGTTACTGATTGACTCATGAACCTCACCTCTGAACCTCATCAGTTCTTAGGAGCCTTTAAGTAACGCAGTATTTCATGATAACGCTGCCCTGTCTCACCGGCTCTTGTCTCGGGAATGCCACTTCGTCTCTCCAGCTGGGACACAAAGCTGTTAAAAGAGAGAATGACCTTTACTTCTCCTCTGCCTTCTACGTGGTCTAACCCAGAACTCAGTACATTCTAAGCATGTATTGCCGATGACTGCATCTTTCCAAACCAAATTTAAGAGTAGCGTATTTACATTTTGTGTTAGTTTCCTGTGGCTTCTGTAATAAATGACCACAAACTTGGTGACTTAAAACAACAGGAATGTCTTCTTTCTTAGCTGTGAAGGCCAGAAGTCTGAAAGCAATGTCACTGGGCTAAAACTGAGGTGTCAGTAGGGCCATGCTCCCTTGGGAGGCTCCAGGGGAGAATTTGTTTCTCTCCCCTTCCAGCTTCTGGTGGCTGCCAGCAATCCTTGGCTTGTGGCCACATCATCCAGTCTCAGTTGCTATGGCTCACATTATCTTCCCCTGTTCTATCTGTCAAACCTTCCTCTGCCTCTCTTTGTGAAGACACCTGTCATGGTGTTTAAGGCCCACACAGATATTCCAGGGTAACCTCCACATCTCAAGACCTTTAACTTATTTGCACCTAAAAAGGCCCTTTTTCCATGTAAGGTAACATTTATAGATTCCAAAGATTGAGGTCTGATATCTTTAGAGGCCAGTATTCAGCCTACCACACCCTTAGATTAAGGCCTTTGATTTAATAAAGCTGCAGTAAATAAACAAATAAAATCAATTAAAATCATGAAGAATATTATCTCTCTTATCCAGGAAATTCAAATATCCATAAATAATAAAGAATCAAAAATAATACAAAACAGATACCATAATCTGGCCATAGGGAAAAAAATATTACGTGGTTTAAAATTGCCAAAAGGAGTAACTATTGGGAAAGCAGTAGTTTGAAAGAAGACCAAAGTATTGGTATTATTTTTTATTATGTCCCACAGTTTCAAAAGAAGATTATTTCACAGCAGGACTTCTGGAAAGACCATGAATTCAGTTTAATTTTTTTCCCCCCAGGGAAGTTTCCTTAGTGGCATTCAGCCATAAAACCAATCTTTCCCCACCCAGAACTGCAACTGGAAATGAATATTCATTCTCTTTATTAAAGTAGTGAGACGATTAAGGCCAGGTAGACCACAGGCTGACTGTGTTCAGTGAAGACTGGATCCCAGCCTCACCAGAGAATGACTCAGCCCCTGGGGTTACTGACCACATGTTCAGGAAGCTAGGGTACAATCCCTAAGGAGTTAGAAGGTTCATCCTTTGGAAGGCAGCATCCGAAGGAGACTGCATAAAGTTTGAAGACAGTTTAAAAGAGACTCATGCAGTGAGTAGGGTGAAAAGTAGCAAAGTTCTGGTTGTTAGAGGATGGGGTCATCCTGGATTGAGCCATATTACCATAACTAGACATCCTACAAACCCAGAGGTAGTTGTTTAAGGCCCCTGCTGTGTCTCTATGAAGAGACAAATAGTGAAAAGTGTCAGGTGACAAGAAACTCTTAGATCCAGCATCAACTTTCTCATGAGAAGGTATTGCTGGTCAAGCCAAACCTGGTTGACCTGTTGAAATGCTAACTTAGTTGGCTTAGTAGTCATCATTCCCCCATAGCAGGATTTGGGTATTCTCAGATACTATCTTTAAGATTCTAATGAAAATTCCATTCATGGTCTAGAATAAAATTACAAGTCCCCAGGGGCACCCAACTGCCACACAGCCAATGCAGGTTCCCCCAGCGATCTGATACCTTGACAGACGGTGCCAGGACCACACGGGTCACTAGAGTAGAGCTGGTGGAGGCTGTGGTTACTCTGAATCACCGAGAACAGGGCCTATTAGGGTCTGCACTCTTGTTGATAAGGTAAGGAAGTATATAATACATTGTTAAATAACTCCAACAAGAGCGCTTTCTTTAAAAGTTTTTTTTTAAAGAAATTCTCTTCAGTTAACTGGAAATTATTCTCAGGAAAAACATCTCTCCCAAAGAAGCGAGATCAGAGGCAATTCGGCACTCTCATCCGTGTGACTCACAGCAATTTCCTCCAACTCTTCAAGACCCCGGTGGGTTCCCCCTGGGGACCTCAGTTTAATTCTCATCTCAGTGCAGACTTTAAATCATTTTCACATCATAACATGTCAACTGTTTCTCTCCCTTCTTTGAGCCCAGTCTTGGAGCGAGAAACATAAACATCCTTCATGGAAGCAGTTTTGTTTGTCCAGCCCCTGTCCCCCGGAAAAGTTATGATCAGCAGGAAATGAAAACAACCAGCATTGCTTTTGTTTTCATTGATTTCAGTGACATTTTGAAAATGGAGCACCTAAGCCAAACCAAATCCTGGGCCCCATTCTGACCAAAATCCGAAAACGAGGAACTTCACGCGGAACATTAAAAACTCAATTGTCTCCAGCCACAGCTGAATGAGAAGCTCAGATTAAAACTGGCAACGATTTACTTCCTACAAACATGCTTTGTTCCTGGCTAACCCGTCAGCTCATAAAAAACGCCTCTGTACAAGCAGCTGTCTCATTCAAGACGCTGAACCCTTTCATGGTCATCAATACGAATGTGTTATAGGGAACCCAGTCCAGGACCCTTGCTCTCAAACCCTGGCCCAGAGTGTGGGCCTCCCTGCTTGGATGGCATGCCTTTCTTCTAATCTGATGACTTGCATTTTTAATAAATGGTTATAGAAAAATGCCGCGTTCTTCATGGAATCCCCACATCAGTCTGTTTCCCAGAAGCCTGTTTGTGGAAAAAGCCAGCCCCAGGGGCAAAAACAGAGGAGGTCTCTGAAGTTTCCAGTTCTTAATCCTAGCTCTTGCTCTCAGCTGCTCTGGGCAAATTTATTTAATGTCTTTATATCTTTAAATGTTTCCTTGGTGATATGAGTAACATGTGGTGACCACCCTGAACGAGTTTGCTAGAGTTAAATCAAATCAAAATTATGACAAACCATTTTGCAAATATAAATTAGCTGGAGAATAACCATTAATGGCCTTCCCAATGAGCCAGGAAGTAAACAGATATCACAGCCAAGACGCCTCATTATTTTCTGGATTATTTAGAGAGGTCCTGTCTGCCCAACCTCAACACGAGGACTCAATGTATGAGTCCTAAATATACCATCATATGTACCATGTGACATGCACATGATATGTGTCCTAGAGGACAGACAGTGGCTAAAAATAAGGAGCCCTTTGCCCTCTGTGAGTCTACCTTTGCTCTGATCACCTGGAATGATCTCTTTGCTCTTTTCATCCCATCCTACAAATCTTCTCTGAGAACTTCTTGTGCGCTCTCATTCATTCAAAGCCCAAACTCTACTGCTGTAAACACATTAGCTCTGACCTCATGGAAAGACGATTCCAGGGGCTCGGAAATCATAGACAGAATCCCCAGTTCTGACACGCGTTGTCTGCGTGACCTAGGATCCTTCACTTAACGTCTCTGAGTTCCAGTTTCCTTAGCTAGTAAAATGGGACTAGGAGCGCCCTCCTCCCAATTCCTTTAGAGTTCTTTCCCATCCGGGATCATTCTGCTGTGGGGTTAAGAGATCAATGAAGATCAATGAAACACTGCAGTTGCTCTGGCTAGAAGTGTGTTTAGGGCGGATAGCCAGAGTCTCCAATTCATTTCCGTCAGAGCAGAATACGTAGGAAATGTTTAGCTGAGAAAAAAGACATTCAAGTCATTCTTCTCAGTATACATTATGTAGAAGGTACTACTCCATAGTTGTTATGGGCTGAATTGTTTTCCCCCCAAAATCCAGATGTTGAAATCCTACTCCCCCACCCAGTACTCAAAATGTGACTTGCTCTGGAGATAGGGTCTTTGGAGAAGTACATAAGGTTAAATGAGATCATTAATATGAGCCCTAAGCTGTGTCACTGGTATCCTTATGTTTAAAAAAGGACATTAGGACACAGATACCTACAGAGGAAAGACAATGTGAAGATGGCCATCTACATGCCAAGGAGAGAGTTTTCAGACAAAACCAACCCTGCTGACACCTTGATCTTGGACTTCGAGCCTCCTGGACTCTAAAAAAATAAATTTTTTTCATTTATGTTTAAGCTACCTGGACTGTGGCACTTTGTTGTGGCAGCCCAAGCAAACTGACAGTTATTAGCTCTAATTCTTCGGGAATTATCCACCAGCTGAAATGTGTCCACAATTTACAATGTGTTCGCTGATGATAAACACAAACAAAAGAGACGATTTGTTTAGTTCTTACAATGTTTTCTTACTCCAGTTGGCCCATTTCTCCATTCTTTCCCTTCCATAAGAATATATTTTTTGAAATCATGAGTGATAGGAAAATTATTTCCTGCTTGTATCAGTCAGGATGGGTGAGGTTATGCTGCAACAAACAATCCTAAAGTCATAGGGGTTTTTAACAGTTAAGTTTTATTATTTCTTACACTAAATGAACAGGGGTTCTGCTCTATGCTTCCTCACTCATCTCAGATATTTTACCAACTGGAGGGTTAACAGTTGCTGTGTCATTTGGAAGAAAACACAGAAATTTCTCGTTGGCTCTCACAGCCTTCTACCCAGAAGTGACACAAATCACTTTCACTCATTCTTCGTGGCTCCGAATAAGTTACCTGGCCATGCTATCTTCAAGGAGTGGGGCAGCACAAACCTAGGTGCAGGAGAAGTACCAGAATATTAATGAGCAGGACCATCTGCTGCCACAGCGCTTTGGGGTAAGGATAACAAAATTCTTACCACAATGGAACCAGCAGTGGTGGAGAAGTCCCATGGATTTAGAGGGACAAAAGTCCTACCCACAGGTGACATACCTTAGTTTGACCTTCTATACATGAAACTCAAGAAAGAAGACGGACTTTGGAATTAAACCAACTTCCTGAATTTAAGCTAATAGCTTTAGGCTCCTCTGAGTCTATGTTTATTCATCTACAACTTTTCTCATACTATTTCTATGGGGATTAAGTTAAATTACATTTGTCAAGTACCCTCCACAGTGTCTAAAAATGTACTAGATGCTTTTCCCTGTATCTACGGCATCTTTGAAACTGATATTCAGAGTGACTTTTTCTTTTTTTTTTTTTTCTTTTTTGCCCAATTTCTTGTATGACTCCACGACACTCAGCTGTTTCACCTGGCCCCACCCAGGGCTTGGCCTTGCCGAAACCACCTTCCAGAGACTCTTCTTACTTCTAAGACATTTAGCCTGCCTGGACAGGTACCCTTGTCAGCAAACTACATTCTCTAATACATATTCTCTGTCTTCTCTCCTCTCTCTGTCAAGTCCTGTGCTGACCTCAGGCCTCCAAACCATAGGCTGGAAAATGAGGTCAAACGAGGGTAACACATGAGATGAGGGTGACATTGATCCATTTGTTCTCGCCAGCGTTCTTGACGTTAGAAGTGTCTCCTTTACGCACAGGGAAAGCAAGCCCCGAGGAAAGCAAATATGTCTTCTAGATGACTCACACCATCTTCCACTCTCTCCCTCCAGTTTCCCTGGATTGGAGGAGGAAGACGAAGAGGAGTAGCAGCAGACCTCCCACCTACTCACCCCTCCCTCCCTCCCACTGCAAAGTGAATCAGAGACTCTTGGGGCAAACATCTGGGTAATCTGAATAATTAACCCCTTTTTAATTGAGGCAGCAGGGTAAGACTGGCCAGGTCAGGCGCTTAACCAGCCTCCTTCCTCTGGGTTAAACTTGCACCCTGTCTCCCCTTTGACTTTTCACCATCAGCACTTGGTCCCTGGGGCACTAATGGGGCAAACTGGCTCGTGCTCTTCCCTGCTGTGGATGCCACACCCATGCTCCCCTGCTGAGGTCTGAAAGCATGTAGTGTAGTTGATGGATGTGATAGGCTTGTGTGTGTATTGGCTCTGATTAAAGAACAAGGTCAAGAGCTCTCCTGCTTTATTAAAATTTAGACGTATCCTGGGGCCATTGAGTAAAGCTGAATTAAAGCAAAAAAGAAAATCATTAAACAATTTTGACGTTCCTTTCCAACTGAAAGCTGCTGAAATTGTCACAACTGTCTATACAACACCATGCATTTGTATCATCCTTTACAACTTAGAAAACACTTTTAATACGTTTTCATTTGATCTCACTAACAATGGAACACAGTTTTCCTCACATTATTGATGAAAAACTGCGTTTTGGGGAAGTAAGTGATACAATGTGCTCAAAGTGTCACAGCTATTAAGTGACAGAGCTGGAACTTCAGCACAGGTCTTCTAAAACACAACTCTGTGTCTGTGACACATAACAAGAATTGGGATTCAAATATGGAGGTCCAAGAAACACCTGTGCTATACCAGACACAGTAGTAAGTGTTTTCACATATGCAACCTGACATAAACTTCACAGCAAACCTGCAATGATCATAGGACTGCAAAATACTTGCATTTATCCAACTATGTGTGTATGGTGTGAAGGGGACTGTGGAAAAGGTAGGTGGTGGTAACAAATGTGTCCAAAGAGACAAAGATAATTAGGTGAACGTTTATTATTCCCATTCAACATATGGGAAAAAAAGAAGTTGGGGGAAAAAAAAGAAATCAGTATGAGGTCGCCAAACTGATGGCTTTTTAAAATTCGATGTCAACAGCATTCTGTTAAACTTACCACTGCTTTTAGAATTTGCATTTTAGTCTTTTGCACTGTCTGCTGTTCCTGACAAATTTGGAACTGATCAGAGCTGCCTTAAAATGCCCATAGGTTTGCTAGAATATTGGTATTTTCTGTAACCAAAATACCCTATAATTATGAATACATATTGCCTGGAACTCTTAGGGAAAAAAGAAAAAGAAAAAGGAGGTTGCAAGAGGAGATGAGAAGAGCTAATGGGAATTTTAGGTAAAGCTAAAAGTCAAATTTAATATTATTTCACAGTGTCACACAGATGGACTGAAGGATGGATGGGTGGCAAATCCACTGCCAACCACGAGCCTGCCGGGGGCATTTTCTCCTCCAAAAGCACTGATTCACATTCACCAACACCTGGCTAAGCTCTTTTGAATCCTAACATCAGTGCTTTTAGTAAAAGGAGGTGATAAAAGGTAACCCAAGAAAGACATGAAAATGACTGAAGCACAAATGCAAAAAATCCCAATGGGCACTGCCACACACGTGAATGATTACGGCAAAATAGCCCAAGTCTGCTGGAGTTAATTTCCTGCCAACTAAAGGAGCAGCCTAATCATGCTTCTTGTCAGAGATTTTTCCAGATGCAAGAACTAAAGACAGGCCCGAGTCAGAAGAACAATGAAGCAGGTAAAAACATGTATTGAGCAAAGACAGAGACCCATTCTTGTGATTGGCAAGCCACTGGTCACGGTTCAGCAACACGGAGATGGTCCCATCCCCTCTGTGACTCACACGATTCTCTTCCAGAAAGACCACATTGCCAGGAGGTGAGTAGGTAGCTCAGATAACTGTGGGGTCCTGTCTGCCACCAGGGCTCTTGTTTCCTTAGGGATCACATTTCCCCCTATCAGAGGAGGGTTTCCATATGACACAGCCAAACAGCCCAGTCTTTAACATCTTGGGCAAATTAAGGGGGATTCTGAGAAGCAAGTACAGGAAATTAAGATTCTGGTAGAGCTGGATGGATTTTTCTGAGAGGGGACTAAAAATATAATAGCTAACTTGCTACTGTCACAGAACTAAGTCTTTGCCTGCCTCATCTCCATCAGTCATCATAACAACCCCGCAAGGTAGGTACGATTATCATGCCCATCTCAAAAGTGAGGAAACACACACAGAGAGGTTAAGTAACTTGGCCAAGCCCACACAGCTCATAATGGCAGAGCCAGAATTCAAACCCAGATGTGTCTGGCACCAGATCCTTCACTTATTTTATTCACTACTTTATAATGCCTGTCCTTAGAGGAAGACCTGGGGAGACACAGGCATGAAGGTGCTTTTTAAAAATAGTGCTTTGATTTTATAATGTAAATTTGCCTAATTATAACTAATCTTATATTCTAGTATTCATCTTCCTCACAAATCATAAAGGTTCTTCATCTGTCAAGACTTCTTAAAATATTCCCATCTCATCCCAGAAAGAAAAAAGGAGTTCAGTTTTCAGGTTCATTTGCTTGGCATCTAGGGGTTAGCAAGTAATTCACTCACTTCAGCAAATCTCGGAAGCCCACTCTCCTTCAAACCCACGTAGGGTGATATGAATGTCAACTGTTGCTCAAGTAATTGTACACCTTGAATGATTTTATCTACATGAAACCAACAATATGACAGTTCACAAGCAAGTCATAGTTTTCAGTTACTAAAAAGTGTTGTAAAGCACTTCAAGAATCAATTTGAGCCCTGGGCTTAACTTTATGCAGTTAAATGTAAGGAGTCTAGCTCCAGCAACACTTCATCCTGGGCCAGAGGCTGGAAAACTTTTTCTGTGAAGGTCAGATAGTAAATATGTTTGGCTTTGTGGGTCAGATGATCTATGTCACAAGTACTCAACTTTGCCACTGTTGCAAAAAAAGAAGCCATAGACAATGTGCAAACGAGGGGAATGGCTGGGTTCCAATAAAACTTTATCTACAAAAACAGGTAGCAGGCTGTATCTGGCTCACAGACTATAGGTTGCCTCCCTCCCAATTCCTGTCCCTGACCAAAAAATTTGACATCCCCACTCATCCCAGCCTGCTGTTCTGATGCCCCAGCTAAAGATCGTGGAAGGCTTTTTAAAGTCACAGAAGATCTATGAATAGCAGGTAATTACTGTAGTGCTGCCAAATACATCCCAAATTAACATGAACTGCCAAAGAGACAGATTTAACGAACACGAGGACCTCCAAATAGAAAACCCTGCAGTTACCTTCCTGCTTGCCCCTGTCCTTCTCTTTCCATGGTTCTTATCACAATAGAGTAAAGAGGTGTGTATTTGATTATTTGGGGTTTTAACTTTTATGCCAAATCCTCCACCTAACAGTAAGGGATATTTTATGTTTTTCATTCATGGAAACAAAACTCTTAATGAAGATGTTTTGTTTTGATTCACTTTTAGTTACAGGTCATCCAGCAAGAAAGCAGACACTGCTACAGCATCACAGGCCATCATCCTAGTTTTGGGTCTCCGGTGAAGGACAGGGAAGAGACTTGGGCCGTGCCCTTTCCTCCCACAGCATCGTGCCTTCCCCTAGGATCTGCTTCATTCAGAGCCTTTGGAAATTGTAAACAGAAAGAGAAGAAATTACAAATAGTGGGGCGAATGAAATAGACATGATACCACAACTTTTAACTCTAAAAATTCTTTTTTTTCCTCTCTCCCTGTTTGTCCATATTTCTTGAAGACAGAGAGAGGCTAGAAATTTCTGCTAGAAATCTGCCGTTTAAGCAAGAAGGAAGGAGACGCTTCATGCTAAGTGTGGTGACCTCCGTGTCTGGACTGGCTACCTCCTCGATCCACAAGGACTCCCAGTTTCTTAGACTTTAGAGTTAAGTCAGCCCAGGAAGAGATGGCTGTTTTCAGACTGTTTCTACAGATCTCCTCCTTCATTTACATTTATTTTGCCTGCTTGTCAGTTTCAGTAAACACTTTAATTAATTATATATTTTAAAGTGCTCGATCATGTGCCGTATAGCGAAAGGGTACAATTTTTTAAATCAATGAGAGGAAAAAACTCACTTACCGGGTTCATCAGCTAGAACATCTGGTGTTTCACATATAAAAGGGGGGGGGGGTGGGACAGAGGTTCTCCAAATCAGGAATTCTATAAACTTTGCCTAGAAAGGGTTCTGCCTTGCAATGAGATTTGTTGTGAAAGCCCCCAAATGTGTAAGAAGGAGTCTAGGTCAAGCATGGAGACCTCAAGACAGTAGGAGAATGTGACTGGCCACCCCCCAAAAGCAGCAGAACCAAGGATATCAATTACATGTCAGCTCATCACATGGAGAAAAAAGTAGGGGCCACTGCCGTCCTTGGGTTATTGAGAGAAGCAAGCTAGGAAAAGCAAAAAAAGCAAAACACATGTGCCAGGGTTACAGCCAAGTTGATCAGTCCTGGTCTCCTACACACAGATGGGTCTGGGTATCTAGTAGGCTGAGGCTTTTACTCTGAGGCAGAGAGAAGATGTGGGCATTCCAGCTTTCTGGAGAGGAGAAGCTTATGGAAGGAGGAGTGGGCGAGCTACCCCAGCTGCTCAACCCAGCACCCTGCACACGGGTTCTTGCCTGGTGATCACACAGCAGCTATAGCGTAAATAACAACAGTGGCAGGTGGCAAGCAGAGGATAAAAATAAGACTTGCAGTAGCTACCATTTACTCAGCACCTACTCTGGTGACAGGTCTCCTGCTGGGCACTTTTACATGTATTATCTTTATTCCCCATCATCTGTGAGATAAATGATACTATCCTTATTATACAGTTGAAAAAAATAAATCAAGAATTTTTTTAAAATCCTAGTGCAGGGCCTTACATAGTTTTTAAAAAAAAAAAGAGTCAGGATTTGAATCTAGGTGTTTGTGAAGCCAAGGTTTAGGTGGACACATCCCTAGTTCTCAGGTTTGCCCTTGCTTCAGAGAATCGAGAAGTTGCTTGAATCCCAAGTTACCTACCAGCAGTGATGACAGCTGCCCACAACACCACTACAGATCATTCTCAGTAAAGCCTTCACATCTCCCCTGCGACTTCACATCTCCTGCTGCTGGGGGAACCGTATGCATCACTTTTGTCTCCAGATCCCTCACAAGTACTTCCCAATGACAGGATCTGAGACACTACGGCAAGGGATTCTGGAAACGTAGTTCCCAGGTCTCTAGCCCTGTGATAGAAAGCAAGCACAGAAGGGAGCAGGGATGATTCTGTATAGTCACAGATGGGCCCTGCAAGAATCTGCAATTAGGGAAAATATGTGGAGTACTTACAACCCACTACAGATAACTCCCCAGAGGGGCTGAGAAGCGTATTGAGAGGCTACATGTTAACAGTGGGATCCAATCCACAGAGTAGATGTTTTGGCCACAATTTTGCACTCCGACTACATTCTCCAGCTCTCGGGATCTGGTGAGATACTTTCTTGCAGATTCAAATCTTGAACAGCCTCCAGAAGAAAAGTAGAATGTTGCAAAAGTCACCAGTCACTTCCCAGCCCTTTCTATTCTAACCAGAGTCCATTTTGAGATGTCCGTGCACCACAGTGTTAATTAACTATACAGGAACGCTGGGCTCTGTTTTCCACTCTCAATGAAAATTCTTACTTGCTGGCTGCCCTACATCTCTGCGCACATTAATGTCTTCAGGAAAGGCTTTAATTTTAAAAGGTGAATTGGCTGGACTGTCTTAAGACTAAATTGGGGTAATTTTTAACTTAATTTCAGTTACCAAGGTTATATTCTTATTCCCTATTTCCTGAGAATAATTACTTTCAATTCTTATAACCCTTTCTTACCTCCATGTTTCTAAAATAGTCTACTTACATGGCTGTTTCTTGATTTTTTTCAATTTAGATGTTATCTGTTGACACCATACTATTGAAAATGAGAAATTTGTTTTCATGTAATGCAACACCCATGCACAAATACACACATACACACACACACAACTTTTGCTTTGCCACTCATCTTCCCAATAGACTTTTCGAGAGTTAAATTGGTACTCGGTATTATCATGATTACACAATATTTATTCACAGCTGCATCATGTAGTTTTCTATATTTCCTTTCTTGTAAACTTTGTTTTTCTTAGAATTAGTCATTGTTTTCCCCCTTGCTTAGTTTTTCAGTAATCTCTAATTCATCTGCAAATTCTCTACCAAAAAAAAAATATATATATATATATATATATATAACCTCTTTTTAATAGATTGAACACCTCTCTCTGTTTTACATTTTCTTAGAAACATCCTTGCCTCTTCAGAGCTTCCACTCTTCTGTTCCAATATAGAATGACTGCTCTCTGGGCTTGCTGCCCACTAACATTCTGAGATCACCTGTCACCACCAACCAGGGAATTGGACACTATATCTCATGAGATGATCTCAGGCAGTGCCCTCAAATCTCTCCCTCTCCCCATGATACCAGGTGGTGGTGGAGGTGGTGGTGGTGATGGTTACATTTCCCTCCTTTGAGCCAAGTGCTATATTTAGCTTCCCCTCCATATCACAACTCCTTCCTTCCCTTTCTAGATAATCCCACGTGTGTCTCCGGCATGTGAAAGTAGGAGGCTGGTGCATTCCAGAGCCAGAGAGTTTCCCAGTGTCCCTGTGGTCAGTCTGCCTAAGTGGGAAATAATGGAGAGATACCAAAATACAAATGCGTGGGAAGGGTTTCCAAGAAGTTATCCAGACCATTTCTGGAAATAGATGATAACATTATTTCCTTAAACACAGGATGCCACAAAGAGAGCAAGAGATTACAATAAATGGTGCAATGTAAAACTTCATTGCAAAACGCCAGTGTTTTCCTCCTTTTTAACCCAATTGTGCTTTGTGCTAAGTGTTGTCACCAGGGGCCTGTGAGTGAGTTCTGCATAGGCTCAGTGCCCAAAGGCTTTTTCCAAATCCATTTTCCAAAATCATTTATCAGGCCATTGCTCCATAGAGTACAGACTTCGGCCACCTTCCTCAAATCCAAATACTGGATAATAACTAAACTACTCTAAAAGTTTGGTTAGCTGAAGCGAAAATAAAAGCAATATTTTACCATGTAATCCATGGAGAATGCAAAATGCAACTGATTTAGACCTTGAGTGAGCACCATTTCTCTCCAATGCACACAGAATATAGCAATGTTCACCACTCTGTAAATGTTAACTATAAATGTGTGTATGCATGTATATATACACACATATATATTAGTATGAATTTTAATATTAGTCTGAATATTTTAATTACTAAACACTCTAATAAATGATATTTCTTTCCTACTAAGAGTAAAGTAGAAATAAATTTCTATGATTAGGACCCTTCTCCACTTTAAAAGAATCATATAAATCAGTACAAACAATGTTTACTTTTGGAGTACTTTTTAAAATTGAAGATTAATCTACATACAGTAAAATACCTAAATATTTAGTATACGGCATGGCGATCCCTTACGTTACTGTTATTCAGATTAAATACAGAATATCTTCATCAGCCAGGAATTTCCCTCATGTCTCTATGCCTGTTTGGTGCATTTTTAATGGTGAACATACTTCACTCTTTACATATTGATAACTTTCTACTAATAAGAATATTGGACTAAGCAGAAACGTGACCATGCCAGGGAGAAAAGAAACTCACATTTATCAAGCAAACGCAATTTGCCAAGCACTTTGACATATCACACTAATCCTGTTAGGCAGGTGTAGTTATCTCCACTGAGGCAAAGAAACAGCTTGGGATCTGAGAGTTTAAGGGACTTTCCTGTGTCTTACAGACCATAAGCAACTCAGAAATCTTTTTTCTTTTTCCATTTAATCATACTGTCAGTTAATACAACTTACTATACTTTGCAACTAATGAGAGGCTTTGGGGGTGTTTGTTTTAGCCAGCTCTTACTTATTTATGCCCAACAAAGAAACATGTAAAGAATAAATGAAATCCTCAGAAAATAACAATTCAAAAAATGCTTTTCTATTAGATAATCTTAAAATAGCTTTAGCTATTAATTTTCCTTAAAAATAGCTTGAGAATAGAAGAAAAAGAGATAATGTCCATGTTCTAACTATGCTTTAAAAACAAAAAGCCTTGCTTTTTAATGTCCTTGAAATGGCCACATTTGTCCTTGGTTCAGATCAAGTTCAAGGCCAGGAATAAAGGAGCAGTGTTGACTAGACTCCTTAAACTACCTGCAGGTCACCTGATCACAGGGCCCAGGAACCATCTGGCCAGGTCATAAGAGTAGTGATTTGGGGGTACCATGGAGAGCGGTCCTCGGGGCCAGTTCTTGTGACCTCACAGCTTTATGGCCGACTGTCCCAGTTTTCCTGCGACTGCTGCAGTTTCAGCACTGGGAGTCTGGTATCCCAGGAAATCCCTCAGCCCCAGGCAAACAGAGCTGGCTGGTCAACCTATTGCACTGCCCCCACTTGTCAAAGTACCTTAAACATAATATTGTTTTGGTCTTTGGGATTCCAAAGGATGACTGAGAAACTTAATAAGATCATAAATGCAAATTATATCGATCTGTTCACCAAAAAAAGTGAAAAAAAAATACTAGAATACATATGAAAAAATAAATAAATGTTTTAAAGTATGGGAGGATTATAGCTCAGTAGCAGAGCATATGCTTAGCATGCACAAGGTCCTGAGTTTAATCCCCAGTACCTCCATTTAAGAAAAAAAAAGGAAAAAGAATAGATGTGCATTTGCTTTGCACAGATATGGAATCACCAGAAGGTGAATGTGGAGGTGTCATCTCACTGCTTCCAGAGAGGGAGCTCGGTGCTGGCTGGCGAGGGCAGGGGTGATCTCCCACTACATGCCCTTTCAGAGCCATGTGAATGAAATGGGTGCATTTGCATGATTACACTAATTCAGTGTTGCTGTGCTCCTCAGCCAGCTTTGAGGGGCTGTAGTGATGGGAGGTAGGAAAGTAATGGAGATGACTGTAGACCCCCTCCACCTGCTTAGACCAGCTTTGTATTTTAGCCATTGTAGATTTTGAGGTCCCTCACAAGATGTCACTTAAATAATAGGTTTTATGATTTCACTCTGAAAGCCTGAAAACCATAGTATTGATCTCTTTACTTACTGTGTGTAAATAGCAACCCTCTCTGAACAATCCTTTACAGAAGAGGGACACGAAGGGAAGAAGGTGCCAAGTCAAAGGCATACGGTTTAAATCTGGGGACCACACGTGCTCTCTGTGTGACCATGTACACGTTTCTTTATACCTTCTGATTTTTTGTTTGTTTAAAAATAATGTGTGTGCATACGTGTGTGTGTATGTGTGTGTAATATTAGCTCAAAGGATTTTTGTGAGGATAAATGTTATAGTACTTATAAAAGTAATCAGTACTGAACTAGTATGCAGCAAATACTCGATGACTGGCTAATCTGAAACTGAGTCAAGATGTTAAAAAGCACCTAATGCAGTTGAAGAATTCAGGCCCCATGAATGTTTCCACAATGGCCCTCCTGCCCCCACCCAAGCTCAGTGTCAACTCCAGACCACACAGAGCATTACAGAGCGAAGGGTCAGATCTTCTGGATGCCAGGGTTAGAGCCAACTCCAGGCTTACTCCATTCTGAGGACTGTAGCTTTGGAGTTGTCCTCTAGGCACAGAACCAGCAGAGAGGTCATGTGGCAAAGAAGAAGGTGAGTGCGTGTGAGAGGAGGGGAGCATGAAGAGGCGGAGGTGGCGGGCAGCGGTCCTCAGGAATCAGCCTGCTGGCTGGAGCCAGGTTGGCTCTCGATAAGATAGAACACACTGGGGGTCAGCATCCTTTCTGGGGCCAGTGTTGAAGAGAAGCAGCAAGCAGCGTTGGAAGGGGACCAAGAGAAGGAGGGACTGAGGAAGGGAGGATGCAGGAAGGTGATGGCAGAGATGAAGAAAATGGTTGAGGTTGAGGAGACCCTGCCCCAGAAACACGGACAGAAAGTAAAAAAGAGGAGCTTTTATTATTATCATTTTCAGTAAACCACATTTACTGATGCTTAAAACACACACACACATGCACACAGAGAAAACTGCTATACTTTAGATTCCCATGCTAATGAAAGTCATCTTTGATGCTCACAGTTATTACCTGCTTCTAATACCTGCCTGCCTGGAAGAGCCGCCCCACCACAGCAGCCGAGGAGCCCCACCACAGCAGCCCCACCTGAGAAGCCCTCCACACAGCCTCTCGGCAGCCATCTGGGCCACTCAGTGGCTCTGGTCCCCATTCCCAGTCTGAAACAAGAACTCTACCTTCTCAGCAACTCCAATGTCACCAACCAGTTGGCGAAGATTTAGAGGCCTTGTCAAGTCAGCTATAAGGAAACGTTAACCAAATTCAGTAGAAACTCTCTTAATCAACTTTTAGCTCCACTTCACCAGTCTATCTGGATTTTAACCAACACTAGGGATGATCATGTAGTTTATTACCCTTGAACGACCTCTTGAATAATGAAAAGGGAGCTCTTAATAGTTAAGCTAGGACAGTAGGTACAAACTATGATATGTGGTTACACCTAACAATCTGTGTCCTTCTTTAAAACCACTGACCAGTAATCAAACATAGACTTTTCCAGCAGCCCCTGCACTTCTGTGCCCATCAGCTGAGCTATAAAGAATTACCTGTCTTTGATCCCAGACATGTTTATGCCGATTGTATTTGTCATTAGAATTACGTGGAGTAAATATTATGTAATCTGATACTGTATAAACGTAAAAAGGACTCACAGCGAAAAAAAATGTGACAATGAATATATGCATGTTCATGTATAACTGAAAAATTGTGCTCTACACTGGAATTTGACACAACATTGTAAAATGATTATAACTCAATAAAAAAATGTTAAAAAATAAAAGGAAAAGGTTGTTCCTGTAAAAATTTAGTTCAGTGTCTCATAAAAACTCAAAAATGAGTTGCTTTAAAAATTGCTCTTCATATAGGTGTGGGTAAAACAATTGTCGAAAGTAGGAAGAAAAATATATGAAAACTCTAGACAGAGACTATAGTCAGTTTACTTTACAAGTGTTTTTAAGACCTTGTTCCACTTTAAAGAAGTTGAAATTGGATGTGGTAAACGATGCATAAGAGTGGTTTATATAGGAACGAGGACATGGAACTCCAAACAATGAACTCATAGCAAGGAAAAGTGGGGACTTACAGTAAAATATAATCCATGCATTGTAAGCTTAAATGAAAAAGCTTAAGATCCATAGATATTTATAGATCTTCATTTTAATTCCCAGCTTTAGCAGACTTCATCAATTAACCCACCAACCTCTGGTCCCCACCTTGACCCTTGCCAAAATTACAGCAGGGCCTCTGTCTTCATATGGTAAGAGTCTTATCGTAAGAGGTATCTTGCCAACACAAGATGTTTCATATCACACCTCAAAATTTTTTCAAGGCAAACTTATTGATCACATTTTATTTATGTGATGAATCTTACAGAGGAAGGTTTTCCTTCAGACTGAAAAAAAAGACCTGGGGAAATAAAACTGAAAACACCTGCTTTTCTACAAACAATGCTTCTGGGCAATGTAAATGTATATAAGCGTTCACTTAACCATAACTTCCTATCATAAACAAATTATGGCACAATAAGCAATTTTTATAGAAAATGAAAGTGGAAACTACATTGGTACGTCTTTTATCGCAAATTCCCGCCAAAACAGACATAATTAACAGGAGGAGAAAGTACTCACCATTGACAAATAAAGGAGGGGTAAAAATATATATGGAGGTCATTGTTATTGAAAACAAATGCAAAGTTAGCAATTTAGCTGAGGTGTGTGAGGTTGAGGGTCGGAGGTACGAAGGAGAAAAGCAGAAGTCAGTGTGTGATGAAGTAAAAGGAATGTGACAGTCCTTCTTACTCTGATTCTTATTAGAGAAATCACTTAGTTATCAGAGAGTTAAGTCTACCTCTGTTCACAGCACCATTAGAAGGATGTAAAGAAAATAATAAAAAATAGACATAACACCTACATGTGTGTATATCAGGCACTATTCAAAGTGCTTTATACTCATGAATTCCTATAAGAAAAAAGCAAGGGGGTAAAAGAGGAGTAAGAGAGAGTATCAAAGGAACAGAAATTGGGTCCTGTGAGGATATGGGTCCTCAGAAGGCCAGATAAAGAGATAACAGTCATGTTATGACAAAAGAGATCTCAGCTGAACATAAGGGAGGAATTATTTGGTTATAAAGCCGATCAAACACTGGAAAAAAGAGTTCTGGGGGGAGGGCTGTGACTCCGAAAGGTCACTTGCCTAGGGAAGGAGCCTGGGTACCAGGAAGCCAGGAGAGGGCCAAAGGGATTGACAGGCTAAGTCCAAGCTGGATACGCCCCAACCCTAGAAGGAAAGCCATTGCCAAACTGCCAAACCTAGGGGCCACAGTGAGAAGCCTGCCAGGTCCTGGAAGCTGAGTCGTGTGCCATGAAATGGGGCAGAGCTGACTAGAAGAGCCTACGAGAAGGCAGGTCTGAAAACACCAGCTACACAATGTGCTGATTTCAGCAGATTGTCTGCTGCTCTGCTCCTTTTCAACCACGTTGTGTTTATTGTAAAGTAGTTCTGCTTGTGAATTGTTACCTGACCCTGAGACTCTTCCGGGAAAATGTGTTAGGCTAAATGAGTAAGTAATTCCTCTAAATCATTTATTTATCTTCTCTCATCTCAAAGCCAGGTTTAGACAAGGTGATCACAGTGTATCTACAAATTTCAGGGTTCAGTGAAAAATGTGGAAGACATGAAAGAAAAGAGGATGGGACCAAGGAAGGCAATTAGAACTTTTAATTGGCATTGATATAAATCTATTTTTGAGTTTTCATGTGAGTGACTCATCTAAAAATGGAAATAAATGAGAGCTCGACAGTTAACCTGTTACAGTGGTCCTAAAACAGTCACCCAAGGCAGAGTAGCTACATCAGAACCACCTGAGAAGCCTTTTTCAAAATATATTCCCAGCTATCTCCCCCAAAACTACTAAATCAGAAGCTCCATGGGCTACTAGCACAGTATTGTTGGCTGGTTCCATCTGATTCAGGTATTTCCCAACAATTAAAAAAAAAAAATTTAACTCAGGACATGATGAGGAAAATGAGACAATCTTTATTTAAGGAAATACAATCCCCTGTGATGAACGTAATTGGATACATGTAACTTACTTATATAGTTAACTATATGTGTACAGCAAAACATAAATAATTGTAAGTATAAATGCCCTCTCCTCCAGAACACTAGGGAAACCTTTAGCCAGGACCACTTAGAAGAGAAGCCCTGCCCTTGTCCAACTCCAAATCTGCATCTTCTTTCATCATTTTCTCATATACAGGTAGGTCCTTTTTGGCTGTTTCCTATTGTCAGTGCTAATATGCTCATCATAAAGAACTCTTTCCTTTTTGTGCCTGCAATCACTCAAAGTCCATTACCTAATATACAGGTTTTCTTCCAATTAAGATGCCAACTATATTACTATTTCTGTCTGTACTCCTAATTGCTTTTGTACAAGCTCCTATAACCAAAGAAATGTCTAAAGGTACAACCCTCTCATATGACCTCTTTTGAATGGAACTGTGTTTTTTGCGCAGGGCTTCCAATCTTTCCAGTCACAAGCAAAAAGAAGGGAAAGGAAGGGAAGAGAAAAAGGGAAAATGAAAGAAAAGAAAAAAGAAGAAATCACTTCTGAATTGAGCATTTAACTTTCATACTTCTAGCCCCTTTCTTTATATTGCATGTGTCCCAATGGGCTATAAACGGTTCCTTTATCTTGCATTTATCACACTGTATTATAAATTTGTGCTCAATTCTTTATCTCTTACCATGAGTTTTAAAAACTCTGGGAAGTCAGGGAGCATCTGCATTGCCTTTGTTGAATCACTTATAACTAGCTTGGTGCCTGGCTCCTTCAAATGATTTATAAATATTTACTGAATCAATGGATAAATGGATCGATGGATAAATGGTTGCTTCCTGCTGTAACCACCATATTTTCCTGATGAAAGTACTACCTGTCATTGCACCGCAAGAGAACAGAGATGGTATTACAATTCATTTGTGTGTCTGGAGTACAAATGTTTGAAGAATGCCTGACAAACCTAAGGCAGAGTTGATCAAGCCATGTGATTCACTGCTTTGTTGTTCAATATCTTCTACAAGTGTTGCATAAGCTTGTATGTTATCTGAACCAAATCAGAAGATTCAGCAGACATTCTCTGAGCATGAATAGTTTTGCTTGTGAAACAGTCGAATATCCAAACATTCCCAAGTTTCCAAATTGTATACAGACTAAATAATTGGCAATCAGAAATTGTCCTTGTTAGTGAGATTAGTGCTTGGAGAGTCCCAACTCATACACTATTAAATCCAAGAAACAAATTCTACGTTCATTTACCAGAGCCATGGTTTCCTTACGGCATCATCTGAGATGAGTCAGGAGCGAAAAGGTCATCGGTGTCAGAAATGTAATCACTGATTTCCTGCACAATTGAAAGCTAGAAATAGGATTTGGAAATTGAGATTTACCACCCAAATACTCCTTCCTTCATCTCACTCCCCTGTAATGCACCCTGTCAAGCAAAGTTTGGTAACTCAGGCAGATTTATGAAAAGCAAGATTTTCTTGCTTTCACTTTCAAATATAAAGTAGTCAGCTATAGGAAATATAGCATGAGTCACAATTAGGTAAACATCCTATTGTTAGTAGATCAACAAACACAGATCAGTTATATACCTGTAAAGACAACCTGAAAGAATATGAAGTGCAGGTTAAGAAATAAAAATTAGAGTTAACATCTATTGAGCATTTGCTGTTTGCCAAGCTTTCAGGTATCTATAGTCAACCCTTGAACTAAGTGTGGGGAAAATTTGTGCTCAGTTAGAGATTGCAATTAGAGATCAGAGTTTGAGCCCTAATTCTGTTTCGTCCAAACTGTTTCAGCTTCCTGCCCTTAGATAAATCATTTTATCAATTCCTTTGTTTTTGAGGCAAAGATAACAGTACTGGGATATCGACTGTGTGGTCGGTCAGTGCCCCTGACCCCAGCGTGGTTCAAGGGTCAACTGTAGATAGAATATCTTATTGAATCTCCATGGTATTCTAGGAGGTAGATCCTATTATTATCTCTACTTTGTAGATAAGGAAACTAGCATCCATGGAAGTTAAATAACTTACCCAAGATTACATAAAAGATGGGACCTAGATTCAATTCCAAACAGATGAAAAGGTAAAAATCCAAGCTAAGCATTTAACAGCTGAGTTAAGAAGCAGAGAAGTAAGTGAACACCTCTGAAGGTTCTTTTGGAATTAATGGAGTATGGAATACATGTAGGACTTTCAGTTTCCAGGAGTGCAAACAGAAGAGGGGACTATCCCATAGTGGAGGGTATGTGTGGGAATACAACCAACCTGAAGCACAATCAGGAAAGAAACCAGAGTGCAGAACAATAATATTATCTGTCTCTCTGAAGGCCTATTCCAGAGAAGTTGTCTGGTTTTTCACTTCCTGTCAAGGGTCACTTTTATAACCTTCTGTAGTCCTTGGAAGCTCAGAAGAGGCGCACTTTTTAATACCTCATGAGCTCCTAAAAAGAGACAGCTACTTTTTACGCTTGGGTGTAACAAAAATCACTCAACAAAGGTAGATCTTTCTCTTACGATTCATTCACTACCCAGAAGCCACCAACTTACTAGAATCTCTATTATTTCCATTAACACTGGAAACAAGTGTTCAGGAAACACAAGGCCTAATCTCCTCTCTGATAGTCCCTCACAGGTGAACTTATGTTCCAACAGCCCTCAGCCTGCAGGGAGGGCAATTCAGTTTGTAGCTGGATGTAGCCAGTATCTGTTATCCATCCCACCAAGCTCACTTAAGGGGCGGCACATAGTAATGTACCTACAATTTTTCTTTGGTCCTCAAATGCTTAGCCTTGATTTTCCCCATGGGACTGTGTACCAGGCACAGATTAGACAGTTGTAGTAATACTTCTAGATAGATTTCTTAACAACAGGATGCTCCCAGCAAGCAATCTTTGTATATTATTGGGTCAGAATTCAGTTCCAGCTCCCAGGTCTCAACCTCAATTTGCTCAGAAACTTCCCATCACAGTTCTGAGGGGCAGACCCAGCTTTTGTGGTCAATGGCCCAAGTCAGGATCTAAAGCAGGAACTTGGAGCCAGAAGGTCAAGGCCAGAAAAGCAGAGCAAGTAGAGGATGTGGAATAAATTGATCAGTTTCTATAATGGTTAATTTTTTTGTGCTTACTTGACTGGGCCACAGGGTGACCACAGGGCCAAGTATTTTCTGGGTGTTTCTGTGAGGGCGTTTTTGGATGAGAGTAACATTTAAATTAGCAGACTGAGTAAAGCAGATTGCCTTCCTTAATGTGGGTGGGCCTCATCCAATCAACGGAAGGTCTAAAAAAGAGCAAAAAGGCTGACCCTCTCCCAGTTAAGAGGGAGAATTCACATAAGAGAATTCTCCTGTCTTCCAACATGGTTGAAACATTGGCTCTTTCTGGATCTCAAGCTTGCCGGCCTTATGACTGGTACTATACCACAGGCTCTCCTGGTTTTCATGTCTTTGGACTGGGATGGAACTAAGCCATCAGTTTTCTTCAGTCTCCATCTGCTGACTCACCCTGCTGATCTTGGGACTTGCCTACCTCCATAATCACATGAGCCAATTCTTAATAATAAATCTTTTTAGATAGAGAGAGAGGGACAGCTATATAGATATGGAATATGAAATACATACAACATCCAATACCATAAGATACATATGTTCTGTTGGTTCTGCTTTTCTGGAGAACCCTGACTAGTACACTTCCCTTGCATTTCAGCCTCTCATGACCCATGATCACACCTTTCGACCTCATCACTGGATCTGGAACTCAGCACCCCATTCTGACCTCAACTTCCTATCCCTTCAGCTCCCCGAGTCCTTTACACCCACCACACCCTCTCTGTGACTCACTGAGACCTCCCATCCTTGACCTACATCTTTTAATTAACCCCTTTCTATACTCACTTCCTGCCCCACCTGCCGAAGCTTCAGGTCCATCACGCGGCACCTGTGTCACTATCCTCAACTCCCTGGCCCAGAGTCAGCCACGTTTGCCTGACAAAACCCAAATTTTGGAGCCATTACACTGCCTGCTTACCTTTTCCATATTTAGAGCCTGCTCAGCACTGCTGGAGAAAATCTGAAAACCACATCTACGGATGCCTCTACAAATTTTGACTTTCCTGAAAACACTTTCTCTGGTTTCTCCTTCTCTATGCCTGGCCACACATTCTCATTCTCTGATTGGGGCTCTTGTCTCACCTGCCCTGGGCGTCCGTGTTCCAGCCTCTTCTCTGTATGTATTTTTCCTGATGATCTCATCCGCCCCCTTTAACCTTCACCTGTATCCTGACTACTCACTGATAGGTCATTTTCTTTTTTCCCATGTTTGTATCTTTATACACCCTGCTCCCCCTACCTGGACCACCCTAATGTCTTCAATGTGTGCAAAACAAATACACAGATAAACACCTGGAGAATGCCTACTCTTTCTTCAAGACTTAGCTCACGTTTTTTTAAATGACTCAGGTCAGGCAATACCTCCTACAGAAAACCATCCTTGACACCTGACTCCCCTCTTCAGTGTCTTTCCTATGGTCACTTGTTAGCTAACATCTACTGCTGTGGCCTTCTCAACATCCTTTCCCTTAATAACAACTTCTCCTCACCCCTGTCTCCTTTGGAAAATGGCTCCTCTTCCACTAACCTTTCTGTGTGAGTCTAAAGTGAATACAACCACCTTTTGCTGCCCTCCAGCCACATTATCTAGATCCAAGATATTACAGTAACTCATGGCCCTAGTAATAGAGGTTGGTCCAAGAAATGGAGCTATGAAGCAAGCTTAGCCAATAAGAATCCTTGCCTTGGACTGTTCTACCTGGGGCTAGCAGGGAGGGTTTCTTGTGTCTGGGGTCATGAATGTAGAAGGATGTGGCACAGAGGTTATTTATAATCACATTCTCTACTCAATTCTAACTAAAGAATCCTGCTATATCCTTAGAATACACTGGGCTTCCCTCTGTCAAAGCCCATTGTATCACTGATTGGAGTTATCTATTTAGCAGGTGCTCTACAAATGTTTGTTGAGTGACTCTCTCGTGTTTGGCTGTGCATAATCTCTAAAGGGAATATTGAAAATTGAGTACAGACAAATCCCATCTCTAGCCACATTTGATGTTATGACACATCTTGCTACAATTTGACAACAGAGACAGATTCATGTTGGTTATCTGAAGCTTTAGAGGAAAGAATCATCCTTCACACATATCTTGAGGGGAGAATGTATAAGTCTGTCTACATTTTGAAACCTAAAAGGCTGAAAACAAAGCTATACTTGGCCAGAGCTCAAATCTTTCCTTTAATGTGAAAAACTTTTTTGCCCATGACCTTTATAGAGTTAAAAATGGTAGAAGCCATTTGAGGAAAGCAAAAGAAGGATTTGTTTGTTTGTTTGTTTATAGAGAAGAGAAAAGAAAATAACGATTTAGTTAAGCCAGAAAATAACTTATGTGAAATGAAAAATACAGGCCCCAAACCTTGTTTAGCCATTGGGTTGCCAAGAAAATAACGACCCTGTTGTGTGGCCCCCTTCTCTACAGCCAGATCTATAAATTAGAGATAATATTATGTGTTCTGGCTGGTCTCACTGGAGCTTAATGAGATTACTTCTAGGAAACACTTTGACTTCAAAAAGAAGTCATATGAAAATTCAAAGAACTTTTATTATAAAAGGTTTCCATTTGATTAAAAAGCCCTGGATGCCTCCCTTGTGAGTCACGCATATTTCCCACTTACTTTCTATGTGTCTCTATTATCAGCATTAAATATTTATTTTAGCTCTATTGAAGTCAAAACTTATTCTCCCAGCTCTCAGCCCAAGGTGAAGTCTAATGACTATTTAGTTTTTATGATGATTTTTAAAATTTGCATTAATAATAGAAGAATCTAATGTTAAATTGAAGGTTATTAAAATTGGCCTCCTTTCAAAGTAACTGGATGTTGAAAAAATCTTTTCTCTTCTTTTTTTACCATATCTTTCCTTAATTGCGTGAGAATATGGTAACACTTAATTATTATTTAGACTTTCAATAGCACATTTACATAGACAGCAAAGACTTGAGGTTGTAGCATAGTAGAAGCAGTCATGATTTACTGCCTTTTCAGCATCCACTTGGATGTCTAATGTACACCTCAAACTTAACAGGTCCCCAAAATACAACTAATATTCACCCCTCCCCACCCTGTTCTTCCTGTAATCTTGCCAACTCACATTCAGTCTGACACCACATCTTGTCTACACTCCTCTCAAAATATCCCCCAAAATATGCCCCCACCCTGGTCCTACTTGCTGGGCAGAGCAAGTGGGGAACCCAGCCTCCTCCAAGGTGAGGTTCAGTATCCTTGAGCAGGTCTCCTTGGTGTCTGCAATGGGAGGAGTGGAAGAGAAATTCTCACCAACAGCAAGGGAGGAAAAGAGAATTCTGTGGCTGCCAGAGGAGAAGGGAGTAGGGCAGCCTATTTGTGTATAAGGAGCATCGTCTGAGCTAAGAAGGGAGGGGTTATTACCTAAATCATTCTGTAGACAGAGCCCCTCAAAAGCTGAGGCTATATGTAATCTATCTTCGTATTCTCAGAATCGACCTACTACGTGCCTGACACATACAAGGGATTCCACTGGTTGCTGGATGACAGAACAACCAGTCTTTCTATCACAGGACAGAGAAAGGGAATGGTTCCCAGTCCAATCATAAATTAGCGGCCTCAAAACTTCCCTAGGAAACTGTGATGTGAAATTGAACACGTTGGGGCAGCAGCCTAATTTGCAATGTCAGAATCACAGACATTATTGTTCTTCTTTAAATTATCCTAGTAGAAGGAAGGGGAAACAATGAAAATTTTAAATCTAATGCCTGTCTGTATTTTAGCAGTTTTAAGAAGTAGAAAGAAATCAAACCCCAACTAGGAGCAGGTAAAACAACTGAAAACGCACAGGTGTGGATGGAACTGTTTTACAGCATTGTTTCTCCCAGACATGTATTTTTTTTTTTTATGCAATGATTTTAGCAAGGGTTGGAGAACTATTATTTGTTCGATGAAGAATATGTAATTAAACCCATCGTTCTGAAAGAAAAGCTTTGTGAGTACTTTTTTTTTTTTTTAATCTTCCAAGGCTGGGCTGGTAATTTTTTCCTGTCTCACACCTACTCAAAACCCAGGGGATTTGTCCTTGATGCCTGCCATGAATATAATTACAGTACAGTTCTCTAGTGTATAGTTCAACCACAGCAGACAACTATTGATTTCTGTTTAAATTGGAATACACATAATTTTCCCTAGTCTGGGAATTGTTAAAACACTTTAACATTCTAGAGCCTCCTGTTTTGCATATGGTAACATTGCGGGTGATGGTTGTTTTGCTTTGTGTTTTTTAATTCTCCTTTTTCCTTTCTGTCCCTCAAGAACTGAGATAAGCTGTTTCTGAGCAGGAAAGCTCCACTGACTTGTTCCGACAAATTCTCATTCAATTTCACACTGGGTCACACACAATCATAAGAAGGACGTGCCCATGTCTGTGGGGAGAATGGGAGGGTTGAAGCTGATTGCACAGAAAGCTCTCTTTCTCTCTTTCTCTCTCTCTCTCTCTCTCTCTCTCTCTCTCTCTCTCTCTCTCTCTCTCTCTCTCTCTCCCTGTCTTTTTGCTTTTACAGGGACTTGGCTGAAGCCCACTTTCTTCTCTTTCATAACTTCTTGGTACAAAGTCTTATTTAATGGCCTCAAAAGATTTTTTTTCACACATTTTTCTTGCAGTAGCAGTAGCAATAACACAAAGTGTCCGTTCCCTTCTTGTTTACACACAACACTCTTTGACTGCTAAGAGACCATATTTTAATGAAAAGGGCAAAGTAGGCAAATGAGAAGACCTCAGGATGGTATTGGCTCTGCCACGGTCCTGGGGAAGTCATATACCTTCTCTGGGCTCAGCTTTTCTCTCTACAGAAAGGGCAGTAAGCATTAGTGGTTTTCAAATTGTGCACCATGAAACTTTGGGGTGTAGAGACTGGAGAACATGGGTCTATAGGACCCATTCCCACCACCACACGTCATTAGCCACAACAGGTCAGTTACCCGTTTATATACTGAATTTCCACATAAGATTTTCCTTAGAGAAAGGGTTTCATAGCTCTATAAGTTTGAAAATAGAAAAAAATGTGTTTCCCAATTCTCACCTTCCATGATTCTGCAACTTTCCTCTCTGACAATATACGGCCTCAGTTTCCCATGGTGTGTGTGTTCATTAAAGCAGACCACTGGACAAAATGGTAAACTGGTTCATGCATGATGGTTTTCATCAGTATAATCACCTACACCATCAAAAGCATGAATTTACTAAGCACTCATCCATGCGCAGTGTCACTGGGTTACTTACTAGCACAAGCAAAGCTGACGAGCTCCATTTTCAATTTGAGAGATTGAATGATTGTACAGATTTTGACAAAGAGGAATCTTGATAATTCTGCCTGTGTAATATAACTATGAAGTAGCAGAAGCAGAACTGAAAATAGACAATGAGTTTGAAAACGCTATTGTAACGCAAACCAGTCAAAAAGCAATTAAACAGTCTTATCTGAAACCACTGTCTACAGGGGATATTTAAGTCTTCCTTGCAGAACCAAACAGAAAAGTATCAGGGCTTTATAAAAATAAGTAACCAGATTTCAGCATCCATTCCAGGTGGGAAGTGACTCTTCCCAGGAAAAAGAGTCTAAATACCTACTACTCATTACCACAAGCATAGGAAAGAACACTGATCTTTAAGAACGTAGACTATGAATTCCAAAGAGGAAGCAGCAGCTGGGGTAGAAAGGGAAATAGACTTCAGAGTGGTAAAACAGAGATCTGCAGCACTGCATAGCCACAATCCACAATCAGAATCTGCAATTCACATTGGAAGAGAGCAAAGGCTCTCATGGAAATTAGCTAATGGTAACCAAGTACTTAAAATGCACTTTGAGAAATACCTGAGCCAAGACTAAGACTTAGCAATAAAGATCATAAAGCAAGCAGAGGATCTCTTAGACTAGATCACAAAGAATAAAAAGACCATTTTACCTTAGACATACCAGTTGGTATTATCACTAGGTCCTCTTTGAGAAGAAATCAGATGTCAATACTGGAATTAGCACAAACTATTTTTATACCATTATCCACCTACTTTGTTTAATAAACATTACTGCTAAGGCTAGAATTCAGTTTTTAAAAAATTAAGAAGCTATAAGGAATAAATGTCCATCTACCCCCACTTTTCCCCTCATCTATTTTCCTCTTAATTTTTCTATTTTGTGAGTTGGTTTGGCTGACAAATTGAGAATTCAATTCTCCTCTTTAGAGTTTTCAGATTCAGCACAATTCTTGATCTGTTGACATTTCCCAAAACAAAAAGCTCAAATGCCTCAAAACTGGGATAGAATGTGAAAAGATGCCCCCTGCCAAAAAGAAACAGCATAGGTATTCAAGTTCAGATCACTTCGAATGTTTTAATTGAGTGCTTTAGAATTCTGATAACATTATATACAACGACAAATAATATAGTTGGATTGCTTCTCAAATGTCTCAGAAAAACCTAAGTAGTGACCGCATAGTTATCTGAAATAATCATTTTCATGAGAGTTAAAAAAAAATGTACACCGCATAGCTTTCAGTACCATAGTATAGCCACCTACTAAGAGACTCACATGGTGAAAGAAAAGTCACCTATAAAGAAGGGAGAACATGGGTACCAGTACGGCAGTTCTTTGGCTCCTGGAACCAATTAAAGAACATCCTATGGGGTCCATTTAAATCTAAAGTCACTTGGGATAGTTGTTACTACAGTTTGCCAAATATTTCTGGTTTACTCTATTGCCCAGACATAGGATAGGACTGCCTTTTCTAGCCTCCTTATGTTATGTGGAGCCATATGACTAGTTATGGTCAATAACATGTGAGCAGAGGGAAATAAAGTCACTTCCAAGAAGGAGCATTTAATTGATAACGCAAGACTTTTAAGACCTCTCTTGTCCCTCTGACACAATGTCCAGAAATGTTAGTGATGGAGACTGCTTGATCTATCCAGGTCCTGGAGTGACTGATGAACAAGAACCCCACCCCAGGTGTGGACACACAATGAACATACAGCACAAGAGAGAAGTACACCTTTGTTGTTTAGGCTGCTGAGACTTGGGGATTGTTTGTTACCGAAGCACAACTTAGCCTATCCTAAGTAATACAATGCTCCATAGAGTTAGATCTCCTCAGTTCAGGAGGAGTATGTGTGACAATGGACTACAAAAAGAGACTCCAAGAACCAACCCAATCATCACTGGGAATCCTCCAAATCAAGGATTATGCTAGATCTCTCGGAGGGTTTCACATTATTTAAACTGCCTCGTCGGGATGTGTTTACTTCCTGTCTTCTTTCCCCACAATGTTTTGGACAATAGATTCAACTACCAGAATAAAACAACAAATCCTGCAAAGTGCCTTGAGAAACTTTAAAGGTTTTCATAGCTTCCACAGAATAGAAAGTTTGACAAGTTAATTCCCTTTTCAGTACTAAAAATTGACATATCACATGAGAACATCTTAACGTAGGATATCTTTCCTCACAAAACATTTATTTCAGACTGTTCACAGCAGACTATTCAACAATTATTTTGAACAAGAATTCTTAAAGCTAGTGCTCATATTTTGATGGGAAGGTGAAGTCCTTTCCTTTTCTGTCCATATTCCCTGTCCATGTAGCAGAGCACGGAGTTGTCATGACAATCACTTCAAACAGCAAATGTCCTCCTCATTTCACCACAACCTTGGAAGATTTGGGATTTTTACCCACATTTCCCCCAGATTTATGATTTCAAGTTATTTCAAAGAACTTTAAGTTGAGTGTATTTTCTTTTAGAGAAAAAACAAGAAACAAACAAAAAAAAAACCTCTTCTAGCATACTAGAAGCCATCAAAGTACAAAGTTTGACAGAAATCATTATTAACAGAAAGCCACAAGAAAAACAAAATAAAATAAGAAATGCTGAAACATTATTTTTATTTCTACCCCTCCACTTTTTTTAAACTGATAGAGTGAACAGCAACATCTTAAGCAAGGTAGTCAAGTAAACCTCTTACCTCCAGCAACCATGAGCTTCAAAACCTGTCCTCTAAATAGAGCCATTGGATTAGGATTTTATATTTAGCTTTTGTTCCCCTCCAGTCTCTTTGCATGGTACTAATATGTTTTTTTAAATGCCTAAAACCTTTCTTAGTACCTAAGAATTCCCCTAGATTTCATGAATTAATGCAAATGGTAATCACAAGAGCAAATGAGTAATTGGTAACACAAGCACCCATCTGTGAGTGCAATTAACTGCCTTGAGCAAGTAATTGCTTGTTTTTACAAGAGCCTACTTAGAAATCTCAGCTTAAGCATGTATTTTTTGAGTAATTCTGCCAATAACAGAGAAAAACTTTTACTTGGGCCAAATACTTTTAAACAAGCAGCCAAGCAACCAATAATTTTTCGTCATAAAAAGATCAGACCTAGAAGCCACTCGCACAGTCATTGATTCCAGAACAGTCTCACAATTCCAGACACACACTCTCAGGGCATTTCCCAAGCAGAGCAGGCCATTTGTTCAGGAAAGCCCAGCACAGCTAATCCTCCTGATAATTGCTCTCTGTCCAAGCACCTTTAGGAGATTTCTGAAACTTTTGGTAATTTTCTGATTAATCCATTAAACAAATATTTGCTAAACACCTCCCACTTATAAAGTCTTCTGTTCTAAGCTTCTTATGTTTGTGCAGATTATAAAAATACATGAGAATGTAGTATTTTTCTCTTAAGGAACTTACAATCAGGAAATAGAAGACTTGAAGCTAATTGTCCAAAGTACAAGTAGCTTTTTCATTCAAGGGGTGAAGGTGTAGCTGTTACCTTACCAAGGCACACCTGCCTGGCAAAACCAGCATGTGCTTTGGGTAAAAGTCACAACCGCAACAGAAAGCGTCTTTGGATCTGAGCCTTCACCAAGCTGTGTCCCTGGCCCCCTACTCCTCCAAACCAACCAGCTCTCCTTCTCTTCGCAAGGTGACCCAGTCTCCTTCACAGTCCTCAACAGTTCTCTTTAGCAGCTACTGACTGCATTCCCCTCACCTGCTGCCAAAAGCCTAAATCCAGAGCAGCTCTTGGTCCTGTGCCAAGCTGCTACTACCTTGCTATTGCCAAATGCCCTGTTGTTCCTCTCATCACTGCTCCTTGCCTTTAAGTACCACCCATACGTGGACAACTCCCAAATTAAGACTTTCAGCACTAACTTCCCCAGAATCCCACGCTTATCTATCTAACCACCTTGTCAGTATCACCACTTAGGTACCTAATAGTCATGTCAGACTATGTTTCCTAAATCAGAACCCATCCTGCTCTTCAGACCAATTCCCTACCACAATGACGGGAAACCTCAAACCTTGTAGCCATCCGTGCCTCCTCTCTTTCTCCCCTACCAGTCATTTAACCCACCAGCTAATCGTTTTCCTCTCACATCAGAGATCCAGACTCCCCCACTTCTCACACCCACATCACGTCCACCCTGGTCCAAGCTGCCACTGCCTCTTGCTGGATTACTGCTGTCGCCTCCCAACTGGGCTTCCTGCTCCCACTCTGACCCCTCCAGAGTTATTCTCTCACTCCATCATCAGAGTGGTCCTTTTAAAAGTCATATTATGTCACTCTTCTGATCAAAACCCTCAAATGGCTTCCAACTCAGAGTCAAAGCAGAATTCAAGAATCTACCAGATCCTTTGTAATCTGTCCCACAACTCCATCTTTCTTTGATCATATCCTACACCACCCCCACCCCCAGTCACTGTGATGCAGCAAACCTGGCTTGCTAATGGCTCCTTGCGTATACTAAGTGAACACCTGTTCTCACTCCTCGAGGTGCCCTTCTGCACCTGTCTACGTAGCTCATTTCCACACTTCTTTCAAGGTCCCTTGTAGAGAGCTTGAGCTTCAAGGCAATACAATTCCTGCCCACTGCCCACTGCCCACTACCACACCTCTCATCTCCTTATCCTGCTTTCGTTTTATTTATAACCCTTCATCCCTATGATACACATTTATTACCTACCTCCTGTATTAGAAAGCAAGCTCTAGGAGGGCTGAAGTTTTGTTCTGCTAAGCTTTCTAGCATCTCAGTGCTGTCACATAACTCCATGTGTGAATGAACGAGTGAATGAATGAATGAACAAATGAACATGCATAGGTTGGAAGAGGCTCCTCTCCCCATCAGGAATATGATTCTTATAAAGCTTTCAGAAGAGTGGCCTTGCTTTCTCAGGTTTTCTCCCTCTCTTGTGGAAAAAAAAAAAAAAAATTGGAACTCTGTCTCCCAGGTTGACACAACTTGGAGATTTACTCTCAAAAACAGTGAGCCAGCATCCTAAGATGTAGTCCAGGCTCCTCAGATCTCTTCCCTGAGGCTGAACTCCTTGCCTTTAAAGGAAACTTCCCAAGAAGTGAAGGGAGCTCATTCTTTGAGTCTTAACCCCATTGTTCTGCTGTTCAAATTTCAGTTGCCATCCTCTCCCTGTTCTCTCCCAGGTCAACTGTCAGGTCTTGATGGTGATAAGACTCCTGATCAGCCCAAATCTCCTGCCTTAGGAACCTCAGTACACACATGAGAAGACAGAATTTTTAAAAAGAAAACTCTTCCACTCAACCTCACACTTACCCAACAACAAATTCAAGACGCAACAGCTCAATGAATACTGAGCTCAGAATTTCAGATACTCAGCTTCCTCGCTAGCAAAATGAAGCACCATCTTCCTCATTAAGTAATGAAAGATGCTAAGAAGGTGTGACTATGTGATTGGAAGAAATAAAAAGGGGTAAAATTTTCAAAATTCAACCACTTTTTAAAAAAGAATACAATTGAAAAGGAAACTCTCTCAGATGCTGAGGGATTTTTTTTTAACTCATGAATATGTATGTTAAATAGACTAGGCTTGGCCAAAGTCAGGGTACCATTCTTAAAAATTTAACTTGATTTATTCTACCATTTCTAGGATGGGAAAGTTTGAACCATTATCAAACTTCAGCAAATACTGAATGAAGTAAGTATATGCCTTTCAAAAATGTCTCTCGCATTTAAGTTAATAAGCTTACTTTTAAAATTATGACTCAGAAGTTTAATTGGATAAGCATGTTATGATATATTTTCAAATTCCTTACCAGTAAAATAGTCTTCTATATTTTTAAGATAGTTCAAGTAGATCCAGAGCACAATCCTACTGTTCAACAAGATTCAACGACAAAAAATCTAAAGATAGGATGAATTATTAACATAAAAATTTCTCTTCTAGAGTTTAAATACTGGCCCTCAGCATGAAAAAAAAAATGTGAATTTTTTTCTTACCATAAAACTTTCTCAAAATGGGAAAACAAAGCTATGTAGGAAGAAAAAGAAGCAGGAAACAATAGAAGGTCCTTTTGCAATAAATAATGCTATGCTTTCTGCTTCTATGATAGAAAATCAGATAGTTGCAATAAAAGCATTATTACATGGGGTGCTGTGAGCAGTCAAATCACAGATTTTTCCCTCGAGTTCCAGCTTTACAAAAAGGACATTAAATAAAGTGCCATATGTTCACATTTTCATTTTAATTACCTCTTTAAAATGCTAGGATTTTTGAGCCACATGGGACTCCTGTACATTTTCAATCACATAGGACTCAATATTTTAAATCATTAAATTCTCATTACACCTCCTGCAGTTCATACGCTACCCTATCTACATGTAACATGATGTGTTTGAGTAACTTGCCTGACATCAATCTAAGTAGTAAAAAAGCAAAAATGACACCTGCACCAGCAATTCTGCATGCCAGCTGAGTGACCTTGGAATTGAGACTTCTGTAGCTTCCTATAAAAGGAGAAAGCTGGTCCAGAAGATCACAGATCTCTTCTAGCCCTAATTGTCAGTGATTCTCTGTTCTTGATTCTAGGCTTGAACTTTTTAATCTCTCTATTGTGTTTCAAGACTCAAAATTCAACATCATTCGTTCTCTCTAAAAGGCATCTTAAGGATAAGCCCTTTGAGTTTTCTATCAACCAAAACAAACAAACAAACCCATTCATATAAGTGCTTATTTCTTTCACAATTTTTTAGAGGAATCTTTTGATATCAGTGAAAATGGACATTCTCTCTGCCCACACTACCCAATAACCTATAGTATAACCCAACTGTTGCAAATTAAATGTTTGTGTCCAGCCTCCCCCGCAAATTCATATGTTGAATTCTTAACCATCAATGTGGCAGCACTAGGCGGCGGGTGGGGTCTTTAAGAAGATGACAGCCATCTGCAAACCAGGAAGCTGGCCCTCCCCAGACACCATATCTGCCCACCAGATCTTAGTCTCCTCAGCCTCAGAACTTTGAGAAACGTCTGTTGCTCAAGCCACTCACTCTGTGGTAATTTGTAACAGCCCAAGCTGACCAAGACACCTCCCATTCTGCAAATCAGGGAGCCTTCTTTTTCACCTCTCAGCTTTTGTTGAGCTACATATTTTCATTTTTCTCATCTTTTCTCCATTGTGTGTTTTCCTACACTTTTATAATTTCCTTCACCCTTCAAATTGCTCATTTCTTAAAAGCCTTGAGGGGCACAGTAAGATATACTGTTTGAGTGGAAAACTACATTTTTCTTCCTGCATGCTAGGAATCTCTTTTTCAATCCCAATGTAGGGGAATGTGGTTGTTTTGTTTTAATTAATCACATTCAGCTATATTACTGCCCTTTAGCTTTATTTCAACATCTCCAACTTTTTCTGATTACTTTTGCTTATAATTAGGAGTTAACTATTCTCCATTTTCATAGTTGCATTTTCCTCCAGAGGTAAAATAACTTATATCCAATGGTGGAACAAGGATCTGGCTGCTAGTGCCCTGTTATGAACAAAATTACATCCCCCTAAAATTCATATGTTGAAGCCCTGGCCCTCCAGTACCACAGAATGTGACTATATTTAGAGATAGGGCCTTTAACAGGATGATTAAGGTTGAATGAGATCATTAGGGTGGGCCCTCTTCAGTATGACTGGTGTCTTTATAAGAAGAGGAAATTTGGACACAGACACACACAGAGGGAAGACCGTGTGAAGACACTGGGAGAAGCTGGCCATCTACATGCAAGGAGAGGGACCTCAGAGGAAACCAACCCTATCAACACCTCGATCTCAGACTCCTAAATTCTAAGACTATGAGAAAATACATTTCTGTTGTTTAAGCCAGTCTGTGGTAATTGTGATAGTAGCCTTAGAAAACCCATACAGGCCCGTCTCCTTGGAGACCTTGGAGAAGAAAACTGCATTGCTACTGGGCCACCCATACCCCTGCTACTGGAAGGAAGGGTAAGGTGGTATGCGTGCCCCATCTGAGCACACACAGACCACACCAGTGGCCAACACAGTATTCATTTCAATGGCCCATCCAGTGGGCCAACATGCCTTGCCCCATTGATACAGGAGAACAGATTTATGGCTTTCACAAGAAGAGAAGAAGCTTCCTACATAGATTCAACCAGATCTTCAGTGTTTCCCTTCATTCTCTTCTTTATACTCAAAGAAACATTAACAGCCTATGAAATCCCAGATAGGCAACTAAACAAAGACTTTCCTGAAGAGAAATGGGACCCAATTTACTCTGGCCAAATTTCCCCTTATCTTACCCCCAGTGGCCATTCTACTGAATGTTTCCCCAAAGTTTATGTTCTAGCCATCCAGCTCAGTAATAGCCCAAAGGAAATAAGCCCCTTTTTCAGAGGAGCCTAATACTTGAACCTGATATCAATACCAGAATATTCCTAAGGAGAAAGGATTACTCATCAGATTTTCAGTAAACAGTTTAATATTTTGGCCTCTTCACTTTTCTATTCATTCACTTCTTCAGGAAACATTAATGGAGCATCTGGTATATGCAAGGCTCTGCATGGAGGCCAGGGCTACAAACAACAATAAATCATCAACATACTAAAAAAACCATAAAGAGCCCACCAGGAATCTAGATCATGAAGATTCTAAGAGTGAGAAATTACAGAATTCAGGATTTTAAGGTTCCCAAAGACCAGATGCCTTATTTGTCAAGGAAATTTGTAAAGTTTAGATCAAAACAAACATATCACATTGATTGGGCAGATAATTCAGATGTGAGTACAAACTATAGTCATGGGCTGCCTCAGAAAGAGAGAAGATACAGAGATCTCTTTCCTTCCGCCTTCCGCCCTCCCGCCCTCCCTCCCTGACAACTGTGC
Source organism: Camelus ferus (assembly GCF_009834535.1). Classification (NCBI taxonomy): domain Eukaryota; kingdom Metazoa; phylum Chordata; class Mammalia; order Artiodactyla; family Camelidae; genus Camelus; species Camelus ferus. The sequence continues at coordinate 61,099,326 of NC_045707.1, read as the reverse complement.
TGATCTGTTCCTTTGCAACTTCCCGAAACAGACACCACTTTACTTTCCTATAATGCAGACAGATTACATTTTTAAATATACTTCCATTTTTTGAAACTTCTAATGCCATGTCATCCTTGTTACTTTCTTTGAAACAGTTTCCACCAGGCAGAGGGAATAAATAAATACGTTGCGCTGTGAGCAGTTCCTCTCTGTTGTCTGGGAAAAGGGGAACGGAGGTGGCAGTGGCAGCTTCGATGGCGGGGGCACGGCCCCAGGGGAACAGTGCTGCTTTTTCATGCAGCGCTGTGAGAGAATGGTGCAGACCGCTACAGGAAGGGGGACGTTCCTGAACCCACTCAAGAGAGCGCCTCAAGGGCAGTGGTGTTCTCTCTGCAGGCACGTGATCAGGAACAAAGGCATCTTTCTTCATCTCTTTCTGCTGCACTGGTTTGCTTTTTATTCCTTATGAGCAGCTGAGAAAGACCATGAGCAGCCCTTTTAATCAGCTGTAGAAGAGATGAAAGGTTTCAGAAAAGAGAAGCTGTCATTTCTGAGAATGGTTTATTCACATTGTAGAATAATCTTTAAAGAAAAGAACTGTACGGGGCTGATCTTTTAATTATAGAGGAATAAATACATCTGTGAAATCCACCAATTTCACTTTGGATTAAATACTCTCTCGTTGAAAAGCCAGATATTCAGTAAACAAAGTACTCAATTTGAAAAGGGCTTCTCTCCCTAACATACAGCTTCAAGCTCACCCGCTTCCCCACTCCACCCCCAAATTCCAATCACTATTTGAGAAACAGCAGAAAGAAAAACACATAACATCTCAGAGACTGGGTTTGGGGGGCCTTAGTTATGTTCCATTTGCTACCAAGCAAGGTCTGGATTCTCAAAAAGTCAGATCAACTATCAATTATCTGCAAATAATATTATGATCACACTGTCTTATAGGGTATATTTTTTAATTTATTCAACAATCCCAACACATTTTCATCCCACGAGTCTTATCCCAGGTCTGGCCAAAGAACACAAGTAAGAATCATATCTAAGTTTTTGGTGTGCCTCTACAGCACTGATAATGGACACAGATATTCAAAACACAACCACTGACCTGAAATGACACCATGCACAATTCGGGGAATGCCACCAACCAAAAATGTTAAATCAGAACTTCTTCTAGTTCCTTTAAGGCAAACAAGCAAAGAAACAGTGTCTATCAGGCTGAATTTGCTAATTCATATTTTATGAGGTTCCTCTTACTAAGACAGCCTAGAAGCAACTCTCCCATTCATACACAAGTGGACCAAGGGCTTGCTGAAGCCATTTTCCCTTTTCTGCTATTTCTGGATCTTAAGTCAAGTCTCTTCCCTGGGGAGTTCAGAGACTTTTGAAAGTTCCCATTTCAGGAGATCCTATTTCTATTTGAAGTTGTCTCTCTCCCAGGGGGAAAAAAGGGGGAGAATAGCTAAAGGAAGAGAAGACCTATATCTTCTTAAGAACTATTTCTTTTCTGTCAATGTTTTCGTAATTTTTCATAATTGGCATCCTTCTCTAAAGGGAGGATATTTACGCAATATTTTACTGCACCTTCTTTAACACTGCAATCCACAGAGACACTTTAATACATGATGTTTGGACAGATGGCTTCCTAAAGGTAGGTAGATTCTTCCCATTATTTAGCAAGTTCTGATTCTGAAGCATTCTCATTTTCATTTATTGGCATCAGCTAACATGTACTTCCAAAGGTTGGTGCCAAGTTTTGGTTCCTCCTGTTTGCAAAATCATCTGTTCCTCAACTGTTCCTGGGGTAGGGAGGGTCCAAGTGCTCAGAGCAATATTTCCGTGTCAGTACACCTTGTGCTGAGTGTCTCTTCTGTCCGCATTGTTCATTATTCTCAAATGCATCCCTGAGCATTCAGGACCCAGGCTCCAGGAACCACCATCTCTTTAAAACAATCTCCAAGGGGGGAGGGTATAGTTCAGTGGTAGAGCGCATGCTTAGTATGCAAGAGGTACTGGGTTCAATCCACAGTACCTCCATTAAATAAATAAATAAATAAATAAATAAATAAATAAATAAATAAATAAATAAATAAATAAATAAATAAATATAAATTGTGTGTGTGTGTATATATATACATACACATACATACACACATATATAAACCTAATTCTCCCCCCTAAAAAAAAAATATTTTAAGGGAGGTTTAAGAAAACATTTTTTTAACTAAAAAAAAAAATTTCCTAACCAGGTTCCAGACAGGTTTTCATCCAGTTTCTTCTTAAATTGTCTTCAAAAAAGTTTTACAGACTAACTCACCCAATTTTAATTAAATAAGGAGAGGAAGAAGAGGAGATAGTATCAAGAAATGTTCTCTTTGTGAGAGGAAAGCATAATTATCTTACATGTTGTTAACTTTTGTTTCTTCTGCACTTCATAAAGCCAAGGGGCTGGTCAGGGAGACTCAGAGGCCAACTCTTGGCCAATACAGTCCTCTGTTCACAGAAGAGGTGGTGCTGGCTCATAGTCCCTGACTCATCCCCTCAATCTCCATTCCTCTGTTCTTACCACTGCCCTGTTGCCAGGTAATGACCTACACTGACCTCTCAGGCTGGCAGAAGTCTCCTGAGATGGAATGGATGCCACTGGCGTGGGGAACCCTTGAGAAAGACCTGTTCGCAGTCAACATTGCACCCACCCTTAATAACATGTTCTCACATTGTATTGTCTACATTTGTTTGTGATCGTGTTTTCCCCTCTTAGTAGGTCACCTCCATAAGGGGATGTCACCTCCTTAAGGGAAGGACTATGTTTCATTGATCATGTTTGCCCAGGGCATCACATATGGTAGATGCTCAATGAATAATTGTTCATCTTCACTTATTGTTGCTTCTTTACAGGGTCATCAGGAACTCAGCTGGGGGACTTGAAACAAAGGGAAGGAGCTCAACAAATCTCACTCGCACTAACAGCGTTTGATAAAATAAGGCAATAGGAGAGTGTCTTCTGAAATCCTCAAAGGAAGAAAACCCTGAAACAGGCTGGGGAGAAGGAGGAAGAGTAGAAGAGAGGGGAAATCACAGCCCAGATGCCAGGAATTACAGGGAAATATCTTAGAGAGTATTGGCCTAAGACAACACCAGACATCCAAACGCCATCCTAAAGCATTGAGCCGTGAAGAATAGACTTCACTATTGAGGGCCGCCCTTCCTCCACACACACCCCCGACTCCACCCTCCATCTGGGGACCCCCCAGGGGATGAATGGATACCAGCTCTCAGCCTCAGTCTCCTTGCTTTCCTTGTGTCTTGGTGAGTCTGCTTCTCTTCCCCTTCTTTATATAACCTCTTAGACATGCGTGCTTTGATCTTGATAGGGTCTTTCCTTGTCCACCACTCTTCCCTCCTTTGAAAGATAACCTATCACTCAGAATGGCCTCTTACCCCTTCAGCAGCCCCACAATCACTACGTCTGCAGTGGAGACTTAGATCCACCCTGTCTCTTTACCCCGCTGCCTGCAGGCATTAAGCAGGCCTAATCTTTACTGACCAGCGATGCTTGAGTAACTGATTTAAATAACCTAGATTTTAGTCTCTAGCTTGTAAGGAATTTCATGGAAGATCCCAGACCCTTCCTGGCCACTGGCTGCCATGATGAATAGCTAGGTTTATTCCTCTGTTGCCTCTATCTGCATTACATCGATTTGGTGTGTTCTGGGGATAAGGCAAAATAAAAATATAACAACAACAACAAAAAAAAAAACTTGTACAACCCTGAGGCTGTCTTAAAATGAGAGTCACTGTTGGAAGAACTACAGCATAAGGTATGATGCTGTGGCATTAGCAGGTCTTAGATTTGAATCTCAGTTCTACTGCAAGACGAGCAAGTTGCTGCCCTGCTCTGAGTCTGTTTTCTTATCTCTAAAAGACAACATTACCATCTTGCTCAAAGGGTTGCCAAGGGCTTTTAAGCACTCTGTTCTACCTCCAGTCCCAGAATTGCTCCTGGTGCTTCCTTATCTCAGTCAGATCCAGAAGATCCCTGGTAACTGGGAGTCAACCCCACTAGCCTAAGGGAAATACCACATCAGTTCTGTTGGTTGTTTCCAACTATATTGAAGTGTATTCGATTCTTAACCAATTGCAGCCTGCTTTCTTTAAGATGCAATGAAATGTCTTTCCGGAAACGGATCTGTACTCATTTGTATGATTGATATCTAGAGTAAACACTTAAGTTTAGGAAGCCAGTGGTTCCCACACTGAGGGCTGCATGTACCATGCATGCCTCAAGGGTTAGAAATTCATATAGTCACTGTGCTTCATGTGAAGATGGAATGAACAATCCAAAAGATGTACATATATATGCATATGTCACACAAACAGACAAATCCACATATATCCATCAATATCCAGTACTGATATGTCAAATACAGATATCAATGCTATTGATTAATAAAACATAATTTTATTTAAAAGCATTTATCATTGTATACTTTCTTGACCAACATTTGCCAATATTGCAATATGCAGTGCTTCTTTTTTATATAATAGTATTAATATTTTATTAAACCTTGGCATTGATATGATTATCAATCTTTGATTGTTAATAATAATATCTAACACTTTTGTGTCAGACACGGTTCTAACAACTTAACACACATTAACTCATTAAATCCTCCCAACGATCCTGTCAAGGCAGAGCTATGATCATTTACAATTTGTGTATTAGGAAACTAAGGCACAGAGGGGTTAAGCAATTTGCCACAGGGCTAGTAAGAGGCAGAGCTGAAATTCAAGCTCAGGCATTCTGGCTCCAGACTCCAAGCTCTTGGTTTTCACATAATTAGTTGAGAACTCAGCTCTGTAATAATATGCTGGTACCAGTGTTTCTGATCAGAAAATTATTTCTGATCTTGACATTGATTTCATTTTCTATGAAAATGGGTATATTTCTAACTGGGTACAAACTGAAATGTGTATGGCTTATAATTGACCAGGGACACAACCAAGAAACCTATGGTAACTGGTTTGTGAAAAGAAGAGTAAACTAATTCAAACAAAAATAAGAATAATAAAAACCCTTCATGCTGCCTGGTCTGCCCCCATATGTTCTTGCCCAAGGAGGTCACATGGACCAGAGTGAGTTTCCACGCGTGGCATTTCCTTTGATGATTATTTTGTCACTATCTTGTTGCTTTCACCTTTCTTTGCCTCCATTAGGAAACTAGCTTTCCAGTACTGTGTGCTATTTGATTATTTGCTAAGTTGAAAGGTAATAACAACCGCAACAACAGAAGCAACAACTACTAAGGACATTAAATGCAATAAAAAAAGAAGGATGCGTTTCAACTTTTCACCTCTGTACTTACATTCACATCCGCACCCACATTCCATTTCACTGATTGAACATTCAAGAATATTCATTGATTCCCTGCCATGAACAAGAGTTACGTTTGGAGTTATAAATACATAGACAGAACTGAGAATGAACCAATCCTTTTAGAGTACAGTCTAAAAGAGTCACTCAATGCATAACCACACTACAAGGCAGAGTGTTATCAATACTATTGGAAGAACAAGGTTCTACACATGTTCTGGGCAGGGAGAGATGACTCCAAGGGAACCAGTCATCTGATAGGAGACCTCCCTGTCAACTCTCTCCCAGGGACTCATTCACTCCAGGCGCCACCTGGAATCCACCTGCAATTCAGAAAGGTCCCCCCAGGGCCCCCTGTACTTCCTGGGACCAACTCATCTCAGGGTACTGTGAACGAAAAATTGCAAGCCATGTCAGTAAACAAAAGATGTATAGCCATCAAGTCATCAGCGGCCGCCGCCACCCCCCCTAGTGAAGACAAGCCTGCAGCCCAGCCTCTGCAGCCACTCACAGTGGTGCCCTCTGAGGGACTCAGAATGAAAGGACAGGATACTGGCCCTAGATAGCTAGGTGCTTGTCAAAGGAATGAATTCAATGAGCCCAAATGTTTGCTTCCTCCCATACATAGAAAAGCGCTAAATTCTTTAACTTGAGATGTCTGGTTTTCTTTAGTTAAGAAGTAATCTTTTAATGTTCCAACTATTTGGTCTTTGTTGTAGAACTCCTATATATCCTAGCTTCTCCCCTGCTGCTTCAGAGCAGTCCCTCAGAGCGATCTGAGAGGCTGTCATCCAGGGCTGAGTCCTCAGAATTGTCCACCAAATGAAACATAACTCTCAACTTTTAGGTTCTGCATTTATTTCAGTCGACAGTACAAAGGTGACCCTCTTATTTCATGTCCCTGCTGATCCTTCACCTCTTCCCCCCCTGCTTCTTTCTTTCTTTGATTTATTCAACATTTGTCGCCTTCTTCTTTCATCACTGCCCTTCTTCTCTTAAGGTATGTTATTTCCTAGGAATATTTCCACTAGGTGACTCATGTCATATTATCTTAATGCTTGTTACCACTTCAGAAAGTAGTATTTTCCAAATCTCTTTCCGTATTATGAGAATTTATGCTATAGTGGTTCCCCCTCATCCACAGGGGATATGTTCCATGACCCCCACTGGATGTCTGAAACCATGGATGGTAACAGAGTCCATTTGTACTATGGTTTTTTTCCTATAACTACATACCTATGATAAAGTTTAATTTATAAATTAGTCACAGTAAGAGATTAACAACAATAACTAATATTAAAAATAGAACAATTATGACAATGGACTGTAATAGAAGTTATGTGAATATGGTCTCTCTCTCTCTCTCAAAGGATCTTATTTTACTGTATTCCTTCTCGTGATGACATGAGATGATAAAATGCCTACGTGAGGAGATGAAGTGAGATGCTTGATATGGGCATTGTGACATAACTTTAGGCTCCTATTGGCCTTTGGGCAATAGGTCAGAAGGAAGACTATCTGCTTTGGGTGATCCTGGATCACTGATGGCTGGATGTCAGGAGCAGATGATGTCAGTGGTTGGGGATCCTGAGCAGAGACGAGCAGGATGGTGCGAGATGTCATCACACTACTCAGAATGGCCCTGCAATGTAAAACTTATGAATTGTTTATTTCTGGAGTTTTCCATTTAATATTTTCAGACCATGACTGAGCAGGGTAACTGAAATGGCTGAAAGCAAAACCACAGATAAGGGGAGACTGCTATACTTAGAAACTTACAGCCTCTTAAGCATTAAAAGTTCTATATTTGACGGCCTTAGAGCATCCTTTCTTGTCCTTCTGAAGCAGGGTCTGAGTCAATGATGTTGGATAAAGCCAGGTCACTTTAGAAAAAGTGAGGAATCTAAGGAGATATTTGAAGAGAAAAAAAGGTACAAACAACAAGACAATCACAGGAACTCCAACAGCACAAACAGATAAGATATATGGACTCTTCAGGGAAGTATAGATGCATATCTACTTGAAGTGAATAGCTACAAAGTCACTGGTCTGTGTGGTTTTCTCCATAAATTCTAGAATTTTTGCTTTTCTCTAAGCACCCTAATCATCCTATTTATTCATTTGCTAATGTTACATCTTGATGGAGCCCCAGTCTTTTGAGCTAAAAATATTTGGGCTAGTTTCGCACCCTGGGATATAAAAGTAAATGTTACATTTAAAGTTCAGAGGAATTTTTCAGCCTAACTTTCTATGCTTTGTTTGAGAGGTCAGTGTTGATGCTAATTCTTTTACATACTTGGCAAAGTGTATTTAGGAAGCATTTCTCATTGCCCTTTGCATTGTTTAAAAGACAACGCGTTTAAGTTGAGGTCACTTCAATCACAGATTTTTGTGTCCTAATCACACTTTCTCACTAACTAGTATTATGTTGATTAAATCATTTCACCTCTCTGGCTTTGGTTTTTTCATCCATACGTAGCACATAGAAGGTGTTCTATAAATATTTGTTGAGTGGAATGAATTAATAATATTTACTACCTTGTAAGATGATCATGAGCTAGATTTTAAGCTCCAAGTAGAGTCGGCAGGAGTCGCGTCTGCTTTGCTTACTACAGCATGTCCGGCACAGTCCCATGTACATAGCAGAATCTCATCAAAACAAGGTGAATTAATGAATAAATGCACAAATTAATACATTTTGCAATAGTCGCCATACTTCACAAAGTTATTTGAGAATGACTGGATTTTAGGCTCACAGTGAAGACAAACCACGTTGATTATACTTATGACTATATCCCCAATACCTAACACTCTGACATTTGTAGATGTCCAATAAACAGATTTTAATTCTGAATTGTGAGTGAAAAATACGGTCAGCCATATCAGTAAATAAAGGATGCTGTGGCCATCAAGTCAGCAGCCACTACTGCCACTGGGAACTCAGGGTGAGCAGAGGGAACTCAGGGTGCCCTCAGGACATGGATAAGCAGGCAGCCCGGCCTCTGCTGCCACTCCCAACGGTGCCCCCTGAGGGAACTCAGAATGTGGAAAAACAGGATACTGGCCCTAGACAGCTAGGTGCATATCAAAGGAATGATTTCAATGAGCGGCCCAGACCTTTGCACTTTTCTGTATACAGAAAATCGCTAAATTCCTTAACTCGAGATATCTGGCTTTCTTTACATAATAGTAATCTTTTGATGTTCTGACTACCTGGTCTTTGTTGCAAAAATTCCTATATATCCTGGCTTCTCCCTTGCCTGGGCGGAACAGTCTCTTAGAGCAATCCGAGAGGCTGCCTCCTGGGCTTGAGTCCTCAGAAAGTCTGCCAGATAAAACATAACTCTCAACTGATAGGCTGTGCATTTTATTTCAGTTGACAGAATCCTCAACAAAAATAGATGTAAAAGTACTTCCAAAAGCACAATATTTACACGAGGCATTAAGAATCTCTTTCCTTCACACGCCTATACCAACCACCTCTATAGGGAGACAACTCCAAAGAGTATGAGGCATAATGATTTTGAAGAAGACGATATAGAACCTTCTGTCTCACATCTGGCTCTTAGGTTGGAAACAGTCATATGGTAAGCTCAAAATATTCCAAGGATATGCAGCTATAGAGGTTACATTTCTTAGGGACATAATCAAGATGTTATTCTGTGTGTGTTAGCTATTATATTCCCAGCTGCAAACAACAGAAAACCCTGTTGTAAAATGTCTCAACCCACAAAGAATATGTATGAACTCAATTAGAAAGAAGCCAGAGGTAGAGGCAGAACAACGTTGGGGCGGGTAAAGTTTAGGATCAACAACATTGTCAAAGACTCAGGTTCTTTCCTTCTTTCAGCTCTGCCATCCACTGAGATGCCCTTGGCTAGTTCCTCTAGAGTGAACAGATGTTTATCTCAGGCCCAGGCAGGATTAGAAGACGCATCAGGTGGAAGACGCAGAAGGGGAAATCTTTTCTTGTTACTTGTTTTCATCAGCAAGGAAACCATTCTCAGAAGTGGCCTTCACATCTCGTAGGTGGGAATTATACGTCCTTTCCTGAACAAACTACCATCGAGGGAAATGAAGCCATTAGGGTTGGCTTAGACCTATCAGGATTGGCCCCTGGAGCTGAAGATAGGGCCAGTCTTCCCTGACTTCTGTGGGAGAGCTCCAGAGGAGGCAGTAAGGAAAAAAAGAGACATATGGGGTTTGGCAATTAGGCAGGCAACAGTCTCTCCTAAACAGAGAAAATACTGTGCTTTCAAAATTGTTATTTAATTCATCTGATTAAGGTTCTGCGGGTCTAAGATTTCAAAAAGCTATTTTGTCTTCAATACAAACTCAGAGGAAGGCTGAAAAGTTTTAGGAAACTTTTCTAGTGGATAAAATTGCTCAAAAATTGATGTTGCTTCTGTCGTAGAGTCACCTTCCCCAGTGGCTCTCAAACACCTTGATCCAAGGTAAAAAATACATTAAACATCACAACCTTAGGCATACTTCACAACCTTCAGTGAAACACGACCTTACCACCTGTGAGCACGCACATGTTTTCTATTCCATTCTATTTCACTTTTCCTGTAACTATTCATCTCAACCTAGTAAACTGATTCCAGGACCCAGGAATGAGTTGCAACCCATTCTTTGAAAAACACTGCTTATTCAAGCCTCTGGCAAGTTTCGTTATTATTTTTTATAGACAACACGACATAGCATTGTTTGTTAAAAGCGATCAAGATACTATTCCAATTAATCCTACAAGTTATCATTAACCCCATTTTATAGCTGAGAAAACACACTTAGTGTGAGTGATTTGTCAGGATCTTACAGCCAGTGCGTGTTGGGTGTGGAGCAGACCTCAAATGAAGGTATACTGAGTTTAAACAGTGTTTTGAAAGAAAAAAAAATCTGGTGTTAACTTGAGTTAAAATCTTTAGGCTTTATCAAATGGCAGCTGTAAAAAATAAAAGTGTAATTTTCACACTTGCATCATAAAAAATGGCCAAGTACAATTGTTCATGGCTAATTACCTCTGCCAAACCAAATCGAGCCATACAGTTCATCGGACAATCCATTATATCTAATTAAGGGAAATTATTTCGAGATGGCTCCAAAGCCTATTAGAGAATGTTTTGTGCTAAATTTTCTAACACATTTAGAGCAGTTGATGAGCCATAAGAGAGTTTGTAAAACTAGAACTCTGAGCTGGAGAGATTAAAACCACTTGACCTGCCCCACCTCGTGCCTTCCTCTAACTTTGGGGATCAGGTTGGCCCTAAAGGTTTTCTTTCAGCCGTCAAAGTCCCTTCTGTATGGCATTGAAGTTATTATTTGCACTAGTAAATCCTAAGAAGGAAAATTCCCTTGAGCTCCATGTGTAACATTTACTTTCCTAGCCCAAGGACAGAACCAGCTAAGAACTGTCAGCCCGGAGACACAAAGAAGGTGAACAATGAGTTCTCCACTTCTCAAAGTAGACAACTGGGGCACTCCAGGCCAGACCTACATAGTGACACAAACCACCCAGCAACAGCCTCTCTAATCTCCTTTGAAAGAAATAAAAGAACAGAGGCTGTCCAGAGTCTTCCCCTGACAAGGAAGCAGACACTCAGTGATGACACTCACTCTATCCCTGGACGATCCAGTTTTTTAAGAGTCCCAGGTAAGGAAGCTAACAGGTGGAGGACAACGGAGCAGCCATGGGAAGCAGAGAGGAGAAGAAGCACGGGTCGGGGATAAACAATGGCAGCGTCACTCAAACGTGGTTCCTGGTCCTCCCTGACAGACGGAGAAGCTGACAGGCCAACAGCTGTGATGCAGAGGTCACAATGACCATGATGAACCGTGCCAAAGGCGAGGTGCCCTGCAGGAATAGTAAAGCATTGTCCTCACCTCGGAGGAGACCATCCGACTCCTAACTCTGCCAGCCACTTTTCCTAAGTATGAAACCAAAGTATGAGTCCAAAAGACCACATTTTCAGAACCAAATATTGGAACTTGAAGTCCATCTAAGGTTTGTTATTGTTGTTTGACTTACATAAAAATCTATGGAAGGCTAAATATTATGCAATAATTAATAAACCACTTATACTGAATCGAATGAAATAACAGGAAATAGACACCATCCTAGTGAATTCAGGATATACAACCTTCAGGAAATCAAAATGGTGAGAATATTTCAGATTCACTTCTGTGAAGATCTAACTGTGGATTTCAGTAGGGACTATTTCTAGTCCCCACAACTACAGAGCATCAAAACAAGATAATATACAGTAGAAAAACCCTAATTTATGTTTTTCCATGACTCTCCATTAAAACACAGACTCAATGGAGACAAATATAATTTCTACTTCTTTAATAACTTCCTCCAAATATTTTGTATAGTGCCTTGCAGAATAATGTTGTTACCTATTTGAGAATATGGCAGAATCTTGACCAAAAAAAAAAAAAAACAGTTTCAACAAGTTTAGTACATTTGAGTTACAAAAATTTTATTTACATACAACTTTAGAAATTTTACTTCTGGATGAAGGGAGACACACCCTTCCATGACTCTGTGAGCTGTCTTTGCCAACATCTTGATATAATCACCTCCTCTGATTCATCTAGAAAAGTCAGAAAGTCTAGGATCCCAGGAAACAAGAATCTCAAGAGGAATTCAGGTCTCCTATTGGAAGGCAAGGACTATGCAAAAAAGATAATCAACCGTGACTATGAAGTTATGAACAAGAAAAGACACTCAATACTCCCAAGACAGTCTGTGGTACTCAGGCCTGAAGACTAGTAAACATACAAGAGACCAAGATGGATCCTGCTCCACAGGTAGCTTTGGCTGGTAGGTTAACAGGGAAAAGTAGCAGGACTCCAATCCCATGGGTGCCTGAAGCTTAGAGAGCTCCATCTACTTCATGAATCTCCTTTGGGTAATGCTGTCCACACAATGACTTAGCACCAATACAGACACTTGGGCATGTCTGCCCTAGAGAAGCTAGTGCTGGAAAGGGTGTAATAGCCAAAGGAGATTCTGGTTCCTGTGGCCTTAGGATCAAGCAAGACTTTCGTGAGCTCTGGGACTGAGAAGGCCAACAAATCAGTCTCACAAACCTCCTGATACTCAGCAAGTGTTGAAACTACGAGCAAACACGCACTACAGTACAGGCAACGTTATCATCGCTGTGCTTGTATTAATGCATTTAATCTTCACCACCAACCTATCAGAAAAGTAACCATTACTAACCCCATTTTGATAAACTAAATTTTACCAAGGTTAAATAAACTGCCCAAGTTCACAAAGCTATTTATGGTACCAGGAACCCAACTCAGAAAGTCTGTCCACAGAGCCCATGCTGTTAATCATAACACTATGTTGCATATTTCTACATTTATACATGTAGTATATATGTGTGTGCATGTTTGTACATGCATCTGTGTGAGTACTACAGTGATACTGAATCATGCATTCTGTCACAGAAACTGAATTGTCCTAAGGTATACATTTTTAGCAGCAATACTTCAAGGTCATAAAAAGAATGGGAAGCATGAGAAGAAACAAGAAATAACAAGGGCAAAGACTTGCCAAGCCTGCAGAATAGGGAAATTCCCCTACAGATGCAGTAGGTCTCCAGAGGATTCAGCCTGCTCAAAAATAGAATACTTTCCTCCAGAGAAGCCCTTAACATCAATAATCAAGAGCACAGAGAATAATTTTACTTGACCAGACTTTCCCTTATAAGCGTACTTCACTTAGTGATGTGGGTCAGACAAGGCACAAAAATGAATGGAGCTTTTTGAAACTAGATCACCAGTTTCCCTGGTAGCCAACGTTTATTAATAGGAGATCTGAATCACCTTATTTGAGAAGCAGCACTCATTGCCCACCCCCGCCAGGGGCGTCAAGGAAGTATGGGGGGATGGAGCAGATGGCTGAGCACCGGCAGCGCCTCTCCCTCTCGTGTACCAGAACACCCTGCTTCAAAAATATAAGCACATTGAACAGAAGGGTTCCAGATAAATCAGCTGATTGCATTTCATGCCTTCAGGGAAATGGATGCTTAAACCAACAAGATGGATAATTTTTCGCTACACCTTTTGCATTTTCATGGACAGAGGTTTCACCTTGCCCTTGAGTGCCTCATCTAAGTATTTTACACACGACAGAAAAGAAATTCTATTTTCTGCCCAAGCATAACCTTTAGTTTAAATTAAATCCATTTCCCTTGAATGTTATATGAGGACAGAGAACTGTTTTGTGCCCTCCCCCAGGAGTGCCTATTACCATAGGCAACATGATATTATTCCTTTGCACTTTTCATCATTTTTCATGTTTGCTAGCTTTCTTGGGGGCTTCTCTAAGCTTCCTGTGTATTTTTTTGACTCCATATTAAAACAATTTTTTAAACTATATTGAAATAACACATTTTCCTGGTGGAAATTTAGAGAAATACTAAAAAGCCCAAAGAATAAATTTTTTAAATTCCAGCATCTCATTTCTCAGAGCTACTATGATATATATCTTTGCAGTCTCATATGTCAATGCACATACATGCTTTTCTAATGATTCTCCATCACTAATTATTATTTTTATTGACATAACACTGCAAACTGACTATACTTCAATTATATATATATACATAAACATATATATACACACAATGTAAAAAAAATTATTACTCTTTACTATCAAGTTGTAGTCTTCAACTCAAGTATGTGCATGGGCTTCACATAGTGAATTCTATGAAATTATATATAAATTTTTATGCAGGTACGTATATGCTTTCTTCCCAAGAAAGAAGTTGTCTGCTTTCATCATATTCCCAAAAGGATGTATGACCTAAAAACAGTTAAAAATTCTCATTTAACAACAGGATTTTTAATGGCTGTATAATTTTCCACCATATTATCCAATCTTGCTATTATAAATTGCACTGCACTAAACATTTATGTAACTAAATCTTTTCATCCAGCTTCCACAATTTCTTTAAGGGAAATAATTCTGAAATTGGAATTGCTCCAAGAATATTCACAGTTGACAGCTTTTAATAGATGTTGCCAAGCTGTCTTGTAGAAAAGTGGTATCTTTCAGAATCCCATCAGGAGTATGTGAAATGTCTCTTTTTTCCAAACAATCAAACATTGAGTCTTATTTTTCAACTTTTCCAATTTTATTGGTTAAACTAAAATACCAATGCTTGAATCTTTTTTAAAAAGATTCAGGAGGTGGTATTACTTGTAACACACTAGTAGGTGCTTGAGGTTCTCAGAGCACAGAGGAAGAACTGTTCATCTCAGCCCTATTCCCATAGGAACATGGTGTTTCTCACTCATAATGATCAGCTCTGGCCCACAGGTCTTTCAGGCTAATGACTGTGGCTAGTCAATCTTGTAATGATTTTTATAGTTTTGGTTTCCTAAGTGCCTACTCTCACCCTGGTGTAATTGTCTTTTATCCTGTTTGTCCAGGATTATGCTCCTCTTAAATAATATTGCATTGGTCTACGTGATGTAGCATCACTTACAGGCTAAATAAGCACATCCTCAGTGTCTCCCATCAATGGCTCCATGAGTAGAAAGATCACTTGACATATGTCCAATCACATTGATGCCAGATCACTGGAAATTGCTTCTGGAAGGACCAAGTAAATATTCTACCTGCCTAATTGTAGTAACTCTGGAAATAGAATCTAGTGGAAGAGAACGTAAAATTACACTGAAATCAATAAAGATAAACGTGACCTAAAGGCCTTTGTGGTACTTGAGAGGATGAACTCTTGCAGTTAGAGTTCCTGGGTTAAAATTCCGACTCCCCCATTTGCCATCTTGGGCAGGACCTCGGAGCCTCTAAGCTTCCCCTGACCTTAAACAGACTTCTAACGGCCACTGCTTGGAGAGTGTGCCAGGAGTTTGCGGTCCTGTTGGTTGTTGGATAGTTTCAGCACTCTTTCTACACAAATGTTTACAGGTTCCCTACATATATCTTTTCAGATGTAATACCAAAGACGCAAACCAGGAAATAAATCACTGAGAAGCTAAACTTTGTTAAAATTAAAAAACTTCTGCTCTGTGAAAGACATTCTCAAGAGAATCAGAAGACAAGTCACAGACTAGGAGAAAATCTTTGCCAAAGAGATATCTGATAAAGAAGCATTATTCAAAATATACAAAGAACTCTTAAAATGCAGCAATAAGAAAACAAAAAACACACTTAAAAAATGGGCTGTAGATATTAACAGACATCAAAGCATACTGATGGCAAATAAGCTCATGCAAAGATGTTCCACATCATTTGTTGTCAGAGAAAAGCGAATTAAAACAAGGAGATACCACTACCCACCTTTAGAATGGCTGAAATCCAGAACACTGATAGCACCAAATGCTGGTGAGCATATGGAACAAGAGGAACTGTCACTCTTTGCTGGTGGACGAGCAGAAGTGTCCAGCCACTTTGGAAGACAGTCTGGCAGTTCTTACAAAACTACATGTGCTCCTACCAGGTGATCCAGCCATCATCTTCCTTGGTATTTACCCAAAGGAGTTGAAAATTTATGTCTGCACTGAAACCTGCACATGGATCTTTATAGCAGCTTTATTCATAACTGCTAAAGCAGATTTGGAGGCAGCCAGATGTCTTTCAGTAGGTGAATGGATAAATAAACTGTGGTACATCCAGACAGTAGAATTTTATTCAGTGCTAAAAAGAAAGGAGCTATCAAGCTATAAAAAGACAAGAAGGAAACTTAAATGCATATTACTAAGTGAAAAAAACCAACCTGAAAAGGCTACTCATTGTATGATTCCAACTATATGATGTTTTGGAAAAGGCAAAACTATGGAGACAATAAAAAGGTCAATGGTTGTCCCAGGAGGGGAAGAAATGATGAATAAGGTAATAAAAATACTCTACATGATATTACAGTGATGAATATATGTCATTATCCATTTGTTCAAATCCATAGAATGTACAACACCAAGAGCGAACCCTAAGGTAAACTACGGACTTAGAGTGATTATGATGTGTCAAAGTAGGCTTATCCTTGGTTTAAAAATGTACCATTTCAGTGATGTTGATAAGGGGGAAGCCATGCACATGCGGAGGAAAAGAGTATGGGAAATCTCTGTTCCTCCCTCTCAATTTTGCTGTAAGCCAAAAATTGCTTTTAAAAAATGAAGTCATAAAAAAATTGAGACATTTCTGGCCAAAATGAACTGTCTTCTTTTATCAAATCTAAGATTACACCCATTGTGAGAGACATCATTATTTTATATCCACCACCAAAAAAAAAAATTTTTTTTAATTGCCAATTAATGAGTGACATACATTATAAGAAAAATAACTCCCAAATTCTGAGGTGTTAAAGGGTGAAAATGTCTGAGTCTCAAAAGCCACAAAACATAGCAACACAGCCCCTCAGTCAGGGGACTAAACATTTCATTTATATAAATTCTCTTTCCTAGACTGTCTCAGTGTAACGCAGTTTGATGGAAGAGAGATAAAATAAATTCCAAGACACAGAGTTGTTCATCTAGACCCGCCCCAGTGACCTAACACTTCCTCTGGTCATTGCTATCAAAGCCCTACTTGTGGTTTGTACCTCCAGGAACAAGAAGTAAGCAGCAGGAGAGATCATTCTGAATCAAAGAGATGAGAGTAGAGAAGAGAGGAAACGCGAAGCGATGCTCTGCCAAAGCAAACAGATACAGGCAGAGTGGGAGGATGACGTCTCCTTCATGGATGCTCCAAAGGAAAATTACAAAGAATTCATCACCCTGTATCTGGAACTGAGACAGCAGCTGTAGAGGTATGACAAGCCCCTGGGAGGAGCAGGAACCTGCGAGATTTGCTCTTGCTGCCTCCAGCCTGGCACAAGACCAGAGCTGCCTCTGGCTGGTATTTACAAAGAACGGGTGAGGGGCCAGTCGGCTGCCCGGGGCATGTTTCTGTATCATTTATCACACACAAAGTGGTCTGCAGCTGGAAAAAGGGTCCTGATTGCTTCAGCCAATCGAGCCTGGCAGTAGGACCAGCCTTCCCCCACCCCTTTCTAGGCTCCATTCCTTCCTCAAGAGCAAAGAACTGGCAAAAGCCCAGCAGTGGTCAATGAGAAAGGGACCTAGGAGGCAATGGAGGGCGTGGTTAAGCTCGGAGAGACAGCTTGCCTCGAGAGTCATTTATTCATCACCTGCTATGTTCTAGGTCTTGGGGACACAGTGGTAAACAAGACAGCACATACATTCTGGCGTTTTTGCTTTGGAACAGTTTTGTGCCCTGGGCTTTTCACATCTACTTCCAGTTGCAAGGGAAGGAAGCTGCCACGGCTCGTCCCTTTGTTCAGTTTCTTCAACTGCCTCTCATTCTTCCACCAGCTCAGTTTGCTGCCCTCCCAGGACTTCACAGGATGGGTCATGGGAATGCCGGCTCAGCAGAGTAGCCCAGAAAAACGAACAACCCAGCTAAATGAAGTCAGCGTGTCATCAGAACTTTGGAAAACTTGGAAGCGGCTCACAGGAGAGAAAGGAAGGGGGACAGATAAGAGGGGCATGCTTGTGATTAACAAGAAACAGTACGGCCTCACAGCCCCCAGCCATGCACTGAATATGTCGGGGCAATTTTCTTGGGAGGATAAACACTGACGGCCATTCAAGCTGACAGTGGGAGCTGGACGGTTGACATTTACAACAATGCTCGATGCAAATCAAGGCACTTGCCCCCAGAAATGGAATTTCATCGATTTATCCTTTGAAAGGCCGTTTCTCTGACTAGTCTGGGTCAGCAGTTAAGCTGAAAGAGAAATATTTCTATTATTTGGCAGATTTTTCCAAAGCCTCTAGTTCATTAGGCAAGAGAGGCCTTGAAGAAAGTCTGATTCTGGTGTGGTCGTCAGGCAAACAGAATGAGAAAACATCAAAGAACAATCCTGTTTCCAGAAATGATGAAAACAGATACTTCCTCTGAAGTCCCTAATGTTCCGAGGGGAGGGGTGGAGCTCGCAGCCCAGGTGTCCTGGCACCAGTCCAGTTCGGCAAAAATCATTTCAATATGCTCTAATAACTCTCATGGCTTCACCTTAAAGAAGCAAAACTTCTCAGGCTTGCCACTGCCTCTTGCTTATTCCAGAAACAGATTAAAACCCAGAGCCTCTCACTAGTTGGGTGACCTCGAAAAGTCAAAAGCCTTAAGCGAACCCTCATTGCTTTATACTTGCTGTTTCCTCTACCGACATAACAGTGACAGCCCCCCACAATCAGCAATTCCCAGATGCACTGGGTTTTATTTTCTTCATCGCACTTGATATTTGAAATTATCTCGTTTATTGCTTTGCTGGTTTATCACAGGCAGCTTCCTAGGTCAGAGACAGTAACTGCCTTAATTCATCTCTGAATCCTTGGTACCTAGAAGAATGCCTGATACCTAGTAGATGCTCAACAAATATGTTACATAAATAAATGAACTTCATTCAAATTATTTGAGACCAAATTGTATAATAATAATAAAAGTAATAATAAAAAGTCATCCCTGTAAGAGGATTGCTTTAAAGATCAAGTGAGGTCATGTTAATAAAAGCAGAGCCAGGAACACTGCAAGGTACTCAATATATATTAATTTAAGAAATACATATTAGCATTTCTAATTTCACAAAATGCTTTTCTCAGGTAACTTTCCAGAAACAAAAATACTGAAATAATTCACACTTAAATATGATTGACTTAATAACTGCTTAATATATCATATTTACAACATCGTAAGTTCCATCCACTGAAAATGCATTATAAATTTAATGAAATGTGGGGAGAAAAAACACTATAATATATTCATCACTTGTAATGCATATCCATTTCAAAAATGTAGAAAAGTGGAAAAACATATATATAGTATTCCCTTCCCCTGGGGAAAATAAAGCTGTCTTAGCCTCAATGAATAACTCTAATTTTAGGTGCTGGGATTGGATGGTGGGAAAGATAATGGAAAGAAAGGCTTCCTCACACCCTGAATCACACCATATGATGCTACTTTTGGGCCCAAGTTTGGAGTCTAAGCAACTGCTCTTACTTTTAAACCAGGAGGTAAGCAAAATAACGAGCAAACATACGATTAACTCTCAATTAGCCTCAGTAGCTGGGATCAGGAACCACTCGACTAGTCAAATACCCTGAGAAATCACGTGGCTGGAATGCAGTAGTTGGAAGGGAGAGACCAGACTATGGGGATTCGTCCTTTATCGTGTAAGGGACAAAGACTGAGCTAAACTCTCTTTTATTAAGTAGACGCAGATTTATCTACTCTCTAGTAGACATGCTCACGTGGGTTTTTAATTTCTTTTTTTTTTCTTTATAGTCACCATGCTGTGCATTACACCCCCAGGACTTATCTACCTTATAGCTGGAAGTTTACATCTTTTGAGCATCTTCACCCATTTTGTCCTCACTTGTTTTAACTTTATCCACTCATCCTTCCAGCACTCAATCCCTGGGCAGCTGGGTTAATGACCAAATAACAGGGTGACAAGAGAACAAGAGGCTTAGATATTCCAACAACTTAACGATCAAGACGTGAGTGGCCCATCCCCCTCTCATTCGTGAGTGTCCAGTTTCTTCCACTGAATGAAAACTATGACGGCCGCTCTGCAGCATTCAATGTGCCCCCTCTTGTCCCATTTTCTCTCTAACCATCGTCAGTAACAATGAGAGTTCAAAGGTCCTGGAATAAAGGCTGGGATCCCAGGGAGAGAAGACAGGAGGCATTTTCCTGTCAAAGCCTTGTCTCTGATGTCCACACTTGAGGTGAATTCCTCCCATAATGAGATGTCAGTTTATTTTTTTCTTTTTAGATCTGCACACAAAAAAGGAGTTCGACTGGCAGACGGCATATTCAAGGGGTCCAGACTCAGTGCACTGGGATGCCCTGTCACTTGTTGGAGGGTGGGGAGGTCACCAGCAAGTCACAGCTTTCCTCTTGCACATCTTTGTCCCTCCCTGACCTCTCAAATAAGAGAAGGGGACAGGGGAAACGAACAAAATCCAAAGGTCGGTCTCTAAATGGAACGTCAACATTGTATCATGAGCCATCTGCCGGCTCCAGAGCCTGGAGAACCATTATATCATCTGAGAGGGAAAAGTGGGCTAGTTCTTTGACAGAATAAAAATAAAAACAGCTTCAATGAGCTTTACCCACTGACCTGTTAAAGACGGACCCTTCAATGGCAGGAGAGATTTCCAAAGCTCTGAATCCATCTAAGAAGCAGTATTTCTAGGAAAGACAAAACTCAGGTTCAGATGAAAAAGTAGAGCTTAAGTTTTATTAGGGTTTTTTGTTTTGTTTTGTTTCTCCCAAAAGGAGTCTATAAATCAATTGGCTTCTTTGTGCCTTCCCTTGTATAATACAGGGCAGATTGCCTAAAAGGGGAAAAAACTTCCCTCTTTGCCAGACTGAATAGCAGCTGGACTCTGGGTACCGCATATATGAAGGAGGGTGGCCGTGTGTGGTGCCTTACAGCCTTTCCTTGGTGCCCTCAGCAGCAGTTCAGGTGGGCTTCCGGGGAGAGCCAAGCGCACCTCTGCCGCCCTCCTCTCCAGCTGTGAACTCAGCCTGGCATGCATCTCCAGTGACACAACCCCACTCCAGAGCCCGCAGAGCCCCAGAGAGACCCCATTCAGACAACCCCTGACCAGATAAGCACGACAGGGGGTCACCCATCATGACTGCAAACACGTCAGCCAAGTGGCTGCCAAAGGAACAGGATGTCACTGGGAAGTTCAGTCTCGTACTTTTAAATTCTCCTTTGCCTCCAACCACATATGTCCCCACATCTGAGTGCCCTGATCCATATAAAACCATGTTTTTCCAGGGCTCTCTTGAGTAAGCAAAAAAAAAAACAAACCAGAAAACCTTCCATCTCCATTGACAACCATTTCGGTATGTCCTCACACCTTCCCGAGACAATACAAAAGGATTTTTCAACTAAGCAGATGACCACTTCACAAAATATGTAAAGATGACCTCTTTACAAAATCAGCTAACAGCTAATTAGGAGCAGGAGAGAGCTGACTGTATAAGCCACTGGCTCAGTGTCAATACAGTTGGTACAAATAGGTATTTAAATTACCTTCTTATCTCTGTTACCCATTAAGGTGTTTCTTCTGGTCAGGGGAAGTAGTTTCTCTGGAAAGGTAAGCTCAGTGGTTAACTACGTGATTTAAGATCTTAGAAAGACAGCATTTACTACTTTAAATTGAGCCAAGAAAGCGTGCGTGCCTTAAATCACCGGCTTCAAACTCTACAGACCCACTGTAAGAAATGCACCGACATCATAGCCCAGCATGCGCCCTCCTACCGGTGTGTGACTGAAACAGATGTTTCGCAAAACAGAGCTCACTCGGCCTATTTTCTTTTCAGTTTTTTCTTTTTCAAAAAATGCAAGTTGAAACTCACAATACTGAATTGATGACCCACTAGTGGGTTGAAACTAGCATTTTATAAAACCCTGCTTTAAATTATATCCAGAGAAAAATTACTACAACTATCCTTTCTATTTCTCTAATACCTTATGCCCTCTCCCTAAAATCATAAACAGCCACATATCATCAGAAATGCACTGCTGTGTTTTCAGGGTGAGAGAAGTGGTAAGGGGTGGGGAGGATTTTTTTTAAAATGTGTATATATATATAGTAAAAACCTGAGAGTACCAGATGAAAACTTCTAGAGAGATTGAGAAAATGGCTCCAAAACTCTCCAAAATCTGCCTCATAAAGCTTTGTCCAACCAGCAGATTCTGAGCTCCTCCCCTAGACCAGGCACCATGGGAGGCTCACGGCAGGGGAGGCAAGAGAGGGAAGGAGCAGAACCTTTTGCTGCCTGTATATTCACCACTTCAGACAAACGCTCTCGACACAGCTGGGGAACGAGGGACCAGCCCGCACCAAGGCAGACTCCCTGCTCCAGGAGAGGGATGCTCCAGAGCACCCAGCATCACATGGGGCGCTGCACGGAGGCCCGAGCTCTCCTCCTATTGCCCTTCCACATGGAGGGGAGGGACCCCTAGAATGGAGGTCCAGCCTGAAGCCCCATGAAATTCCTCTGGCCAAGCCCTAGTTCCTCATCTGACAAAAAGCAGAGATGGGGAATTGTTTATATTCAGGAGCCTCAAATTTCTAATTGATTAATCATAATTGCCTTTATATCCTGGCAGGAATAAAGAGTTTATAAAGCACACTTCCCAGCTTCACCTTTCTCTTTCCATTTCCTCTCTTGATAGGAGAAGAAGGGAGGGAGGGAGGGATGGGAATAGAGAGGAAAAGGAAAAACAAGGAGGAGGAGGAAGAGAAAAGGAAGAGTGAACAAAGGAAGAAACAAAGGCAGGGCAGGAGGGCAGGATGGAAAATACTAAAGCTAAGACCTAATCTGATCTCAATTCAATTAAACCCAGAAAAATTTTCCTTGTATCTTTACAGTGGATTTGTCAAGGCCACATGGGACCAAAAATATTTGGAGTCTTAGCTGGTTCTTTTTTAAAATGCAAAAAATGAAGTGAAACTAATGTAGTTTATACTAAAGTATAAAATGCATCCTCAGTGTCTTTCTAGAAGTGATAAGAAATAATCAGTAAAAGATGTGAAGACCACCCAGCCATTACCATTTTTGTCTACAAGAGGCCCATAGATTTTCTACTTCTTAAATCATTTTCTGAATCACCCATCCCACTGACTCAGTTTCTGCCTCTTCTTTCTATCAATCCAAATGTCCAAAGGCACCCAGAGCTAACATTAGTCTTTTCCAAAATGACTCTACGATGTTTGGAGTAGGGGTGAGGAGGGCCAGTAGGCAGCCAGGAAAATAATTTAGCAAGGATGGCAAGAAAAGACTACAAATGTGTTCTAGAGAACTGAATGCACAGTGAACTCAACCTCTCTTCATTTAACTCCAAAGACCTCCGAATTTTCTCTAAATGACATCTTGATGCTCTTGAAGATCTCACTTCAACTGTTTGCCTCTCTGTTTCTGTTGCCAACTTACGTCGTCAGCAGACTCTCACTACCAGGCAGGCAATGTGTTCATGTCCATATTCAGAAAAGAGTTTAACTTGAGATGAGTCTAAGACAAATGTCTGTACTTACACGCCATTTTGACCGTGCAGATAAAACTTAATGTTCGGTGGGTTATCAGCAGGGCCCACTTTATTGAACTTTCTTCTCTTAACAGGAATCTGAATTTACACAAGATCACATTCAGAATTCCTTGATGTCAGCAAGCTAAGTGAAATATATATATATATTCTGCATTCATTTATGTTAGAAGCTCATTGAAAACTTCAGCTCAGGGTCAAAGAAAAGCCACATAGCCCTCCCTAGAAGTAAAAACTTCTCTTTAGTGGAAATTAGCTTGATGACAAGGAAAAGTTACAAGTTATATCCATGTCCCCATAGAATAAGGGCACCACCAACATGGCATCTGTCATCTCCCAGAGCACTTGCCTAGGTTAGGTTTTTCTCTGAGAAGAGCCATGTCACAGATGTGCTACTAAAAGTCAAACGAACTGGGCGTCCAATGATCGACTTTGCCCTCTACCAGCTTTGTGACTGAACATTATCAGTAAAACTCTTGGCCTCTGTTTCTTCAAACACACAGGAGCTCAGATACAGGAAAAGTCATCTAAACAAATGTCAGTACTTGATTAGATGATGTCTAAAATCATTTTCGCTTTAAAACATCCTGTTCTGAAAACAGAAATCTTTTGTTTTTCAAATATAATCGATTTGCAATGTTGTATTAATTTCTGGTGTACAGGAATCATTTTAACTCCCAACAAATAAGTATGGGTTAAAAAGCCCCAAATTGTCAGAGTTCTAACACATAACAAGTGCTCCCTAAGTTTGGGATGGAGGTTGACATCACACCAAGGCTCACAACTTCCAAGCCAGGTCAATCCTTCCTTCCTTCCTTTATTCAGACAGTCAATAAAAGGTATTGAACATCTGCTGTGTACCGGACACTCTCTTGAGCCTAAGTGAACCTCAGAGAGAGGGTAACAGATTTCCAAGCCAGCAGCTCTATAAAAAGGTGGGAGAGAAAGGGAAGAGTAGAGAAAAAAGAGAAAAGGAATATACTTCCAGAACATGGGTCCCAAGGTTTTTTCACTGTAAATATCTATAAAGGTATAGGACACTAAATGTTGAAAGAGAACTAGAAGAAAGTGTGCTTCTTTTTTTAAAATAGACTTTGTGTTTTAGAGCAGTTGTAGGTTCACAGTAAAACTGAACAGAAAGTATACAGATTTTCCTATTCCCACACACACACCATCTCCCTAACTATCACCCCCAAACCCAATGAGGGTACATTAGTCAATCAATGAACCTACACGGACACATCATTGTGCTTATTTTTTTCAACAGATAAAATTCACATAAACCACTGATAATCAAAATACACCACCATTTAATCTTTAGGATGTTTGACTAATCTGCTTCTTTCTTTCTAACCCCAACTGCTCAATCCTTAAGGAACCAGGGAGAAGAGAAGTCCCCAGCAGCTTTGGAAAATCTAATGATCAGCTGGTAAACCTTGGAGGCTCACAATCAGGGAAAGAAAGTCCACTGGAGTTTCCACTGGAGCAACTGTTAACAGTCAGGACTGCTCTTGGAGTTCGTGGCTACTTTCTGGGATTCTTCTCTCCAACTCCTCTCCCTCCCAACTGTCCCTCAACACATACACACACACACACACACACACACACACACACACACACACACACACGATCATTCTAGCTCATAAAGCTTCCACAAGACCATCCTTTAACCAGGAAGTTGGAGACCATTTTCTAAGGATCCTTTCAGACCTCTTATTATCCTAATTCAGGACATGACTCCAAGATGTGCCCTTGAGTAGGGACTATTAATTGTGTAGGACAATATTGTAGGAACTCTCAGAGCTAGGAGGTAACATACCTCTCACTAAAGGATGTCATAAACTGTTTGAGTTAAACAACCCTATGGGCTAAATCTTCCTAGAGCCATTATTCAGATGCAGGTATTGAGATTACCCAGTTAATAAGTACCACAAGTCTCAACAGGTAGCATGTAATTCTAAAATCAGCTTAGAATAAAGGTGACTCATTGGTGACCAGAGGGTCCTATCAACCCATAGACAAGGTCAGTTTGGCTCACATAATTTTTTTCTTAATGCAGTGCTATGTTTGATTATTTCCTCTAAGATACCAGATTTCTCATTTCTTTTGAAAAATGAGAAGACATTAGGTTGACATGGCAACAATCAGCCAGAGCTAAGGACAGAGCAGCTGACTTGATTAGATGGAGATTGTCCTCTCTCCAGCCTGCCTCAGTCTCCAGCTGCACACACACACACACACACACACACATACACCCTCCTATGCTCCGTGAATGCATATACAGTAAATGGAATAGCTCCACTCACTATGCAAACAGCCTGGCCCCTGGTCACAGAATACACCTTTGTTCTTTGCTTATCCTGAACCTCAATCTCAGAATGGCTCCACTTTTCAGTTCATTATCCACCAACCTCCTATCTAGAGTCACCCATTTTTATCCATTCATTCTCACTCCTTTTCAAGTCCTCTTTTCTTTCACTCGCTGCTGGTTGATGCTCCACCACGGTCCTTCCCATACTGCTGACACACTGAGTGAATGCAACACTCATCTCCCAGCCCCGGCGTCATGGTTCAAGAGAAGATCAGGTTTTCTGAGGGCCTGGCTAAAGGCCAGGAGACTGTCAAGTTCCTATAAAACTAAACCATTTACCTATTTTATCAGTCATTTTGTACCCCCAGACCCAGAAAATAGTAAGTACAATAACCTATGAAAAAGATTTCAAAGAATAGTTTCCTTCTAAATTAGTAAACAATTATATTAAATTTTTTAAACTGTCTAAAACAAGGCAGCATTCAATAAAAATCTCTGCATTTATCCCACCTTCATTATTACTATTCTACCCGGAAAGATGATTTGAAAAATGAGAGAGAAGTGTAGCTTTCAAGGCACTATTTTTGCATAAGCTTTAAAAGCACTGCTTGATTTGCAAAGATACTTTAAAAAGAAAAAAAATGTGTTATATTAAATAACAAGCAAAATCTCAATCACTGTATATTAGATGTTATTTCACAGGAATATAGGAAGAAAGGTTATAGCTGAAAAAGGTCAATAGTTGGCAGAATTGTTTATTGCTCAATTCTCTGTGTAGTGGCCTCATAAATGGTCTTTTACATAAATTCATTAGCTAGCTGGTCTCAGTTTTAATCTGCATTGCAAAGAATACTGCTCATTGGCTAATAATGCTCTAGCAACATCCTTCCATGTGTTCACTCATATGCATTAATTCACTCAGAAAGTAATTAGCAGGTCTAAAGCACTCGGTCCTAGGAGTCATAGTGATGTATGTGATGTAGGCATCCTGTTCTCTCCATTTTAACAAACTCTTTTCCAGGGCATCTGGCTGAAGGTATTCCCTGCTCTAATGTTTATGACTCATGTAGTAAAAGCAGGACCATTGCTGAAACAAGTTCTAAGGACTAAAATCTAAGCCATCAGGCCCCTGGGCTTCCCAGAAATGCCACATTCTCTCACTGTGTGTGCCTTTGCCTTTGGTTATCACAAAATCCTGCTGACTCTCTTCCCCCTTAACTAGTATTGCTTTAACCTTATTTAAGGAGGCTGCCTAAAACTAGCTTTGTATACACGCAGTTTAGAGAGCAATATAAAAAACAGTGAATTAAATGTTTGGGAAAAGTGAATGCACAAATCCATCAATAAATCAAAAAAGGCAAAGAAAACTGGAACTCAGAAGTTTTTAAAAGCATCCTTCCATAGAAACACCAATGAATGCCCACTTGGTCTGGTCTCATGTATAAAGGATTCAAGGTCAGACAAGAGAATTATCTGATTATCAGACAACAGTTTTCCACATTAATGGAAACAAGTCAAACTAAACTCTCAGATAATATGAAAGCTCCTTTTCTACCTTTGGGACTATGTAAAATATCAATTCGTGGAGAATTCAGCTGTGAAATGATGCTTGCTCTCACAGTAGGGTTAATTAGTTCTCTTTGCCTGAGCACATGGTGACTGGCTAGACAGTGAGGATGAAGAAAGATGACAAAAACCACAGGTAATGTGGTAGAAGTTCCATCCAGGATTTGAAATATGCCATAAGTAATCTGCAGTGCAGATAATCTACCTAAAGATAAGCAAGTTACTGAAAACAGGTCACTTCAAATTCAGCAAACTCTATCAGACTCTGCCAGGGCAAAGAGTTTGCTCAGAGCTATGCTTTTGGCCACAGTATCAGAGAAGGAGGTCAGCAGTGCTGAAGACACAATTCATGAGCACATTTTGGCTTCCGATGGAACAAAAATAACATGCTCTTTTAAGGAACTGATGTTGTAGAGACTTGATGATATTCTAGGAAATGAACATGAGATAATGATTTCAAAATAGCCCCATGATAATGTCAATGAGTAATTTCAGTTCTTATCACCATATTGTGCAGTTTGGGAGCAGTACTGATATTGTGGCCAGAAAAGGTGTCAGAATGTTAAAAAAAAAAAAATGATGCTTTCCTTCCTCCCTGCCTCCCTCCCTCCCTCCATGGGAAAGAGTTGATGAACGGCCACTGCTGATGGATAAAAACTCAACACTGCTAAGTCGTAGGGAGGGGAAAAAAAAGGTGTGAAAATGGGTTGCATTGCTTCTCAGCAAATAATGAGCCAAAGATCTTAATTCACTGTTCATCAGCATACATACAACCAGATCATTATTAGAGGGAAAATCATGGAAAATAGGGCCCCATATCATTTAAGCTGGAAAAGACTTAAAAGACCATCTAGCCAGTGCCCAGACTGACAGATGCCCAGAGATATTAAGTAACTTTCCTCAGTTACACAGCGCATGAATTGCAGAGTCAGATTGGCAGAACTGGGTCTCCTTTTTCCTTTGCTTCGTTCTATTTCCCCTCTTATTTAATCCACTTCTCCACTTCTTTTACAAACAATATAGGTCAGGGAAGAAATATTGCTGAAGCCCTTTTGCAAATCTGCAAGAGTGAAAAAGTCCTAGTTTCTCACCTTCCATTCCTTTCTCACACATTGTCGCTCTCTCTGGGACCCTTTTCCACCCCCACCTACTTCACAAATTTCATTGCTTTGATGGCTTCTCCTACCCCCAAGCCAGAGGTAGGGGCTCAGTTCCTATAGCAATTTATTCATACCTGTGTAGCCGTATTTACTACTTTATTGTCTTCTAACCCTCTGATAACCTTTGTATCTCTTATCACACCCACAACACTGTGATTTCTTGAAAGCAGTAACTTTGTCTTATTTATCTTTGCAGATGACATTACACCCAGCCTTTAGCAAAGATCCATAACTGTTTATTGACTAAATAAATCATTGTTATATGTATAACTGAATCGCTTTGCTGTACACCTGAAATTAACATGGTAAATCAACTATGCTTCAATAAAAAATAAAATTAAAAAAAAATTAAAATAAAAAAATAAATCAATGTTATCAAATGTTTACCTTTCTGAATAGTAGGAAAAAATAGATAGCCAAAGTAGCGTGATGATACAGGATTATATATCTATGCTATGTAAATATTTTTCAAATCACAGAAGATCCATGATTGGGTGCTATGCAATTTTTGTAATATATTTTTTGAAAAAAAAAAAAAGAGCATAAAGGGCCTGCTAATTCTCAGACAGATAGTAAGCAAATTATGCCCATGGTTTAAAATTCAAATTATTCTCTGCCTTTTCTCTTACAGGCCTCTCTGCCTCAAATAATTTTCCCTCCATACCTATTCCTGATCCAACCAATTTCAAGGCTCAGCTCAAACATTAATTCCCACAGGGCTTTCCTTGACCCCCTGGGTGACCTCAGGGCCTTTTATCGTATCCTTGCCTGAAGCCTCACCAGCACTTTAGCGGTATGTCTTTACTGACTGTATTCTGTTTGTGTAAGCGGATATTTTATCTCCTCTCCCTCACTAAGCAACCCAAGGGAAGGGTTTCTATCTCTATAACACAAAGAAGCTCTAACACAGAGCCCTGTGCATGGCAGGTCCTTGGTAAACAGTTTTTTGAATTGCTAAAACAGGAAGCCTCTCTTCTTAAAGACAGCAAGCTGCAAACAGACAAATCTTTATCCACAAAATGAGGAGATCCTTTCCAGCTAGTCCAGTCCATGACTTCAGGAGCTACATATGGGACCACCAGCCTGATTAGTAGGTGAAGGAAGACAAGGTAGAGCTGTGAGCCAATCAGGAGAGATTTCTCAAGGCAGGTAGATAAGAAGGGTACCTAACCTGGACTGCAGGTCAGAGAAGATTTCCTAAAAGAGATGAGCCCTGACCTGAAGTGCAAAGGTTGACTTAAACAAACAGCAGGAGCCATTTTCGAATCAGAGGAGGTTACATGGACACAGGCCTAAGGGTGAGAAAATAGGCCTTTTTTGGAAATGCAGGAAGTTGGAGTGGAGAGTATTAGATGGGGAGTGACAGGAGAGGTGGCTGAAGAGGTTAAGAGCTAATCCAGTCATAGAGGACTTGACCCACTGTGTTCCCACACGTCTTTCTTTTCCTGGAGGGATGGAAAGCCACTGAAGGACTTCATGTAGTGCAGTAATAGGGTCACTCAGGTAGCAGTGTGGGAAGTGGATTGTGAGGGTCCTAGACCCAAAGCGGAATGACCCATTGCGGCCACTGCAGTAAAATGCACTGTATGCAAAGTGTGAGGCACCTCAGAGAAGAGAACATGAAAGGTGAGTAATATGAAGGTTCACATCAGTTGGTGTCCTATTGGAAACTGGAAGAAAGAGAGCAGGGAGGGAGAGGAAGGCATCACAGATAATTACCAAATCTCTGGCTGTAGCAGCTAGGTCGCATCATTCACAGAGAGATACAGGGCAGAAAGTGGAAGAAGTTCAAGTGGGAAGGTAATGGATGAAATTTATGCTAAGTTGAGTCTGAACTGTCTAAGGAACATCAGTGTGTCTGTCCAGTAGAAATTGGTTACATAGATCCAGATCTCAGGAGAGAGAGCTCAGAGCCAGAGACATCTCTTTGGGAGGCCTCATAAAGGTGATGGTTGAATTCAAAGGAATATATGAGATCATCCAGAAAAAGTATATAGAACTCACAAAAGGCTGAAATTCAAGGGCAGACAAAGGAAGGAAAACCTTTAGAGAAATTGAGGAGAGAATCAGAGAGGTAGGAGGCAAACCAAGAAGAACCAATTCACTGAGGCTGAAGGAGGTTTCAAGAAGCATGGCGTGGCCAATCCTGGAAAATGCTGCAGATATCAAAAGAGATACAGACTCAGCCCACAGCCATTGCATTTAGCCAAAAGGAGGTTTTAGTGCCCTTGGAAAGGAAAGCACTATTTCTGAGAAGTGATAGAAACTGAAGCCAGGTGGTGGGTTAGGGAGTAAATGGAAGTTGAAAGTGTGGGGAAAAATGAACACAAAGAAATTTTTTGAAACTTGGTTTTTGAAAGGAAAGTGAAAGATGGGACCAAAATTTGAATGAGACACAAGACAGAGAGAAGTTTTGGGGTGTGTGTGTGTGTGTGTGTGTATTATTTGGTTGGTTAGTTTGTTTGTAGTTGAGAGAGCCCTTCAATGTTTATAATCTGAGGGCAAAAGAGTCAGGTAGAGGTTAAAGATCCTGGGGATGGAGGATGAAAAATGGAGGATATTCCCTAAGAAGCTGGTGGAGAGGGACCAGGGGTGCTGATGAAAGAAATCAGCCTTAGATGGGAGGGAGAAGGGCCGCTTTCTTCAGAGACAAGCAGAAGAGTAATGACGGATGCAGATGCTAATAAGAATAAAGGTAGTTAAGGGAGCTGCACTCTTTCTACAAATTCTGATCAGCATCAGCGATAAGAGCGTTCGTCGGTCATAGTAATACGGCAATGGTTCCAAAAGCAATCATAGGATCTGATTTCTTCAACCAAAAACTATATTTCCATATACTACAAGAAAAAAAGAGGAAGAAATTTAACATTAAAAGAGATTTACCAGACATGTCAACCAATCACACAATACTGATCTTATGTGGGTCCAGCTTCAAACAAATTTTTTTAAAAAATCAAAGGGCAGGGAGGTAGTGTGAAAACTGCCCGTATGCCTCACGGTATTAGAGAATGACTATGAAGTTTTTTACTGAGATAATGCTATTGTGCTTAGTTTTTTAAAGTGTCCTTATCTTTGAGAGTACATACCATATTCACAAATGAAATTATACGATGTCAAAAATTTGCTTTAAAATAATTTGGGGGTGGGATAGAGGCCATAGATGAAACGAGATTGGTAGTGAGCTCATTAATACATAGATGGAGGTTTAGGACACTGTTCTCTCTGTTTTTATAAATGCTTGAAATTTTCCATAATAAAACAGTTTTTAACCAAAAATATATATTTTAAAAAGCCAGAAGAAAAAAAATCTTGGGGAATGAAAGAAAGAGATAACCGAAAGGCACATAGAAAGATTACAGTGCAGCATTATAAGCCTGCCTAAAGCTGAACACAGTTTGTTGCGACAAAGTTGAATGACTTTTTTCCTAGCAGGCTTCTCAAGGCTTGATGTGAATGGCACGAAGCTGCATTGGTTCAGAGTAAGGAACTTGAAGGATATGAAGGCAGAAGAAGGTGCAAAGGATACGATGGTATTGACTAGAGAAAAACTGAAGAATTAAGCCATCATTCTGTCTAGGCTGGATAGGAAGGATGTGAAAATATGGAGATGTCTGATAGAATAGGAACAAAAAAGAAAAGGAGGTCTCAAAGAAGACACATGGCTTGAAAATGGAGGTGAGAAAACTGGAAGAATTAGGAGTCTGTGGTTAGCAAGCCCGTCTATGGAGTTTAAGGTTTCAGCTCCGGGTGATGACAAGGTCAAGTGTAATTGTAAATGCCTATGAAGTGCCTATGTAAAAGGATGGTTGAAGTGGAATGGAGGTGAAAGTCAAATAGAATTAAGACAGTTTTGAAATTGTGAGGTTGGGTGCCAGACGGATCCTAAAAGAACCCTAAAATCTCCCATAAAGATGAGTCTCAGTGGTGAGTTCCGTAAAGACAAAGGAGTATGTCTCTTTTTTAAAAAATTAATGTACACCTAATATCTCAGGCAGTGCCTGGTCCAGAGAAGATGCCCCAAAATAGTTGAGTACATGAATGGAAGGACTGTGTCACTAGCCCTTTAACTTAAAGCCCTCAAGTTTCTGCTCACCACTGGTGAGCTGGTTAGTTGGGAGTGGAAGGAAAGGATGGAGAAAACAAATGGTTGAATATGCACCAAAGCAGGATTCATAGAGCAAAAGAAATACTACAGGAATAAAAAGTGGAACCTCCAAGAAAAACTCAAAGGAGTTCACTCCTTTTTTAGTCCTTTACACCTAAACTCACGTATGCGCTGTAGCTGAGTTAATAACTGTCTCTGAGTGTACAAAGGGATAGTTTAAAAGGGGGGAAAACAAGAGAGGACTGTTTGCCTGGTGCCCTGCCCGGTTGCTGTTTAGCTGGGACCAGGCTTAAATGGGAGTTGCTCTGGATCACACCAGCCTGAGGTCACCTCCAGTTCAGAAGCCAGTGGGTAGGGCACAGAATCTAGCCTCTAGGAACTCCTTTACCTCTGTAATTGAGCAGAATAAACTCCTCACCCAGCAACTGATCTGCCCACCCAGGGATCTCAGGAACAAATTAGAATTTTTGACGCTATAGTAGGTTCTTATCATTGGGAACATAAACCACTCCCATTCACTGATTCATTTACTCAACAAATACTGAAAAATAAAATAGTGCTTTAAATTGAAGAAATTATTTAGAAAAGGCATAAGAAAAGAAACCTAAAATGAAAAAAAGAATTAAAGACAAACTCAGCTTACAAATAAAATCCTTATTAATGACCATCTCAAATACTGAGTGAGTTTACCACTGGTCGTGAGCTTTATTTACATAAATTCTCACGTCACCATCATAGTCCTGTGATCCAGGTGTTATTAGGATTCCCATTTACAGAGGAGGAGACAGGCTAAGAGATTAAATGACTTTTCCAAGACTACACAACTAATGTGAAACCAAACTGTCTAGCTGACACTGAAGCACAAGCTTCAAAGCTTTAGTCTAAACTGCTTTACTAAACCCTGTGAAGGACCAGGCAGGGAGTAAATGAAGCCCCATCTCGACAGATATGAGCTACCAGTAATGGAGGGTCTGAGACTCTGAGGAGTTAGGAATACAAGATAGAAGAGCTGTCTATAGTATCTCTCTAGTCTCTTCTCTGACATTCATGCAATTCCTATTTTCAACAGAGAAAGGGAAGCCTGAGTGGGGGATATGTTAAACGCAGAAAAAAACCAAACAAACAAACAAACAAAAAACCTTCCAGAGATCATTTAGGCCACTGCCTATTAAAGAACAGAAATAAAAAAGGGAGGAACTCCTGCCCCAAAGTCCTTGAGTCCCTATTTCCCTGTGAATGAAAGAGCCTAGGATGTAAATAAGAGCTTTGCATAAGCCAGACATTCTTTCAAGTCCAGTTTATCTACTGTATGAGTCACTTCCTTTTTAAAGCAGGAATTAAAAGAGATAGAGGCACATAATCATTACCCAGCACAAACCTTCTTAATAGACCTTTTCTTCTCAATCAAGTAGCAAGAAGGTAAAGGGCTCCTCCTCGGACAAAACAGCAACGTCATTTTGCAAATACTGTACACACAGCTTGACCAGTTAGTTACTCTCCGCATTCGACAGAGAGAAATGAACAAGGAAGGTAAACAGGCAGATGAGGTGATAGAAGGGAAGCCACAGGTCCAGCCGGTTAAGCTGACACTTACAAAGGAATCTGAATAACAAGAAGCCTTTGAATGACTCAGGTTTATCTCCTCCAAAAAGGAAGTCTAACCCCATGTTATTCACTGCAGCAAAGATACTCATAAACCTTTGGAGGAAGTCTCAGAGTAGCCTAATGCCAGAAAAAGGAAAAGGAAACAGTCACCCGTTCATTCATAGATGAGAGCTCTGCACAGGGCCTTGACCTTTCAACCGAAAAACAAATACAGTTGTGTTCTGCGATGGCACAAAAAGCAAACAGGAAAGTAACTGGCGTCTTTCCTCTCCCAGTGCCTGCTATTGGTCTTGTCCAGCCCCTGCAATATATTTATCAAGGATGATTCACTTTCTAGGATTAAAGATTCAATTTGAAGATTGAAGCAGGAGGAAAGAAACAAAGTAAGTAGAAACTAAAGCACATTGTCATTGCCTTCAGGAATTCCAGAGCCCTAATTCATCCTTCCTATATACCCTGCACATGAAAATATGTCCAGCAAAGCCTTAGATTCACCCAGTTACTCCAGTGTCCACACTTATTAACATGCAAAGCTAGCAAGAGGCACCAGCACCAAGTTTGAGAGGTCTTGGTATGCCTTACATAATACAACAAAATTTTATTGAGCACCTACTATGCATTAAGCACTGTACTGCATGCCAAGGTTACAATAATAAGCAAAATCGATAATTTCTCTGTTCTCATGGATCTATGGTTCAATGGGAGAGACTGACAAGTTGACTGTTGGTTCCAATGCAGCATACTAAGTGCTATAATTAATATAATTGTGGGGTGGGAGAAGAGGTTCCTATGGGAGCTCAAAGAGGGAAAGGGGTACTCTCAGAAGACATAATATCTAAGCTGCAACTTAAAGGATGAATAGGAATAAAGAAAGGATTTCAGGGAAGGGAATATGTAGGAGAAAGAGGAAGCTTTGACTGGGTATACAGAGAACTTGGAATGCCTTAGATCCATCGTATAAAAGAAAAAAATCCCATGTCACATAAGAACATGGTATTTTTAATGAAGACATACAGATGGCCAATAGGCACAAGAAAAGGTGCTCAATATCACTAGTTATTAGAGAAATGCAAATCAAAACTGCAATAAGGTATCACCTCACACTGGTCAGAATGGCCATCATTAAAAAGGCCACAAATGGTAAATGCTGGAGAGGGTGCAGAGAAAAGGGCACCCTCTACACTGTTGATGGGAATGTAATTTGGTGCAGCCACTATGGAAAACAGTATGGAGATTCCTTTAAAAACTAAAAATAGATTTACCATATAATCCAGCAATCCCACTCCTGGGCATATATCTGGAATAAACTCTAATTTGACAAGATACATGCACCCCAATGTTTATAACAGCACTATTTACAACAACCCAGACATGGAAGCAACCTAAATGTCCATTGATGGATGACTGGAGTTGTGAGATATATATAGATATAGATATATAGATAGATATGTAGATAGATATATACACACACAATGGAATATTACTCAGCCATAAAAAGAATGAAATAATGCCATTTGAAGCAATATGGATGGACCTAGAGATTATCATACTAAGTGAAGTATGTCAGATAGTGAAAGGCAAATATCATATGGTATTTATATGTGGAATCTTAAAAAATGACACAAATGAACTTATTTACAAAACAGACACAGACTCAGAGATAGGAAAACTTATGGTTACAAAAGGGTAAAGGAAGAGAAATGATAAATTAGGAGTTTGGGATTGGTAGATATACACTACTATATATAAAATAAACAAGTTCCTACTATATAGTACAGGGAACTATATTCAATAGCTTGCAATTACCTATAACAAAAAAAGAATATATGTATATATATAAAATATATATATATAAAATATATATATATACACACATATACATATATACATACACACAGAGATAACTGAATCACTGTGCTGTACACCGGAAACTAACACAACATTGTAAATCAACCATACTTCAATAAAATTTTTTTTAAAAAGGAACAGGGTTTTTTCTCTTATAGTATTTTAGCAATTAATCCTTCTTGTGCTTTATGAGAAAAAACCTAGCTTTTGGTCTCTAAACAGGAATTTTCCCTCACTTTTGCTTATCAGGTAATTTGTAAGCCTGAAGTCAACAGCACTCGAGTGATTAGATTTCAGAGTATTGGGAATGTTTCTCCAGCCTTAAAATTCATCCTGACTGATTTAATGTCTTTGAATGTACTATTAGGACTAGATATGGGATTATGACACACACAAAATACATTTTAAAGTACACACAAAGGAACAATTATGAAAATAATAATAGCTAATATTTATTACATGCATCCTCAGCACCAGGTAATTCTAAGTTCTTTGCACATGTTAAATCGATTACTTCACACAATAGTAAATTCTACTGATATCCCTAGTTTGCAGGTGGTTAACTGAGGCACAGAAAGTTTAAGCAACTTGCCCAAGGTCACACAGCTAGTAAGTGTAGAGTGAGGATTTGACCTCAGGCTATCTGACTCCAGGGTCCATGAGTTTATCCACAGCGCTAGCCAATCAGGGCAAAGATGGGAACTGACTCTGGCTCCATTTTACTGCTGGCCAGTTCTGTGTGGGCCAGAGCTGAACTGCAAACCTTTCTACCAGGTACAAACGTTATTAAAAAAATTTTTCTTTCCTTCAGTAAAGAGTGTTCTAAGTTGAAGATTTATCTGCCTACCCACAGGAAAATGGAGCTAGATGACTTTTGTTTAAAAGGTACCAGTTACAGGCCATCTGTTATGACATGAACAAATTGCTAAAATGTCTAAAGGAATGAGAACAATAATTTAGTATTATTTTTCTACTTAGAATTTAGTGTCATTTTATTAATTAGAAGAGAAAAAAAAAGAACCTGGGGGAAAGGTTTTAAGAATACTTGTCAGTTTGGTTTTGCTTGCAGTTAACAGAAACCTCCTTCTCAAAGTTGCTGAACAAAAGAGAAACAGGGACTTCTTTGGCTGATGGTAGAATCTAGCCTCGTGGATTAACTTTGAGCCCTGGTGGGTCCTTATTATTTTCTGTATGTTCAGCTAGGAATATACATATTGCTGTTAAAAAATTTTTTTTTCAAATAATATTTGTCAGAAACAAAACAAAACCTGACCAACTTTCTTGAGCTCCTGGAGTCCATGGCTCTCAGGCCATCATTTCTCTCTTTCCCAAATAGATCAAAGCTGGATGAGAACTATGTTGAGAACTATGGAAACATTGCTTGTTTAAGATAACCAAGCTCACGTTAAATAACCCCTGCAGACCTAGTAGAACTTGCAAGTAGAGATAAGCAGCCCTAAAGGCAGGTAGAGAAACCATTATCAATTAGTTTTGTGCAGCCCTACTCTGAAGACTAAGAAAACACTGATAGCTTGGGGCACAGGAGTGATTCTAGAAACTGGTTTCAACCATTTCAAACCCCATCTCTTTTAAAACTTGACAATACATTATTAAGATTGGAAGTTTTTCCTTACTTGTCAAAAAGGAAACAAATAATAAACATCTTTATGTTTAGGGAGCTTTTGACAACAGTTTAAAAGAGTTTCGTAAATCTGTTTGTCCATTTTAAACTGTCATCATTTAGATGTCTGAAAATTTACACTACCAGGAATGTCAGCCTTGAAAATACCAATAACTGCCATATTGGTTAGTAAAATCGTGTTAAAAAAGTTTATCTCAGTTCGATCTTTATTTTTTTAACCATTTCTAATTTGTCAATCATAGGAGTACAGAATTTCCCTCTTGCTCTTAGATGTCTAATATGTATTTTCCCTCTTCTGTCAAATATTGTTTGATACTCCATCGGAAACAAGGTGCTAAAAGAACTAGTACCGGGAGGGACAGAATGCTCACCCCACATTTAAGTAAAGGCCACACCGCATATACGAAATAGACTGGAGAGCAAAAGTGATGAATACCGCTTTCTAAAAAAAAAAACAAACCCATTTATTCTCTATCATTACCCATTGCCCTCAATTAAAAAAAAAAAAAAACCTTCCTGGTGGTCCATTTATGTGAAACTCTAAGTAAGAATTTAAGGATTTAACTACAGAATGAGTATTCTAAAGAAATAAGTATTTCTATGTCTATAAAAATTGCTCTGATTTTAAATCTTGAAACATTAAGATAAACATTTGAAGCTCATTTGTCATGAGTTCTTTTTCTAGCTTCTAGGTAGGTTCCTATAACAAGGGCAAATGTAATTCCTTTCTGGGTCTCGGGTACTTATTTCTATAAGGAGATCTTACCTGTCTGAATGGAAGAGATGAACAGAATGGCTATGGTCCCAGCATGTCTCTGCTGCATTCAAAGTGGCAGTTTCTCATTCCTGTTTTTCTTTATAAGCAATTAAGACTATGCGAGCACATTCTGCAGCCCCTAAATTTCAAATCGCGACTGTATCACACTAACAAGTTGTTAAATTCAAGTGGCTTATTATTCAAGGACAAGGGGTCAAATTCATTCAGGCAGTGAACAAACAATTCTGATGGAATTCAACTGTTTATGGTTCCAGTTATTTTCTTTTTTAAAGAGCTGTTATTTCTTTCAAACCAATTCAGTCTTTTTTTCCACAAACCATTTATATGGGTAGATAAAACTTTTAACACCAAAGCCAGCGAAAACCGTATATACACAAGACCTGCTCACTGACAATTAAATTTACTGATTTTTTTTTTTTTTTGCATTTAGACAAAATTCCTAGATTGCTGCGATGAAATCTTACTCACTTGAACTTCTTTTAAGAACGAGGACAGATTTTGCTCACTGATTTACATCAGGAAATAGTTTTGTCGGTGGTTTACAAACGCTTTTGAAGAATATAGGTGGGATTACACATGAGGCCGCCACCAAAATAAATGTTGGTAAAATCATGACTCCGTTCACCATTAATCAAAGAGCGGAAGAGATACTATTATGAGAAATCTTACTCAGTAAACAATAAGAGATCAAATTCCACTGTCAAAGAGTAATTTTTACATAGTTAAAACATGACTCACAAACCCAGAATGAACACGTGTTAACTTCATATTCAACTCATTGATGGGGAAGCCAGCAGGATGGGAAAGCTGGTTCCCAGGGCATTTGGGGACATGGGTATTTATAGAAATTTGTAAAAGAGAGTGTCTGAACAAAATTGCTAGGTTAAATACAAAACTGCTTAATGTCCTACTGGATAATCTTTGGAGTTATCTTTCTACCAGGTGTAAATCTACAAATCAACATATAACCCCATGCAGTCTAGGCCTTGTTGGTAGCCAACAGTGTGCCAAACAAAAGGTACTTTGTCTTGGTTAATTATATAATCCTTGGTGGCCTTTTAAGCATTTCCCAAATGTGACATTGATGGGACATGTCGTTCTCTTCTCATTTCCAAGTTTGGGACTGTTTTCCTTGCCACCTCTCAAATTGTGCTTAAAACAAATAACAATGAGATTCTAGTACTGCGTGATTAAGAGCCATTATTGAAAAGTCATGCTCAAATCTGGGAACACGAAATTTCTGGAAATGAAATTTAACTTTGTTTCTTCTCACCCTTGGTTTGAAACAATGATTCTCCCTTTCATGAGTCACTGTGTTTGCCTCCCTTTTTCCCTCTCCCTTTTCTAGTGAAGACCTGAAGGTTTCCTGGCAAAGACATCTGGTTCTCCCCTCTGCACACTGGCACAAATTACACAAATTGCTTTCCTCTTTTCAGAAGAAATACGGCACTCTGCCATGCTAACACCCAATGACTTTCACCTAAGAGAAAATTGCTTCTTTTTAGTGGACATAAGTCCTCATCGTCTTGTTCTCTCCATGCATTCATGGCCTCCCTTTCTTGGGCATCGCTCTCCTTTTATTGGAAAGCCAATACTAATCTCCATACACAACCATCACCATACATTTAACGTCCTCCTGGGTCTTATTTTCCCACTCTCCATTCTTTTGGGGGCTCCCTTTTAGGTATTCCTAAATCTAATAGATTAAAACGCTCTCCTAAAACTTCAACAGACACTGACCATGGACCAAGTACTCCCACAAATATTGAAAGACATGAGATGACATTTCCTTCATCTCTTCCCACCTTCCCTCAGAGTGAAAGTTTGGACATTAGTAGTAAACAGATCGAACGTTGGGAAAAGACGCAAAGGCTCAGAAGAGGATTTCAATGATAAACAAGTAATTTCAAAAAACATCAATAACAACAAGTGATCGCTGGCAGCTGGGGATTGTTATTAGTTGAATGTGCTGGATTTTGGTACTTTAATAATGTCCCTGCCCTGCCTCAGGGACCCACAGCAAAAGCTGAAGCATGGGCCTCTGCCTGCGGCACACTCTCTGGGCTTCCTCACACATGAGTCCCACGAAGACCAAACTGAAAAGAAAGGCCTGGAATGTAAATGTCTCATTAGCCTGGGTCTGGGCTTGCTGCCCAGCTCTGCTTGGGTTCCCAGTGACTTCTTTTGGGCTTGGGGCCAGGACTTATTTTTATGTTAGATCTTGAAGAAATGTATTCAGTTCCCACAAACCTCATAGTACTGTGAAAACTTTAGATTCATCAGCGGTGGTCTCTGAGAGGGCTGTGAACAGAGGAGTCGCCAGAAGGAGAGAGAAAGACAAAATGCCCCAAAGACACTTAATGAGGTAGAGAGCCATGCTCCTTTTGGGTGCAATAATCCAAGTTTTGATCAACCAGTCAATCTCCGGAGCTAAATTCCCACACGAGCTTGAAATAATTAGCTACCCCAGCCTCCCAAGGAAAGCCTCCAGTGTGGGAGGCTGTGAAGGGACAGAGGACAGTGGACGGAGAAGTTCCATTTGCTGATCACTAACCACACTCCTAACTCTGCACCTGGTACATCAGCTAACTTATTCTTCAGAACTACCCCACGAAAAAGGATGGGGAACAAGAACCCTGCAGCCATGGTGTCATCAGCCCCTACCATC
Organism: Camelus ferus; assembly: GCF_009834535.1. Taxonomy (NCBI): domain Eukaryota; kingdom Metazoa; phylum Chordata; class Mammalia; order Artiodactyla; family Camelidae; genus Camelus; species Camelus ferus. Next base: position 61,058,174 of record NC_045707.1, on the reverse strand, counting down.
ACTTTTAATTCACTTGACAAACCCAGGCCATGCTTAAGATTTGGAAACCAACCACAGTACCAGGATCAATTATAGAATCGTGAATAAAAACAAATTTGTCTTCCTTTGCACTTGACTCCCATCACAGGCTCATAAGTAAGAACAGAAATTCACCCCAAAGTGTATTAGACATGTGAAGGGCTATTCAGCATTCTTGGAGGATGAATGATCAGTCCCATCTCCCCCCCACCCCCCACCCCCATCCCCCCATCCCCCCAGTATCTAAGGATGCTGAATACGTAGATAGCGATGGTACAAGGAGAGATTGTTTTTCTCTCTTCTGGCCAGACTTGGATTGAACACCAAGGACCAAGTTCTTGGTCACATGCATGGCCCTTAACCCCCAGGAGAAGGCTGACTAGATTAGCTGGGGTGCAGTCAGCCCTCTTGGATGAGTAGGTTGAAAGAAACCATCTGTACTGGAGGAAAGAGAGCACACAAAGGGGCCCAAAGCCACAGGTGATTTTGAAAAAGACATGAACTATGTTTCTTAACATATGCTAACAAAATTTTAAACTGTGTCCCTAACAAGCCAAGGATATTGGAAGAATTTGACGGGAACAGTGAATTAAAAGTTTTCTTTACTGCCTTCTCTTCCCAATGGAAGCAGTGACCTTCAACATTTATTCATTCATTTATCCAACAGATATTTATGACAGACTACTGCACACTAGATATCATTCTAGGACCTGCGCAGCAGGAAACAAGACAACAGCAGTGACAAAAAGTTTTGTCTTCCTTATGAAACTAATATATGCTTATTAAAGAAAAATTATAAAAATGGAGATAAACTGAAGGGAGAAATCACTTGAATTCTCCCAATCAGAAAAATAAAATACTGTCAATGTTATGGGGTATATATTATTCTTTTCAGTCTATTCTCAATGTGTATGAATCCATATGTACATACTATTTTTCCCAAAATAACACTAAAATGTACTTAATATAGTGTCATGGCTGCTTTTTTCACTTGTCATATCGTTAGCTACATTTCCATATTGCAGTCTGATTAAAGGCTAATTTCTTGAATTCAAAAGCAGGAGTAAAAGCATTTTTAAAAATTCTAACCAGCGAGCTAGACTCAGTAGGTGTGAGGAAGAGAAAGAGGAAGAGCAAATGGAGTCCAAAGCCATCCCTACTCCTGGGTCACTAGTAAAGGAGAGAACAGGTGTTACCACTCCCACTGTTCCCAGTTGCCTGCAGGGAGGCAGGTGGGCAGCATCCTGATGGCCGCAAGTACCTCCAGGCCCTGGTTCATAGTACTCAGTCTACCTGGCCCAGGCAGAGGAGGAACCTTAACTCCATCAGTGGGTGTAACAACAACACACAGTCTGGAATGCTTGACCTTTGCATCAGGTTTTACCTGGGAGGGAGGCCAAAGCTTACCTGGGTGTGGTCAGGGTTGGTAGGGACAATAGCATGGCAGGCGTGGGCTACTGGGCCCATGTGTAAGTAACCTGCAATTTCTTCCACATTATATGTTACTAAAAGCCAGTCACATTCTTATTCTTCAACTTAGCACTTAATGCCTAATTTCAATCTGTTGCGCTTTGGAAAAGTTGCAAACTTAAGGTCTGACTCTTTAAACAATCTAAGAGAAGTCTGGTGCCCAAAGAAAAAAAGCCTCCTTTCCAGGTGGGACTTGCTTGTGGAAACCAGGCCTACGCAAAAGGGAATTGTACTAGGAAGTACCCACGGCATCATTTTTAATGACTACCTCTTATTCTATTGTATTAGGACACCAAAGTTTATTTTATCAATGTCTATTTTTGAAAAAAACAACTTCCAATTTTTTACTTCAACATTCCTGTAATGAATGTCTGGCTGCTAGATGTTCACTCACTTGCTTTAGTACAACCTTAGGATAAATTCTTTCAAGTAGAATTGTCAATTCAAAACACACATATATATTTATGACTTTTGCAACCAGTTACCTGACAGCTCCCTCAGAGAAGCGGTACCAACCTTTATTCTCACTAGTCTTGCATGTAGGTATTTCATTCCCTGTAACTTTCTCTACATTGGGTCTTACCACAAAACAAAATTGTTAATTTGATATGTGAAAAAATAATTTCACTGTTTTCCTTTACATTCCTCTATTATAAATGAGGCTGAAGATATTTTTGTAAGTATGTTTGCTACTCACTTGTCACCTATTTTATGAATTAACTGTTCACGAGCTTTGTACATGTTCTTTATACAGTGAGGATGTTAATCTTTTGTGTGTATCTACTTTGCAAAGAATGAGCTTTTATAATTCACATATTATTGACACCTAATCATTTTTGTCCTCTTTGCCCTGTAAGTCATTTAAAAGATTTCTTTCTTCCCTCATTGGCTGAATTTATGACTTTCCTAATCAAATTCTTAAAAACCATACATATTTGAAAGAGCTCAGTATATAATCCATGATGTAGAGAAGTCACAGGATTGTAACAAGCAACGCTTTTCAATTTGTAATTTTAGTCTCATATTTTTCATGTCTTTGGCTGCAGTTGAAATAAGATATTTTACATCGTGATTCCGAATAACTTCTCTAGATATATGTGTTAATATGCAAATCTAAAGTGTATATACACACACACACACACACACACACACAATATATAACATATACATGAATAATAGAAACGAAAGTTTTGGAAAACAATACTACCCTTAATACTGCCACGTGTAATGCCATTTTTCCTTTTTTCTTAGCCTAGTTGAGACCCAGTTAAGTTGATTTCATAAACCATTAATAAGGTCCAACCCACTCTTGGAGAAACACTGTAATAATTAAAGATGTTCTGGACCTGGGAAGAGATAAAGGCCCGACTCCTCCCCTAGAAGACTCACCCTTATTTTTTGGGAGTCCAATTAATAAGCGGTAACAATTATTATTATTATCAGAGCATTCTTCAGTGTTTACTATGTGCTTATGAAGTGTTTTACATGTAAACCCTCACGACTTTTTAATAAGGTAGCAGGTATTACTGTCCTCATTTGACAGATGAGAAAACAGAGGCAGAGAGATTAAGAAACCTGCACGAGTTCCGATGGCTAGTACCTGGCAGAGCCAGATTTTGAACTAGGCAGCCCAGTTCTAGAAACCCTTATTTTTAACTCCCCTGGCCTTCCGCTCACTCTGCTGCAGCTGGATGTGAGCCTGGGGACACTGACCCCTAAGGGTGGAAGAAAACTAATTGCAAAGTTTAACACCAAAGCTACAGAAACTTTTGGTGGTTCTAATAAGCTATGAAACATTGGGAGAGAAAGAAGGTCAGGGAAAGGAGAATAAAAGGTGAGTAAGTTTCCACCATCCTAGTCATCGTGGACTATTTGCAAAAACCTGTTGTGTTGCAAAATTTTTTCTCTCCTTGCCCAAGGAGAAGTAGGTGGAATAAACATGAAGCCCATATAAACTAACCGCAGAAGGGATATTAGGACATTGGGGCTGGTCGGTTGGTCAGCACTAAACAGAACTCTGAAATAAAACCCCACCCTAAACACATATGTGCAGCTATCTGTCTCTCCTATTTTTTAAAGACATGGAGCCTATAACCTTTATCGGAATGCATAGGTGAAAGTGGAGGAAAAGGGAGCTGAAGTCTGAACTTGAAAATAGAAACAGCATCAAAGGCTACTCCTTGAAAATCTTGCTCTTTATGATGTTAACTGAGACATCAATATCTTCTTGCCACCCTGCTCTTTGCAGAGCTCAGAGTCCAAAAGGAGAGTTGCCCAGAATTTGGGTTTTCCTAGGTCACACACTCCAATTCCCTGTTTCTTTCTTTTAGGACTTCACCACTTGTGTTTAAGTCAGAGACTCATCTTGTTCCACTGCAAGAGCATGATTTGGTTTGACGATGAAAAGCGCTCCGTCAAAGTGGCAGGAAGATATCATCACACAAGTCTTTAAAAACTGACACAGTAACTCAGGTTGTCATTTAACAACATCACAACCAGGAAGTCCATCTTTAGATCTAATCTATATCAATCTTGTTGCAATTTATAAATAAACTTTGGCTCCCTACCCCAGCCCCAGAGTGCAGCAAACTCAGGGAGCTTTTAAAACAGTAATTGAGTGTATGCCGAGCACAGGAGAGTTCATTAATTTGTGTACAATGCATTGTGATCCTCAGATAAAAGGTGCCACGTTTACACGAAGCCTCACAAATTTTTTTTTCACAAATTAGTCCTGTAATTAAACTCCTGCTAACAGTAATTGCAAATACTTCATTACTACATAATTCCTATTCAGAAAGGAAAAATGCAGCTCATTTACTTATTTTATTGTTGGACAGATAGTTTACAATGGATCTTTATCTAAAGACACAGGGCACTGAGCTCTTGCTGAGATAAATCAGGAACAATGCTGAGATAAATCGGGAACAATGCTTTCAAATCCTCTGCACCGGAGGAATATGTGCTTTGGCTTCCCAGGTGGAGGTGGGAGGCGGGAGGACTGGGTTTTCTGGTTGCATATTAACTCTCTGACCCCCACTAGATAGCCAGGTGACAGCTGCAGGGAGAGTTCTTTGAAGTGTGACATTCTTGCGGAACTTCAAAAGGCACTGGTCTCTGAGGCAGGTAGGATTGCTGGCCACACCTGGTACCTGCCAGCCCCGCCGCAGCAGCCTGCCGACAGGAAGCTCCAAAGACCCAGCCCAGAGTCTCTCTCATGAACTGCATTCAACTGATAAGAGCACCCAGGGGAGAAAGCGGGGCCCCAAAATGAATCCGCAGCTTCGAGCCCCGGCCTTCTCTGAGAACCTAACGCCTCCTCCGCCCAGGTCAGATCTCCACAGCTCAGAAAGCAGCCAGGATGGAACTGTGACTGGAAATTGAGGCCCTCGGTGGAAGTTAAACCTGATTGACACGAGAGAGGTCGGAGCAGGGAGGCTCAGTGAAATAGAAAAATCTGAGCAGGGTGCTACAGCAGTAAAAGCTGCCAGGAGAGGTGAGTGGGAAACAGCCCCTCACAACTGAAGCCAACTGGCCAAAGGGAGCACGTGGAGGTCAGCTGTAGAACAGGAAAATAACCCTGGCCTCAGCCCAAGCTGGCTAAAAGCACCCAGCACGTTCACTGTGTTGCGCACCATCGCCGGTCACCTGGAACAACCACCTTTCTGTGGTCCTCCTGAGTAAGGATTACAGAGGCCCTTCTGTGTCCACACGGGTGCTCCGAAGGTGATGAAAACACAGTACTCCTCACAGAAGTTACACTCTGGTGGAGAGGATCAGCTGTAGACCTCCTTTTCAGGCATTTGGCCTCAAAAAAACAAACATCCTCGGGTTTGAGTCAGAGCCCTTCCATCTGCTTCCTGTGAGACACTGGGCAAGTGCCCCTGACTTTTCTGTCTCATGTCCCCCCTCGGGGAGTCGTTGTGGAGATTAAATGAGCAATCGCATGTCCAATGACTAGGTCAGTGGCCAGCACTTAGCAACGTCTCAACAAATAGTAGCTGAGATTCTCACTGCTGTGGCAGGGACGGAGGTAATAGGGAGGATGTGGCCCCTGCAAAAACCGCTGTCCCACCCAGCTTACGGGTCTCTCTGACTGGCAGTGAACTGTGCCTGCACTCATAACTCACTTGTTTCTGGGGGAGGAAAGGGCCAACAGCAGCTGTTTGCGGTCCGGCGGAGAATGCCGTAAACCTAGTGAGGAACCAGAGTCCCCGGTGTAATTTCCCCACTACATCCGGCCTGGAAGCCAGTGCAGCGGACCCCACCCCGGGGAGACGTGGCCCTACACTGGGAAGGCGCTGTACGAATCCCAGCCCACGGCACACAGAGTGCTGAGCTCATGGGCTTGCCGTGAAGATTAAATGAGATCATGGATGTGATGCTCTCAGCAGAGTGACCGGCACGTAATGAGGACTCCATGTTCCCTGCTCTGAATGAGCTGAGATACAGTCATCATCCCTGGATTATCTTCCTTCAATATCCATTCCCATCACTAAGCTAGCCATCCGTGTCAGGAAAGATACCTGTAGAGTGAAGAAGACTAAGACAGAGAGTGAGGGGCAAGGTAGGCTTTGCATCCTCACATGCATCACAGAGGACTGGAAAGAGCACGGGTTTGGAATCCGGGAAGACCCGAGTTTGAATCCTGACTTTACAACCTCGTAACCAAGTGACTTAACCTATCTAAGTCTCAGTTTTCCATCCATACCATGGAGACAGGGGGTGTAAAAATTGGATATAACACACGTAAAATTCCCAGCCCAAGGCCTGGTTTACCATGGCTGAGAAGATGCATTGGTGGTGGAAACTTTCTCTGTGGGTTCTCCCCCTTGAGCATTTCATATATTCCCTCTAAGCAAGTGCTCTGTCACTGTAACGGCTGTGAAAACAGGTTCCAAATGCAGGATAAGATCACGTGACAGCAAACATCATCGTTTTTCTGCCAGAAAGAATGAGTACACGTTGGAATGAGAGAACCTGGTGTGTTAATATATCAGCGTTGCTTCCCATAGGTAAGGCCACAGGTGAGACTGGTGCCAGCCAGGGTGGAAAAAGAGAAGGAATTTACCTTAATAAGTACTTACCCTCTCCCCTCTCCCACTAACGCCCCTCCTCCATGACTTTCTTTGTCTCCATTGCCAACCAAGCAATGCCTTTCAGGCCTTTAACACACACACACATGCACACACACATACACAAATCTAGCCCCCTTCTCCATATAGGCAGGCATACACGGCACAGGGTGGTAGAAACTTTGAGGCCAGATGCATCCCTGACTTCCCAAAGGCCAGTCTCCTCTTCAAATTAACCCAGTTTTTCTAAAACCCCACCCCAGCCATTTCTGCCTTCTCTGCCAAGGCCAAAGCATGTACATTCTCTCACCTAAACCTCCTGAAACATCCTCTGTGGTGACTTCCCACTATAGATACATTAGATCATTGCATTTCTTCCAACGGTAAAGTATTATTTTTTCTAATTTTGCAAATAAGAACACTGAGGCTCAGAGAGCTTGGGTAGCCTGCCCAGAGCCACGAAGCTAAAATATAGCAGCTCTGGGATTTCGAACAGGTTGGTTCATTCATTCATATATCCATCTATTCATTCCCTCAACATTCAATGTAGAGTTACTGAGTACATACCCTGTGCCAGGAACAGAGCCGGGTATTGGTACCTCAACCAAAGGATGGCCTAGAGGGACTTCTGTCTTCTGTCTGACACCAAATCCTGTTTCTTAACCACTAAATGTGTCGCTTCCCAAATTAGAGACCAAATGGTTGTCCCAGCGAAATATAGTATATATTATATTCTAAGCTGGAAGAGAACTTACTACCTGACAAGCTAGAGATGATAGCCTGCTACATCAAATCATCACCCTGCACAAGCAACAGGAAGAACATCTACACAGTTGTAGGAAAATCAGCCTATATTCTGCAAGTGCCATCCTAGAAGGCTGAGACCTCTAAACTCCAGTCCTGCTCCAGCGGACTCCAGCTCTCATAGCGGAGGCTCGGAAGAGTCGGCCACACACAGTCCGCCACACTGTCCAGGACCGGGTTCCATCCAGCCTGAGGAAAGGCATTTCGAACAGATGCTTCAGTCCACTTCCTTGTCGGGCCGGCTCTGCCGCACTTCTGGGATTGTTTCTCTATCTGTCTCTTCTATACACAGCCAGTCCAGACAGGTAGGCTCCAAGTTAGTGTTTACTGAGATTGAGAAATGCTGAAAAGCTAACTCTACAGTCTCCTTCCCGGGCGCCTCTGTGCTGTTCACCACTAGGAGCACAGCGAATAGGATGAGACAGGTGCCCCCCACAACAACACTATTAATTCCTTAGGTACCCCAAGTACCCCCAAATGCACCAGCCTTTCCTTCCACACTCAGTGAGAACATTTTTAATGCAAATACTCTTCTAAAAGGTCATATTCACACCAAGAGTCCATCTTTTCCCAGTGATATTTGGGGGTGGGAGTGGTAGGGAAGAAGAGTGAATTTCCTCATGGCAGCCAGGACTGAAGCATCTGGAACATAAGAAAAAAGGACTGAAGACGTCGGGGACAGACACTGCCTATGTCTGCCTCCCTACACCAAATTCGGGCCTTGTTCTCAAAATCACAAGCCCCTCAAAGCAACGGTAAAGTAAGTTGAAATATCAGACCCTGCTTTCTTTCTGTACGCTTCACTCGTAACATGTCCCTGTAGATAAAAATCTGACACACATTAAAAGAAAAAAAATAATTTTCGTAGTACCAAGCCATCATCTAGTTTCTAGTTTTCAGAAGATTTATTGTCACGTGCTGACATGCAGGTCATTTTGAGGAGACAGCTCAAGTTTCAGAAATGAGGCATCCACATAAATGTCCATCAGAAAATATAGCCTGTCTTCCACGATAAGATGGGTTTCATTTAATATTCATTAAAGTGTAACTTGCTTTCAGCTCATAAATCTTGGAAACAGATTCTGGGCCCCCCGTGTACTGTTTTCATTGGCCAAGTCACTTTTTCTTTCCCTTGACACTTTATAGTTTGTGTTTAAATATGAGACACAGCTGGTTTTGCCGGTGGGGGTTTCTGGTTTGGCTTTACAAGAAAACACAGAACAAAATCCTCCAAGATTTACAACAGGTGTTCTGTTTTCTCCTCATAGTGAAATAGTACATCGTGTAGCAAAAAAAAAAAAAAAAAAAAAGGGCGGGAATGAAAAAGGTGAGACGGTGAAATGCCCAATCTAGCAGGATGGAAAATGTGAGACTAGGCCGACTGGCAGTTTCAGAGCAGCTGCTGTATTTTACAGGGTTGGTATACATATCTGCAGATGCACTGAGTTTATCTGTTCCCTTTAAAGAAATTTTTCATGCTAAGGATATAAACTTTCAAAAGGATGTCCAAGTACAAAAACTGGAGAGCGATTATGTGTGACAGAGTTTGGGGGATGGTGATGGCAAGGGAATTCTAACAGATGGACTATTAGGAGGATGTATACACTATTTTCCTCTTGCTCACAGGCATAAATGGACTCATAGTTCTCTATGTGCCCTCATATCCAGCCAAGTCAAGCTCCTATCAAGCCAGAGGAGCGGAACAGCCAAGGATTGGAGAGTAAAGGACACTATACTGCCAGAGCCAGCCTTGACTTGACATGTGAGTGATGCCCTGTACGAGGCCTACTTTTCACATAGCTCTTTAACTAAGGGAAACAATAAAGAGAAGAATGATGAGGATGAAGATGATAGCTAAGATTTACTGACTGTTTCATATGGATCAGGCACTGTTCTAATCACTTTAGAGTAATTCATTTAATCCTGGTGACAGCTTTACATGCAGATACAATGATTATCACCATTGCACACATGAGGAAACTGAGGCCTGGAGAGTTAAGTGATTGGTTCATGGTCACACAATTAGCCAGAAATGAGCCAGGATAAAACTGCTAAAGAGGAAAGTTTTTGGATGGACTCACAACATAAGATATTGAATATAGCTCCCTGTGCTATACACTAGGACCTTGGTATTTATCTATTTTATATATAGTAGTTTGTATCTGCTAATCCCAAATTCCTAATTTATCCTTCCCTCTACTTTCCCCTTTGGTAATCATAAGTTTGTTTTCTATGTCTGTGAGTCTGGTTCTGTTTTATAAATAAGTTCAGTTGTATCATATTTTAGATTCCACATATAAATGATATATGATATTTGTCTTTGACTTCACTTAGTATGATAATCTCTAGGTTCATCTGTTGTTGCTGCAAATGGCATTATTTTATTCTTTTTTATGGCTGAATAGTATTCCATTGTGTGTGTGTGTCTGTGTGTGTGTGTCTGTGTGTGTGTGCCTGTGTGTGTGTGTATGCAATATATATATCACATCTTCTTTATCCAGTCATCTGTCGATGGACATTTAGGTTGCTTCCATGTCTTGGCTATTATAAATAGTGCTTCTATGAATACCGGGGTGTATGTATCTTTTTGAACTAGAGTTTTTTCCAAATATATGCCCAATGGCATTGCTGGATCATATGGTAACTAAGAGTCTATATTTTTAACATCCCAGTGATGCTCATTTTCTTGGCCACAGATCACACTAGTAGAGCAAAGTTCTACATCATTTCATCATGTATGAGGGTCAGTTGAGGGCCTCAATCCCCTTGCCATACTTTGAGTTCCTTGTGGGCAGCAACTCTTTCTTATTAGTCTTTATGCTTTGCACAAAATTTTACTTTGATTATTTGAAGCACTGTTGGTGTCTCACCACCATCCTGTGAGATCTGGAGACCCAATCTCATCATCCTGATGAGGAAAACTGAGGCTTGGGGAACTTAAAAATTTGCCCAGAGTCACCAGGTAATCCCAAACTCTTGTCCATGGTCAGATTTCCAGGTTTGATTGGCTCAGGTTCTGCCTTGTGAGCTGCCATTGTTCTTGGCCAGTGGAGCAGGGGGCAGTGGATGGGGGGAGGCATGGTAAATGGTCACAGTGACTAGGGAATAGATGGGGAGCAGGACCTGTGGGTGTTACTGTACAGGACAGTCCAGCACAGTAAAGAACTATCTCACCCAAAATACCAGGAAAGGAAACTCACAGAAGACACTGAGTGCTCACACAATCCCTAGGATTATGCTCAAACCTTGGCTTGAATCTTCCAGAGAGGCAGCATGGCTAGAGGTTAAGAGCCCAGACTGAGGTCCAGTATCTGCTGACACTGACTCTCTGTTCCTTCCTCCAAACTGAAGATGTTAATGATAGCATCTATTTTAGCAGATGGCAGAAAGGTTGAAATGAGAAATTGCATGTAAAGTACACAATGAGTCCTCCACAACTACTAGCCATCTTGTTAGTACTGTCACTGTGTTTGTTCTGCATTTGGTTCATTTCAAACACAGTAATGGTTCGAAATAGTCAAATTATTAGTCCTCTCCCATCTAAACTAGGGCAAAGCCGTTTTGTCAAAGCTAGCATAGCTCAGGAGGTAATGTTTATTTTCAGTCTTTGGGGGCCCTGTCTCCCTCAACACACACATCCCTTTCTCAAGCACTGTTCTCCTATATTTCCTGGATACTCAGGACCCCCATTTCAGCCCCAAATTGTAGTAAAGTAGGAATGGGATATGACCTCCCAGAGCTGGTACACTGTTTTGTTTTGGTTTTTTCTCTTCCTTTAACAAAACTCACTATTCCTCTGAAACGAATGCTACAAGACTATCATACCCTCCCAGGGAACTTACTTGTATTTTGGCAGGAGTCCTATACAGACACAGTATCTCACACAAAACAAAAACTCGAAAGGTACTGGGGGGTGGAGCTGTAACTCACCGATGTCTGAGCCCTCTTTCTGGAAAGCTCTTTTCTTTTCAGATCCTTGGTGAACTCCTACTCATATTTTAGGATCAGCCTCACACATGTACTCCGTGAAGTTTTCATGCCTCCAGCCCCCACCCTCGCCCCGTCAAAGAGCAGAGCCTCTCCTCTGTGGTCCTACTACCACCAGCACATGCCTCTGGCATGTTACACAGTTATTACTCCACTTCTCCACTTCTAAATGCTGCAAAATGTCCACCCACCCCACCCTTTCCAAGGTCCTCCTTCCTCTGACATATCTGGGGAAATTTGGGGCACAGGCTGCTCCCCACTTCCACATTCCTGCTTCCCTCCAGCAGCCTTTGAGTTACTAGATAGCAGTCCTGCCATTTCATTATGCAGAGCAAAAAGCTCTCTCTAAATTTCATTCTCTCCTCCCAGACCCCAGCCCCACCCACGGAGGAGAGGAGAACCACTATTTGCAAAGGAGGAGTTCAACTCCAGTTTCTAAGAAAAGTGCCATCACACCTGTATAGATTATATCAACATTCTAATGTGTGAAAATGGTGACCATCATTTTTTTACTGGAATAGTGATGTTCTCCTTCCTCTTGCCTTTATTTGTCCAATCCCCTGTCTGAATCATGTTTCAGAGGCCCCTCATCCAAACTAGGCCAGGAGCTCCTGGAAGGCAGGGATTGTGCCATATTGATCTCTGTATCTCTAGGGACTAATATGACGCCTGGTACAAAAATCAGTGAGGAGGAAGAAGACATGGGCCCTTTTGAAAACTTCTCACTCTATTTCTTTGGCCATCAATTGCCCCCCACCCGGGGATGTGTAATTTCAGCCTGCTGGGAACTTCTCCTTGCCAGAACCCAAAGCAGTCTGAGAGGTGAGCTGTGCCCAATATGAGAGAAGACATTAAAACAGGCCTTAGGTGCCTCATTAGCACAGTAGCTAGTGTGTCAGTTTCATCAAACAGGCCTTAACTTTTTACCACACTTGGGTAACTGCATTTAAATTTTGATGTAGCTCTTTTTACATAGTCTAAAATACACACATATATATTTTATATACAATTAAATTCTTATGATTTGTCTATACATATATACAATTTATACACAATTAAATTCTTATGATTTGACTATACTTTGCAACAGCGACATTTACAATCATAGTTTCAAGTTCCTCTCCACCAACAATGGCATTATAACTTGTATACACAGCATTTGGTTGAGAGAAAGGTGTTGCCTATTTAAAACCAATGGAAATGATCTGGGAATTAAGGTCAGGAAGGATGATTTAATCTTTAGTTCTATGCAGTTCATTAAATCCATGTATGGCTGTATTTTTAAAAGAACAGGCTATAAAAAGACAATAATTTATGCTGAGAATTTTTATCTCAAATATCATTGATATTTTTTTATCTGAATCTCCATTTACTTCACATCTCTTCTAGACAGTCTGCTCTGCTAAGGAGCAGGGGTTTTGAAGGCAGGAAGACCTGGCTGGGTTCAAATCATGGCCCTATCACTTCCTCTATGTGTGACTTTGGGTACAGAGACCCCCCCAAGTACAAACTTCTGGGTCATACCAGCCTGAAAAATTCCAATTTAGTAAGTCTGAGATGGGGCTTAGCAATCTATCCTATAATCTACTTCCTAACTTTCAATTTTGAAATAATTTTAGACTTCCCAAAAAGTTGCAAAAATGGTACAGAATTTCCGTATGTCCTTACCTGATGTTAACATCTTGTATAACCATAACACAATTATCAAAATTAAGAAATTAACATTGATACGATGCTACTCTGATTTACAGTGATACTTATTTGGTTGCTACTAGTTTTTTCACTAACACCCTCTTTCTTTTCCAGGATTTCACATTTGCACTGAGTTGTCATGTCCCCTTAGTCTACTCCGAACTGTGACAGGCCCTCAAACTTTCCTTGACTTCCATGACCTTGACACTTTTGAAGAGCTGTGGTAGATAATTGGTAGAATGTTGCTTAATTGGTGTTTGTCAGGTGTTTTCTCATGATGAGGCTGATGCTATACAAGATGAGACTGATGTTTCTTTAGCAAGAATACCACAAAAGCAAAGTTCCCTTCCAGTGCATATCAGGGGTACAAGACATCATTGTATCTTATTCCTAGTGACGTTAGCCTTGATTGCTTAGTTGGGGTGGTGTCTGCTGGGTTGCTATTAATCCTTTAATAGTAAAGTTATTATTTTTCCTTTTTTAATTAGTAAATACCTTGAGGGAGACACTTTGAGATGCTGCAAATATCGTGTTTGTCCTCAAACTTTCATGCATTGATACCTGCAACAGTTCATTTTTTTAACATTTTTTAATTGAGTTATAGCAACAGTTCTTACTGTGGTGTTCAAATGGTAATTTTTTATTTCCCTCGTCCCTTCTTTATTTATTAATTGGAATCCTTCTATAAGGAAGAATTGTTCCTTCTCCTCAATTTATTTATGTATTCAATTATTTACTGATATCAGTATGAATTCATGGATATTCATCTTATTCTGAGTTTTAATACAATGCTATTATTATTTATTTTGTTGTTCAAGATAGTCTGTTTTTTTTTAATATAGCTGGTAAGCGAGTCACTGACTTGGCCTCTCTAATCTGTTTGCTCACCTGTAAAATGAGAATGATAATAATGCTGCCCTTCCAATGTTGGGAGGATTAAAAAACGTCATACATATAAAGCCCTCAGCTCATTGTTTAGCATCCGGGAGACTCTCAATAAGTATTAGCCATATTGTCACTATAGCCGCTACATGTGTCATATACAGAGAGGCATCAGGGGCACAGTGACGTTTGGCCAGTGGCAGAGCAGATGTCAGAAAAGACAAATCAGGCAGGAATTCCATTCTGGAGTCAGAAGAACAGGACCAGCTGCTACTAACCCAGCCACGGATGTTGGGCAAATCGCTTCCCCATCTGGAACTCAGCTCTCAGTGGATAAACACTGAGGGTCCCATTCAGTTCTAACACATGTGATATTAAACTGTTTCCGTGTATGGAAAGGTTTGGTACCTCGCACCAAGCCAGGAAACAAACAACAGGGCTCCTCCAATGGCTTCACAAGTTCGAAATCGCAAAACGAAATCCACAAAAATTCACAAAAACAAAATCCCAGACGTTGCTGTCAGTACAGAAACAGCAAGGAGGAGAGCAAGGAAAATAAATCCATGTAGCTAGTTACTTATGAGGCTCAGGCTCCGTCTCTCAGTAAAATCCTCACTACTTCCCCGATGTGTCACGCTGGTCTGAGCGTTACCCACGGCACTGTTTTCTATCATTCCTGTGACGACAGACACAGGCAACTTTTTTCCTTTGCACTTCTAATTACATCATGGTGTGTTAAAAGTTCATTGAAAAAAATGAAAACTTTCCGAAAGGAAACACATGGTGTCGTTTGTCTGTCTTGTTCACTCGCATGTCACCAGGGCCTAAGACAGTGCCTGGCACTTCGTGTGTGCTCAAAACCTGTGTGTTGACTAAATGAGCGAATCAAGAATGAACAAATCATTCAACATACATATGACACAAGGAGGGAAAGCATTTCGTAGGAGGGTAACAACGGTGGATCCTTTCAGAGGAGTCAGAGAGGAGAGCCTGGATCAGCAAGAGGATGAAGACTCGCTCCCCACCTCACACAAGTTAAAATGCCCCAGAGTGTTGATGCGGAGCTGCCACCAACGTTCTCTCCAACCTCCTTCCCTGAGAAAAGGCCCTTTCACGCTGGGCTCCGGAACTCATGTGGTGAGTGAAAGCCACTGGCCCAAGGTCCCAGCCTCTCTGGTTCCACACTTAGTGCGACTCAGATGTTACTCCCTCCCAAAGTTAAGGACATGGATTTGGATAATTCAGAAGCACATCTGAAAATAACTTTAACATACTCTGTTAAGACCTTCAGATGTTATCCAAAATTAAATCCATCCCTGCTTGGTTTGTTTGCCCAACACCTGCTCCTTGACTGACCAAACTGTTTCACACAAGCATTTAACCTGCTCCACTCTTGAGACACAAATGTGGCTACAGGGACCACAGTGGGGAAGCACCTTAGAGGCAAGACCAAAACCCTCATGGGGCTTCAGTGACCACACCTTGGATAAGGTCCAGGATGGAGATGCACTTCACCAAATTGTCCTCTAAGTGAGTGACTCTCTAGCACAGTGGATATTTCCAGGCAGTGCTAATCCGTGTCACCTTTAATGTCTTCTGATTGGCTTTTCTCACATTAAGCTTATGAAGCCTACTACAGGTCACAGAGACAGTCAGACCTGCGGTGGCAGGAAGCACAGAAAGTGGCCGTGGGTCAAAAGAGAGCTTCAGAGACTGACCATGCCCCCTCCAGCCCTATGGAGCTACCAAAACCTAAAGCCCATTATTCCGGAGATTCCTAAGCCTAAGCCAGTGCTCTGAAGAGGAAAAATGTTTTGAGATCTTGAACCCCATGACTATGAATAATTCCAAGAATTTTTCATTCTAATAGAAATGGAAGTGCTTCAAGGTCATCAGGCAAGTGAAATGAAAGACAGCTTGATAAAGAAGACAGAACTTGTCAGACCTTTGAATTCCTGCTTGTGCCTATTTCTAACTACATGACCCTGGATAGTTATTTTCTGCCATTCAGTGATCTCCATCACAAAATGGAGACAGTCAACATTACCCCACAGCGTCATTAGTGTTTAATAAGATAACGGACTCAAAAGTGCAGAGTACAAATTAGGGGTATAATAAGTGTTAGTTTTCCTTCCCCTCGCCCACAAACCTGCCTGAGCCAATCAAGGAAGTAAAGGAAGACAAGGTAATAAATGTCAAGAATGAGGTTTTAAGTCCCATTCCCACTTATCTTTTTTTTCTAGCTCAGCAGATAATGTGTCAGACCAAAGAAGGTCAAAGAATCCTTGGAGTGAGTTGCAATGAAGAGTGTGAATGAAATATTTGAAATGGCACGCGTGTTCTCATGGTAGGAAACAGGCCTGGGGGTGTAAACGGGTACTTTTTATGCCCAAGTTCTGCATACTTTAGAACATTCCGGGCCACTTCCCAGGGAAATTAAAAGAGAGGGGAGGTGTTATGGGAATTACAAAGTTATTTAACTCTACGTGCATCTCTGAAAACCCAGAATGCAGGAGAGACGCCATGGAAAGTTCCAGGGTTGTTTTACCTCTTCACTGTCATTATTTTAAACATGTGTCGTACCAGGAATGTTGTTAGCTAATGACACAGAAAACACAGATAAGCAGTTCTTTGGAATTTGGGGATGAGGAAGAGACCAGTGCATATACACAACTCCTGCCCAATGTCATCCTGTGGTCATTACTTAATACAAATGAGTGACTGAGCGCCACCAGCAGAAGATAGAAGCGATATGGCTTTAGAAAATAATAACCTTGCAAATATAGGTGGTCAGAAAAGCAAGGAAGTGATTATCACAGAAGTCAGGATAGTCGTTATTTCTAGAAGGGAGGGAGGGGGGTGTAGTCTAGAAAGTAAACAAAGGAGGGGCTTCTGGCCCCGCGACATTCTCCTTCTTGATTGAGGGGTGTTCGCTTTGTAATTATTCATTACGCTATTCATTTATGTTTTCTGTTTGTATATTCTGTTTCATAATTTTTAAAAGGTTAAAAAAAAAGAAAGAAAATAATAAGCCTCCCTTCACTGAGGAAAACACACTTTACTGCAGTGCTGAGCTCTAGGTATTTAAACATCTTTCTGTTGGTGCCTGTGTTCCTTCTGCAGATTGTTATTCTGGGAGAAAAAGACAAGGCTGGATCTTTGAGGAGCCATGAGTAGACCGCTGTGAATGCTCCTGTATTGATGACATACCAGAGATTTTTTTTCAGTACTGGAGTATGTTTGGGGTATATTTTTAAGAGTCCAATTATTCTGGAGTCAGAATTCAGTAGGGCTCCACAAGATACCGGAAAGTTCTCCAAGGGGTAGGCAGTATTCACAAATCAGAGTCATCAGACACAAAGATAGGGGATACAGAAGGGGTTATCAAATCATCGGAATACATACAAAAATCTTAAGAAGATACTAAGAACTCAGTGCTTCTAGCTCAGGGCATAGCGGAGCCTTGGGGCCTCTATGTGAAGAATATCCCTCCTGTGTTTGGCATCCGAGTGACTCACCCAGAAAACCATCCACTGCGTGCAGCAAAAAGGAAATGAATCATGGAAGCTCTGACCTTTGCCCTTGTCATCCCGGTACAGGGAAACCACCCACAGACAGTCTCAACAGAACTGGAGACAGGGCAGTCCAACAAGACATAAAAAAATGATGCAAATCTATTGGCAGAGGAGAGCAAGTTAACCAGGTCTGGATAATGCAGTTCAGGGGCTGAGAATATAGGCTAAGCATTGCTTTTATGATACAAAAAAAAAAAAAAAAAAAAACAACCCAGCAGTTGAACTGGTATTGGGGACAATTTGACAGGGTCCATTGGCCTGTTGTCTTAAGCAGTTATTGAAACTCCTTCCACCAGTAGCTGGGGTGGGGGTGGGAGGAGCAGCATGGACGAGAACAATGACCTGGCTGCCCCTTGGATTCTCCATCTTAGGTTTGGTATTTGGAGAATTTGCTTGGCTTGCTTGGAAGCAGTAGACCAAACTCATGCAAGTATGAAAGTTGAAATGAATTTGGCATTCTCATTTATATTTAAGAAGACGGGAGCCCAATGTCTGCATTCGGCAAGGCAAAGCATTTTTCAATAACTGGTAGAGGAGTCTTAACACAATCTGAAGAATTATCTACAGCCATAGTCTAATACTTCAGGTGGTGATTTCCATTTAAACAAAATCAGGATGCCTTCAACATCTTAACCTAAAAGCTAAATACAGTTCATCCAAAAACACGCACAGTGTAGAAAGCAAACATCTGAGGACAAGAAGGAAAATCTCTAGTTGCCTATATACTGAACGCAAGTGCATTTAGGGATGGTCCGTGGAGGTGAAATTGTTCTCAGCCTCTCCACTCACCCATGGACAGCAAGGGAATAGGTGATCACCTGCTGAGCTGCAGAGTTCAAAGGTATCTCCCTCCACCCCACGGTGAGCTTCCTAATGCAATTCTCTCCTCATATGGGTCCACGAATGACAGTTAGTACAGCTTCCTGTATACCTTATTATAAATGAATATACCATCCCTCAAAAAACATCACCTAAGCCTTTGCCCTCAGGATGAACTTGCCTAAGAAACCTTGCCCTGGCTGGCTAGGAGAGTGGGAATTAGGCACTCATGTGCCACTCAGCTTAATTCAGAGCTCTCACCTGTGCCTGGTAATCAAGTTGACAGAGGACATTGGATATCAAATGATGTTCTAGTCATAGCTGAGGAACACAGGTCAGGGCTGACCTCAGACTTTTTCCCCTCCCTTCTGACCCCACTGCCACTCTGGCCACTTTCATATTCTCCTTCTCACCCACTCCCAGCATTATCCTACTTTATTAAATTAGAGAAAGGAGATTAGTCATTTCCAAGTAGGCAGGCAGGAATTCTTGGTCCTCACCCTATTACTACCTTCAGCATTTACTGATGAAAATGGAAGTGATTCAGTCTTCTCTCAGAGTGCAGAATTAAAATACGACCCTTTACATATGGTTAAATGATTTACATACAATTGGTATCAGGGAGTCCCCACATTATCCTCCCACTCCCTTTATGAATTTCTATCCCCATTTCTATCAGTATTTTCAACTCATAAACTAGTATGTTCTCTGTGATAAAAATAATAAATTCTTTTCAAACAGTTCCCATCTACTCAATACTTACCATATGCTAAAGATTTTACAAACATCCTTTTAAGCTTCATAGTAACCATGTTATAATAGGTACTATTTTCATCCCTACTTAATAGATGGGAAACCACAAATTAGATTTGTGTCACTTGCCCAAAATCAAGCCAACAAGTGAAGTAGCCAAGATTTAAACCCAGAGCTGTTCAACTTCAGAATCTGAGCTCTTTCCCCATCACACGATGGGTCCTAGGAGGCTGGAGGAGGAGGAGAAAAAAAGTGAATTGTATTTGTTGCACCATTAATTTTGCTTACCTTTTCCTTACATTCAGGTACGTAATCACAGTAGGCAGTTGAGAGGAAATATAATAAAGTCTTATTTCCATGTGGACATCCCATCTGTCACTTGTAAGTTTTTTATATGTCTTTCTTATGCGTAAGAAATGAGAAAGGAAGAAACCTAGCAGCAGAGGTCCTAGCAGTCCTCTAGCCTGATTTCCCTATTCCTTGATAATGGGGAATTTGACCTTTCTGAAAAGATGATCCTTCAAGCTTGACCAATAAAAGCCCCATCAGATACACCTCATCAAGCACACATCGAAAGGGGCCCAGTTAGTTTGGCTTCTCATTTGGAATTCATCGCCTGACCTTCTGCCGGGAGCAACAGTAAAGAGAAGACAAATGACTCTCTCATCTTCCACCTCCGTGTTTAACCTGCGCTAACCTGTCAGCAAGGTGCTGGGCATCCAGCAAACACATTAGGATTAGAACAATCACTGTGCAGCAATCACGGAAGAATTAGACGGTCTGTCTGTAATGAGCACCTGTTCCCCATAGCTTGGCATTTAGTAGCTATTTAGTCTATTGCTGACGTACAATACAGTCGGTTTCATATTTAAGACCTCACTATGTTCAAAATAGTATTTTCTTTTAATTGGCAGCTTAGAGATTTAGGATTTCTTTCAGCTCATGAGGGTTCTGACTCTGGGACTAGAGAAAGAATATTGCAAAGACAATCCAACTTTTAGATTTCAAATGAGTATCATAGTGGTTGGAAATACTCTAGAGAAACTAAAATCTATGGGAGAGAAGGGAATTGTCTTGATTCTCTTCTGATTTAGTTTAAACCCCCTAGTGAATCAGGAAGTTTTGTCCTTATGAACACAGGTTTTAGAATCAGACAGATCTGGTTCAAACCCTGGTTTCCCACACTTACCAGCTCAAACTTAGGCAAGTTATTTAACCTCTGTTTGGCTCAGTCTCCATCCTTAAGATGGGTCGTGAGAACGGAATGCATGCTCTATGTAAAAGAGAAGTACATTGCCTGGCACAGAACAAGAGCTCAATATGTGGCAGCGTACAAAGGGGAAAAACAGTATTTTTCCAATCAACTGTTTTGAGAACTGCAGATGCCAAAGACAGGATGGCCTTTCCAAGATAAGGCCTAGCAGCACAGTAAAGATTCACCACAAAAATACTGTCTACGGAGCAGATATGGCTGTAAGAAAAGTCCCTTTAGGACCCGCCTACAGGGGCTTACTGACTATTGAGGCACTTCTTTCAAAGAAAAGTTCACCCATATCACATTCCCATAGACCCAAAAGGGGAGAACTCCTATGAGACGCCAGTGGCTGAAGACTGAGAACTCTCCCCTTCACTGAGCTCAAGAGCGGGAATTTGCTAGGATCATCACGAGTCACTGGCATCGAAGAAAAAGGCTTCTGAATTCAAACCTAGCTAATTGGCAGAAAGAGAGGGTCAGAGAGGGAGCCGCAGAACCGTGTGGAACTAGAGTCTGAGTTTCAGTCAAGCCAGAGTCATTAAACGACTTAAACCTAGCGACCTGAACCGTGAGGATCTCCCACATCCAGATCTCTGGATCAAGTAACTTCTTCCCAAAATAAAGCCGGTGGGAAACTTTCGAGTGGAGCTTGATAATCTTGAAACAAAATACTAATGGCAATTGTTATCAATTTTATCCCAGCTGGCAATCCTATCACAGACTTGGCATGAAGAGAATCACCAAAACTTGCCCAAATGAAGTTTCATCATTAGGGATGTATAATTGATTTCTGAATGAAACTGAGAAACCCGTAAGTAACATAATGAAGGATTTAAAAAAAAAAAAAAAAAGACAAAAGCTCCATTCTGAGCCTTATTGATTAGCATCAGATAGAACAAAAATGCAAACCAAATTTTGGTCTATAACAAGCTATAAGGAATGAGATCGGGGAGGAGGAGGGGAAAGTAACCAAATCAGCGGAAGAAAGAGTTGCCAAGTTCTCACAGGATCTACGGAGAAGGGGAGGAGAAAACATAGCGGTTGACTAAAAAGGACTCAAGAAGGAAACTGTGGGAAAATGCGAAAGTGCCCTGAGGAGGAGCCAAGTTTTAGCGGGTGGGAGAGATGAAATGATAACGTCTGCTGGCCGCCTGGGCTCCACAGGAAGACTCGGGAGCCTCCTTAAGACCTGGAAGAAAGGAGAGGGCTCTCCAGACCGCAGGGGGCTGGGCTGTGTGAGCTGGGGACAGAAGGGCTCCGTCATGTCACAGGAGTCACCTCAAAGAAGTAACCTCACAGGAGTCACCTCAAAGCAATCACCTCACAGTCACTTCAAAGGGCTGCGGTTGTGGTAACAGTAGTGACAACAATAAGGATAATAATAAAGATGTGTTTCACCCTCTAGAGGTTTTGCTTTTTCCTTCTGAGGGAATCGTCAGGAAGAGTAACTCTCATACATTTTTCTCACAACTACTCTGCTCTGAGGGGACGTGGTAGGAAGGGTGAACCCGGCCATGCAGCAGGAGACGTAGGTGGCGGTGGCGTCGGCGGCATTCAGCGACTCGGGGGGACCTCGGCGCTGGAGGCCGGGAGACACGACGTCCAGCTCAGCCTCCACCATCTGAGGGCTCTGATGGCCCGAATTGCCCTGGGTTTCAAGAGACTGCCACACGCCAGCAGCTGCCCCTGGTCACGAGCTCCCTAGGACAGTCACCGACATCAATTTTTTCTCAACAGCCTCCTCGCCCTTTCCTCACCCCTGCGTTCATTTTCCCCTTTCCACTTTCCCAGCAGACGTGGACAACGCAAAGTATCAAAAATGAACTCACGTTCCTCCCGAGCTCGGCTCCAAGACTCTGCTCCACCGGAAGTTTCCCTCTTTGGTTTAACTCAACCCCGCCTCCTTTTGGGGGGAGGGGGAGGTAATCAGGCTTATGTATTTATTCACTTTTAATGGAGGGACTGGGGATGGAACCCAGAGCCTCGGGTATCCAGGGCACGCACGCTACCCCGAGGTGTGCCCTGCCCCCAGCCCCTTCTCTCGCGTGCGCCCCAAGTCCAGTCCGCCAGTGGAGGCCGTAGGCTTCCCACACAGACTCTCACCCATCGCCTCTCCCCACCTCCACGACCTCTCATCTGGATTTTTGCAATAGCCTACAAACTGGTCTCTGTGCTTCTGCCCCCCGCCCCCCACGTGAAACACAGCCGGCCAGCTGGTTCTTTTACACTTTAAGAAAAGTCACAGCACCTCTGTGCTCAGACCCTCCAGGGATCTCCAGTCCTGGCTGGAGTGAAAGGTAACGTTCTTACAGCGGCCCCACACACTCTGGCCCCCGGAGCCTCTTACTTTGTCCATTTCTACCTTCCCTTTTCCTCACTCCACTCCAGCCATTGGCCTCCTTTTACTCCTTCAAAAATGAGATAGTGTTGAGTTGCCAGATTTAGGAAGTGAAAATACAAGGCACTCTGTAATTTTTTTAAGCATAAGTATGCCCCAAACATTGCATGGCACATTCTTATATTTTAAAAATATGTCTTATTTATCTGAAATTCACATTTCCTGTGTTTTCTCTGGCAAGCCCAGGAGTACCACACCTCAAGCCCTTTGTACTGTTTGTCCCTGCCTCCTGGACACCCTTCTTCTGATATTTGTGTGACTCACTCCCTCACCTACTGCAATCTTTTGCTCAAATATCACCTGGGGGACGCTGGTGCTAGTCACGTGAGAAATTACAATCTCTTTCTTCTCTTTCTTTTTCTCTAAAATATACTCATGTATTGTTAGTCTCTCCCAATTAAAATGCACACTCCATGAGAGTAGGGTTGGTTTTTTTGTTGTTGTTCTGCTTTGTTCTCTGCTGTATCTATCTCTAGTACCTAGAACACTACCTGACACCTAGCAGACCGTCAATGAATACTTGTTGAATAAATGACTAAATGGATGAACGAACCTCTCGAAGCTGTTGATAATAAATAATAAAACACCAGATTGCCACTGATTCAAGGACTTTTATACTCTGCCCTCCACCCATTTTGAGATGACTAAAAGAAGCTCACCCCACTCCCAGTAGAGCAACCCCAGAATAAATTACATTTCTTGGCTCCCCACAACAGGGATTGTTTCATTTGATACTGATCTTAAAGATGAAAACTTCAAACTTCACAAAATGTATAGAATCCCTTAGCTCACCTTGCTTAGTGCTTTACAGTTTATAAAATACCTTTGCCAAATAAACAAGGACCTACTATATAGCACCAGGAACTATATTCAATTTCTTGTAATAACATATAATGGAAAAGAATCTGAAAAGAAATATATATGTGTGTATGTGTATAACTAAATCACTTTGCTGCACACCTGAAACTAACATTGTAAATCAACTACACTTCAATAAAAATTTTTTAAAAAATCCTTTCACCACATGAACTCCTTTTGAAGGCCTTAAATGCAATAGAACCAAATTGTTTCACAATGGAAAAATGTAGTTTCCATCATAATAATTATATTTGCAAAGTTGGTAATGCCCAACCCAACCCAAAATAATTCAATACAATCCCTGTCTTACTCACCCAGCTGAAAACGTCCTCTTTAGAATACGGCTGAAACTGTTAATATTGTGATAAATAACTTGTGAAAACACATTTGCAGTGGATAACAGCCTGACTTTGTGTACAGGTGTGTGTGTGTTGTGTGTGTGTCTGTAAGGGACCAGTGCCTGTGTCACCTATCCTGAATATGCAAGTCCAGTTAATCATGGAACGGTTGACAGTTTTATAATCATCAAAGCCTCTTCGGTGTTTATGTTACAGCATAAGAAAAGTGTACATTGCTGTATGCATCAGGATGAGCCAGTGTACAGCCCTTCCAATTTTCAATTAGAGGGAAAAAAGCCACTTAGAAACTTAACTCATCCACACACTGCAAGCCAGTTTCCCTGAGTCCTCTGGAAAATTCTGGTGAACACAGGTGTCTGTCTTAGGCTGTTAACACAGCAGGGGTTTGCAGCCTGGTTTCACATTGGAATCACTTGGGGAGCATTAACAATGCCTTACTGAGTCCCCAGATCCTATCCTGGAGTATCTCCTATCATTGATCTGGGGTGCAGCCTGGACCCTGGGAGTCTTAAAATGCTCCCCAGGTGAATCTGAAAAACAGCTGAGGCTGAGAACTACTGTTTAAAAATTTCCCCAAAATGGACAGTGAAATAAGCCTTTTTTGGCTTTTGGTGAGAAACCTCATCTCCAGGTTTTCAAATTTCCTCTCCAGATAGTGAAGTAGATGAGTCTGAAGGGGAAAAAAAAACCTCTCAAGATTATATCTAAAATCAATGTGTACTGTTTGAGAAAAAAATTATCTAGACTTTAATATAAACAAAGGAAGTTTCAGTTCAGCAGCCCTGGGAAACTCCCCAATTTAATGCAGCGTTTCATTGATTCTCAGATTCTCACGTGCCCTGACTGTGGCAGCAGAAAGAATTACTGACAATGTGCTCTTTATTCACACCAAACACGCCAGTGGACTTCAAAAGAAAATCAACATTTACAGTTTAATTACTGTTTATTCCCTGTATTCAAATCAGCTTTCTTTGGCTGCCCCCTTCTAAATGCTCAGAAGGGGATTTAATCATCTGATCTAATTCTTCCAAAGAATAGCAAGTTATCATTATGACAGCACACTAAAAAAAAAAAAAATTAAACAAATGCAAGACACTGGATGAAGTATAACCACATTGGGTATTTTTTAAAACCTCTGTTAAGATAAAACAGTTAATTTTTTAATACAATAATTTAGAGGTTAAAAAGTCTGATTCCTACTTTGTTACTGAGTTTCAGCTTATTACAGCTATACTAGCAGAATGAAATGTATCAGTGAAAAATATTAGTGCTTATAGTCAATGTGGTACCATCCACACCAGGGCTGTCCAATAAAAATGTAATACAAGCCAGTTCTGTAATTTGAATTTCCTAGTAAATGTATTAAAAAGTAAATAGGAACAGGTGAAATTAATTTTAATAACTTATTTTTAGTAACTTATTTAGCATTTATCTAATATAACTGAAATGTCATTTTAATGAAATCATATTAAAAAATCATCAATAAGATATTCTACATTTGATATTCTATGTATTTTGTACCAAAAAAATGTAGAAACCAGTGTGTATATTTTATAGTCATAGCACATTTCAGTGCAGACTAGCCACACTCCAAGTGTTCAATGGCCCCATGTGGGTACATGTGGCTACCATATTGGAGAATGCCGATCTATATCAACACAATAGCCTGAAAAGGAAAGTAAAAATTTTCCCATCTTTACTTTTTGGCAAAGAACTTTTAGCCATGCTAAACTGAAACCTGGGCTTCATGACAAATGACAAATGCTGAGCGCTCTCTACCCTTTAAAAATTTTTTGTGGCTCTGCTGGAAACGGAAACTCTACTTTGGCCCTTTTCTGCACTATCATAATTCATGTTAGCTTTTCATTAGCCAAAAAGAAGAAATCTGATTGAGCCTTGTTCTCAGTAACCCCCGAAAATTAATAGCAATTTTCACCAACATATGGCCTATCCCTGTAGACATTTGTTTTAAGGCCGCTTTCCCTTTATTAGTAGTATTTATTGATTACACTCGAATGGTTCACTCTGCCTTGATTAACTGCAGTATTTGACAAATGGTACACATACACCTATGAATTAGGAGCAAGCAGTTTTCAAACACTGGGATTCACAATTTATTGTGATCTTTTATTACAAGATCCTGACAACAGAGTCAGCTTCTTACCCAGTGCAAGGGACTACCATTGTAGACAATGTTTTTACAACACCTGAGACACTTAAGCTTATTCTTAACTTTCAATGACCTATCCAACAGGACTTGTTCAAATTTAACCTAAGTCAACTTCCCATAATATCTAGAGGAGATCTAGGCAATCTTTATCTAGGCCTCTCTCCACACACTCTTTGAAGTTACATTATTTCTTAATCACTCTTCAGCCATTGGTAAATACACTGCCTTCTCCAAATCAAACAAAAAGTCTCCATGTCTCTAGCTAGTATATGATGTCAGAAGAAAAAAGTAAAGGAAACATTTATATTTATGCCACAAGTCAATGCATCGTGACCTTCACCTCAGCCTTTAAAAAAAAAAGCCAATCAGATAACTAGAAATGGCATTGAGTTTGTCACAGGAATGGGTTTCAAGAACCCGGTTATCAGTTTTGTCATTTACTAAGATCACTGGAGTGCACTCATTGTGCGCTGTGCAAATAGAATTCGCCTTCTTTGCAATGGCTTCATTCTTCCATGCATGAAGCTATGCATTTTAAAGAATCTTTGTACATAGCAGAGACCTTACAAGAGGGATGAAGAATTCTGAAGGCTGAAGGGCATACCTTTGCTAAAGAATACAATCTCACCATTGGGAAGGATTCCTATTTTGATATAAGCACTGCCCAAAAACTCAGAATAAGAATCTGCTGTGGAAGCCTATCACTTATACACCAAACCTGAACTCCCTTCGCAGCCTGACCTCACACAACCCATTCTTTTGACTGGCTAGTTGCTTTGACATTATCTTCCCTCCAATCAGGATGGTTTCTTTACTGCCCCTTGACCCCTTCCTCCACCACCACATACTCATTCCTGCCTGCCGGCCTTTACCCATTGTTTTCCACACACCTGTACCATGTATTCCACACACTCATAAACAATTATCAATAAAGGTGCTGCACTTTATATCTCATCACGTCTAGGTTTGGGTTTACAAGACTAAAATCCCCAAGGCTCTTTATCTCCCATCACAGGAGCCACTGCCTGGCTTGACACTGTAATCTAACTAACTAGAATTCCCACAGGAATGCTTGACTGAATCGGACAGAACGCTTTTTATTCTCATCTATGCACTATAAGAAAAGGAGCTGTTTATTCAAGGAAAAACTCATTGCGTATGCATTTTTTTTATGTGAAATGTCTGGGGTTTTTTATTATGCTAAGATATAAATAACATAAACCATTTTAACCATTTCTAAGAGTACAGTTCAGTGGCATTAAGTACAATCACATTGTTATGCAACCATTACCACCATCCATCTCCAGAGCTTCTTCCTAACTTGAAATTACCCATTAATCAATAACTCCCCATTCTCCCCATTCTACTTTCTGTCTCTATGACTTTGACTACTCTAAGTACCTCGGGTAAGTGGAACCATACAATATTTGTCCTTCTGTGCCTGGCTTATTTCACGTAGCATAACATCCATAAGTTTCATCCATGTTGTGGCATGTATTAGAATTTCCTGCCTTCTTAAGGTTGAATAACATTCCATTATATGTGTAAGTCACATTTTGTTTATTCATTCATCCACTGATGGACATCTGGGTTGTTTCCACTTTTTGCTCTTGTGAATAAAGTTGCTATGAACATGGGTGTACAAATATCTATTCAAGTCCTTGCTTTCATTTCTTTTATGGATACACCCAGACATGGAACTGCTGGTTTATATGGTAATCCTCTGTTTAATTTTTTAAGGAACTGCCATACTGTTTTCCACAATGGTTGCATCATTTTACTCTCCCGCCAGCATTGCATATATTTTTAAATTATAGCAACATATAAAGATATAGAAGTGTAGGACTTCACTCACTGACACTTTACTGTTTCCAATCAAACACATACAACTTTGGTGTGGAAGGGGCTCAGCGTGTGTTTGCATCACTCTTGTATCAAACACTCTTGCAGGCAGTTTTCTTTGGTCTTTGGGTTTTTTCTTTTCTTTTCTTTTTTAGCAGAAAGCAACTTTATCTGAGACAAACTATCAAAGGCAAGGATTCATTTGCCCTTTGAAGCTTCCTCTTAACAACTTCTGCTTCCCGTCTCCATCATGGCAAAGTAGAATTCCCATAATTTATTAAAACAAACAAAAAAAACCCAGAAGTTTCCATCAGAGCTTACTATTAAAAGTTCACACAAAGGCCTTTTGAAAATTTGGAAAGTATTCTATTTCCCTACCTCAGCTATCTCCCACTCCGATCAACCTTGCATCTGCTAATAATGAATTGAATTTAGCTTTAAATCCTGGCCACATGAACTGCTCTGGGTCAGCTTCGGTACCAGACTAGGATGTTACTGAAATTACAGTTGGCGACAGAAATTAATTTCTTAAATCACATGTCAAAACACACTAAAGTCATATAAAGGGGAGCTTTTAAATACCTGCCCTACCACTTCTCAATTATATTGTCTCTCCTTTAACCAACGTCTGTTATTATTGTTATTCTCATCATGATTGTACGGCTTTCCATGACAGGCAGCACTTAATTCTACTCCGTGTCATTATTCCCTGGATTTGTGTGTTTTCATTTTGTCTCCCCAGCCAAGGTGTAAAGTCCTTCAGAGCTGCTTCTGGAGCTTATGTCTCTTCTTCTTCCCCATCTATACCTTAACACAGTGCTTATTTATTGCTCCAGAGAAAACCCTTGTTCGATTGTTCAGCTGCCTGAGGATCATGGTGGCTCATCTTGTGGGCTCCCAATAGAATATTAAGCAACCATCTTTCTCCACAGGTTCAAATGAATCATACTTGAATTTCAAACTTTCTTTGACTATCTTGACTCACTAACTCGAGTGTCCTACTAGTGATCTGACCGCACTCAGAGCAACCAAGCGAGGGCACAGGTGAAGCAGGCTTCTTGCTGTCTTACACCTTGGGTGTGCTGCATTCCCGAAATGATTGAAATAGATTTCACTCTGTCTTGAAATCACCAGACAATAAGCAACCAGCAAATGGACAGCCAGGGAGAGGGGAAACACTTGGAAATACCAGTAATTCTGGAGGGAGGCACCTGGTTTTAAGTGAGGGACAAATCTTCAACAAGTCCACTTCATGGGCAAGTTGAGAGGCAGCAAATACCAAAGCACAAGTGATTGAAGTGAATGGAAACTGTGCACATTTCTGTGGCACAATCTAATTGCCCTCAGTGTGGTAAGGCCACCCATCGCAAGTGGAAAAGTCCTCTTAACTCACAGGGAAGGGTGATGATGACAACCATGACAACAACAAGTGACAACAGTGATCATAGCAACCACTGAGCACTGAATTTGTGCCATGCAATTTGCTAAATGCTAAGTCACTTTTTTTTTTAACAACACCTCTGCAAGTCAGGTATTAAAATTCCTACTTTCCAGGTGAGATTATTTAGATTAAATACCCTGCCCACTTACTTGGGAGCTGTTCTGGTATTTAGTCCTAAAGCTACTGGCCTCCAAAGCCTGTGCCACATAATTTATCAGTTAGACTGAGCCAGAAGGCCACTGAGAATCTGCTCTAACTTATACTTTTCCTTGGAAGAAAGGTTAGCACTGGTCTAAGACTCTTGAATGCTCTGCTTAATGGCCTGGTATCTCAAGAGTTTGTCTGAATTACCATGACAACATCACCTAACCCTAACATGATTGTATCATCTGTCATCCAAACCAGGTCTCTATTGTCTGGGACAAATGTTTAACCAATTGGATCACCAGGAAAACAAGCATTAACTTGGACTGTCCAGGGCAAACTAAGATCTACCTATATATTAGACTTTCCTACCCAATTCAGCTGTTTTTGATAGCAACACTGTAAATTAAGTGGCCAACTATTTGAAGTATTAAATAGCTGGAGGATTTTTAAAGCTAGGTCAACTGAACTACAATTTACTTACAGCAAAAACTGACTTTACTAGGAGTAGAGTTCTATGAATTTGAACAATCATGAGTTGTGTAGCCACCATTGCAATCAAGATATAGACGATTCCGCTGCAAAATTTACAGTTGATTCTCCCCCAGGTCCCAGATCCCAGTCTGTCCCTATAGTTTTGCTTTCCCCAAGAGCTGCATTAAAGGAATCACATAAGATAGCTTTTGAGCCCGGCTTCTGTCAATTAGCATAACACATCTGAAATCCATCCATGTTGTCGCATCCATTGGTACTCCATTTTTTTTAAAGTAGTTTCCACAGTATGAATGCACTATAATTTGTTTATCTATTCATCATGGATAGACATTTGAGTTGCCTCCAGTTTCAGATGACTATGAATAATGCTGTTTAGTAAACATCCATACATAGGTTCTTGTGTGGACATATGTCATCATTTCTCTTGTGTAAATATCTAACACTGGGAGTGCTGGATAATATGGTAAGTGTAGGTTAACTTACTACAAAGTACCAACTAGTTTTTTCAAGTTGGTTGCCTTTTCTGCATTCCCACCAGCAATGGATGAGAGTTCCACTAAATCCACATTCTTCTCGGCATTTGGTATTTTGAGTTGTTTTGAAGCCATTCTAATAGGTTATCTTATTGTGGTTTTAATTTTAATTCACTTAAACCTTAGCTCTTTTTCTTTAATTGGATGATTTTTTTTTTTGCTCTCTTATTATTAATTAGTGAGAGTTTGTCATATATTCTGGATAGCTAAATATTTTTGAGGTTAAAAAAATACATGCTTGTTCTACATCACAGCAATGTGAATATACATAACACTTATAATAATGGTTAAGATGGTAACTTTTGTGTTATATGTTTTCTAACAACAACTTGAAAAATGGACAATGGCTGAAGTTTACTCGAAGTCAGACTGCAATGTGTGCTTTTCCAGAAAATCATCTAAGAAGCCAACTTCCAAAATTCCCTTCTTCCCTAGGGAGAGTGTCTCCAACTCTATTAAGGCCAGAGATCCTGTCCCAGACTCAGCCAAGAGGAGCCACTCTCAGGGGTCTAAGAATGATGAGGTACTTGGGGACTTCTCAGTGAAAGGCACGATGGGCTACCCAAGACCGTTGGTGCAAGCAATGTGTGATATACGAGATTCTTGGTGTGACATACTTGTGAGATATCCAAATCCTCTGCTTTCAAGAAGTTCATTTTTAGCTTGGATGACAAGACAGAAAAAAAAATTTAACAATACCAAGTTGCACAAATTTAGTGCTAAATGAGTATTTCAGACAACAGGCGTTCCAGAAGTCCAAACTGACCAGAGGGGGTCAGTGGTTAAATTTGAATGTGTAAACAGGAATTTGCTTTTGATTCTGTCATGTGCTGCCTCTGTGCAGGACTGCGATGAGAAACACTTGGAAAGGGACTTTGTGGAAGGCAGTGTGGGAGGCTCTCGAATGCCATACAGATGCATTAGGGTGTTATTCTGCAGAGATCAGTTATCTATTAACAGATCTCGAGCAAGGCAGCAAGATGTCAGAAATAGTGTCTGGGGGAGGAGATTAACCTGACCACAGTATAAAGAATGGATTGGAAAAGGGAGGATTTAGTGGCAGGTGAATCAGTAAGCCTTTATCTAATGAGAAAGCCGAAATACAAGGTAAGAAAGGCCCCACCAGGTTTTCTCCAGGGGTTGCCCGAGGAGTGGCCACATCAGGACCAGCATGAGGCTTTTTATAAATGTAGATCCCCGGGTCACACAAGAGACCTCTGTTGAACCAGAATCTTCAAGCTTACATTTTAAACATGCTCTCCAGGTAATTTTATGCACATTAAATGATTTCAATAATTACAATATAAAAAAAGAAGATCAGCTAAATCAGGAATCAGCAAACTTTTGCTATAAAGAGCCAGACAGTATTTTTGGCTTTTCAGCCACATAGTCTCTGTCACCTGGACCAGCTGCGTGATTTGTGGGGCCCCATGAAAGATGAAAATGCAGGGTCCCTTGTTCAAACATTATTTGTAACTTCAAGATAGCTTCAGCAGACTATTACACCAAGAACCAGACTCTTCTAAACCTGGGACTCTCTACACATGCTCACATCACACGCTCATGAAGCTGGTCCTGTCTGCCGCAACTATTCAGCTCAGCAAACACACTTGACCCTTGAACGGCATGGGTTTGAAATGCATGGTCCACTTACTCATGGATTTTTTTTGCCGATAAATATGCACTACAGTATATATGATCTTCAGCTGGTTGAATCTGAGGACGTAGCACCCAAGATATTGAGAACCAATTATGAGACTTGAGCATCTGTGGATTTTGATATCATGGTGGGTCCTGGAAACAATCCCTGCAGATACCAAGGGACGACTGTATTTGTCTCTGCCTTTGTAACACAGAAGCGGCCATAGACAACAAGTCAACAAATGGACAGGGGGTGGCAGGATTTGTCCAAGGGCTGTAGCCTGCCAATCCGTGAGCTTTGATCACCATTTTTGCACGTCAGCATGCTTACTAATGTTCACAAACCTAATGAAAAGCTAATTAAAATAGAAAAAAATGAAATGAAATTGCACATTTATTGAATAAGCACAATTTCATCTTGGGGTTAGTTTAGCTAGGTAAATCATCAAGGGAATTTTGTTTGTATTGATACTCTTACTTAATGCAAAAGAATGAACAGGTTGCATTGAATGGAGTAAGAAACAGGGGTGCTTAGACATCAAAAGAACATCCTGCAGTTTTGAACTTCTCTGACACAAGCCTTGTTCCTGGTTTATCATCTCTACATCATAATTCAGCTAAAATCTACTCCAAAGAAATCTGTTAAATTCTACAAGATTATCCAAAAAGTAAAGACAGTTCTTGTATTTGTGTCGGAAATCAGACTACAGATTACAGCAATAGGGGCTTTTCTATCAAAGTAACCTGAGAACAATTTAGAACTCAGTTGAAACTGGGAAAAGAAATAGCAACTTTCAACTGGCAACATCTAATCAGCTTTTTCCTGGATGTAAGAGTCCAAGGACCTACTGTATAGCACAGAGAACAATATTCAATTTCTTATAATGAGCTGTAATGGAAAAGAATCTGAAGAAAATATATATGTGTGTGTGTGTGTGTATAACTGAATCATATTGCTGTACACCTGAAACTAACATTGTAAATCAACTATACTTTAATGAAAAATAAGAATTAAAAGAAAAAACAGTCCAACTGTATCATTTTACGTGTCCTACTTGTCTGGCTTCATGTTACTGGCTCCTACCATGCAGCATTTCAGAACTTAGCCTCTCTCTATACTAATAAAATTAGAACCAATCTTAAAAACCAAGATGGTATGTCTAGATGGGATAACATTTATGAAAAGCAACTAGCTCAGATACATAGTAGATGCTCACAAAATGTTGGCTGTCCTTTAATGATAAAACCATACGAAACCAAGAAACAAATGAAAAACATTACCAGTTCATCAGAAGAGGGGGAAAGAAGTGCTGGCATTTTTTCCAGTCTTAATTGTTCCGGTGCCTGTAGCCATGACTGTTTTAGGAAAACATATGCTGCACAGCTGCAGATGCAAACCTGATTACCTCTAAATTAATAACATGTAGGAGGCAACACTTGCAGCTGTGAGAGAGAGCGAGCCAAAGAGAACCCCAGTGCAACACAATCCCGCTCACATTTGTAACTGTTTATTTTATCATAAATATCTTTAAATAATCATAATGAAAATCCAATCCCTGGAGGGGAGGGAAGCACAACAAAGGCAATCAAACTCACCACTGCAGGGGTGGGGGCAGGCGGTAAAGTGTGTGCTTAGTATGCATGAGTCCTGAGTTCAGTCCCCAGCACCTCTATTTAAATAAATAAATACTTAATTACCTCCCCCTGCCAAAAAAAAATTTTAAATAAAGTAAAAAAATTAAAAACGGTGAACAAACTCACCGCTGCCATTTCTCTGCTCTCGACCTGCCACTTGGGGTCACTGGCATCTGAGTCCCAGCTGGTTTTCTGTCTTGAGCCTCTGGTTCTGAGGACATGGAACCTTCCAGCCGCTAAAGGGATCACAAAAGAGACTGCAAGCACCTTTCGGTGGTCAAGGAGCTGGCATTTCCAGTGTACGCACCTCACGTCAAACACAGGAAGTTGAGAAGAAAAAAATCACAGCTGGGATTTTCTGCTTCAAGTTCATTTTTCAAGAGCAACACTCATGTAGCATGTGATGGGAGGACTGGGGAAGAAGGGCTGGGAAAGCTTTGGGTAAAGTACACATCCCCTTCATCAAGACACAGCATTTCTCTCAACGTGAACCAAGCAGAAGAAAAAGGAGAAAGTTTCTAGGTAATTTAGGCTCTGAATAATCGTGGGTTTGGTCTGAGTAAAGGCTAACACCTAAGCTATAAAGCTCAATCAGTAAATCAAAAATCAATAAGAGTTTTGTAATCCTGACTTTCCCCACTCTGTGTAAGAACCATCAAGAGTCTGAAAAACACAGAATCCCCATGCTTGACCTGGAAGCTTTAACTCTGTTTTTATTGGGGAAGCAAGATGTGTTCTTAATCAGGGAGGACTGAGGACTAACTGATTTGGTAAATAATCTAAATGCTGTGGGACTGGAAGAAAGAGGACAGTAGTGGGCAAGTTATGACTTCATCTCTCTGAGTTCAGATTCTTCATCCATAAAATGGATATAGTAATGTTCGCTGCATAGGGTTGTAAGTGTGACTGTAGAAACGCCTGGCACACGGTAGACCCATGAGCATCATTTGAATCTGAATCTGAAGCCAACGTATGGAGAGTCTGGTAGGGAAGAACCTGAATCTGTGAACATGACACATGTCGCAAGGAAACTGGGCCAAAAAACAGCAAATGATCTGTGTCGAGCTGTACCCTGAGGGTCCAGGGCAGTAGTGATTGTGGAGCCAGGTGGAGGGCTCTTTAGATGATCACGAGGGCTGCAGAACTCCTCTTGGTGTCTGAGCTGGTGTGGGAGAGGCTGCCAGGTCTTCTCCCAACTTCACGATCTCCTCATCTCCCTGGGCACAGGTAGACCGCCTTTCCAGACTCCCTTGAAGCTGTGTGACCATGCAGTGGAGCACCAGCCAACAAAACGTGGGGGGAAATAGCGTGTCCCACTTCAAGAGCTAGCCCATAAAGGGCTTTTACAGCTATTCTTCCTTGCACTTTTCCTCTTCCAGCTGACTTGGACGGCACCCCCAGGGGAACCTTGAAAGTTCTGTATCAGAGATGCCAGATCTCTCAGTGACTTTGTGAAGCAGAGCCCCACCTCCAATCTACAAGCATCCTGGACTGTTACCAAAAATAAAGCTCCTTTTCATTGTCCTGATATGTTTAGCTCTTTGTGTTACTATGAAGTAACGATCCTAGCTGGTCTAGCTAGAGAGCTGCAGGATGAAAGCTGTGCTTTAACAAAACGGAATACTGGGATTAAGGAGGGAATAATCAAATAAGAACTACCATTTATTGAGTACCTAGTGAATGCTTTGTATGATAACAATGATGATGATAACAACATATAATGTTTAATCTGTGCCATTAACTGTTCTAAGCACTTTATGCATATTATGTACATTAATTAGTTTTAATTCTCTGAACTCTCTTGGACACCACTACTATCCACATTATCCACTTTCCACAGATGGATAAGCTGAGGCATACAGTACTTAAATAAATCGCCCAAGATCAGACAGATGTATATGAGATCTCATTTGGTTCTTCTGACAACTAACCCTCTAAGGTAAGTATTATCATCCCACTTCGCAGATGAGAAAACTGAGACTGAGGAAACCAAAGTACATTCGAGGACACACTGCCAGACAGTTGGAGATGCTGTGCTTGGCACCCAGGAACTGCTGGAGCCCATGTCCTTTCACCCCGCCACTCTCCCCCAGAGTCTAGAACTCAGAAAACAGCTTGGCATCTTCTTGGGGACTGAAGAGGCTGGAGGGAAGACTTTATTTACATTTTATTGTCAGACCTAATTATTCAGTGGGTTAATCTACCGCTCAGTCTTTCATTAGGCTCAGTACTGCTTTTCAGTAAAATAAATAACAAGCTTGAATTTCTCCGAAGGGTGCAAATCCCATACGTGTTACATTTCCTGAGGGGAGCCGAGGGTTCTCTTAGCTTTCTTGTCTAAGAATGGCTGTGACTAAGGCTGAGAGGAGGGGTGGGGGGAGGAGGGGGGACTCCTCAGGCAAAGGATTAATAGAATGATGGGTTGATTAACAAATCCTTTAGAAGCTACTTTATAGTAAATTGCACTTGTTTTAATTTGAAAGGAAATCTATGTCAGCACCGCAAAAGGACATTGCAACCAAGCAGGATAAAAAACATTCCCCAGCAGCCACCCTTCCAAGGGTGAACAGTCAGTACAGGGCCCCGGGAGCTTTGTCCTCCACTCCAGCCTCCTTTCAGTTCCTGCAGCTGCCCTCCCCTCCCCTCCCCTCCGGCCGTCATCACTCTCCACCTGTATCCCTGCCCCAGGTACTGTATTTACATTTCAGTCACCCTGATTGAGTACACAGGAACCTGAGTGCATTTCAACCCTTTACTTCAACAACATCTGTATTTCCTAAAGGGATCATCTATTTCTAAGTTGGGGTCAAAATCCATGGTTTGCGATAAACTGAATTCCAGGTCGTCTTCAGACAGGTAGAGAGCTGGTGATCTGAAAAGCCTCCATCAGACCCTTCAAGTGGCATTTATCTGCTAGTGAGTTCATTCAGTTTATATTCACTCAAGTTTTTATCACAAACCTTATCAAAGTTCCTGGCAAACAGGAAATATTCAATAAATGTTTGTTGAATACACAGAACAATGAAATATTGAATAATATTTATTCAATATGCATTGAATGAATATGTGAAAAATGAATTAATGAAAGGGGAGAGAGATGATGGACTAGAAACACACAACAGTTGTTTTCTGACCCTCAGGTACTCGCAAACACACACACACACACACACACACACACACAAACACTCCACCACCATCACCACCCACACACATAGTTTCCTCAGGACTCGAGATTGGCTCAGGATAGCTGCAGGAGACCACTGCTTGGGGTAACTGTGACAAGAGCCACTAGTTTTTGTCACTAAATTTTTTCAGAGGCAGCCAGATTAGGAATCCTCTCATCTTCACCTCTCCCTGATTGGGACAGAGGAGGGCTTTTTCCGGCATCTCCCTGAGCCTCAAGTCAGCTCCAGCTCTCCTGTCACTCAACATTCTCAGGCATAGATTTTGTGTTTTTACTGCATTTAAATTTCCTCCAGTTAGTACAGAAAGCCTGGCTAGTCCTTACTTCTGTCATCCTAAATTAGCATCCTAAATGCTGCCTTCTCTCCTCCTCACTTCTGGTAACGTAGTCTCTAACAAGATATTGTGGAAAACCACAGTGTAATTAACAGAAGTATGGTGGTAACCTTTACAATGAAACTAATGACATCCCACATAAATTACAGTAGTGATAGCACAGGTGGTTTGCTTTAAGCCATTACTAGCTGCTAAGGTTTTATGTGCACCTCCTTGTTCAATCCTCCCAACAACCATTTGACATAGGTATTATTAATTATTGTTATCCTTTTTTAATAGATGAGAAACTGAATCTTAGAGGCACTGAATTGCCCACAGTCACACAACAGGGAAGCGGGGACTAAAATCCATGAAATCTGACAACAAAGTAAATGTTTTTACTATTGATAAACCAATTATTCTGAATATGCCATCATCTGGGATAGCAGAGTGAATACTGGGGAAAAAACCTGGTTTGAATCCTGATTGTGCCGCTGCGTGCTTCAGGCAAGTTCCTTGACCTCTCTGTTTCTTTATCTTTAAAGTTCAGATAACAACAACTAATTACGTGGGAAGTAGAAGAGGGAAAACACATGAAGCCTCTTACCATAGGAATAAAAATCTCCTTCATTTTTTCCCACCCCACTGTTTGTAGGCCCTACCCAATGACTAGAAGTCAAAGATGCGTTAAATTCTGTCTGTATCCCAAGAAAAGATCACCTCAACCTGTGAGCCAGATTGAATGATTTAAAAACAAAAACAAATGTTTCTATTGCAGGGGAAGCACAGTGTCTTTACCAGACACCCTGCTGGTGTCTGGTAAGAAAAGCAGGACGAGAGCTGTGGTGTCTGCCCTGCACAGACCAGCCCCCATGCTGGTTAGCGACACCCTACTTAAAGGTTTTATTCAGCTGGGCCCTCTCACCCTTCTCAGTGGTTGAGGCACTCTGTGTGGCAATCATCAAAGCTACTGATTCCCCCAAGGAAATGTCTTGGCGCACGATGTAGCAAAAGATGATTTTAGACTCCTTACAGATATGGTCTGGAACACAGTCTGTTTCTTTCGTTTATCAAAGAGCCCAAAAATTTTGGTTTATTAGGTGCCATAAAAGAGTGGCATCTGTGTAGAGGCAGAGTCGAGAAAGATTATGTAAGATAGTAAAATAATTTAAACAGCTGACACCTAATACTTGGGTTTCAATTACTTGACTAGTTTACATGAAAGTATGGTTTGTTCTGTTTTGTTTACCTTTTTTTTATATATAACTTTTTCTTTCTTTTTTAAGCCCAGTATTTTATCCTTTTGTGTGTGTGTGTTTTGTGGCGGGTGGGGGGGACTGTAATTAGATTTATTTCTTTACTTACTTAGTATTATTACTTTTTAATGGCAGTATTGGGGGTTGAACCCAGGATGTGGTTCATGCTAAGCACACACTCCACCACTGAGCTATACCCTCCTCCTTGTTTATCTCTTGACCCCTAGGTTTTTAATCTAGCCCACAGAACCAACTGTCCCAACTCTTAATATCCATATAGAAGTTAAGCAACAGTCAAGATTAACACCTGCTGAAATACGATATTGTTTCCTGGCTCGAGTACAGATTGCTTGTGAAATATAATGAGTAAATTTCAGGTGAGCAAATGCAAACAGAAATGTCAGTCTAGTCAAACCTCCCTTCCTTGGCTGATATTCTTATTTAACTAAATTGATAAATAGCAGAGCAGACTCCACTGTATTAAAAATTTTCAGGATTTCTTAAAAAGTTTTATGATAGAAGTGGTGACCACAAAATGTATGTATTCACAGTATTTAACCCTATACCCAGTGTAGTAAGCACTCACTAATCACGACTTTACGAAACCTGCAGAAGTCCTGGAAGCAGCAGTAATAATGGTATTATCTATCTCCTATGTGCCAGGCACTAAAATGTATTTGTTTCTGTACATTTATAGTTTCAAAATAAGGCCTATCCATGAATCAGGAATCCTCATTCCCATTTTACAGATGAGAAAACAGTTTCAGTAAAGGATCAAGTCTACCGAGTGGGTAGATTTGAGTTTGGGCTCTGGGATTGTCTGATTCCAAAGCCCACGCATGCCTTGCTCTGTGGGGCCAGACTGCGCTGAGCAGGATTTGCTGGGAAATCAGCAAGGTTGCGTCAAGATCGTGACCAGCAGAAGTCCGCCATGGGTGGACATCAGAAGGGATCCAGTAACCCGGCCATCTAGGCCCCATCCCCTCTCTTCCTTCCTCTTCCTTCCAACCTCAGGGAAATCTGGCCGAGAGATGGAACACAGGAGGGAGGGGTGTTTTGGAGGCTGGAGGTGGGGTTCAGACATGGACCTGGGCAGCAGAACAGAGACATTTGCTTGGTTAAAGTCGGAATGCCCCGGCATGAGGGGTGCTTCAAATTGACAGAAGCCAGGAGGGCACGTTTCTGGGCGCTGTCTGTAGACTGCTATTCTTTGGCGCTCTTCTGCTTTGTTTACAGTTGTGCCCTAATCATTAGCCAACAGGG
Source organism: Camelus ferus (assembly GCF_009834535.1). Lineage (NCBI taxonomy): Eukaryota > Metazoa > Chordata > Mammalia > Artiodactyla > Camelidae > Camelus > Camelus ferus. The sequence continues at coordinate 61,018,314 of NC_045707.1, read as the reverse complement.
ACTTTGGGAGGAGAGTGTTCTGGGAATACTTCCTGTCAGGTTTTTCCCAGCCTCTCTTTGGAATGCCTCTGCAATCCACTTTGTAACTCTGGGGGTGGTCCAATGTGCCCAGAGGGACTCTGCCTTGTGTTGCTCAAAAGGGTTCCCAGCACTCAGCCTCAAAAATAGCTCAGGGCCTGCGCAGACCTCGACAAAATGTTTTTGCTGAAAAACACGAGTCTGGCCTAGTCTCTACACATCGCTCATAAAGAAATATTTTGCTACTTTTAAAATCGTATGTCACTTTAAGGTATTAATCTGTGTGCTTATTTTGGAGATTCTGAGAAACGGGACAGGCTACTGGGATTCCTCTGTGTAAAAAGCCCCGAAGCCTCGCAGAAGCAGCAAAGGGACTTTGATCTTGATAGTCAGACATCTGGGAGACTGGGATTAACCCTCCTGAGCAAAGAGGGGAAGCCAATGCTGCCCCAATTTCTGGGGAGAGCAGAGGAGAAGGAAAGAAAGATGGACTGATTGTCAGGGGGGAAGGCGGCTCAGGGCAGGTCCTGTGTGGGGACCTCTACTGACGGACACCTCAATATCACACCTCTGTCAAACGCCGTCTCTCCTGGCCCAGGGGAGCCTTTCTAAGTCCCTCAATGGATGACTCAACTCCAGGGATCTCAAAAGGCCCTGGTGGCCACTACAGGGACAAACCAGTATGGAGGTGACAGAGGACATGGCAGCAGACGTGCTGATAATAGCTTTGACTGAAGGGTCAATACCAAGCATCCAATGAGCCGTCCAGAACTTCTAGGAAAGGAGGCGAGGAGGCAGAGGTAAGTGATTGGGTGGGTGGGGGTCAAACCAAATGCCACCATTGCCCAAGCCAAAGTTCCCTCTGTGGTGGGGGGATCTGGGGATATTCGGAATTCTGAACAATATCATGGCATGAATGAGGACTAGAGCAGCTCCTTTGCCTTTCCTGCCACCTGTGCTGACTCTCCCCTGCAGTTTCCCATCAGGCCCCAGTCTTTTCTCAGCCATTTGTGACTCAGATTCTCCACGGAACCTCATTTCCATCCCCCGCTTCTTTCCTTTGCTGGTACTGGGCTATGACACACTCTGTCTATCCATGCTCGCTACCCAGGAAACTGGAGCTGCTCTGTTCCCGGAATCCTGACCCTCTCAAGCCCCAGGCATTCTATGAGAGAAGCCTCCTTCTGGAAAGTGCCGTGAGCACCCTCATGTCAAGTAGTCAGACATGCGCTTAGAGTTGACGGGCACAGACGGTGAGCAGGAGTCAGAGACAAAGGTCCTCATCCACACAGTAGGCAGACGGTCCAGACGTCAAGGGTGAGGGCCCTGGAGAGATGAGGTTGCAGGTAGACCAACATTGGGGTGGAGCGAGGAGCACAGAAAAAGCACTGGGACAGATGCTCGCTGCTGGGCGACAACATCCCCTACTCAGGAAGGCACAGGTAGAACCAGGCACAAATGTGAACATCTCCCCACAACCCTGCTAGGCTATTCGTCCTTAATCTTCTCTTTGTGAGAGCTGCGTTTGCATCTGCACTCAAAAAGCTCTCCCCTTTCTGCTTCCTGGCAAAGCCTATCTTGCTTTTCACATCTCTGACCTTTCTGTAACTTCCACATTACTAAGAAAATTCATCCTCCCAGGAAAATGCCTTCCTCATCCCCAGCCTCTTCCCAGTGGGAGACAGAAGGTCCCTATGGGAAGGAGGGGCTTCTCGCATTTTAGGAGCAACCTGGATTCCAAAGTCTTTCCTATGCCTCCAGCCCACAGACGGAGGGGCAGCTCCATTCCAGGGCTCCACAGAGTCTCTAAAGACAAATGAGACACAAAGCTGCGATGAGACCCTCCTGCCCGGGGTGAGGGGGCAGCACTGCCTTCACTTCCTCGGGCCCTGAGGATTAGGCCTGAACCCAGTCATGGGCCAGGAATGATGAAGGAGCTGGAGGAAACCACGTGGGGGGTCTCATAGTGACATCACTGCAGCCAGAGCACCCACACTCCAGTGGGCTGCTGCCAGATGAGAGCCAGGGTAGGAGGCGCTGCAGGCGAGTGTCAGGACAGTGTCACCTCTGTGATGCCACAAAGACCCTCAAAATGTTCATTTATTTTTAAGGGGAGAAGTTAGAGGACCAGAGTGGGGTTTGATAAGTTACCCAAAAAAAGCTAATAAGGGGTGGTGAGAACTGGGTGAAGGCTGAGTGCTGAGTGGACCAGCTCCTGAGTCCCCATCCCCCTGCTTCGATTTCAGCTCCTTTCTGCTTGGGTCCCGTGCAGGTGCCTCACCCTACTGGCTGGACAGGCCCCCGCTCAGCCTTCCCATTCACTGTGACTCATGTGTTTTCTTCGGAAAAGGCCCACGGTTGAGCCTTGGCAAGGTGGGCGGTCTCTGGGATGACAAGATGTTCTCATTAATTCCCCAGGAAGGGACACATGTCGTGGCAGTTGGAAGACAAGGCTTCCATTCCATTCCTTATAAAGGCATGTGTTTCTCTTGAATAAACGCTAAATGAAACTAGTCTTTATGTGTTTTCCCCTTGGTCCATAACCCCATCACTCCATAAATAAAACGAGGTCTTCAGAGCACACAGACTGCTTTGCAGGGTGGTCTGGGGAGGGACTCTGCAGACCACGGGATGGCCAATGACAAGGCACTGTTCTCTGCGAAGTCACACTGGCCATGCGGCTGCCCTCTGCCAGGCCGTGTTCCCCCCAGAGAAACGTGAGCCCAGTGGTGCTGGGATCCCCCCATTTCCCAACCCTGCTGGGCTGTAGGTCAGCCTCCAGAGTCTCCCAGGTCTGCATAACTGTCTTCTGATCTTGCAGACTTACTGAACTTCTGTCAGCTTCTGTTCCCTTATCAGTAAAAGGGCGATAACAATACCTACCTCACAGCACTGTTTTGATAGAGGACCTGCCATAAAGTAAATGCTCAGAAATTAGTAACTATTATTCTTCCATTTGGATTATTTCCTCAATCGTTATTCTCCCTGGTGACATTATTGAAGAAAAACACAGCTCATTAGCGTGTTCAAGGTTAACAGAGGATTCAGCTTAACTACATTTTCTGCCTAAATCAAGTCTTACGGAAGCACCCATTTTCATTCCAGGCCACGATGTGGAAAAGAATTCTAGATCAGGTGAGAATACATTACAACCTGAGCGAGTAATCGGGCGGTTGGATCATTTAGCATCTGTCATCACTCTGATCAGTAGATCTCATTGTACCGTTGGGTTTTCCATGGATGGAGTCAGAGGAGGTTGAGCTGAAGGCATATTGGGCTGTCAAGACAACAAAAACAAAGACAAAACCCTACGAAGCAGCAAGCTTTGTTGTAGTTTTCTTCTTCTTCCTAAAGGAGGCCAGTAAAGCACAGAAATAAAAACAAATGGCTTTGCAAGTTGATGGAGAGTTTTGCTGTCTGTGTCTCCAGTGGATTGAAATGAAGAGGTCATGAGGTGGGGGTGCCCTTTAGCAGAACTGGAGACAAGCTCTTCCTGGATGTTTTGCCTGAATAGACACAAACTGAGTGGCAGGGAAAGAGGTCTTCAGAGATGTATCTAAACTCACTAGATGAACTGAAGAGAGTGCTTTTTGATCTGTGGGTATAAACTATAAACGTCTTCCTTCCTCATCTCTCCCAATGCAGAGAGGACATAAAAACTCTACATCTCTCTCCCTCTCCCTTGTTTTGGTTTTAAGTAGATATTAAGCATTAAGTACTTAAAAGAAAGAGCTAGGATAGGTTAACGATATATTTATTGATCATGTTTACCAATCATCTGCTCCTCTGCAAAGTACTTCGATGAATATTATTTATTTCAATCGTCACCATAGCTCAGTGGGATAGATTTCATTATTCTCCATTTTACAGGTGAGGAAGTTGAAGCTCAAAAACGTTAGGTGACTTGTGCAAAGTCACACAGCTTATGAGGGGCCGAGCTAAGAGTCGAATCCACATCCTCCAAATTCAACGTCTATACTCTTTCCAAAGAAGGCAATGGAGGTTAGAGATAACTAATAATTGTAAAATATTGTAGTTGAAAAGGAGCAACTGAAGACATATTTAAAAAAAATTAAGATGAGAAAACTAAAGTACAGAGAGGCAAAGTCATCTCTTAGGCTCTCACAGCTCCGTAGCAACAAAGCCAAGTCTAGAATCCAGGATTCTGTCTACTACTCTTTGCTGTCCCTTGAAGGAACTCCATAAAGAATAAGAAGTTCTCAGGGTAGAATAAACACTAAGGTGCTCCTCCTGTTGAGCATGAATGAAAAGCATCCATTTCTTCTCCTGTTTCCCTGATCTGGATCTTGTCATGGAGCCTATGAATGGGGATGGACATGAGGTGCTGTAATATCACCAAGCACCACCGAGGGAGACTCTGGCTTTCGTGCTCCAGATTCCTCTGAGAACCTTAGATCTTTCTTCTCTCCTATGTCAGTATGACTGTGACATGAAGGCATGGAAAGCAGCTACATATTTCTGCTATATAAATCAGTGGTGTTCTATTTAAATTGTTCAAGTGTAAAAGGAATCAATTTAAAAAAATAGAGCCAATTGAACATCATTACAGCAGTACCGTATCTGAAAGGAAAATGTAAGACCTCAGGAAGAATCATGAAAATACGTAAAAGACTCTAAGCTAATGTTTCTAAGCATCTCCCCATCTCTGTGAGAGGTCTGTCTTATATTTCCACGCCAACACGTGGGCACAGTTTGCATACGGGTCAAACACAAAGTCAGCGGAGTGAGATGCCTGGATGACAATCCTGGACCCATCTTTAGCAGGCAAATTTCTTCAACTCTTAATCCTCAATTTCTCATCTACTAACCAGAGGGTGGTAAGAACCATGGCAGAGACTGCTAGTTTCCTTCCCAATAATCATTTTCCTCTTCTTCTTTGCTAACAGAACTTTGATTTTATGTGGAATGGCAATGTGCCCAGTTGAAGGAATAATACATTTCTGGCCTTCCTTGCAACTTTGGATAGAAAATAAGCTGTAAGTGGAAGTCATCATATGGTTGCAAAATTTGTCTAAAAAGAATTACTTATCTGGAAGGTGTTTCCTGTTGCTCTATTCCTAATTCCTCTTTCTTCCTGTTTAGATCTCAGAGAAGGTGTCTGGAACTCCAGCAGCCATCTTGGATCATGAGGATGTAAGTAAGTCCTGTATCAAGGGTGGAGGAAGAGAAAGATAAAATAGCCTAAGTCAAAAATGACCCAAAGGTCACCATACTGTCTCCAGGCCACCTGTCTCTGACTTCTTTTACATAAAAGAGAAATAAATCTTTATCTTACTACACTTTTTTGGAATTACCTGTTATATACAGTCAAATCTAATGCTGATCTTTATAATAAGTAAATAAAATAAGCCATATAAAACATGTGGTGTAGGACCTGGCAGTTCGTAAGTACTAGATAAATGTTAGTTGCTGCTACTACTATTACTAATACCCTGTGAGGTACTATGATTAGTACGGCCCCCCCCCAACAGGATTATATCTTATCTTCCCCACACTTCAGATGTAAGTTCTTGGAAAGCAAATCACATTTTACACTTATTGTACCCCTGCAGGCCTGCCACTGTGCCCTGCACATAAGTTTTAAAAGCCATCTTATACTTACAGAAAAGATAGTTTTAAATTTATTTTTTCATTAAATCTGCTGAGTGGAATCAGGCTTATCAATAATTGATAAAACCTGAGGCAATAGTTCCAATTTTTACATGGATGTGTTTCCTAATTCATATTTTAAAGTCTGTGTTGTTTCATTTATATCTGAATTAGCAATCAGTTTTGTTATGGTGTGTTATGAATACAACATTATCATTTTTACAGAAAAAAAAAGTGCAAAAAAAAAAAAATGTGGAAAGTCTGGCGTCCAGACTGGAAAACTGTCTTCTGTGTCCCATTACACGCCTCTAGCTGTTCCATTGTTGTTAGTGTAACTGTCCTTTGTGGAGCACTTGCTATGAACTTGGCACTGGTCTAAGCACTTTATGTACCTTGAATTAACTGCTAATGTCAGCCCTGTGGGAGAGGGATGATTGCCTCCGTGTCTTACACTCCTCATTTTAGGGTTAGGATCTAGGGAGAAATAGTCTGATGAATGTTAACTTTTCAAACTCAAGTCAAATTACAGAAAGTATTTCCTAAGAGATCTGAGCCTATAGAAAACTCACAGAAGTTCCACTTTATTCTGTGTTCATTTCCTTTTCCAGAGACTCATTTAGGGGAGAAACAAAGCCTTTAAAAGAGAGAAGAAAGCTTAATTCTTCCCTCCCCTTTTCCTCTAAAATAATTTCCATTTAAAAAAAAAAGTGGTGTTCTTAATTACTTGTTAGAAACCAACTAAAGCCTTAAAGTTCCTTAGGAATTTTACACGCTGAGAAAAAGGGAAACTTTCATTGATATTTGGGGAAAGCATGAATTAAAGGAATCTTTGGAAAAAATACCTTCCTTTCCCATCCATTTTCTTGCAAGATCTCTTCCCTTCCCAGGCCTGCCTGGACCACCCTTTGCTTTGCCCATCGGGAGGGTAGAAGCCTCTCGTTCACCCTTACAATTCACACCCTTCCAATTCATACCTGCTTCTATCCATGTTTCGAATTCACAGACACTCTCGGTCTCTCACCTTTGTTCTATATGTCCATTTCTGTGCAATAAGTTTGAAGTAAGGATTTTGATTTTACTTGTCAAATTAAATGCATACCAATAAGTGGGTACCCTGATTATGACACGCACATTATCATGAATTTGTCTAGGGGCACGGAGAACCAGCTAATCCCACAAAAGCTGCTCTGTGGACCTATTTTACACAGTCATTTGGCTCAACTGGATATTGTTTGTTAAAAGCCACATTGAAATCAAAGTGTTTTCCCAGGCTCTTGGAGCGCCCGGGTCAGGAATGCTGACAATCTGCAGCCGAGAGAGGCTGTCAGCATCACCCCCTATCAAGCCCTCCCAGTCATCACTCCCATAAGAACAAGCAGGCAACCCGCTGCCTTGTGACAAATGCTGTGACTCCGGGAGGAAGCCAAGTGCTATGAATGAAGCCCTGTCAAAGGTCATTTTATGTAAGAGGAAATAATGGCGTCACCTGGGGCGCATACCTAATTTTGAATTAAAAACCTGCTTCTAGGATGCTGGGGTACGTACACTTATTAGGGATCCTTCTCCTTTTTTCCTCCCTGTCATCTCATTAAAAGTTACGAATGCTGAACTCTGCTCCAGGTTGTCTAGTTTGGGGTATTTTGAGTCCTAGGGAGGTCATAAACTGTTATTTGTGATTGAATTTTGGGCTTTGTGAATTAAATTCACCTAATTCCTTGGCAGGGCAGCGACACAGCAAACCTCCCCACCTATTAGCATTTCGTGGATGCTTATGGATCTACTACCCACTACAAAACCTTTTTCAGGGAGTATCTCTCCTGACACTTACTCAGAGAGGCTAGAAAAGTCAGTCAGCTATTCCCTCAAGTAACTGTTTAAACAGTCAAATCATTTCAACATTTTTCAGCTCCAGAGATAATTTCAAGAGTTGGGGAGGGTGGAGGGGGAGAGCCCTGACTAGTAACACGGGAAACATTCCATGAATATTTTAGGAGCCAGGTGATAAAATAAATTCCAAACAGTTTTTTAACCCAGTTTCTAAATAAATAATTTTCAATACATTTTTGAAAAAGAATATAGTCTAACAACTGTATTCTAAATATGTCCATTTTGAAATATATATCTGTTTTCTTTCATGAATTTTCTTCTTGCTTAAGATTTCTGTTAACCCACACAAATTATATTTGGAAGGTCTAAGTCACAATTCACTCTTTAAAACAGTAGAGTTAAATAATTTATTTTCAATATCTATAAACCCCGTAAGATGGTTTATATAATTTAAGTAAAAATTTATATTGGGCTGGGGAGATGTGATGTCTGAATATTTCAAGTGATTATTTGCAAGAATGACAACATCTTGAATTTACATAACTTTCCTTAAAGTGGTGTTACAGTGGAAACAGCATTCATTAAGAACCAAGGGAGCTGGCATTCAGCTTCTAATCCTGTATTTGACTTTCGTTGGCTATATGACCCTGGGGAAGGCCACTGGCCCCTCTAGCTTTATTTTTCTCTCTGTAAAAAGAGAAAGGTTAAATGAGACCTTGTCTAAACTCCTAAAATTCTATTTTCAGCTCTGATCTCCACTCACCATTTGTACAGAATTAGAGAAAAGGGATTATTGCCTACCGTAGTAGAGAAAGCAAATACAAACCAGGGTCCACAAGCTGCTGAGGGAGCCACACAGGTCAGGCCTCTCAGTAGGCACTTTTTCCAGGTATCTGGGATTTTAATTAGAACCCCTGACAATAATTACAATTACTCTACAATGAGCCAGTGCATTGTGGCAAGACTCAGATTCACTCTCACACCTACAAACACAACTCATACACTGTTATCGACCTTAAGAGTCTCCTTTACTGTAAAGAAACTAAAGAGTAAGTTCCTGAATTGTTCTCCCGCTGGGACTGGAGCCATTCCCTCCAGGGGTGGTGCTGAAACTGGGCGACAGGAAATTATAAAGGGGATCTGGCACCACCGCAGACCACTGCTTTGTAATAGAGGTGTAGGCAGGGCGGGGCGGGACTGACCCTCAAAGCAGGCTGCTCAAAGCTCTGGGGCAGCCAGCTCTGCTCAGTGAAGTTTCTAATCCTTTGACATCAAGCTCCACAACGACAACAAAAAAGGACCAACCCACCTTCGTGAGCCATGTATATGCATATATATGTATATATACACGTAGATGTCTGCTCACACAGATCTATGTATACTTGGGGTTACTCGGAAGCATCTTTAAAGGCAACTTTAAAATATATGTTTAAAAATACATGTTTAAAAACTTCAGCCAAGCTTTGTAGAAATGAACATCCCTTCAGCAGCTAAAAACTAGAAAGAGAGTATGCCTAAAACTGTTACATGTTTGGCCTCTTTGACTGTGATGACTCACAAAGCCAGTCTGCTCTTTTGAGGTGATGAGTCAGCCCTGACAGAGTAAGCCTCACCACTCAGTAGAATTTGCTACAGCAAAGTTCAAAATACTTGCAAAATAAATGAACTGTCAGCTTCAGTAGGAACTGAACTGTATGAACTACCAGCTTCAGGACAGTGACATAATTAAAACTTTGAATCTCCTCCAGAGTCATTTCCTGTTCCCTTCTGTATAATAGTTGAACACTTACTTATCAGTGGCTTCAGAAGCACAGGATGTCTGGTCTTAAAGCACTCCATCAGAAATGACTTTGGCAGGGTTTGAGAGTTTGCAACACAACCACGTCAACTAATTTTTCAAGTTCTCGTTTCCGGCGTCTAACTAATCCTCCAAAGCTTTAGGTGAATGTCTGGCAGAGAGCAAGTCACTCCCATGATGACTCTGTCTCAGAGCAGTCAACTGGGACTCTGTATCAAGGGGTAAAAAAGTGGTCCTCTCTGTCCTCAGGTTCTAACAATCCCTTCAAAATAAAACCAGATTCAGAACAACCCTCAGACCAAGAAAACCTGCCTACATCAACAGCCCACCCCAGATCACCTAAATCTCCGAAGTCCTCTGGCCCCAACCTGCACCATCTTTGATAACTCAACTTCACTTTGTAGGCAAGTAGGTGCAGGGGTCAAGGACACCCACACCATGACATGTATTGCCTTTCTATGTGTTGAGTGCTTCCAACAGGATCTTTGAGAAAGAAACAAAGCAAGAAAGAACGCCTTGCTGAGTAGATTTATATGGCTAGTGGGTCTGTCACTCAGGTTTTCCTGTGTCAATAATTCTAGACAGTTGCAATATTGTGTTCATATGATTCCTTCCACTTAAATATGAATATAAAGTTGGCTCAAGTTCTCCAAAAAACTAGGGATTACTTGACTCTATTCTTTTAGTTGTGATCACATCCTATTTTTTAAGTCCAAATTATTTGGATTGGAAAATGCACATGTGTATTAGATGCACATAGATCTATATTGATATACAGATACATAGGTACAATAAATATATAGATATAATATCTAACCCCTCTTAAAATGGTATCCAGATAATAATGTTTTCATTTACATAAGGCTTCACTGTAAGTCAAGTGGTTAAATGGTGGCTCTAGGACTTGAACTCATGTAGATTTCACTGCCACTTCAGTGTACGTATGTCTACAATAGCTCCTTGAGGGCAGGGCTGTTGTTCCCACTTACAAATGCGCAGACTAGAGCTCAGAGATTAAGTGAGCTGCCTAATATCACAAGACCAAACAGAGTCAGAATTAGAATCCAAGTCCATGCTCTTTTTGATACGATGTATGCATGAAGATACGTATGGCAGGAGGACTGATAACAGCAAAAAGATGACAACAGGCAAACGAATGAAACAGTACATCCACTCAGTGGGATATTACACTCTCATTAAAATTATGACTTTAAATAATAATAATGATGGTGATAGCCACCATGTACTGAATGCTTAATCTGTGACAGGAACAGTGACACAGCTCATTATGTGAACTAATTTGGGGTTCACAACTCCATGAGACAGGTACAATCATCACCTGCATTTCACACATGAAAACCAAGGCTAAAATAAACTAAATCACTTTCCCAATGGAACTCAGTAAGATAAAGACTTTCTGACTCTAAAGCAGGGTTTCTCAACCATCCACTATTAACATTTTGGGCTGGATAATTCTTTGTTATGGAGGACTGTCCCGTGCACTGCAGATGTTTAGAAGCATCCCTGACCTTTACCACCGGTTGTGAAAACCAAAAATGTCTCCAAACATTGTCAAATGTCTCCTGAGAGAGGAAATTGGTCCAGGTTGAGAGCAACTACTCTAAAGCATAAGCTTAATCATTATGTTATAGGTCCCCCTTCCAACATCACCAGGCTTCCTACAGAAACGTGGCGGTAGAAACACACACACACACACACACACACACGGTTGTAGACAAGATTCCCTGAGAAACAGGTTCTGAGACTCTGAGATTTGACTGCAGGAGGTTTAGAGGGGAGGAAGGGGAATCGTTCTTGGGAACCTCTCCCGTGAAGGAGCGAAGGAAACAGGATTGGGGAGAAGGAGAGTTGAACTACAAAGCCAACTCACTGTTGAGACGGGCCTCAGCCAATTCTACACGGGATGCTGGAGCTGGGGTGGCCCTTTACGTTGTCCTGACTGGAGATAACAGAGCCTGGTCTATATCCACTCCCCACAGACCAATCACTGGATGAGAGCCACCTCCAAGGAGGGGCTGTGTCCTAGGGCAAGGGGGCTCTCCCTGAGACAAAGCCGAGGACAATTCCAAGGATAGGGCTCACTGACAGTACGACAGCTGCCAACAGTCCCAAACCTGGGGACTGAGTACCCTCTCTGTCCTGAAGTGGCAATCTGGGCGGAGCACCACAGCATCCTCTACAGACACAGATATGAGTATTTCAAGTGTAACTCACTTAAAATGCATAAGCCTGTGAACCAAGACTGAAAAGTGACAAGCAAATGAAAATAGTAATGTTATAAATAATGGCTTTTTAAAAAAAAAACAAGGATGTTGCCACCAGACCGTTCTTACCATTTAAAAGAAGTGCTGAGGTCTCAGAAAATACAATTCATAGCTTTACAACACCATATGTTATATATTCATATAGTTATAATGATTCCCAAACCTGCTTATCTGCCTTAACTCATGGGAGTTTCCTTTCATAGTAATCTCAGGTCCTGTTCTAAGCGCTTTTACATGCACTAACTTATTAAATCTTCTCAATAACCAGAAGGTGGGTACCTTTATTAACTCTCTTTTACAGAGAAGGAAATTGAGTTTCCAAGAGCTTAAATCACTCAAAGTCTACACAGCCTGTAAGTGGTGGAACTGGGACTTGAACCCATGTACACACAAATACTCACAAATCCTGGCTATTACTAACCCTACGTTACCACCTACCCATATATTTATTTCACACTGTTCCTCTGAAGTTCCCTCACAATGGCAGTAGTTTGTCTTCTCAAATTTCATTTCTTTCAAAACAAAGCAAAAAATGGTGGAGGAATAAAATGTCAATGTAAGACTAGGCTGAGATAAAAACTGCCTATTTTAAAGTCTTCTGAGATTTAAAGACTTTTCGATGCCCTTGGAGAGCAAAGTCATGCTATTTTCCTTTAAAGAATCAAGTCTCCTGCTCTAGACAAAAAACAGGAAGCTTTTTAGACACCTGTTTGGAAGATGATTCTCTTACAGTCAAGGCTTCACCCTCTCAAGGGACCAAGGAAGACTCACATCCCTCTGGGACTCAAGAGGGAATTGCTCCAAGCTAACTCACTAGGGACCAGTCCTTGTCCTCTGGGCACTATGGAAAAATTCAACTCAAATTCATTAGCATTCCAGAAGCAATAATTATTTCACCAAAAAAACTGAGTGAACTTCTATGTGCTATATTCTAAATGCCCAGGTAATTTTTTAAAATGAATTTCCAACTTCAAAAAATGGTCTTTTTCTTCCCAGAATGGTCATGGCCCTTATAATGGCCAAGCCCTTTTGAACCCTTTTCCCACAGGAACACATAGTGTATGTTCTGGCGGAACAGGGCCTTCACCAGGTCCACAGGTCAGTCATCTCCACAGATACTTTATTTGAAATGGAATGCATTTTGAAAATGTGAAAAATAAATCACATCTCTCCAGAATCATTTAAGAGACATATTTACACAAATTATGACCACACCGTTAAGTTCACCAACATGATAGTTTGCAAAGCATTCAGTACATGGTGATACTAGCTTTTCAAACCTGGCACTTGCATATTCTGAAACTCTAAGCAGAAGGTGGACAGGCAAATGTAACAAACAGTCATTTTATCTTTCTTCTCAAAATAAATACAGTGATCTGGAAGGACCACCTGTTGTTAAAATCTGCTTCCCTACCACCCAGATGATCACCAGCAGGCCAGCTTCAGAGCAGGTAGGAGTTTTTATGCAAATTCTAGGCAGCTGCTTCTAATGGTCCGCAGTCCTCTGCTTCCTTCACTGGACAATAAGGCCCTTTCTAAGAAACTCTGAATCCTATACTTCATTTGGCAGACGTCCTGCCAACAAACTCGCAATCACATTGTCATCCAATCTTATATAAATCTAGATTGGCTGTTCAGCACTGCAGATCAAAATTCCCCCTTTAAACTGTGTCAAGAATTTACAAAATAGTTGCTGAAAACCCATCCAAAGCGATTCCACAATTAACACATCTTAGGTTACTTTAGGTAAGCAGGTGTATTTCTCTTGAAAGAATCACTGATGGATTCAATAACAAGCTCTATAATTCCCAAATTTAAGTTTTCTTCTGCTGAGGGCATTTTATTGGTAAAGCAAAAAACCAATGCATTTGACATTTCCAAAAAAAAAAGAGAAGAATGAATGCTCACAGGCCCATCCTCCTCCAGTTGCATTCAAGTCTTAAAGCTGTCTTCCAAATCTGCCACTGAACATGACATTGTACACACCTGGATCCAAGCTAAAGCCAAGTCACCTTCCCTGGGGACAGAAAACAAGTGATGTGTTTGAACTCCCACACTGGCAACAAACTCATATAGTGTCGAATTTAAAATAAGGAGCCTTTAAAAAGAAATAGAGTGTTTGGTATATAAGAGCAAAAAAAATTAAAACAGATCTCTCAACTTAATCCGGAGTTCCTAACAGTGTTTACGTGTAAGAGGAACTCTTTTCAGCAAAGAGTTGGCTTTTTTTTTTTTTTTTGCCTCCATTGAAAAAATATGTGAAAAGAAATATAAAGTTGGTTTGATTTCTGCATGATGAGAGAATCCCTGTTCCTCTATGAGGGACATGTCCATTGTGAAAGGGCCCTTTATCACCACTTACTCTCTGACCTCAGCACTCCCTGTAGGGCATACGCAGATCTGCGTGGATTTCTGCTAAGGAAGTTTATGTCCAGGGAATTTCGTCACGATGCACGGCCTGTCCCAGGATTAGCTGTTCTCAAGGAAAGGCATGAGAGCCAGTAAAGGAAGCACTGTGTGAGGCAAGAGAAACCACCTCCTGGGTGCTGGGAGTTAGACATTTTTTCCTTCTTTCATTCATTCGTCCCAACAAATACTTATTGAGCTCACTGTGTATGAGGCTTGGTGCCAACACAAGTTCAAAGACAAAATGTTCCGTTTCCAGATGGGACATTCATTTTCCAACTTTTTCCATTTTATGTTTATTTAAGGGGTGGGTTTTCCATTGGACCTGCCCTTTCCCTCTTCCCTTTCTTGGGTTGAAAGAAGTATTTTTACCTTTCTCCATGAAGGTGAGTTGTCAGGCCTCATAACACCTTAGGTGGTTTGTATCATTTTCTTACAGGTAAAATCAAGCCACCGACACATTAAACGATTTGCTTTCGTATTTCTGTTGAGTAGTGTTAAGCATACTCATTTTTTTTTGTTGTTCTGGAAAAATTATTAAACTATATTAAGTGTTAAACAACAAAAACCATCCTACTCCTCTCCTTTCTAATTTCTGAGGTTTCACTGTTGGATTCTAAAAAGGGTTCAGACTATTGAGCCAGGAAGATGGTCAATTCAATGTAAATATCACAGCAGAGCAAGGATAAGGGCTGTGGAAAGATGAGATAAGGAACCATGATTCTGGTGGCCATTAAGACCCATGGCCATTGTGAGAAAGAAAAAATTCCAGCAGCCAGGAGGGAGCCTGGGTGCATATATATATATATGTATGTATATAAATTTTATATGTGTATATATATATTATATGTGTATATATATATAATATATATATATATTTTTTGGACAATGCTACCTAGACTGTATGTAAGATAACAACATACAAATGCCTTTAAAAGCATCCATGAATCTTAATTTTAAAAGTATTTGGTACGGATTTTACTTTATCACTCAAGAATTTGAAAGAAAAATCCTTCCATCTGGAAAAAAAAAGCTGTGGTTTAGTTGGGCTTATATGACCCACATACATTAAAACAACAGTACAAAGAGGCACTATTAAAAAGTACAGCTGTACTTCCAAAGAAGTCAAACCAAACTTGACTTAAGAACTCCTGCCATATATACACATATATGCATATATATATATAACTGCAAGTCAGCCTCTGAAAGTGGGGGTCCGCTTAAGTCTTGCTTGCCATTTGCCTGAATTTTATTATCCTCTGCCACTTTTTGGATTCAAGTTATGATCTCAAATTATCATTTAAATACTGCACTGAAAAGTTAATTTGACCTTGAAACTCCTTTTTAGATGGAAGGTGAATAAAGACATCTCTAGCATGAAATTCTATTTTCGTTTCTCAACTGTAGAACTTAGCAGTGGCTTCATACTGACCATTCCAATTTGGAAGCTGGAAAAATACTGATCAAGACTTTGCGAAGAAGATAATGGAAAACAGAGACCCGTTAGTCAAGCCGTGCAGATAGGAAGTGATTTTCAGCCCCAAGAGGATTTGGTAGCATCTATGGCTCTTTTTAAACTTAAGTAGCATCTGCCTTTGTGGATTTTGACCATCCTTTTGATTTAGCACAGAAGAGTGTTTGTTCTACCTTTAAAAGCACATCCTCTTCTCCCCCACCCCGCCCGCTCCCCCCAACCTCCCCAGACTCCTGAACAAGTAGCTGCTAAAACAAGACTGGGGTTGTTTTCTTACTGCAAATCCACTGTTTATCCAGTCCTTCCTTTTTCAATTTCCGAGTTTAGCTAACCTAACAACAAAACATATAACCCTTGGATTTCTCAAAGAGCAATAAAAAGCAAAACCATTGGTGTCTCTGATCAATGTTGATCTCAGGATAAAAACAAAAATCTATGACTTCAAGTCCTTTGAAATATTTACAAACTGTATTTCAATCTAGGAGATTCTAGAATATGCTTCTAGAACAAAGTACAAGGATCAGAAAATGTGGTTCACAGCAAATGTACAAAGCTCTTGAAGAAGGGTCATCTCCGTTGTGGATAAGAGCACAAATGTTCTCTCAGTATTTGCAGTAATTCTTTCCCCCCCACTATGTTTTTTGAAATGAAACTCCTGATGCATTTATACTCAGAAATCACTGAAAACTCCTTATTAAACCCTTCCCACATAGATGAGCTAACCAAGGCCTTTCCCACAGCAGACCTAGCCCTCCCATATATTCAGGATATGATCATTTTGCCAACAGTTGGGTTATGTTTTAAATATTTGAATTAGATATCATTACTACTGATTTCCTTTCAGAAAAACAATTAGATTTTTATAATTACACAATTCTGAACGTTTAGGTTCTTTAAGCTTCTATTCTACACAAAATATATGTCTAAGAAAAAAAGTCTCAAAAAAAAAGTAATATCACAGAGTTTAATTTCAATCACCTGGTACAACAATGAAGCGTCAGACCTTCTGAAAATGCCCTAGGAATAACGAATGGATTCTTAATGTATTCCCCTCCACCACCCTTTTACTTCCTTCTTTTCCAAGATTAGAACTTACTACGGAATAGGTTTTTGAAAATAAAGTTTCTTTTTTGGAAAATGGCCTACATTCAGAAATGTCTTAGAATAAGCATTTAAAAAAAACTAATAAATAATCATAAATCAAAATACATTAAAATAAAATTACAGTACATGATCGCTCCTAGAAGGTCCACCATACTGGAAGATCCTTTCAAAGGTTCATAAATAAAGCCTTCTGGACTCGAAATCATTTCCTGCATTGTGATGAAGAAAGAGAATGCAGAAAACGAAGCGGAATCTCAAGTTATCAGTCGGTTTATGTCCAAACTACTTGATCTGGTGCGGGGCGGGGAGACTTGTTTTCAATCCAAGTGAAGACAATAGAAGGGTGATCGTCCCACTTCCTCAAGTCCTCAAAACCTGGAAAGAAATGACATGGATTGAAGTAAGTGGCTCACAATCCTCCAAGACCCAGTTCTCTTTGGGCCTGTCCGGCGGACAAAGAGCGCTCAGAAAGACACCTGGGTGGCTCCCCCGAGTGCCCAGACACAGTCAAGTGGCGCTGGTGACACTTAGAGGGCCAGCGGCGTCGCTGGGTGCGCACCACTGAACACGCGCGGGTCGGCGTGGGCGGGCGGGCGATCCCCAGGCGTCCCCTCCACCCTCCTCTCTCTGCCCGGCCTCTCCGGGTTCCAGCTTGCTTCACTTCTTTTTATCTCCCAGAAACTTAGATTAATGTCTTACTTTTTCCACCCCAGAGCCGAACTCGTGAACCGGCTTCCTACTCCTAACACTCCCCACCACCCCGCCCCGCGAGCCCCACTCCTCCGAACGGCCCTCGGTAGCCGAGTTGCCGGGACCTTACCTCGTCTGGCCCGGGTGCTGCCCTCTTCAGGCAGAGTTGGAGGTGCTGCGGAGAAGCCGGTGGCCGTGGGGCTGCGAGAGCGGTTGTTGGTGTGGGTGCGGGTGCGGGTGTGAGTGCGGATGCGAGTGCGGGTGCGGGTGCGAGTGAGGATGCGGGTGCGGATACGGGTGGAGCTGCTGCGGCTGGGGCTGGGGCTGGGGCTGAGGCTGAGGCTGGGGCTTGGGTTGGGGCTGCGGCTTGGTTTGAGGCTGCGGCTGGGCTTGGGACGGGGGCTGAGGCTGAGGCTGGGTTTGGGGTTGAGGCTGAAGTTGCGGCTGCGGGGGCTGCTGCTGCACCAGGTGCTGCTGCTTCTGCCGCGTGGACTTGACCGCCAGGATGGCCTGCCGGTTCTTGTACTGCACCATCTGCAGCGTGATCTCCGCGTTCCAGCCCTGGTCCTGCGGACACCGAAAGTCGATCTCCTTGCCCTCGGCCATCACTACAGTGAAGTACATGTACTTGCCCTTGCGTTCCACGCAGTCCACAGTCTTCATGTTGGAAAAGTGCAGTTCCTTGAGCTTGACCGGCGGCTCGAGGCTGGCCACAGCGGGGCCTCCAGGCTGGGGAGGCTCGACCGGACCCTGCCCGGGCTGCTGCTGCTGCTGCTGCTGCTGCTGCTGCTGCTGCTTGGGCGGGATGAGCAGCAGCCCTTCCTCAGTGAGGATGCAGCACTTTTTCTTCCAGAGCTGCAGCAACCCGTCGCTGCGCTTCTCCAACACACCCTCCTTCAGCGCCTTGCAGCCGCTGCTCTCCAACATCCTCCCGGCATAGGGGGGGCCGCCGCTCGGCTCGGCCTCTCCACTTCCAGCCGCCCGGGCCGGGGGCAGCAGCAGCAGCCGCGCGCCGTCCTCGCCCCAGCGGCTCCCGAGGCCGCCCGGCCGGAGCGCGCAGAAGAGGCTAACGCGCAGGAAGCAGAGCGACGGCGGCGGCTCGGGGTCCCGGCAGCAGGGCAGCCGCGTCCTGATGCGCCACAAGGTCCCGGAGCTGCGAGACGCCGGGCCTCTGCCGTCCTCTTGCGAGCGCTCACTGAAGGGCACTGGCCGGGCCCCCTCGCGGCGCTTTTGAATGGGCCATCCTCCCCACCCCCGAGTGACACCCAGCGGAAAAGGCGGCTCTTGGCGCCCGCGCCGCGGGGGAAAGCCCAGCTCCGAAAGGCGCTCTGCCGCCGGCGCACGCCTCATTAACTTGGGGCCTTTCCAAAGCCGGCTGCGTCCACGCCCCCCGCGGCCCTTGCTCCGCCTCTCGCCGCCCACTCGCTTCCGCGCCTCCCCGGCCGGGATGGCTTCGGGGACCGGAGCCCCGGAAACTCCTCTCCTCCGCCCGGGGCCACAGCGGAGGGCGCCCCAACTGCCCGGCGAAGAATGCCGACGCGCAGAGGGCGCAGAGAGGCCATCCCCAGCCGTCCCGCCTCTCTGGCCCGGCGGGGCTCTCTGCTGACAGCCTCAGAAAGTGATGGGGCTGCGAGGGTGGGTACGGCTACCGGGCACTGCCTGGAACGCCGAGCTCTCTGGCCTCGGGAACCAGCCCTGGGGATTCGCACTGGGCTCCCCGACCCCGCAGAGCCCGCGTCCTGGCCTGGGCGCGCCGGGAGGCTGGGGGTGAGGCTCGCGAGCCGCGGAGTCCCGCGGAAGTGCCTCCCCAGGACCCTACGTAAACATCTCAGTGCCCAAAGGCCCAGAGGACACGGTATCTTTACACTCACGTTTGCTTACAGTCACTAACTAGCTTTTCTTGGAGCAGCGAGGACGATTTATCTAAGCAAGAACGCTACCGTCTGTCCGGTCTGTCCTGTCAGGAACGGGTAGAGGAAGATGACCCACTTCAGATGTGGCATCTTGCCTTCCTTTTCTCGAGCCAGAAGCGCAAGCACTAACCTATCTGCACTCGGGACACAAGCTCTCTGGCTTCCTTCTTGACCTATCCGTACAGCCTGCAATAGCTCACAACAGTAACTCAACTCTACAAATTTGGGGAACGTCCGGTGCTGAGAACTCACACTTCAAGGCAGAGTTTAGCCCTCCAAACAGCAGGCTGGCCTCCGCGGGTCCCTGTCTTTGCAAACGCCTAACGGACCCAATCTCTTGTAATCTCATTTATCTGTAACCGGGGGGGGGGGGGGGGGGGGGGGGTAATGCTCTACTCTACTGAGCTCCCTCCTACTACATTTAAATAATTTCTGTAGAAATTCCGGTAAACAAGGCAGAATAAAGAGAAAAAAACTGAAACCAAACCTCTTGGGGGAAAATGTATTAAGTAAACAGAGAACCCCAACTGTGTCCCGACCCTGAAAATACGAAGAACCACACAAAGAAAGAAATCAGGGGTGGACAAGTCAGAGTCGGTCAAGATAGGAGGAAAGGCTGCTGTTTGAGCTCAAGAAGGAAGAAGGGAGTGCTTAGCTCATTTGTAGTTTCATGTGGTTGAAACAAAGAATTCAAAGGGGAGGAGTGAGAGATGAGCTTGGGGCCCAGCAAGAGTCAAATCCTTTGTGTGTCATGCTTAAGAAGTCTGAACTTAATCCCAAGGTAATCGAGAACAAAGGATAAACACGAGAGGGTCCTGAATCTTAATCTAAGGAACCATGATTTAGCAAATGGGGCAATTCCAGCACAATCCTGAGACCCACTGAATTGCACCTAGTGTGTTCTCAGCGCCTTCACGTTGTTGACAGATTAGCAGTCTTTTAAGAAGAAAGGCAATTAATTATTAAAGGTATATAAGGATTCTAGTAAGATTACTAGAACTAAAAAGAAAAAAAAAATCCATATACCAATGACACTCACTATACTAACATCTCAGTTCTTTCCCTGCCTTTGTAGGACAAGTGAGCATTCCAGAGAATTTCTGCATGACCAGCTGTTCATCTTTTTAACAGAATGCCATTCTTCAGCTCATTAAGAAAGGATACTTCCTTTAAATGTGTAATTCAGAGTCTCTGAGGGCAGGTGTAGTTGGGAAAGACATTTCATATGGAAAAATGATACAATGCAAACTTGACTGGGTGAAAAAATAACAATGTATTCTGGAAGTCCAAGCCATTTTCTTAAGAGAATCTCAGTGTTTGGTGTTACTTAACCTTCCGCAGTTTATCAGGATACAAAGATGCATTCTGTCTAAATTACTTCAAAATGTCTGAACAACCAGCACATTTTCAAAAGCACCGATTTTGTTATAACTAGAGACTTTAAAACTCAGAATTTCCAGTTGGGTACTTCACAACTTAGTGACTTTGTGAGTAGCTCAGAAGTTAAGTGTCCAATTTGCCTTCTCCAACCACAGTGCAATTGATTATTGGAAATCTCAGTAGTATAGGAATCTTGTAGATTCGTGACTTCACTTTTAATGTCACCAGTCACTGCTAACCCACAAAAATGGTCAGATTGCCATTTTCTAAAAAGATAAATTCACAGAAAATGAGTAACCCCCACCCAATAACACAATTTCAGTTGTAGATAAGGAAAACCTACAAATGGCACTTCAAAATTACTAAAGTTTAGAAAGCTACCTAACAAGTCATTGCTTTGGTAAACAAATCTGAAAAGGCCAGTTCAAAGTGTGAATAATGGCTGGCTGCATCCACGTGTCCGTCAGCAGCATCAGACAGAGTTGATCATTTTCTCCTCTTGTATACAATTCTTCACTGGCTTCAAGGACATGACTTAGTTTTCCTCTGGCCTCCCTGGTCACTGTCTTGTCTCCTTTCCAGGTTCCTCCTCTTCCCAACCTTGAAATATTTTGGTGCCCAGAGCTCAGTCCTTGGTTCTCTTCTGTATCTACACTCACTCCCTTGTTGATCTCATGCAATCTTATTTCCAATAACATCTATATGCCCAAGACTCCCAAATTTATATTCCACTGCTTGTTGCCAAGGAATAAAACAAAGACTACCAAAGGAAAGAAATAATAATACTAACATGCCAGGCAAGGGAACACATACTGATGGAGACATTCACCGAGTAATTCCACTAGAGGGAAAAGTCTGAGGGGATTTTCCATCATAGAAATTCTAGCAGGGTTCATAGAGCTTTAGCTTAAAAAAAAAAAGCATGCCAGATAGGACAGAATCCCAGAATCCATAGGCTTATATGCAATTGGTTAAAACAAATTCCTGGATGGAACTGGTTCAGTAAGGGTCTGGAGTCACTTAAAGTTCATGCTTTTCAAAGAGCTTTAGCTGGTTAGAATGGTTACAGTGAAAAATAGCCTTCAGTTTTGATACACTCCAGACCATTGTTACTGTAAATTGAAAATTTTCCTTTTCACTTTCCTCTACAGTACTATTTGGGTGTCTAATGGAGAACAAAAATATATGTACTCCCAAACATCTCCTCCCTCTGACCCATTCTGCCATCTGCAGTCCCCTTCTCAGTTGATGGCAACTCTAACCACAGTTGCTCAGGCCAAAGACCTTGGAGCAGCACTGCCCTTCAAACAAGCCAAAGAGGCGCTGAGCTTTAGAAGAGCCAAAATTACATGTCTATCTGGAATTCATACTCATCTGAGACTAGATGCCAGGTACTCAGGATTCCAAATACTCTGCCTAAATGGCCTCAGCTGTTTCCAAGTGTATTATCTCACCATTGTGTGCAGTGGGGTGTAAGGAGGCGGATGGATTTTGAATATGCAGGCTTGGGTGTCCACACAAACATGCAGGAGGCCCCTCGCCATACAATTCAGAGGCAGGGATGGGAAGAGAAGGAAGGTGGGACACAGGCAGAGAATCGGCCTGCTTGCAAGAAAGGTTCTGGCACTGGCCTTGAAGGGCCTGAAATTCAAACCTGGCCTTCCAAATACTTCTGAAGGTTTATTTGTCAAGACAGTAGCACTGGATGTATTTTCATTTAACAAAACTTTTTAACCCCTAGTGTCGCCACAGTACTCTTGCCCCAGGACTGCGACTGTTCAGAAGCATCCCTGCCATGCCATAATCCTTTATACTCACTTCTCAGAACCAGTCCACAAATTGAGTCAAGAAATCCCATCAGCTATACCTTCAAACTACATCTCTATCCTGTCCATTTCTCTCTGCTCCCTTCACTGCAACCCTGATCCAGGTCATCATCTCCCCTCTGGATTACTGCCGTGGCTTCCTAACTTGCCTCCCTGCTTCCACCCTTGTTGTTTCTATTATAACCCATTTAAGTCATCCCAACCACTTTCCTCAAGTCTTTCCTGAAACATCATCCCAGTGAGGCCTCTCCTAGTCACTTTAAAGTTGCAACCGCCCAATGTCCCTTAATTTTTCCTATGGCATGTAGTGCCTAACATGCTGAATAACTTACTATGCCTATTGCTTACCTCTGTTCCCATTCCCACAGAATGTAAGCTCTTCAAGACGGCAAAGATCACAGTTCAGCTGTGTCCCAGTCATCTAATACAATTCTTGGCACATGGTAGGGGCTCAACAAATGTAGAATTTTTGAATTGACTCAAAAGCCCGTATCTGTCATAAAAAGAAAATCAACATCTCCAAGTGCTTGACAGGTTTTTCATAATGCATCCTACTTTTCAAAATCTCCAAGCTGTAACAAGACTTTATGAAAAACCTTCTGAAGTGTGCCATACCAATATATATACTTACAGTTTAAAAAAATGGATTAACTACTCTGAGGCCTCTCTGAATCTTAAATGCAATTATATTCTGTAAATGCTATCTAAAATAAGTCCTACAGACCTTTCCCTTTCTGAACGACATGGAATTTAATATTGAGATGTATTCAAATACCATCCTATTGGTTGCTAGTGAGAGAAATAAAAAAGATGAGAAATGCAGCAATGGAACTGAACTGGTAGCAGTTTCTCTTAGTTGTCAGTTAGTCAACACTTGCTTAGATATCCATTCATCAATGCTGGCTTAAAGACATTTAACAGAACTCAAGTTATAAAGTGTTTACTTTCATCTACAACTTGATTACAAGACTGTACGACTTTTAATCTATAAACTTCCCAAATTGCAATATACAGTAGAAAGAATTATTATTAAAGATTTGGATAAAGTTCTAATATCTTTCAAGAGATAGTTAAAAGCCAAATAGTCCATGAAAATGTCAGGTCACTCATCAGTGCATAAAGGTCCACGTTCAGCCTATAATTTAGACTTAAACTTTTTTAACTTAAATTTTAAAAAATTAAATACTATTTAGTAAAAATATTTTATTAAGATTCTAAGTTCCAAAATGCTGAACTGAAAAGGTTAATAACTCTATTCAACTGAATACACAACTATCCAGTTTTCACAGATGTGTTCCTCATCTAGTTTCCTTTCCGCCTTAAATGTTGATGAACTTTGCCTCCTAGTGGTCAATCCGTACAGCACAGCTTAGAGCAATTCAGAATAGTAAAGTGCTCTATTCAAGTGTTTAAGTTATCACAACCCATTTCACAGCGCTGCCAATTAGCCCTCTATCCCTTCTGTCCTGCCAATAACCTAATTTAGGTTTTCATTTCTGTTACCCGCGGCCCAATCTCTTGAATGGATACCACCCACCACACTGCATTGCTATCACTTCTACTCCCAAAGTAAGACAGAAAAAGTACCTCCTATTACATGTAAGAGAACACCCCAACTCCTTACCCTGGCATGGAAAGCCCTCCACAGAACTGCAAAGCCCTACTTGCTTTTACAATTTAGACTCTCCTTCCACTCAACCCTAAGTGAGCTCATCACTTTACCTACTTGCGCTGCCTTTGCTTTCCCAAATCCTCTGTAACCTTTCATTTCTCAAAGTCCAATTCAAATCCCACCTCTCAGCTTCCTTCTGGCTGAGTTAATTCCCTCCTAAACATATTGTATTACTTCCAATCTGGTCAGTAGTTAGTATCTCAGTTTAGTGTCTTCGTCATTGTTACCTAGTAGCACAGTGGATCAAGGTGGAGACTGCTGATTAAGTGCTAACTGACAGCACTTGAACTGAAGGAGACCGAAGGTTAGTTCTGGCAGGAGATACTCAGTCAAAACAGGGAAAGCAGGCTAAAATTTACTGAAGGTGTTCAGCAAGTAAGTGAATTCAGGAGAAACCGGTGATGCATTAAAGATACTAGGGTAATATTAGTTTTGAAATGACAATGGAAATACGAGAGGGTGGATGAGATAGAGCAGGGGTTCAGCTCTTCTTTTGGTCCTAAATTCAGAACATGAGACACTACATTTGTGCAGGCAATGTTGTATTGATACTCTTGACTTCTGGGTCCTCAGGGGTGGCAGTAGAGAAGCGCTAGGTGACTGACAGTGGCAGCACAAGTTTACTTTGAGGGCTGCCCTGGCTGACTAGCAGCCAAGCCTCTGCCCTCCATTAAGAGCTCATGAGCACCTAATATCCTCTCCAGTCCACTTCTACTCAAACTAGGTAAATGCTCTTGTTGTTTGCAACTCTGATGGATAGCCAGTGGGCATATACCTCCATTTAAAGGACTAGATTACACGGATGACACCCTCTTTTGCAGTCTATTACAACATGGCACAGTCTGAGAAAAGACTTCAGTTTGGTCATAATTGATACCTGTTTTAAAAAAAATTGAGCAAAGGCCTTTTTTAGGCATTACAGGAGAAGTAGATGCAGTGAGTGTAGGTAATTCTTTCCGAAAATTCAAGGATGAAGGAAAACAAAGTGTGGTAAACTTGCTTGGGTGCAAGGTTAGTTTAGAAGAGGAACTCAGATCTGTAGACGAAGGACTGCAAAGGGTGTCATAGGTGACAGGGTCACTGAGAGAGAACCCAAGAGCGAAAAAAAAAAAAAAAAAAAAAAAAGGTGGAATAAAAGAGTTCTGTGAGGTAGGCAGGCCCAGAAAGATGGAGGAACACTTTTTACCAAAGGCAGAACCCAGGAAATCTTTTTATGGCAAGCTTCTACCTTGCCACTAAGCCTATCAGGAAAAGTAAATCCCACGGAATCAACAAAATCACCACACAATCCATTATCACAAACTATTTAACAACGAGCATCCTTTAACAGGTCAGAAACTAGAACTAACAGTTCTTGTTTCCAATAAAAGTCCACTTATAATTTTGCTGCAGACACTGTCTCAACCTCACTTGTGTATGCAGGGGTTCTGGGCAAGATATCATGTAAAATGAAACAATGAGCCCTGGATGATGGATAAGAAAGACTCCAGGCATTACTCATCCTCAGGGCTGTATCCCTAAATTACCTTTATGGAACTGGTTCACTTATTTCTGAAATGCAGTTATTTGCCTCATGTGTCCCAGTACATCCTCGATCCTTTTCTAAACCCAAAGCTGTTCAGCACACACGGCACTGTTGCTGTCATCCCAACCGCCGTTCTCCTAACTCCTAACAAACTCAGCTTCAGCTCCAGATATGCACATCTACATTTTCCAGCCTCCCTTTGATGCAGGAAGCATAAATCACAGGCTCTTCTCTAAAGATGGCTGGATGCCGGGAGTCTTCTAACTCCTTGAGCCCCACCTGCTGCCTAAAACCTGGATAAGATGGGTAAGAGTGGCTGCAGCCATTTCAGACAAAAACTCTAAAATGCCAAGGACAGCAAAACAGAGGACGAAGCTCTCAGAGCAGGTGGGAGCACAGGCAGAGGCCAAAAAAGTGGACATACGCTGTGTGGCCTTATTAACTTCTATCCTTACATATAGAGAAGGAATAATTATCATCCTCAAACAAGTATGAAGATTAAATAAAGCATTATTTCTATTATCTTAGATGGTTAAATATTCATTTGGTTTTTTAAAAATGCCGATTTAGATTTATAATGCAAAAGAGCAAAGACCTACCTAGTTTATAATACAAACAGTACAGCAATGAGGCTTTTCTCTGAACCCCTAACTGTATTATTATACACTGTCTTTGAAAAGAAATAAGTACTGAATGGTCATCTTATACTTACCATGTTTCCTTTATTAATCAAGCTTGACATTTTTATGGTTCAGAATGTGTACATTTGGTAACCTCAATTGTCCAGATAAATTCAAATAATAAAAGATTCCAGTATGATAAAGTAAAACATTCCTTTTCCATAAACAATATATAATTTAAGCTTCCTTGATGTTTCAGTACATTTTGGGAAACTGTTGTAGCCAACTGTCCTTTTCCAACAATAGTTCCTCACTTACCCCAAATCTTATCATTCCTTTGGCAAGATATATAGAGCCCTCTTCCATTAAATCTGGATGGGTTGACTCTAGCCAGTAGAGATAGGTCATAAAAAGGATAAAATTTCTGCCTAACACTTGGAACCCAGCCACCATGCTGTGAAGCAAAGTCTAGGTAGAGTTCTGGCCACATCCCAGCTGGTCTCATCCACATAGACCACTTGTGCATGAAGAACCTTCAGATGATTCTAGTCCCTAATCCTTCAGGGCTGCCCCTAATGATGCCCAGTAGAGCAGAAATGAACTGCCCAAGCAGTCAGCAAAATAAATCTTGTCAGTTTTAAGTTTAGGGAGTGGTTTTGTTACGCAGTACTAGGTAACTGCACCAACCACTGATACAACTCTCCACGTTCTCATAGTCCCACTGAGTTTACAGAATATAAACACCCTAGCTTTATTGTTTTATTGGTTTTCTCAATATAAACACCCCAGTATATAGAAATGTGACAACTACAAAGGATCTTGGAGCACCTTGGCTGACATTAATGAGACTGGACTATTGAGAATCAATCACTTACATGGCCCTATACGCTATTATGGCTGGTAAACTGGAAGGAGTCCAGATAAACCCTAATTGATCTACACATTTGTTGTACAAAAATTTGCTGTACACCTACAATAATCCTGGCTGAGCACTGGAAATTAGGAAATCCAATAGTGGACACGCACTCCTGGAATACTTCTTGAACTGGCAAAACCAGTTCAGAACTGAAGAACCAAAAAAGCAAGCGTTAACTCAATGAAAAAGATTCTATGTTGAACTAGTAAGTGCACAAAAGATCCCAACAGGAAGGAAGTGAAAGAAAAGGTAGCCAAGCAGAGTTGAAACAGTATAAACGCAGGTTAGACAGGCTAGGGTGTTGATGTCCAAGCTGCTCTGCAGGTCCACCCAGCAAGCCAACTGAAAAGCAAAGACAACTAGCCTCTTGTTGAAATTGGCCTAATTCAAGTCTAAAATCGCTTCTGATCTCAAGACTGATACATGGCCCATTGTCCACCCACAGAGTCCATAGAAATGGGTAAATAAATGTTTAGGGATGGAGAGGGATAGGCTGAGTAATGACAACTGAGATAACCAAATACAGTCAAACCTCAGTTTTACCCTGAATGGTTTCTGGATTTAGCAAAAGAAATCAGCGTTTTGGGGTTTGTTTGTTTGTTTAATGAGTAAGATTTTTTTTTAAACTGACTTTAGGTAAGGTCAATAAATATTTTCTTCTACTATCTTTTTACAATAAAGATCAGAATCCTTCAAAATGGGGGCACAGTCTATATTCATTATCAGGTCTTACTCTCAGGGGTCTTTTGTCCACCAACCTGGGGGCATCTTTTAGCCACGAGCCATTTTGCCTTTTAAACCAACAACAAAAACACAATGCAAAGTCCCAACTAATTCTGAAATTAACTGCCAAAGTCAATTTAAAAGGTGAGTCCAACCACAAACTCCAGGTTTTCTTACGTTTAGGAAGCACATGTACTGAACACTCATTATGCATCAGGTTCTAAGTACGCTCTAACTATTCCAGGAACTACTGGTGTCCTCTTCATTAGTGTTCACCACAGTTTATCACAAGCCATCAAAAACTTGAGGCTGAATGAACAAGCGGTAGATGAACTCCAAAGCGTACTTTTAACCATTATCAACACTTTATTCCCATATTCATTAAAAGTGATAGGTAAGGTCATTTTGTTTAGGGCTACAAGGTTTTTAGTCTAAAATATTTTCCATTTTTAATCATGGTTTCTTATTCCTATAGAGCAACCTCACCTACAAGTCCCATTTGGATCAGCTACTACAATCCCACCTGTTTAAAGAGTTATAAACATGCACTGGGGTGAGGCTAGCAAAAAATCCTCTCATGCTGGATTAAATTTGAAGCATTCAATGTGTATTCAGTTTTTAATTCATTTCCTAAGTCTGTCACCTGAAAAGTCCTAGAAACAAGAACATCCCAGGAACAAGCTCATTTATCACCTAGACTTGGCTTCTAAGGACCACTCCCATTAAAGGAAACCAGGGATGCTTGGAGAAAATAGCCAGTTTCAGGAATGGGACAAAAAAAGCCTAAGATGAGCCCAGAAAACCTTTTGATTCATAACGTATGCAAGTGCTCAAATGATGCAGGACACATAAAAAGCATAGAAGCCAGCTTTAAAAGGATACCATTGATAATTCTGTGATGATTTAAGGATCAGAATGAACTGACTGAATAGAAAAATTTCCTGATTTTGATTAAGTGTACTGTCATTCTGTAAGAAATGTCTTCACGCTTAGAAAACACAGCATTTAGAGGGTAAAAAGGCACGTCTTCCATTTTGTCAGTTAGTTTAGAAAAAGAACATATGCGTGAGCATAGAATTATGTAGCAAAATCAAATGGTTATTTAAGTAAATATACAGCTATTCCTTTTTAAACTATTTTTAGTTATTTAAAGTTGAAGTATCGATTAAAGATCCCCCCTCTCCAAAAAAAAAAAAAGCCCTGGAATATGACTTTAAGAAGTTTCATTAAAGGTAGCAATGAATCCTTTTTTTTTTTTAATTCACCGCTTACTGTGTCGGGCTACCCTACTTTAGACCTAGCCTCTAACCAGCCCCAAATGTTTGACCTACGAATGGCTGGCTTTGGTCTATCGTGTCTTTCTTTAAAATTATCTTCATAGAAAGGCCATCGTCACTTGAAACACTCTACACAGCTGTTTTTCAGTGCTTTAACCCCTTTGATAGGAACTCTACAGCTAAGCCTCCGCGGCTTGGCCCCTTGTGTCTCCTTCTGTTCTTTCACTGCCTTGAATGTGCCCTGGATTGTCCTACTTTAGGAACTTTGAGGGGTGTTTCCTCTAGTACCTTACCTTTACCTGAACTGCTCTCTGCTCAGACGCTCCATCCCTCTCTACAAAAATTCCTACTCTTCCTTGAAATCCCCGGCCTACGGCTCCCATACATGTTATGACTATTCTGGCCAAAACTTTTACCACTCCATGAGAGTCTATCAGAGCCACAACTGCCTAACTTCATTGTAAACGAAAAAAATTATGAATACTGACACCATTAACTCTTGATACGAGATTTGTCAACTTCTGGCACTTGCATTTATCATCACTTATCCCTAGTTCCTTCTTGTCTTTTAAGTTTAAATATATGGAGAACTAAAAAGTACTGCTTTTAAGTAACATTTTATCCTGAGTTTCAAAGTAAAACTCAAAATAATTCAGCCATCCACAAAAGCTACAAACTCTCAATTTCTAATATGAAAATTAAACGATTGGATTAACAACTTATTTCCTGCTAGCAATTTATTATTTCTAAATTGTGATGCTGCATTTCTCATTTACTTTATACTTCAGAAAATTAATCGATACCATGATTTTTTTAAACTGAAAAACCTAAAAGTACAGTATGTCAAATAGAAGAAACACAAGATACAGAGTATATTGTACTTTTTGAAAATGTTAACTGAATACATCAATTAAGTTTTCTCATGGATAAACATTTATCCTTAATAAAGTAATTCCACACTCCAACAAAGACATTCCCATTTCTCTGAAGTCAGTTAAATGATCCTTAATCAGTCCAAGAACTTGGCTTTTTATTGAAGTTATACTTTTTAATATCTGGATTTTTAAGCCAGTATACAAAATCATCACTATATATCTATAAGTTAATCTCAGTTAATTTCACTAGTATCATTTACATTTATTTTTCAGCTATTAGACTTAGTGCTTTAAGTAGCAAATTACCTAGATTTAAACACATATTTTCAAAATAAAATCCAGTTAACAATTACCAAGTATATATACAGTGCAGAAGATTAAAAACTACATTAGCATATGATTTCTCCTTCCTAAGGTTCCAATAAAGAACATATGCTTCTTCTGAACTATCCATTAATTCTATACATTTAAAATAACATTCAACTTGATTTAAACAGTCAAAAATATAAAGGCTAAAATTTTTATAAGACTAACCCATAAAAATGGACTCATTCTAAACCAAGCCCTAAAACCAAGCATTCAAAGAATATTTGAATATTAAATAGTTTAATATTTCTGCATGGTATGATGAGGTTTTTCACAAATAATTCAAAGTTTTATTTATATTTGCAATAATGGGAATGGCCTACAACTCAGATAACCCACAAATTCATACTGTCTTACAAGCAACAGTATTATAAACAGTTAAGTCAGTTATCTTAAGGGCCTTGTCATACACCAGTTAATACCATTAACCTTTCACAGAATTAACCGGTTCACAGAATAATTAAAATATTTCTGTCAAAGCTAATGTCTCCTTTTAAGGTTTATGCGTTGTTATTAAATGAGTTTAAAAGGAAACAGAGGTAGAATCCCATTTTTTTCTTAAGTACTATTCTGTAAGCCAATTCCACACAATCAAGGCATTTTTATATCACATTAATACTAATAACTGCTTCAGTGAACTAGATAAAATAACTTTCAGAGATCCGTGGTAAACTAAACCCAATCAATTTACAAACTGCTGTTACCTGCTTACTTATTACCATATTTGAATAACCATAAAAAGGTAGAAAAAGTTCTACTTTATAGGTGATCACATGGGATTTTACCCTTTCCAGAGAAAAAAAAGAACTTGGTCAGTCACTCCCTAGACTAGATAAAACTACAAACTGAAAACATAAAGACAAATCGAAGGGTCTCTAAAACACCTGTAGTTAACTCAGGATAATCTGTAAAACTGGAATTCCTTCCTTTCTAGTCTTCCAATAAGAAACTCCATTTAAACAGGGCTTGGAAAGCTGCTCTTAAAATTACACAAATTTATAGGCCATCGTGGCCTAAGCACAGAATAGCCTACTCAAAACATCTCTACTCTCCACTCTTCCAAAAAAAAGAATAAACTCGTATTCTTTTTAAAATAACACCCAAAATATCACCAGTACATTTTATAAAATTAAATGCAAATTTTATTAAGGATTTCAAATTACATATTTCCAATTTCTAGAATGGAGTAGAACCACTTTGGAACTGGAGAGATGGCATAAGCGAACACTGATATCCCTTGAAACTCCAACTTTATTAAGAAAACAATTCCGCTGCAAACCACATCCCACCTTATGTAACAAGACAAAATAATATCTACCTCTTCACTTTGGCAATAGCTATTTTCTAAAGGAATGAAAAAAAAAAGTAGTGATTTTGTTACTTCTTTAAGTTCATTAAAAATGGGATTCTATCTTTAAAATTTTTTAAGTTCAGAAAAAGCTGTGTTCAGATGAGCTATAGGTAGGTATAAGAAAAAAAAAAAATCAGCACAGAATGACTTATCCAAACAACCAAAATCATTACGAAAATAAAAAGGAAAAACAAAGTGTTTTCATGGCATTTTTTCCTTACGAACTATTGCAACTGGTTAAGGATTTCCAGTAGTTAATTAAAATCTCAGAAAAGGAATGGACAGAATGGACAATACTACACAAATAACAAAATGTGTTTATATTCTGAGACCCTGATACTAAATTTTTAAAACAGAAGCTCTATCACCATTAAAAAGTGAACCCAATGTATTTTTATTAAGAGCAGGAACTCTAGGTCTCCCTGTAATTACAACCCAATTAGTCCACCCTCACTGTCAAAAGCTTCTTTTAAGTTCATCCCCAAAAGTAACAGTAATTAGCCTGAGGTATTTTAAATGTGGCCCTGTAGTCTCTAACTTAATGGTATTTTTCCCTCTAAAAATGGTCTTATACTACTTTAGACCCATGATGTCTGCAGTACACTACAATGTGGTCATAATTAAAATGGCTGGAAAAAAAATCTCATTGAAACAGTTGCTCACCCATGCACTTTTACTGAAACAGGAGCCACACAAAGATCTGCAAGGGTTGCCTGATCAGATCCAGAATAAAGGTACTTAGCCTTTGCTTTCCAGTTTAATTACCAAAACTCGGTATAAATAAAATGATGAATATCCTATACTTGTGGTACAAACAGGTCCAAATTTTTGAGCTTTTAATGAGACTAAGAAACATTTCATAAAATTTAACTTAATATGCCTTAACACATTTGTGAGGTAGTTAAGTAACAGTACTACCCATTTTAATATACAGTAAAACGAAAGGCGTGGGTAAATGACATGCTCAGACTCTACGCGGTAAGAATTGGAATTAACTGGAGCGGCTCTGAACCTTCTCCCTAGTTCTAACCAAAAGAAATGAAATGTAATCCTTTAATCTTTCTATTAAAAACATTAAATCACTTATGAATTGTCTTTTTTTCACACGTTCTTATTAGTAGATGAAGTACCTCTTCCAAAGCTGACACCCTTTTCCTTCAATAAAAAGGTAAACGAGGTACATCACTTACTTCAAAGCTAAGCCTCTGCTTCTACCTGCATTAGTACAAAATTAAGACATTATCTTGTGAGAACTAAAATTATATTTGACATTTTTATTTTAGGCTGCAAAAACAAAAACAAGCAAACACACAAACAACAAAAAACTTGAAATAGGCTTGTCAAATGATGTAAATTCATCCTTTCCAGGGAAGCAGAAGGTAGACCCTACCACAAAGAAAAGATGCTGTTAATGGAGGTTAAATTTTGAAGTACAGTTAAAATAATGAGGCTTAATATCTGAAAATACTAGGTTTTATTCACCTCCCTGTGGTAAACAATAACCACCTATGAGCTGATAAGGTTTCTTTATAGTAACTATGTCACCTACAATACAAAAATCCAGTAACAATCTAAGTTATCAGGTATGGTCTTACTGGAAATTCTTAACCATATACTTGTCTTGACAAGTTGTTTTTTAAATGATGAATTGTCTTGGTATAAGTCACCGTATTATAATGAAAGGCACAGCTAGTGCAAGCCAACTTAAACCCATTCAACTACCAGCTGAAAAAATACTTTGGTTCTTCAGAGAAAAATTTAGCAAAACAAAAACTCAGTTTCATTTCACAGTTCTGTTCATTTTCATAGCTGGAATTTAATAGCTACAGGATAAAAATACTCCAAGAAGAACCAAACTATGTAGCAATGAACGAGCATGCGTGAGAATTTGTGCATTCAATATATCTGGCAGAAAAACTAGTTAAAATGCTAAGTAGAACAAATTGGTCTTTAAAATATCCGTTCCCTTCCCTTAAAAAAAATCTGAGTCTACCAAGAAAATACAAAAACATAAGGCTGTAAGTAAATAATAGTTGTGTTTAGGCTATTACAGTGCAGGTTATCCTCAAGGCCACATACATCCTGCTTCACTGCTGCTTGCACTCTGCTGGGTTTTGATCCTTCTGTTAAAGGAAAACAACAAGTCAATCTATCTTTTTCTACCTATTCAATTAAGTTCTCAATACTAATTAACTGTTTTAAATTATCACATTATCTTACCGTTCTCTCAAAATGTTTGTCAAATTAGAGAAATGGTATAGCAAGATGGCAATTTATTCAAATATTACCAAGTCACAAAAATGCTAAAATAAAGCCCCAACTTTATACTGTAGAATGAACTCTATAAATGAAACACAGTAAGCCATAATCTTAAAAAATAAAATAGCGCAGCAATTTATGTTAGTCGTATTACCAGTTATTTTTGTGTTTTTAATAGATGTTATTCAAAAATGCTAATTCCATTCATATTTAGCTGTTAAGACTAATTCATACCTGTTAGAATATTGGATTTTTAACTACCCTCTCTTACCTGCTCACTAGGTTAAAGTATCTTCTGGATATATTACAGCAATTAGCAAATGAATGAATATACTGAAGAGAAACCAGATGTTTCAAATGAATCTTGATAACATACTACACGTTCTGTGGGAGATAATGGCCTTTACTAACCCTGATATGATGAATTCCCAGGAATAAGAGCCTGGGAGAAAACACGTGGTTGGGAGAATCTGACAAACAGCATCATTTCCCTATTTCTGAGCACTCCTGTATTCAAATGATTTACAAACTGACCTTTGTTTATAAGCTTTCCTTTGCGGAAAAAAAACCCAACAACCCTAAGAACACTAAAATAAAAGTTTCTTAGGAAAGGTGCATTGAAATTACATGTACTAGTAAAATGCCAGTGAGGAGATATATATATCTCTCTCCAGTCAATGGGCTTTTAAGGACTTTAATGGACAAAAATACACTTTATATTCAGAAACATCAACTCATATTTAACCTGACTTAAATTTAACAGAAAGCAGCACTAATTTTGCTCACCTTTGGGTCATAGTCTGGATCATTTTCCTCATCTCCTTCTTCTTCCCCTTCCTATATTAAAGTTCAAAATGCATCCATGAAGTAGGTACACAGTAGGAAGAAATGGCTCATAATGTAGGGAGAATTTAATACAAATTACTCTATAGGTCAACAGATTTTCATGATTACAGAGTTTGGTGACAAAGCAATTTAATTTGAAAGCTTCTAATATAAAAAATTTCCCAACACAATGTGAGACATCCAGACAGGTTTTATTGAAAAGATTTACTGCAGCCAACGTTGAAAAAGTTTACTGCAGCTTTTGACTTCTTCAAAGAGCTGATAACCCTGCAGCAGAACAGAATTATTTGAAATAAAAAAAATGTTCTGAGTTTTGCAATTTATTTATTGAAACCTCATACATACATTGTTTGGCTGTAGAATTCTAAAATCATATTTTTTCCAAAAATGTTTTTATCCCAGATCACAGAATAATGATTATATAGCAAAGGAATACATAAGTCACTCAATTTGCTTCTCAATCTGTTAAACAGAGAATTATTTGCTCATTTGGTAAACATTACCTCATCCGCTTCTTCACCTTCTTCATCATACTAAAAAAGGGAAAAAAGGATGATGTTTGAATGAAGCCTACAATCATTTGAGAATAGCATTTGTCAATATCTACCACTGCATCCACTAATATCTAAGAAAAGAAAAAGTATTTTCCCCAAAGGTGACTGGTTATAGATTAAAACAAGGGTAATAGCTGCAAAAATCATCCAGCTCAATGCCATTATCTAAACCTGACAACTTTAAAAACTGAAATAAATAACACAGTATAATCATAAAGTATGATCAGATAAACTATGACCACAAATATCACTTGCCTGTATTTTATGGAACTCACCACACACAAAAAACCTAAAACCTACCTGAATGATTATCATTTAGCAATAAAGATGTCCAAAACAGCCTAATTTTACCTTAATAGTTACTTAATATTACCATGGATAAAAATTCCACTATTCCTAATAAAGACTTTTATCAGCCCCTTAAAGAACGTCCTAGGTTATGTTTTGTTTGGTCAAAGATATGTAATAGATCTACAACACTAACCCAACATAGTTAAGTTTTCCTATTTCAGAGCAGTCTTCCTAATCACAGGAAAGTAACAACTACAATAAATGGACCCAAGGATCCTGGAAAAGCTAATTTTGAATTAGTCCGTCTTGCTTTTAAAAAAATTACATCTATTCATTAAACCTCTCACCAATCCTGCCTCTCACACCCTCACCAAATGATGTCACTGCAGGATTCAGATTGACTCACATCATCATCATCATCTTCGATGGCTTCTCCAGTGAAGTACAACACTGATCTTGGAATTATGCGCTCACGTAAAAAGTGACCGATTTCAAAGTCTGCAGCAAGAATAGCTTCAGCATCATCATCCTGTTAAAGAAATGCAAACAATTTAGTAACACTGTTTCTTAACTCGGCGTATGTGGGACTGCTAGGTTGAAATCATTTAGGAAGAAACTTCCCACTTCACTTTAAACTTTCCAACATTTTATAATTAGCCTACATAGACGTGATCAAGTAGTCGTCTACACAGGCTCCACGTTCATAGGTTTTTAATAAAAAAAAATGTTAGTAGGCTAGTGTACATACTCAGAGAAATTTGCAAAATAAAAAATTAGAACTGGTTATTGCTTAGTTCCTTTTTTAAAAAAAAAGTACAAAAGCAATTTTGTTATACGACTGCAGTTTTTCTTTTAAAATATTAATTACTGAAAATACCAAGTAGAATAAAAGACCACAGAGGATCACTTCAAACTTCCTAGAAGACAATGTCCAAGCAGCCGTGTGATGCCAAATGAGACAAAATCCTACTTGATAAAGATTAAGTCAACTAGGATTTCTACTTAATGCAAAGTACAGCACAGAAATGCTGCTGACATTATTCAAAATTAAAATGATCCCATTTA
This sequence comes from Camelus ferus, assembly GCF_009834535.1. Taxonomy (NCBI): domain Eukaryota; kingdom Metazoa; phylum Chordata; class Mammalia; order Artiodactyla; family Camelidae; genus Camelus; species Camelus ferus. Next base: position 60,981,643 of record NC_045707.1, on the reverse strand, counting down.
AGTTCTATGATACTAAACAATGAGTAAATATTCTGTGAATTTATGGATATTTATTTTTGATTCATCAACATAATCCACTCATAGCAACAATAAAACACAAAGAAGGGGCAGATTTTGAAGGAAAGAATTCTAATCACAGGCAGAGATATTCTATCCATAACTACTCAAGATTGTTTTGTTACCATCACTATTTGGTAACAGACTTAAACCAAATTCAGAGCATATCTAGCTGACCCTGCCGGTATAGAGTTCTTTAAGGCTGCTCCTCATTTCAGGCTGTATGCCAGGCACATCTCATAGTTTCCGGCTGTAAGACCACATACATAAAACCACATTTCCACTGCAATATAAATACAGAAAGAGTTTTAACCGAAATGTGGTTAGAGTTTAGTAATGACTTAATACATTCTAGTTTCAGTAAGGAAGAGAATTATAGTCTTAAAAACTTGAATCCCTCACAGAAGTATCTGCAACTCAAGAAAATCTCAGCCTTTCAGCATTCCTCAGCAGAAGCACTATGTGTATTTTAAATGGAATAATTTTTCAGATGAGTAAAGGTCTCCCTCCGTGCTTTGCAAGCCTCAGAACACAATGCTAGTACCAACAATCCCGCTGCCTACATTTAAGGAACAGCCCTTTAATTTCATATCAACAAATCAACAAGTAACAATTTAGCTTACCAGATCTCCACTCTCAGGAACTGCAAAATTGAAAAGAGAAATTCAAGTGAGTACAAAGTTAAGCAAAGTCTATAATAACTGAAAAATAAAATATATATATATATATATCGAAAGTAATATACTATTTACCTTCAGGGGGGGCAAAAAAATTAAAGAAAGAGTCATTAGAGACTGTTTTGGTCACAGTACGAACTGTCCCACGTCCCTTGTGTTTCTGCTTCTTCTTAATGGTTTTCAAAGTAACGTTCTTCCCTTTTTTCCAATCTATCTGGCACCTTCCAAAACAAAGGGAAAAAAAATCATCTATCATAACACATTACTTTCAATTGCTAGGAGAATTGAGACTTTTCTAATTAAATGTCTTATTTAATTTAAAATTTTAGAGGGCAAAACTGGTTTAAATGCTTCCTGTAGCTGTACAAAGAGAAAATTTTTATTTCTAAACAAATTTTTTCAATAAATTTATTTATAATTACCATAAACTCACAATAAATTTAAATGTGCACTCCTTCAGAGAAATATCTGTAATAGTCTACGGAGAATTCTAGGAAAAGGGATAATCCCTTCTCAGGAAATGTTTTACTGAAATGTCTGGAGAAAAATTATGTATGTATGTAACAAGCACACTAAGGAATACCAAGCACCACAAATCGTAAGGAAAAACCAGATATAACATTCTGTTAAAGTAGTAAAGTTAAAACTCACCCTGTACAGCCCATAATTTCTGGTCCATCAAAAGAAAAGGGATCAGAATCATCTGGTTCTGACCTCATTCTGTATGTCTTTGTCAACACTTCATTTGTGAAATATTCATTGGGTTCAAAGTGAAATTCTAAGACAAAACTCTTTAAAAAAAAAAAAAGTATAAAAACTAATTACATTTCTACATGATACATGGCAATGCTTTAGTAAATAAGCTTAATCTGTGATTTTTATAAACATAAACTTTTAAGTGATAATGTTTTCTTACTTCAGGAAAGGGTCAGATAAATCCCAAATAATATTAAAAGCAAAATGATGCACAAAATAAACTGAATAAAATTTAGTTCAGCCTACAACTACTATTTAGTAGTATGCTTAAGAAATGGGTTAGGTACAGCTGAATAAAATGACTAAGTCCCCCTTCCTCCACCCACAAAGAGGACTTTAAACCTTAGACGAGAACCTGAGCTTGACAGAGAAAAGCCCAACCTTATCACATGTAATGCAAGAATCAGTAGCCTGTGGTACCTCTGCCCATGCTCTACATAATACTGATGGTTTGGGGAAGAAGCTATTGGCTGATCTTTCATAATAGGGAAGTGGCCCTCTCACATACTCTGTTTTGGGTAATTCTCAGCCACATGCCTTTTAATACAGAATAAGTAGTTTCTTATTCATATTCCTTTTCTATTACTTTTAATTCAGGATCAAGGACTGACTATATTTCAAAAGTAGTTTATGTTCAGAGGGAGGAAAAGGAATAAATACTGCAACACAATTATCAACATCCAAACATTTATTTCCTACCAACAATTAAGAGTACCAAGTATCAGCTTTAATTTCTTCTCACTCCCATGTCCAACCCTTCAATGTCATCTCTTTTTAGAAAGTTACATTCATCTACCTGCAAACATTTAATCCTACAAAATTGAAAATATTTCAAAAATTCCTTTACCATAGGCTGGCCAGCGTCTGAGAACTTCACTTTAATATCTTTCAAGTGCTTCAGAATAGGTTCATCATGTTCCTTCAAATTAAAAACATATTAAAATGAGTCTTTAAATGGCATTTTAGGAGTACTGTTTTGCTACTGGACAATAAGCACTTAGCCGACTGAGACATTTTATAGTTAAGTTTTATGCACAATTATGAACCAGGAGACAGATGTACTCTCCACGTTATGGCTTACACAGAAGCTAGTTTACTTAGTTCTACCTCTTTCTATTGCCACTGGCTGAAAAAAGGTGACTAAACAGAGAACCACATCACTATACATACTGAATGGGCGGAAAGTTCAAAACCAAGTATAAATAGGGCAAGTGTGCTTTAAAAATGTTTCCTGATCCTAACTGCTGCCTTTTCCAGGTGCTTCTTGTTCCTTTCCTACTTTGCTAAAGTAGAAATGCAGTAAGCAGTCATTGTTCTGAGATAATCTTTTTTCTTGACGTTAATTTCCAACAATCACAACAATACAAGGCTAGTACTACAATGCAGATGACAGTGGCTCCAGAAATGCTTCTGATTAGGAGGGGCAAACTTTCCCAGATGTGACATCTGCACTGGTTTCCCAGAAAAAGAGACAGTTGCTAAAATAGTTAAAGATTTTTAAAGTATTCTTTTAAAATGCAAGCATCCCTTGGAATAGTTATTTCAGATTGAAAAGGTCGCTGGGATAAGAAAACGGAAACTCCTGAGTCTCTCCCACCTTACCTCCACCTCCACATAGAAAAACAGACGGCACAGGCCTATCAGAAAGCATCAGACAACAATGAGCAACTATCAAAGGGACGATTTCATTATCTAAGTTTTGAAAATGAATTATAATTGATTAATCAAAGCTATGATTTTCCTTCTGTAGATAACAGCTGTTTTGAAAGAAAGCAATTACTTTATAAAGGTCAACAATAAAAAGACTAGTAGTCATCACAGCCATTTAAATTTCAAAGGTTTACCCTGGGAGGTAAACTGGTGTTTTTATGAATAAAGTTACCTGAACCATATCACTGAGCAAGTCAACATTCTTAAAAACAGTCAACCAAAATTCAGGAATTCCCTTGGGGTCTTCTTTTTCTTCATCTTTTTTCTCATCTTCAATCTTGGCCTTTTCTTTCAGCTCCTCCTTGATAAAAGACAGCATTCATTACTCAATACCTAGATTAGACATCCTGATAAACCTTTTTATATCCCCTTAACTTACATGCAGTGGCAGAGTTTAGAAATCAGCAAACCCTCACCGACTAATTTTAACTATTAGCCAAAGAAGTTCTAGTCTAATTGTGTAAACACCGCTGTTACCCATACCAAACCTTACACCTATAAATACTGTTATCACTATGTCCCTCCAAAAATAAAGCCACTAGGACCATGAGCTATAGGGAAAAACTTTTTTACCTTCATGAGGCGGGGAGGGGAAAAGAATTTTAAGCATAGTAAACAAGAAAAGCAAAAGAAATGCAAACCTTGTCCATTGCCTCCCCCCTTAGTGTTCTTAATCAAAATATAGTCTCTTCATCAACCAACACAAAAACGTCAATGCCAGAGAAACAGGGTCATGTAACAGAGCACTGGGTTTGTGTCATAGCTCTGCCATCTATCAGTTGTGGGCAAGTTACTTAGAAGCCTCCATCTCCACTTGAAAAATGGGAAAAATCCTTTGTATGTCATCGTGAAGTTCAAAGGAAAAGTCTATATGAATCTGTAAATGTTAAATACTATAAAAATGTGAGGAAAAAGTGAATTTGGGTACAGATGGTGCCAAGATGAACAGTGGCTTATCTGTACCTATCCATCTTACAATAAAGAAAATGTTTCCGAATTATTAAAAACAGTAAATTAAAGTTAGTACCAACCGAAATCTCATCTTCCTCATCTGGTTTCCATTCACATTCTTCTTCCGTAGGTTCATAAATTGCATTAATAATCTCAAATCGCTAGAATGATTAAAAAAATCTGGCATTAAAAACACTGGCATCCAAACTAAAAACTAGCTGTTTTTAAAGAATGCTTACAGATTTAATTAATGCATACCACAACGTGAATTGCTATTATTGGTAATTCTCCCAAATACCTTTAACAACAATTTTAAAATAGAGAGGTTTAAAGAAAGTTTGAATTTCCAAAGAAACTTCAATTTTAGATAAAACAAAGTAGTAGAAAGCATTACCTTATCAAATAGAGGCTGATAGAGAACAGCATACTTTCTTTCAAGATCATGAACTTCCTCATAAAATTTGGCTTCTATCTGTGCACATTTAACTTGAAGGTTTTTGAGAGCATTCACCCGTCTTTTAACTACCCTAGGCAAGCTGAAAGGTCAGAGAGCACTCGTTACATAGCATCACAGTAAAACCCAAGTCACACTTCTTTCATCTTATTGAAATCAAAGCATAAAAATTACTGAATGACAGGTTTCCTACTTGAAACAAAAGGTACATTCAAAGTAATTTCAATTCAAGATATAAATACATGAACCTCTTGACCATAAAACGTTTCAGAAGCAGAAATTTAACCAGGTACAGTAAGTTGACAAGAAAATGTAAATCCTATCGTCAACCCAAAATCTTTCACTGTAATCAAGTTCAGGCAGAGGTGGACTTGTCAGTGCTGGCATCTCAGCTGTAAAATGAGTCTGTCTTACAAAGTTAAAAAGGCAGACTGACCATCCTATTTCTAAGAATAAGAATGATAACCTGAATTATTTAATATGTACAGTTGACCCTTGAATAACATGGGTTTGAACTGCCTCAGTCCACTCATATGCAGATATTTTTCAACAGTAAATACCACAGTACTCCACGGTCTGTGGTTGGTCGAATCCACAGTTGTGAAGGAATCGCAGATTGAGGGCTATAAGGGACCGGAAGTTGTACGCAGATTAACCCCTGCGTTGTTCAAAAGGGTCAACTGCACATCTCACCTATATCAATACTATGAGGAGAAAGGAGGGGAGCATTATGTATTTTGTGGAAAAGAACGGTATCCTATACCATTATTTTCTACTTAGATCTCCGTATTTAATTTGGAATCTGAAGTTAAATAAGTATGTAACAGTTTATGAAGAGGGGAGATGGATTTTTTAAATAACAATTTTACTGAGATTAATTTATATACAATTCACTGTGGGGCACAGACTTTTAAAATGTTATATACATCTGATCTGTGAACCCCTTGAAAAATGATTAAACTTATGAAGGCTTCTACCATCCCCCAAAATGTTCAAACCCAAAAGTTCCTAAGTTCAGGGGATTTGATCCAAAATCCAGGCTAGACAGATTGTTGTCAATCAAATAATTCTCTTACTTGACCACTACTTTAGTTAAGGTAATAAGAAGTAAAACTAATAACTAAACTATCAACCTTTTATTTCTTACAATTAAAAGTAAAAATCTTAAATGTTCTGTCAAGGTGGTGAAAGAGCATGGTTGGCTAGACTCCCTCCAGCTTCACAACTCAAAGAATCGACCCTAGAACTTTAGAACTAGGAAGGAAACAACTATTTCACACACACACACACACACACACACACACACACAGCCCACGAGCGAATTCTGAGTGGAAGCTGTCTTCAACTAGTACAGACAGGGTGAGCTACAACTTGGAAAGAAAGCTAGGGGGAGGGGTGGGGGGCACCAGAGTGAGTACCAGTGAGGACAAGTTGGAAGAAAGCTTTTTTGCAAGTCTTTTAATTCCATGCTTGCGTTCCACATTTACTGCCTGCCCCCTTCACCTTCCGCAGAGCCCAGTGCCAGTGCTCCTAGGATAACACGCAGAGTTGATGAAAGCTACACTGGTTCAGGGCCCAGGAGCACTCTTCTACCCTCTCCACCTAGGAACAATGGATTATAACCAGAGGAGACTACCTCCTCCCAAAACAGCCTGGACCTGTCAACCAGCTTGGGGTCTGAGGTGACTGGATTCTCCTTATTATGATCATGCCCCACCCCCCCCTTCTCTTTAAACTGCATGCGCTTGTCACAAACCAAAGTCTGACTCCTCCCTCAACACTCATTACTGGAGTAACTGATCTCAGCCAGTGTGTCTGAGCTATAAGGCCAACTAGACCCTTGAGGAGTACAATGAAAGAAAGAAATAATTTATTTTCCAAAGCATTACAGACATACTGAGAATTTAAACAGGCATATAAACATACTTCAAGAGATAAAGGAAGATAGATACTAACCATGAAACAAGACCAAGAAATCCAAAACAAGGTGGGAATATTAAATATGAAAAATACAATAACTAAAATAACCAACAAATAAATAAACAAGATAGGTTCAAAGGAAGAAAAAAAATCCACGAGGTTGAAAAGTTCTTTAGAAAGGCAGCAGGAAAGACAGAAAAGCTATCATATGGAGACATGAATGACAAATGTAACAGCAGCTGAAAAGTAGAGAAGGGAAGTGAGTATCTGAAAAAATGAGAATAATAAATTTCTCAGAGCTAAAGCAGTATGAACATCCTTACTCAAATCACTAGACATGCCAATGAGATTCGTGACTATCAAAGACAAAAGAAAATTCTAAAGGTATTCAATGAAAAAAGCAAATAACCTACAAAGGAAAAGAAATCAGACTGACATCAGGTTTCAAAGAGAACACTGGATACAAAAAATGAAGTGAAATTTTAAGATGTTTAAGAACTTAGAACTTAAAATTTTATAGCCAAACTGTTTCAGATATGATGGTAAAATAAAAATGGTACGAGGTATATGAGGCCTTAATAAGTATGTCACAGATATTACATTCATTAAAAATAACTTTTGAGGAAGTAAAAAAATATCCTGTAGATGATATATAAGGTATGGGTGAGTCAAAAATATCTTGGTAAATTTTATTTGTTGCCTTGATGGAAAAACAGGCCTAGAAGTACATTATGGGTAAATTTAGAGATCAATAGGGGTAATTAAAGTTAGGTATTAGGTCATGAGTCACTTTACCGTAATAACAAAAAATAGAATGCATTAACTTTGAAACCAACAGAAGACAATTTGATCTATTCAATGAAAAAGCAGAAAAGGAGAATAAAAGAAAGTATCATAAATTAAAAAGAAAGGAAAGAGGATAGTAATTAAGTCCAAAACCAATAACACTTCTAAGAAATGTAAAGAGTTTGAAATTACTAAGAAACAATTACATGAAAGTAAGATTACAAGGATGGAAAAAGACATGCCAGATAAATAAAAACCAAAAGAAAGCTAAAACAGGTATCTTAGAATCAGACAAAATAATTTATGATATAACGCACAACTGACAGAATTACAGGAAGAGAAAGTACACATCCTTCCCAGAAACTGTTAGATCAAGCAGTGAATCAATAGGCAGAAATAAAGACAACCTGAACAATACCATTAATATGCCTGAGTTATTGATTTCAGCATGTAGATCTTCACACTTAACATTCACAGAACATACAGCCTTTAAAGAGACTGATTAATTTTTTAATTAAATGAACTAAGCAGTCAATTAAAGAAACTGGAAGAGTAAACCCAAATAAGAAGGAAATAACATTAAAGCCCCGAAAAAGAGAATTGATATAACAAATAAATATGCAAATGGAAAAATCAAAGGCTGTCCTAGAGAACATTAAGATTGAGAAAACTGGCAAAATTAATGAAGATGCAAAATAGAGAATACAGAATATTAAAGGGAATAATCAGTTTTTCAAATGTCATGAATTATGTAATAATCTATTTGAAACCTAAAATTCATACATTTTTAGAAGAATATAAAACTCCAAAATTGGCACAAGAGAACTTGAAGAGGTTAGTATGTTCAAAAAGAAAAAAAGAGGAAAAAAAAAAAAGAGGAAAAATTCCCCAGGACCTCAAGTTTCCAAATCCCAAAGGCCTAAGTCAATTTTCAGAAGAGTTCTACCAACTACTCAAGGAACTCTTATCGTATACAAGTTGTTTCAAAAAACAGGGAAAAAAATACAAGCAATCCTGTTCACTTCTAGGCAGTTGAAATCTTGACTCTGAAACCAGGGGACAGAATTACCATCCCCTGAAAGATTTTTTTATTGTACATACATATATATACATATACATGCACATATATACACACACAAAACTCTTTTCACTGATGAATAAGGAACCTAAATAAAATATTAACCAGCCAACTCATATTTCTAAAAATATATACTTAATATATACTTAACAGATTCAAAGCAAAAGTCAAAAGACCATTTGAAGGAAAAAAGGTCATAAAGTCATAAATGACACCAAATTAATGAAGAGATTATATATCTATTCTTAATTAACATTAGAAATAAGACAAAGATGCCCATTTTTAATGCTAATGTTTAACATGGTACTGAAAGTCCCGATCAATGTTACAAAGGAAGAAAAATGAACGTGGTGTGGTGTAATGTGGAAGATCAGAGCTAAAACTGCCATTATTTATTTGCAGTTAAGACCCTTTGGGCTAAGGAGAAAAAAAGAGAATAAATTATTATACAATAAATGTAGCAACTTAAAAAAAAAATAATCAATAGCACTCCTTTACCAAGAACAGCCAACCAGAAAACACTAAAAAAGTAGGTATTATTCATAGCAGCAACACACAGCATACAGGAATTAAACAAGAAAAGTTTGTATGAAAGACACAGAATATGATCTGAACAAATACAAGGATATGGATGCGATAATTTACTATCAAAAAGATGGTGGAATTCCTATCAAATTTTAGTTATTTTTCTGTTTGCTTGTTTTTTGAGCGAACCCTGATATACGTATGCTCAACCATACATGGGATAAAGGACTAGAGACTGTAAGGTCAACCTTAAAAACATGTTTCCATGGTGGCCGAGGAGTGGCAGAGGAAAGCAACTCACCCTGCCAGATAATAAGACATCCTATAAAGCCATAGGGACTTTTAAGTGGGACAATGACAAAAAACCAGCCAAAAAGATCACTGAAGAGTGTTGCTCAAAGACAAAGGCGCTAATAATTAGAATTTGATATGTAATAAAGGTGGTAACACAAATAAATAGGGGAAGAGTGAACTGTTTAGTGAAGCGTTATAAAAGCTAGCTCACCGAAAAGGCAAAAAAAAAAAAAAAAAAAAAAGGAACTGGATGCCTATTTAATACTAAATATAAAAGTGATCTCTAGAGGGATTAAAGAACTAAAGGTGAAAGGTAAAAGGTGAAACTAGTCAACGGGAAATGCAGAAGAAACAGGAAAGACTTATCTTCAAAAGAACAAGCCAAAGGTCAAAAAACTTAACAAACATAAAAATTAAGGATTTCTATTTAATGGAGGACACTACTGACAAAATAGGAATGACACAGTAGATATTTACGAAGTCTAAAACTGAAAACTTAGGATATATAAGAACTCCTACAAAACAAGAAAAAGACAGTAAACTCAAAACGTGAATGGGAGAAAAAAGGGTACAAATGAGTGACCTAAAAGGCTCAGTCACAATTATTATGAAAAGACGCTCAGAACTCATTAGAAATCAGAAAATATATACAAATAAAACAAAATGAGCCTGCACCTCTCAGACTGGTAAAAACAAAACTATAAAGCTGAATGATGCCAATAGTTGGCAAGACACCAGGATAAAGCAATTTTCACATATTAGATACACTCATTGCAGAAAGCAAGCTGGAAGTACTTGAGGCTTGCAAGCCTTATAATTATCAATCCCCTTGGTAAGTACATATCCTAAAGAAATTCTCACACAGTTCCTTAAGAGGACATGAACAAGGATTACCATTACAATGGAATTTGTGTTGATGGAGTTTGGAGGCAATCTAGAGGTCCATCAAAGAAAAAGCATAGAAGAAAGCATGGTGGACACACATCACAGAGAACTAGGCAACACTTAGAAGCTAGAAACTACTGACTAGAGATATACATAGATAGCAATGTGGATGGATCCTAAAATCATAGAGCTGTGTAAAAAATTATAAGCATAAGAAGATATTTGGGCTATTATTAATGATTTAAATCACCAATGAAATAAATAAGCAATCTGTATTTCTTCTAATTCTGTGCATTTCTAACAAATCTCAGAAATGGTTAAGATCAGTATAATTCCTATAGAGATGAACCAAAATAAATTTTAAAAGACCAGCTCTGAATTGGTACTTAGCAAAATTTTAAACTCCCAATAATCCTATACTCGGTACTAAAAAAACATCAGCTTCCCACTGCGACATACGTAAGTCCTAGATGCCCTTAAAAAGATACACCTGCAATGTTGATTATAGAAAGATAAAGACCATGAAAAAGAACTTGTACCTTTCAATGTATCCTGTTGGTGTTTCTACCAGACCATCAAGTCTTTCTTGAAGAGCTGCAAGAATCTGAGGATTTTGCATCATCTGAACAGTCAGTTGACGCGCTTTAAAAAAAAGGGGAGGGCATCGAAAGAAGGATTTTATGAAAATGTATTATGCTATTTTAATAGGACAATCCAATCATGAAGTTTTCCTGATTAGCCCATAAATCACTAGTCTGAGCAGAGACGAGTAGCAAGCTAAAGAAAATTCACTCTAGGAAAACCCAACATATAGGAGAAGTTCAGACTCCTAGTTACGTCTAATGCACACCATTTCTCAAGGCCACTACTACAACTGCTATTAACAGTATCCTTTCTCTCCCTTCTATCTGTGTTTTACCCACTTCTGATGGGCATCTGTGATCACTGTCCTCACTTACTACCATTCTGTCTCCATCTCCCTCTTCCCCTCCTTCCCTCCCTTACTCTCCCCAAACCCAAACGTACATTCACACATAAAACTGTTACTGTGTGGTATGGGCCAGTCAGTAAAGTGGACAAGAATCGAGAAAGAATGGTATTTATTACTACCCTTTAGAAGACACGCGCCAGCAGTCACTGGCTCCTAAAATAATTTAAAATAATACCTTTGATTTTTGTTTCTTCACCAGTTTCTTCCTCTTCTACTTCTTCAACATCATCCAAATCTTGATCAAGTTCAGACTGTTCTTTGCTACAATATCATAGTATCACACCAAGGTTCAAATGTACCAATTATTAAAAAAAATTATAGAAAATTTCAATTCATTTTCTAGGTTAATATGTCTCTTTCAGAAGTATAAAATAGGAAATCCAAAAGGTAATTCAGTTTTCTAACTTCATATGTACAAACAAGTACAAATTGGAAGTACTTAAAATTTCATTTAAAAACATATAGTCAAATATAAAGTGTATACTTCAGGCTTTAAGAATGTGATTTGATAGGTTTTGGTTCAGAGAATGTAATGTCAGGAAGTATGTGCTCTCTACCCACTATCTACTGATTTCACTCTTCCTAGTAAAAGCATTCTGATTTTATATGAGATGGCTATAATACCAAGCTAAGAAGTCTATGAGTCTCAGCCTACCTTTTAGCTAGAGTGGCTATATAATCATATTTTGGCAGTGAGATTAAGAAAATATATAGTGTAGAATATATATATATATATATATCCTCCTAAATAGGATGGTAAACAGCTGGAAGCCTTTTTGATGTTGCTCCCTCCCTGGAACAGGGATATGATGGCTAGAGCTTCAGCAGCCATGCTGGACCATGAGGCATCCTACAGAATTAAAGTCACCAACTAAGAATAAAGGAGTCTAGAAAAACAGTCTAGAAAAACAGAAGGATTCTGGATCCCTGATGGCTGTGGAACAACCACATCTGCCTGTACTTACTATCTTTGGATTTTCCTTTTTCTTTACTTCATAGAGGAGATGGGGAAGAACAGTAAAAGACTTGAGTCTACTTCATGCTTAAGAGTTAAGCCAGGAGGATGGCACCATTAAAAGAGAAGGTAAAAAGTAAAAACATTCTTCCTACTTCATCTTAAAAATCTAGTTTTGGAACATGAGATTAAAATCAGCATTAAAATGGAGAATTAGGATATCGAAGTCATCATTGTACAATTCCTCATGTAATTTTACATTTTAATACTTGGTTTAGAGAATTAGTTACTTTCATGTCTAGAAACAGCATTTGAAAAATTAACTTTCATACAGGAACAAACACTCTCTAATTTTCATATGGGGACACATACAGAAGTACCGTATTCTGCTAGAAAAATTTGTTTCTGTCAACCAAGATAAAAAAAGCTTTCCCAACAGAAACAGACTATTTTGTTAGAAAAAAGTATCTTTCACTTAGTATAAAGTTAGGTATATTTAGAGTTAAGGGTCACTAACTGAAGATAACATGGAACAGCTCTTCCTCCAGTGTCATTTCATTTAATTATTTACTGAACATCTAAATCTTAAAGCTTTAAAACAGGAGTCTACAAACTGTCATGTGGCCAAATCCAATCACTCCTATTTTTATAAATAAAGTTTTACTGTAAGACAGCCGCAATGATGAGACCACAAGGCCCAAAATGCCTAAAATATTTACGATCAGGTCCTTTACAGAGAAAGTTTGCTGACTTCCGCTTTAAAGAACAAGGATCTTCCTCTTCCTCCCACCTTCCCAGAGCTCACAGGCATCCAACGGTAAATAATGGGGGGGTGGGAGGGCGATCAAGCTCTCACAACCAATTTATTCTTTTTTTTTCAGAATTTAAGACAAAATGAAGGTTCAATGGCAGACTGCATGTACTTATCTGATCTTAATCCTTCCAAAAGTCCCACTAAAATTATGATAAAAGAGTTTTTAAATGAACACTGAAGGACAAGGAGACAAGAGCAGCAACTTCACTGAGAAATGAAATCTAAGTCAGCAGCGGTAGAGCTGAGAACCGGCCTAAACACAGAATCCTTCTAGAGCTAAGGCTTGGGGGTGAGCGTGAGTAAAACAGGGAGGACTAAGCAAAAACTGTAAGAGTTAAATCCTTAGTTCCTCCCTCGCTCTAGCAGAAATGTCACAGCTACTTCTCTGGAAAGTGAGCTGAGAGCTCAGACTAGAGGCTCACAGACCCAGGACAATATCTCGACTAGAACGCTGAATGCAGAGCCCCCTCCCTAGCTGCTTTCTCCTCACTCGGTTCCCAGAACACTGGAAGCTAGATCTTTACCCAAACACTCTTTACTGGGGCATCTGACCAGCTCAGAAAAAAATGGCATTCTGACACTGGGGGTTCTCACAACAAATGCCCACCCTGCTGAGTCCACATTAAAATCCTAAACTGACAAGCCCCCCCTTCCCCTAAAACTCTAATTCTCCAATTAACTTAAAAAAAAATCCTTCAACTACCCCTTTTCCCCACCCCAATTTTAATGAGCAGACAACCAAGTATTACCTTCTCCTATTTGAGGAAAGCCATTGAGACCAGAAGAGAAGAAAGAAAATTTTAAGACCAGACTACACAGGGGAAAGAACATCCAGAGAAAAGATATTACAAACAATAAAGTAAGAACAAGATGCTATAAAAACAGGAACAGAGAGCAAAGGAACACCTGAAAACTAAAATAACAGAAATTTAGAAACTCAATATAAGAGTTGAAAGATAAAGTTTCTACTTCACCAAGAAAGAAGAGCAAAGAGACAAAGATGGAAACTAGGACAAAAGGTAATTAGAAGAACCAGTCTAACATATAAAAGGAACTCCAGAAAGAGAAAATGGGAACAAGACAGTCAACAAAATAAGTCAAGAATATTCCCCAGAATTGAGGGCTCCCACACTGCCATATTGAAAGGGTCTACCACTGAATGCCTAACAGAAGAAATAAAACACAGACCTGACAGTGTAAACATTTCTGAACTCTGAAGCCGGAGGAGCTTTCAGAAATAGATATATATGCCTGCTTTTTAAAAAGTGCCACGTATAAATGATCAAGAATTACAATGACTTTGAACTTCAACACAGCAACACTAGAAGCAAGGTGACAACGGAGCAACGCCTTCAAAATTCCGAAGAAAAAATGATTCCCAAATTATAATTCCACACCCAAACTATCAAGCACAAGGGTAAAATAGTCATCTCCAGACATGCCATCTCAAAATAATTTACTTCCTTTGTACTCTTCCAAGCAGGTACTAAACCAAAGAACCAAAAACAGGACACATGCAATATAGCCAACAGCAAACCCAAAGGCAGAAACAAAAGGAAACCCTAGGAAGATAAAATAAATCTAAAATGACAACTGTGTAACCAAGGTTAAGTAATCCGCACTGGAGCGGCATGATTCAGAAGACAATCACTTTGAGAGTCATTATCACTAAAATGCCTGCTGCCACTCTTCTTTTCACGCTGAAGACAGGGTACATGGAGAACTGGCTAGAAATCTTACCAGTATTTCAATGTGTTGCCCTCATGATAAGTGATAAGGTTTCCAGCCCTCCCACCTCCATGCTCTGCTGCCTACAACAGCTGTGGCTAGTCACGTCATAACCGCTCCCTCCTGAAATGTTTTTTTTTTTAATCTCCTTCTCTGAGTTGGCACTCCTGTGAAAAGACAAGCAGCAAATAGTATAGCTCAACCCATTCTCCTTGACCACACTTCTACAAGACATCCATCCACACCAGAACCCTGCAAGATGCCAATTTCAATAAACCTATGTTTCCAGGATGCATGACCTTGCCCAATGGCTTCTCCAAAATAAGACCTTGTAAAGACTAAGGAAAGCTGAAGCCAGACCATGACCCAGTCTCTTTTGCTTTTTGTTTTCCTACCTTGGACCCCTCAACTAATATTGGTAACACTGTGTTTCTCTTTACACAGCTAAGTGTGTGACTGCCATTCAGATTTTCAAAAGTAAACACTGATTAAGAATTTGTAGGTGGTAAAACTCCAAAGAAAAACAAAGGAATTAGACAAAGATCAAGATAATATTGATACCTCTGGAGAGGAAAGGTGAAGGATGAAATTGAGAGACACATAGGGCTCCTAACAGTAATGTTCCATTTTCAAAAACTTGAACACAATTGTCCCGTTATTCTTTAAACTCCACACATACATCTTACAATATTTTTATCTTGTATTTATGATACATTACAATGCAAGTAGTAAAATCTTTGGGAAATGGTAGAAAATGAATTCTCCAAATATTTATGACTCATTATTGTGCTCAGCACTTTCCTAAGAATAAATACTGACAAATGGTTTACTATATTTATGATGGTAATTCTGTATACTATATTCTGTCTTGGATACACTGTACCCAATTTTGAAAACAGTAGGTACTAAGCATTAGTCATCACCATACATTTTCATAATACATAGTCAGTACTGCTGCTAACTACATTACACTGTTCATAATGATGCCAAATCCCTGAAAAAAGAACCAACTATCTGCCACTTACTTGTCAATGTCTGCCATGTTGTATGAAGACCAAGTACCTATGGAGAGAAACATCAATGTTTAAAAAAAAAAAAGCATGACTCATTTAAAATCAATAAAAACATTTGACGCCAAAAACCCTTTAAATCAATACACCACGTTGAAAACTATCCCGAGAAAAAATGTATACTCCCATTAAAAAAGCATCAGTGTTGAGAAAAACCATGGGACACAAATCACTGAAGTAATTTTTCAGAGGATACTGTTTAAAACAAGCTGCTACTCTGCGTTCACATGGCCAATAGCACAGTTGGTTAGAAGAATCTGATGTATGCTAGAATCACAGAAAAGGAACAATAAAATGGGTCTTTATTCAAATTCCTTTAACAATCATGAATGGTCATTTTTGGCTTAAATTTTTGACCTGCTAAGGACCTCACAGAGCAAAGCCACTTGATTTTTAACAGTATTAATTTTTATCATTCATGTTAAAAAGCCAAAATTTACCACCTCAGTACTCTATGCCTCCTTCTCCGTGAATAAAGTTTAATAATTCTTGTTATCAAATGTCATCCCTTTAAACTATTTAATGACAGTTACAGAGCTCTGGGTCCCAACTTATGTCAAGTAAACCCTCCCTGTCTCTTCAAACACACCCCACGTCATACCACTGAATACCACGATGCCCCCAGCCTATGCTGGATATGGTGACACATTGTCCATAATGTTCTTGGTTATCAGACAGAAATACTGTTAGGACTGATCAGAGCATATCTGAAGTTCTTTCTCACTATAAGAGTAGTATTAATTTAGAGAATACTGCTTTTAGAAAACCCAAACTCAAGATAAAACATGTTACATTCATCCAAAAAAAAAAAAAAAAAAAAAGGCTGAATGCCATAAGTAATGCAGATTTTGAAGAAAAAAAAATCAAGCTTAGAATCCCACATTAAAATCAAGTCTTTAATCTTTTAAAAATTAAAACCTTCATCTTTAACTCACAAAATGCTACAAGATGTGATTCCTCATACCAACATGCTTAATATGCTTTTTATCTAAACAGCTAAGAGTTACTGATTTTAGCAGTGAAGTGCTAATATTTGGAATATTATTACTGATCCAACTTCCACCCTTTAGACAATTATAAAGGAAATATTTCTTCCTTACTATCCTACACTATTTTTAAATATTTTCTATTTGCTATAAATAATTTCTAATAGCACTGACAGATTTCTCTAGTAGTGCTGGGTAATTAGCCAGCATTAACAAGACATTTAGCAAAAAAAAACTACAAAGAAATAATTCAAAATTATGAAAAATACTGAGTCAAAGAAACACAAGTGGAATTCTAATTTTTCTTTGAATGCAGGGGAAATTATGGTGAATATGCATTCTTAAATACAGCTAGTGTTCCTATAAACTATTATCGTTCAGGAGAGCAATTTGGACACAAAATATGAAAAGCCTTAAATATGTCCATTCCAGCCTTGGTTATCCACTTACAGGATTTAAGGGCCTGTGCACACTTCATGTTCACCCAACAGGTTCCTCTAAACCCCCAGTTAAGAAGTCCTGCACATACTTTGGCTCTCAGCTCAAAGCTTTACTTCTTCAAGGCAGAGTAAGTTGGCATTTACTTCTTCAGAGATGCCTTCTCCAACTTGTACTTCCTAAGATTTCTTGGTTGTACACACTCCTATAAAACTCATTTTTTCCCATCATAAGATCTCATGTCTTCCATTATAAATTAGTGTGATTATTTAACCACGGTCTGTCTCCCAATCGACCAGGCCACAAGATTCATGATTACATGGGTTATATATGTGTCTGTCAATCACTGCACTGTATTCTTCAGTGCAGTATACAAAGTTTATATACACATATGTATGGCGGCTACAATTACTTACGAAAAGTAAACAGTATTAGTGTTTAAGGTGCACACACTGGAATGTTTTGCAATAAAAAAATAAAGCAGAACTGAGTTGACACGGAAAGAGCAGGGGTAAAGAAAGGATGTATGGCAAAGTCCAACCAGCACATACATGAATATGCGTACTCATGCATGTACAGATTTCCTCATGAATAAAACATTTCTGGAAAGATTCACCAGAAACCTAACAGCAATTACCTATTAGAGGAAGACTAAAGTAACTGACAACTTGTGTACCATTCTGCATTATTTGGTTTTCCCATTCAGATACTTATTTAATATTTTAGAATTTGCTGGGTTGAACATATAGTGTCTAGTAAATCTCAGCAATTATCAAAAATATGAAGCAAAAAACACCCAAAACTTTTGAATTCAAAATTTTTATGACATTTTAACATGTTCACAAAAGAATGGCTACACTGCTACCCTCAATGTCCACTCTGTGGCATTACACTTAAAAATTCACACTCTTATAATGAAATTCTTTTAATTCTTTATTAAAGAGGAGTCAAGATAGAACAGGATGGCATTTATTTCTTCAGAGATGCCTTCTCCAATCTGCCCACTCTGGCTAAATTAGATTTCTTGGTGTATATACTTATGTTTTTTAAAGAAAAGTAGGACTAATTTTGTAGTCAGATCATTTAAGTTGACAGTGGCTTTGTAGTAATCCTGCTCAGGCAAACAACTTCTGATCTTACTATTTACAAAAAGTAGGGAAAAATTGTTTCCTCATTGGATTTCTTTTTAAGAAGTAAATTCATGTAAAAGATATTTGTCCGATCTTAGCATGCACCATAAACATAAGCAATTGTTTCACTCTGTCCATTTTGAATTATCTCTAACATGGGGTCAGTGTTTCTGTTAGGCAGTTAAGACAGAAATGAGCATTGGGCAGGGGGAGAGGAAGGCGAAAGGGATAACCCAGAAAATAACAGTATGTCTGCATTCAGGATAAGGGACTCCAGAAATCTTTACTTTCTCTAAATGAGGGCCAGCAAAAGAAGCCAGCTAAAATCAAAACGCTGCAGCTGCATATAAGAGAAGGACCTGGTGTAACATGACCCAATGCAATTATAATGCAATTAACACTACAGTTTGAGCCCCATCCTGTAGGTTTCTGTGTTTCATGGGTAAAAACCTGCCCAAAAGATGGGCATGCCAGAGCATAAGGAACCTGAGCTGTCAGTCAACCTGAGCACAAGGTACCTGAGCTGTCAATCAGCTTGATCACTCAATGAACCTGAGCCGTTAATCAATCACAAAAATAACCCTAAGCCAGGATATAAGACGGAAAAACAAAGGAGCAGCGCCATTTTCCCTCTCTTGGATTGGCCTGCTCCCAATTCTTGGGAGTGTACTATCTTTTACTACTGTTTTACTTTACTAATAAAAATCTTGCTTGTATCATGCTTTCTGTCTCTTGTTAAAAATTCTTTTTTTTCAGGTGACTAAGAACTGGGGTAATTCTTATTTTCCTTTTCCCGATAACATTTCTACAAAATAATTAGCCAGGATGATGGCTAAAACCAGTCTTTTGGTCTTGACAAATGTACAGACTGACCAATAAATGTAAATAAATGGAAATGTAAGATGTTAACATTAGAAGAAACTGGGTAAGGGACATGTGGGAACCTCGAACTAAATCTAAAATTATGAATAAGTTTATTAAAAAAAAAAGAGTGATTCCCATACTCAGATTCAAAACCCACAGGTCTGAGGGAGTGGTCCCAAAAATCTGCAGTCTAAACAAGAAACCTAGTTTCTGAGGCAAGTGGTCTCAGACAATCAGATCACACTGAGAAACATAACTTTAGGTTAAACACTATATTAATTTTTAATTTTTTTTACTGCAGTCAACATTAGGTAAAATCAATGTGAAATAAAATCATCAGACATTAAATTGCTTTTTAAGAGATCTGAAGAATTTCCATTCCTGCTAGCGACAAGCTAGATTATGCAGACCAACTCTACTGATGAAAAGTTGAAAACATTTGTTAAAATCTTAAAAACATGGAAAATGCTAATAAGATAGTAAGAAATAACCCAAAGAAGTAACCCAAACTGAAGGCAAAACAGGAAACAAAAGAATAAGTAGAAGGAAGTTATTTTTGCTGTGAAGGCAACTGCCCAATTTGAACTACTGTGGGGTGAAACCAAAAGTCCTGGACCTATCTATCCAAGGTAGGGAATCCTTTGGCAACCTTCCCTAATTAAGCAGGAACCTCAAAGTGCGAATATCCTCAGAGATAATAAACGAGTTCTCCTGGATAGATGCCGAAATTCACCTCATCAGTGTTGCCCTCCAAAACCCTAAGCTATGAGCTTCAAGTGGTCTCTAGGCACCTGCATACCCAAATGTAAATGAAAGGCATCTTCACCTCAGACCTTCAATAATTCATAAAGTAATTTTCAAGAATAACAGGGGCAACAGAAACGAATACAACACAAGCCAGTCCTACCAAAGACTTAAATATCATTAGAAAGACCATAAACAAAATATAAACGTGGAAAAAAAAACCAAGCTTATTAAGTTTGAAAACAGTGTCTGGAGCAGTATCTACAGGAACAATCATTTATTAAAGATGATAGACCAAATCTGGCAAAGAACTAAACAGAATTTCTAGAAATAAAAATAACAGAAATCAAGCTAAATGGGCAGGTTTAACAGTAAACCAAACACAGCTGGAGAGAGAATTAGGTGAGCTGGAAGCAAGCCTAGAAGAAATTTTCCAAACTATGGCAGAAACTAAAGGATGAAAAATACTGAAAAGACACTTTAGGATGCAATAAAGTCTAACACAGACTTAATACAAGTTCTAGGAGTATCACAGAGAATGGGGAGAATATATGAAGAATAGCTGTGAATTTTCCAGAAGTAATGGAAGGCAGCCCTACAAACCCCAATCAGGACAAACAAAAAACCCACAGTTAGATGTGTCAGGGAAAAGGCAAGACAACAAAGACAGAGGTCACCTCAAAAGCACATCGAGAAAAGACAGATTAATCTCAAAAGTCCCCAAAGATTGATAGCTGTTTTCTCTTCAACAAACACCAGAAGACAACAGAATGTGTTGTGTGCTCAATGTGCTGAAAATAACTAAGGACCTTAGAATATAATAATCAACCAAAACAGCCCTTAAGAATGAAGGTGAAACAAGTACTTTCAGGCAAAAATATCTCCAGCACTCTCATTAATAAATTCTGTAAGTATATTCTTCAGGCAGAAGGTAAGTGATCCCAAACAGAAGGTCTAAAGATACAAGACATGAGGGGCATACATATCTGCATACATCTAAATAAATACTTTAAAAGAAATAATATCATCATTGCAAAATGTGTTAAATTTAAACTACCATACATTAAGACAGTGGTGAGGATACAGGGGAGAAAATAGATTATTCTAATGTTCTTAAGTAAGAATGTTATAATTTCTAACGTGATCCCCAAAATTTCAGAAACAGAACATGTAACTTCCAAAGCAGAAGAAAAATCAAACAATATACAATCAGCTTTAAACCTAATCGCTGTAATTACACTACCCATAATCAACTAGGTTCCCTTCTAAAATGGTCAGATTAAAGACTACATCCCATTTTGAAGAAACACACTTAGGATATAAAGAGTTCCAAAGTAAAACACAATGCTTAACCAAAGAAAGATGCTGTCACTATACTAATGTTGGCAAAACCAGACTTTAAGGGAAAGCATTCCTAGAAATAAGTTTGTAATAACTCACTACCAAATATGTTACAGAAGATCTCAATGGAAAGACACGCTTCATAATAACATGACTGAAGGCTAATCTTAACCTAAAAACTTGAACACGAAGCATAATCAAAAGATTAACAAGTGATTCAATCAGGCGGTCATCTGATTATTTTGTGGTCTTATAATAACTCAATGTCCAGACAGGTACTATCAAATAACCTACCATTCCAGTGAACTTGATTCTGAATAAGTTCTCCTTACTTCAATGAGAAGGAAAGAAAGCTAACATTTATGGAGCCTATTCTGTAAGATTATAGCTGTTCCTCATACTTGCAGGTGAAATACTAAGTAATTTGCTCAGCAACACACAAGTGAAAAAACTAGGACTTCCAAAACCCATGCCCACCCAGTTCACTATTCCAAAAGCCAAGGTGCCTTCCCGATCAGCCTACAGCTATAAGATTATACAGTCACCTATAATTACATCCCTTTACAGAAAATGGTATAACAGCCAATCATTAAAAACTACCAATGTTTTAAAGCAAAAGAGTTCAAGGGAACCAGTAATATCTCAAGGATAAGATTTCCCTTTACCTCAAAGCTCATATCTCATTCCAAATGCATTTTAAACAAATCTGTATTTTGGACATTAACAAGTTCAGTGGTCCGACGGCTCAGAACACCTCATTCTTTCTGCTCCCTTTTTAACCTCAGGGATATCAAGTCAACTTAAAACTGACTTTTGTATTAGTCTCAAGCCAAACAAACTCCTATGTGAGGACACTATCTTCTGTCCCAGGGATCTCATTATCTAAAGCATTATCTGATCCAACAGCAGAAAAACCCACCTGAGCTGAACTGCTATTTGGTGAAAACCCACCCAGCGTTAACAAACAAAAGCAAGTGATTCCCGTGTCAGACACGTGTTGGAAGACGACTTCATGACTCTAAGTACCAGAGCTTTTCCTTGAAGCACAGTGGAATCCAAACAAGAGTGCTTTTAAATTCCACGCTGATATATACAGTGTACCAGTTTAAGCCAAGGGAACTCCCTTTAAACCATATAAAATCCTTATTATAAGTCATCATTGCTCAGTTATGTAACCTTGGACAAATTCTTTAACTGCTCTGTACCAGTTTCCTCATTTAAAATATTGATACTTACTATCTACCTCTAGGAGCATTAAATGAGTTAATACAGGTAGAATGACTTAAAGCATTGCCTGAATAATCATACAATAAGTGCTGACTGTTACTTTACTCCTGTCATGCTCTTCTGTATCCTTTACCTTAGAAAATAATTCAAAGTGATTAATAAACTCTAAAAGTATAGCATCCTTTCTCCATAAAAATCAAAACGTACAGAACTTCTGAACAAGGAAAAATATATCAAACTATGTAGCAGTAAAGGCAGAGCTGGTAACCAGAAGTACTAAGGCCACTTTGCACAGCAAGCCGGGTAATGGGATCTGGTGGTCAGAGTACTCAGCAGCTTACAAGGATGAGTGAAAGCAACAGTGCTTGCCCTCAAATCCCTACTCTGCCCAACAAGGACAGAACTTATTTAGACGAAATTAGGATGAAAAGGGATTTAATATTTCCATTTTAACAAATTCTTCCATATAAAGAATGTTATGAACGATTACTCTATCTCCCACTTCCCCCACATTCTTTTTCTTCGGAGCACTCATCACAACTCAACATTTTATATCAAGACAACTAATCTGCCTAGTTGGCTCATCAAATAAGACACGTGTCCAAATACGAGCTAAAATATTTACTCAAAGAATCAACTAAGAACACAAGTAATTGCAAGTTTGACTAGACTTGAGGATATGAGTAGACTGATTATTAGTTTTCTAAATTGATCAAGATTCATTCCCTCTAATCCTATCTTTCATTAATATCTCAAATTTACAATCAAGCAGAAAATGATCAAAGTGAATAAAGCAGTATTTTATTCTGACATCTTTATAAGCTTGAAGTCAAATAGATTCTATCTTTTTTAGCCCCTTTTCTTACAAAAGAACTCTGTATTGAATACATTTGGGGGTGTTTAGTATCAGTCATCTGGACGCAATATGAGCAAGCTGAGTAGGAAAATGAGCAATAGCACTGTAGATTAAATTAGTTCTGGTACAAGTGTTGGGTTTTCTTTCTTTTTTTTCTTAGTATCTAGAGAACAAGAACCATGTGTCACATTTAGTATTAGCTTAATAATTTCCCCTGTCAATGGGTCCAGTGTCAAAAATGGGTACTTTGCAACAGACAAAATTTACAAAGATTTCAAACTGGTATGAAAGGACCAGTCTTCTTAAAAAGTAAATGCCACATTTTAGATTTGGGCCATTAATTTGAACTCAGACAACTTCGAACAAGCATGAGACTTTAGTCCCAGAAGATCACTGTAAACTTCACTTACCTCCAGTCAGCTTTAAATAAGTTATTTTAAATATAAGGTTTTCCCCTTATCCAATCAAAGGTAGTATGTATTACTTCCTAAGTAAAATAAGTGTAGTAGTAGTATTAATTAAAGCCGACAAGAATAAAGGGCCTAAATCTGACAACGTATTTTGATGCCATCTATTTTCAAAAATGACAGATTTCATTTTCCAGCTCAGCTCTCCTGAGATCAGGTAAGCAGTGTAAGTTGTGCGCTTTTAAAGTGCAATCCTTACAGACCTAACTAATCACACATTATACAACAGGGGCTCCTTAAGGACATCATGTGCCCAGTTCATCCTCCTACTCTGAAAACCCAGCCTTCCCATACAGTACATCCTTCCCCGCCTCCCTTTACTGCCTCCTTTTTGAGGGCAAAGTGGGGACACTGACAAGGCAGCAGGCTACAAACTTGGCTCAATACGTTTATATTAACGACTCATTCCACCCCATAATACCTCCTCCACCATAACTCCAGTCACCTTAAAAACAGAATAGCCAGTTAAGCATCTTATAGTGGGAACTCCAACAAAGGAACTAATTCGCAGGAAAGCAACAGAAGTCCTAGAAGAATTAAAGACACTGCAGGCCAAATCCTTTACTTCTACCTTGGAACTGTTCAGGATTAGATTGATTAGGATCAATTCTCCCCAAATAAAAACCCTGGTCGAGACACCCATCCAAATTCTAACTTGTACTTCAGCCACACAAGACTCTTGTTAACAGCAGCTAACGTAAGCGCTTTACACGTGGTACTTCTTTAAAACCCTAGAGTGGAGGAGGCCCTGCTTCATCATCCATCACCTATCAGTCACACCTTCCTCTGGGACCAGTAAAAAGATTAAGACCAAAAAGAAGCAGGGAAGAATTTGAAACCCAAGGGCTGGACTTATCTGTTCACTAATCATTATCACATCCCACCATCTCCAAAACTTTCAGTAAAGTAAGGACAACCAGACTGGGGTCTCCGATCAGGCCCAGGCGGAGGCCACGTGCCGAGGGAAGCCACCGGGGGTTTCCCCTCCCTGCCGGGTCGCCGCCTCCAGTGGGCGGGCAGCCCCGGAGCCTCGCCGCCTCCCCGCCCCCTCCCCGCCCCGGGGCCTCGTCCCCTTCACAGCCCCTCCCTCCCATCGGAATTCGCAGCCTCCGCGGTTCTTTCCATCCCCCAGCCGCCTCCCTCCCGGGATTATTTTTGAGTAAGCGGGGGCGTCCAGGCGGCGGTGGGCCACGCACCCGGGCCAGGCCGGCATCCCGGACGCCTCCCGATCCCTAGCGGCGCGGCTGCTGCCTCGTCAGGGTGCCCCGGCGTCGCCGCGGCCTCGCTCCTGCCCGCGCGGAGAAGCCGGTGGGGCTCAGGGAACCGCGACGCAGACCAGCACGGCCCCCGACCCTCCAGGGCCGCACCGACTCCAGCGCGTCTCCCGATCGGTTCCCGAAGAAAGTGCAGGCTGACCCCGCGGGCCCTCTCCGGCTGCGGGGTCGAGACTCCGCGGACGGCTCCGGCTCTGGCCTCATAGGACGACCCAGGAGGCCCCGGGCGGCCAGCGGCCCCCCGCTCGCGGCTCCCGGTCCCTCCACCCCAGCCCCCGCGCAGGCCGCCAGGCCGCCTCTACGTCCCCCCGTTCCTTTCGGGTCCCCATCCATTACCGGTGGCGAGCACGGGGAGCCAGGCGGCCGGAGCTGCGCAGGCAGTGACTCAGGGCGGCGGCAGGAGGAGCAGGAGGCGGCGCCGCGAGCAGATGGCGCTAAAAAAGACCCGAGAGCCCGCCGCTCGCGCTCATATACAATTAGCGTCAGCACGTAGGGCCCGCTCCGCCGCCCTCCCCCCGGCCTCGCTGTCTCCTGGCAACACGAGCGGGAGGCGGGCCCAGGATGGGTTGCCCAGCAACAGAACCGTCCTTCTTCTCCACCCCCCCCCCCCCCCGCGACCTCCAAACCCTCTGCGCAAGGCTTGGGTTACTCGGGTTCCCGCCTGCATCCCCTACTACGCCTCCCTCCGTCTCTTTTCTCCCCGCTTCGCCGGTAGGGAACTCAGCCGCTCCCGTTCCCGAGAAGGGCCGTGACCCGCACGCCTCGCTCCCGGCCCACCTCGCCCCCTAGGTCTTGGTACCGGGAAGGGTGAGGACGCGGGGCCAGTCGCGAGGCCCGGCCTTGCGGCTTCGTGACGGCGAGCGCGCCTTAGTTCCCGGCCTAATTCCCCCAACTCCCCGGCCCCCGGTAACCATTTTCTCTCCCCGCCCATTTTTTCCCCCTAAGAACAACAGTTCTTTCCTCCTGACACCCCTGCGGCCGTCCTCTGCCGGTCTTGTTACTCCTCACTCAGTAGTTCTCCATGGCTTCCGGGGATGCTTCTCGTCCCTACCGCTCTTTCCTCTTACCTGACTCACAATCCCTCTTTCTGTTTTAGTTCTTTTGATGGATGAAAATAGCATGTTTATATACTTTCTGGGTGCTTTATAATGAGGACATTTGTTTCATCTTTTTGAGAATGTAAATCCTCAGGGCCTGTGAAACCCCTATGTTTCAATTGAAGCTGGATTGACGAATATTAACTCTTAAAACAGTTCTCAAAGTGTGGTCCAAGGGTCCCCAGGCCCTTTCAAGGGGGAAGTCAAGTATTTACATAATAATGCTCAAATGTTACTTGGCTTGGTACGCTGATTCTCTCATAAGTGTCCAGTGGAGTTTTCCACAGACTAGGTGGCATGTGATACGGAAACATTCAAAACAGAAGCAAATATTAGAATCCAGTCATTTGCTGTTCAACCAAAGAGATTTGCAAAAACAAAACAGTGCCACTCTACTCAATTTTTTTGTTTTGGAAAGTAGTTACTTTTTATATAAAAGATTATTTGAACATTTAATTGGTTTGTTGTTTAAAATAAAACAATGAATAATCATCTGTAATGCACATAAAAGTCATTTGAGGTCCTCAACTTTTAGGAATGTAAAGGGGTCCTGAGATTTAAAAGTTTGAGAACTCTTCTCTAAATGTTGTATTCCTTGAAACTTCAGACTGCTGGAGTCATCTACTGAAGTCATCTCACCTTCAGCAACTATTCCATTTTAGAGCATACAGTTTTTTTCCGGGGCACTCACCAACCTAGTTGAAGTTAGTTGCCTTTCCCACTCTGTACTACAGATGCCTCAATGTATCCATTCATTTTGATTCTTCATATGTGATTCTTTTGTTTTCCTTAACCTTTCTTCATATACTTCCTTCTCGACAATGATACAAGGCTAACATGGATTATAGCAGTATCACTGACTCGTCTTGAAGAATCTACAATATATAAACTAGGTAGACCAGTGCCCAATATGCCAATACACTTGGCACTAATCTCAGTGGAGGCCTCCAGAGCACTGCATTCCCCTCAAAGCTAATCACCTCCTTTCCATAAACTTTTGTGGTTTGAACTTCAGAGACCAAATTGAGAAGTTAGACTTTGTGATGGTTTCTATCCCACTCCAGCACGCCCCACCAATTTCAGGCACTGACCTAAGTCTCCTAATTTCTGACACTTCAACCCCACCACCATATTTAAGGGCTTATCATTACCAGTTTATGTTCTCTCTTTCCCTTTTTCTCCAGCCTTCTCCTCCGGCTCCTCCCTCCAGCTTCCTCCTCCACTTCTTTCAGTTATCCCAGTTTATCTAAGACATGAAACTAATAAATTGCTGTAAGGCATGCCTTTTAATGTGATCTTTTGAACCACCGTTTGTAAGTCTAAATCTCTACCACTTAAGCCCAGGGAAGGGCAATCATTTATTCATTAATTCAACAAATCTTTATATGCCAAGAACAACCTGAGACACTGGAAATATAGCATTGAACAAGAAAGACAAGGTTCTTAATTTTATTGACCATATGTTCTGGTGAGGTGTGGCAAGTGATAGACAAGTAATTAAATAATTTTACATATTAGTATGTGAAAGAGCTGTGAAGAAAATGAGAGAAAGTAGAAGGTGATTGGCCTGAATATACCACTGAGCTTTTCACATGGCTTAGACACCCTTAGGATCCCAAATCACACAATGCAGTTAACTCATGTAACTTAATTATAATAAATGGTGGCCCTGGTCACTGATCTTGGACCACGCTAAACTTTTCGTTAAAGTTTCTTTTTTTCTTCATTCCCTATCATTTTTATTTGGTAGATGCTTACAACATTGTAGCCCAGTGGTTTAGAAGTGTGGCTTTGGAGTCAAATAGGCCAAGTTTCGTCCCTATTTTGTGTGAAATTTTAAACAGCATGTAAGTTGTTTAACATGGTACCTGACATACAGTAAACGAAAGTTAAACATTATAAATCTCTTCCTGAGGTTTTGTTTTTGATTTTGATTAAAGGTTGAAGGAACTGCTCTGAAGTCTAATCAGATCTGACTCAATTTTTGCAAAATGTTTTATCAAAAGTTACCTTGTCACAAGTTGAAAACATGTTTTCCAGAGCTGAAATAATCCACATCAATTGCCACAAAAGTACCACGTTTCCAAAGATTGGGTACAGACACCATAGAAATCAACCAGACAAGTCAATGACAGAGATGCTGTCTTACTGTGCTTGTGTCTGTAAGTAGTCCCTACGTAGCAGGAAAGCACATAGGGCTTGGAAGTCAGACACCCTTAGGTTCTTCCTAACACTATGACCTTGCAGAAGTACTTACACACTCTGACCCTTAGGCTTCCCCATCTGTAAAGTGCATGAATAATTCTAATAAAATTTGCCCATTCATCAGCATGAAATAGAGAAATGTACGAAAGCCCCCAGAACAATGGCTGCATGTAAGTACCCAATAAATGTTTAATTTCTCTCCTCACAATGAATCAGTATATAAAATATTTAATGGCACCAATAATTATCATCTAAAAACTGCACATTTAAATACCTTATCTTAGTTTTGAATCTGATGCTTTTATTTTTTTCTACTTTCTCCAAATTTTTTGTAAATACAACATAAACTCAATCAGACTGCCATTGGGGAACTGTGGACAAGTTGCCTTAAATTTCTCCCTCTAGAAGAGGGGAAGGGCAATACAGAGGGTAGAGCATTAGGAAAAAAAGGGTTATTATTGGATTATATGAAACCATGTGTGTAAAAGTTTTAAAAATTGTAAAGTACTATAGAATGTAAAGAATTTTTCATTCAATAAAGAAGTTTAAAAATAAAATAAAATAAAATAAAATAAAATAAAATAAAATAAAATAAAATAAAATAAAATAAATTTTCTCTCTTTACATCCAAAAAGGATTAATAGATTTTGGGGGGGGGAGTTGAAAATTTCTTTATTTTGCTATCATTTTTAACTGAAATTTTTATTGAAATGATTGTAGATATACACACAGTTGTACAAAATAACACAAAGATCTATGTAAATGTTGCCCAGTTTATTACAGTAGTAACAACAATCTACAACCTTATTTAGATTTCCCCAGTTTACTTGGATCTCCTTGTGCGTGTTTGCATGTTTAGTTCCACACGATGTTATCACATGTGAGTTTGTATATCACCACGGGATAAAGAACAGTTCTGCCACCACAAGGATCCTTTATGTCGCTTTTTGTATGATTGCTGGTGTTTTTTCTTTTCTAATTTACATGCCAAATATAGTTCTACTTTCCCAGATTTTACATTTTTTTCCTTGTTCCTCACAAATAGACAACTTAGGTAGAAAATAGGCCATTCCTTTGTGTGGGTCTTCAGTATTTCTTACTTGAACTTTTGCAACAGCCTTGCAATTGGTCTTCCTATTAGCAGTTTCATCCCTCTCTGGTCTACACTGCCAAGGTCATAGTTCTAAAATACAAGTCTAATCAAGTCTACTTTGTTATAAAACCCTCAACGGCTCTTTGATATCTAAATAACAAAGTAAGACCAGCAAAGCCCATCTCAATCTGAATCCATCTTCTTTTTCTATCCATTCTTCCCACTGTCCACTTTCATGAACCCCAGTCTTTGTGACTTTGAACTACTCACCAGATCCTCAACATGACAAGTGTTTTTTTATGCCCTCTGCTGTTCCCTTCTACTAATCTTTCAACATCTAGTTTAAATTTTTATCTCCTTTGGGGAACCTTCCCTAACTCACCGAGGCAGATCTGGCTACACACTCTTGCCTGTTTTCACGATAACTCTTTTCTGTATGTCTGTGTGTATGTTCCCATGTTTCCTCCTCTCCCAACACACCCTACACTGGATTGTCAGTTGCTACAGGGCCATGCCCTTGTTTGTGTATACCCCTGGCTTGAACAGGGACTACTGTACTACAGGCAGAGGCCTTCAATAAATATTTTTTGAGAGAATGAATTGAAAGGAAAGAAGCAGAGAAGAAAGCAAGACAGGGAGGGAGAAAGGAAGAAAGAAGTCATTGAAAACAAACTGGAAGTCATAATAATTTATTCAATTCTTTTTTGAAGACAATTACATCAATTGTCCATTTATCATAGGGTCTATGTGAGAAACTCTGACAATCTAGTCTATGCAAGAAGATTTTTGGATATGATTTGGATATTGTTTATTTGTTTGGATATTATTTTCCCTCATGTGTGAAATAACTTGACGATAAAAGGAAAGTAAAGAAATACTGACATATATGAGATCATAATGAATAAAGAAAATAAGCTTCATGGTATTATTGGGAGACCATTGGAGTGTCCATTATTGGGAGAACTGATGGTGAAACGTTGGGGGGGGTGCACATCCTAGAGCATACACAGCAGAACATGGAATGTAGTGTGGAAACAGGGAAGCATCTGTACAGCATAGTGCTTGCAAATAAAACCACAATTATATATCATTACACACCTATTAGAATTGCTCAAATTGAAAAAAAAACCTGATGGTACAAAATGCTGATGTAGATGTGGAACAACAGGTACTCTCATTCATTGCTGAAATGAATGCAGGAACAAGCAGGTATCAAGTCAGTTTAGCAGTTTCTTACAAAGTTAAATATACACTTATCATGACCCAACAATCTCATACCTGGGTATTTACCCAATTGAATTGAAAACTTTTGTTTATACACACACACACACACACACACACACAAACTTGGAGGAGAATATTTATAGCAACTTTATTCCTAATTGCCAAAACCCAGAAGCAACAAAGATGTTTTTCCACAAGTGAACGGATTAATAATCAGTGGTACAATGGAATACTACTCAGAAATAAAAAGGAACAAGCTACAAATTCACTCAACAGCATGGATGAATCTCAAATGCATTTTTGCTAAGTGAAAGAAGCCAGATTCAAAACGCTATGTAACGTACAATTCCATTTATATGACGTATGGAAAAGGCAAATTTACAGGGCTGGAAAACATATCAGTGGTTGCCAGGGATTCAGGAGGAGTGAAGTGTTCATTCCAAAGGCACTGCAGAGGGAGGGGAATTTTTAGGATAAGAACTGTTCCATACTCCACAGGTAATGGAGATCCATAGACTTTATACATCTGTCAAAATCCATTTGCTGTATTCAAATTACTTAAAAAATCAACCAGGCTGTTGAGGAAATCCTAGGGTGGCATGCAGGCTGTGACAAATTAATCAAACTGGGGGTGGGGGTAGGGGGAGAAGGGTAAAGCTCAGTGGTAGAGCATGCACAAGGTTCTGGGTTCCATCCCCAGTATCTCCATTAAAAAATAAATAAATAAATAAACCTAATCCCTGCCCACCCCCTGCCAAAAAAAAAAAAAAAAAAAAAAAAAAAGAACAACACACACAAAGAACTTAATCTAACTGTGTTACAAATATATAATATAGCCTCACTGAAGGGGTAGGTAGGTAAGGAACTAGGTAGGTAAGAAACTGACTTTGGAAAATAGTGTTTTCACTAGATACCCTAAGGCTAAAGGCAAAAAGAGCTGGACATAAACATCGTACACT
Source organism: Camelus ferus (assembly GCF_009834535.1). Classification (NCBI taxonomy): domain Eukaryota; kingdom Metazoa; phylum Chordata; class Mammalia; order Artiodactyla; family Camelidae; genus Camelus; species Camelus ferus. The sequence goes on along the minus strand of NC_045707.1, from coordinate 60,950,087 downwards.
GGTAAATCTGCTCCTTTGGGGTGAGTATTAGGAATTTCATAACAAGTTTACCTGTCTACTAGAAATCTCTATTAGCTTGCTAGGACTGCCCTAACCAAACTGAGTGGCTTAAGCATCAGAACTGTATGGACTCATCATCCTGGGGACTCACAGTCTGAAATCAAGGTGTCAGCAGAGCTGGTCCCTGCTGAGGGCTGTGCGGAAAGGATCCAGTCCAGGCCTGTAGTAGTTCATCTTCTCCCTGTGTCTTCACATCTTCTTCCCTCTATGTATGTGTCTGTGTCCAAATTTCCCCTACTTATAAGGGCATCAATCATATTGGATTAGGGCCACCCTAATGATCTCATTTTAACTTGCTTACTTCTTACCTTTGTAAAGACTATCTCCAAATAAAGTCACATTATGAATTACTGGGGGCTAGGACTTCAACATATGAACTGTGGGAGGCCACATTTTAACCAGTAATACTAGAGTCAAACAAATAAGTACATAATTGTAGGTAATGGGAACCAGGTCTCTCATTTTCAGAGACAATGCCATAAATAAGCAAGGAGAGTTGGCCAAAATGAGCTCCGTGGTACTGGGTTAGGCCCAGAGACACTAGTTTAAATTCAGATTTATAGACAGATAGATAGATAGGCAGATAGATAGATGATTGATACGTGTGTGTATACATAGGTCAGTATATATGCATGTGTTTCCTAGCTCTGTCCACTGAGAAGGCCTAGAAGTAGTGACACTCCAGTGGCAATAAGCATGCCCAGCATCCTGATTTTGATTCCTAAATACCATTTTCTAGGAAAAGGAGAAATGGCTGATTCTAGGACTGGGGAAGGAAAATACAAGATGAGTCTGGAACATCTTATAATGCCCCAAAGGAAGAAAGTTTGAAAAAAGATAAAATAAAAGTGATGGGAACATGTCAAAAGAACACAGGAGCCAATCTGAAAGAGCTCCCAATGGCCAAAGCTGAAACAATTTAAGCAACAGAATAATGATGGTATTGGTCATAACCCAAAGAATAAAATAAATATTCATGAGTCCATGGTGATATAAAAATTATTGAATAAATAAATAAATAGTGGAAAAGTGACAAATCTTACTTACAGAAGCGTTCCAAAGAATACATGTAGATACTCCCCCTGCTAGGAGGTACAGATTAATTCCCTCCCTGCTCCACTCCTATTCTGCCCCCTTGGTTGGACTGGACTTAATGACTCACTTCCAAAGAAGAGTATAGAAGGGGAAAAAAATGTTAACTTTATAGTGGAGAAAACTGGCAAACATCACCTTAACTAAAACGATCAAGATTAACAACATCATTTATAAGTCATGTTACTATCAAGTACTCCCTGATGTGATGGGGCAGCAATTAGTACATCCATTTAATTAGTTACACTGTACTAATTAAATGCAAACACATTAAAATGGAGGTAGAAGGGAGTAAGAGTGAGTATAGACATAAAAGAGAATCAATTTAGTTATCTAGAAGGGGCTTATCAGGGCGCAGGGTGGAGTAATAGGATAAGTAAAAAAAAAAAGAAGAGACTGGAATGTGGCTATTTTGCCGATACTAGACACTTGAAATCTTTCATTTCTTAATATTCTATCCCTGCAGGATTGAATTGTGATTCATATTTTGAATCTTTGGATCTTACAGCTAGAAGAAGCAAAGAGCAGTAAAATTAGAGTTGTATTAGTGGCAGCAAGGTAAATTTGAGCAACTGGGGAAACCAGAGATAGAATATGGAAATAAAAATCAAGTCCACAGCAATAATAATCACTAACATTTATTAAATGCCTTCCACGTGCAGACACTGTTGTGTATAGTTTTACAAGTATTAGTTCACTTAATCCTCACAATAACCCTATGAATTACTGTTAAGATGAGGAAATTGAAGTTCAGAGAGATCCAGGACCTGTCCCTGGACTCCAGAGCCAATAAGTGGCAGAGTCAGGATTTGAATCCAGGCAGTTTGGCACCAAAGCCTGAGGCAGTCATCATATCCTTTCTAGTGAAATGCCTAAGATGTCTCAGAATTCAAGGAATTCACTCAAAGAGAAACAGATACGTAAACAAGCAGTTTCAACTCAACATCAGAGGAAAAGGTATATGAAAAGACAACGCGGAAGTGATGCTGCAAACCAACCTCACAGGGGAGGTAAGAACTTGCTTTGCGACCAGAGCAGGACAGCATTCCTGGCCAGAGACCAGCCAAATGGAAGAAGTTTTGGTCTAGTCGTTCAAGGTCATATAGGAGGTACAGTGTGGAATACAAAACTGCTCAGACAATGACTTCTGGCTTTGGCTGGGCCTGGCATTTCATATATAGAGACAAAAACTCTCGCCAAGTCATGAACTGTGTTAGTACCAAGTGTCTGTCAACTCAGTTTGGGACTATTAGTATGGGCCTACTTTCAGGTGTTCAACTGAATCTCTGTTTAACTACAGAAATGTGATTTCTTAGTAATAAAAAATGCATTCACATAGTTTTGCATAGTTGAAGTTGTAGTCTTTACAGGTCATGAACCAAAGTAATCTATTTTCCAAAATTTTATGAAACAATCTCTTTCATAAAGAGTTTTGAAAAATGTTACAAAAATCCAGAAAAGAGTAACCAACAAAGAACAGGGGCTGAGCAGCAAACACTGTGGCTTACTTATGCGGTGGGTATTGTTCTAAGTCACCTACACATTTTCTCTCACTCACCTCTCACAACCCTGCAAGGTAGCTACTATTACTATCACTATTTTATAGATGAGATCATCAAGGTACAGAGAAATTAAATCACTTATGCAAAGTTGCAATTAGTTTAGTAACAGGAAGAACCAGGATTCAATAATACCAGGTAATTCCAGCCTGAATAGAAAAGAGTGATGCTATTTGGTTCTTTGATTTATTTCTTAATTCAACACATGATGTAGTATGGCCTAGATCATGCTCACAAACTCAAACATCTACAGTTGCCAGGCCACAAACATACTGGTGAAGTCAGCCGGGTATAGGACAAAGGGAGAGGTAGGAATGGTGAACAACCAGGGACCATTGAGCTCATTTAAAGGGAGCAGCTACTCCCCAGCTCCAGCCAGCTGTTGTCACATGGGCTCCGTATTATTTTCAAGTTTCAAGAGAAGCTGACTTTTATATGAAATCTTCCAATATGGGAGAAGGACTGTGCAAAATGAGTTCAGTTCTGGACATGCTGCCTTTGAAACAGGGGTGATAACTCCAGCACTTAGAAGTCTGAATGTGCAGTTCAGGAGAAAAACTCGAGGGGCAAGCACAGATTTAGAAATCCTCGATGCAAGGAGTGTAGATGAAGATGCGCGTAGGAAAGGTAGGAAGAAACTAAGAGGACCAGGAACTCCAGCATTTAAAGAGTTGGCAGAAATGATGAGTCAGCAAAGAAGACCTGGACCAGAGGGAAGGGCAGAGGGCAGAACCTGAGACACCAGAGGAGGAAGGTGAATCAGGCAGTATCTACCAGCCTGATCTTGTTAAGAGTTGATGTAGTGATTCCCTTGGGTGCAAGAGATCCCAGACTTCAGTAAAAGAAATATTACAAATTCAAGGAATAATTATTTAAAGCCCAAGTGGGTTATGACTTTCTTCTGTCAAAAATTAGCTCAAGGAGGATCTCTGCACTTTCCTACCACTAATCACTTTGATGACTGTAAGTTAAAATGCAGAAGGATTGACTTCCATTTTTCCAACTTTAGTGATATTTTATTAGCATCATTAATTATTATTCCATTTGTTCAGGTGTTCTTTTTTTATAATCGGTTTGCTCTTATGACATCTTGAATCTTCTGAAGTACTTACCAAATTTCACCAGAACCACCAATAACAAAAACTATAATTTTAAAGGGAAATCAATACCCATTTAGATTTATAATTACATAAAAGCATTTTTCACACCTACAAGTTAAAACTTGGCTCACACGTCAGAAATTGTCACTCAGACACATTTTTCAATGAATTTAGGACACCTTCTATGACCAAGGAAAGTACTGGAATCTATCTACTTGTTCAGTTCCAGGGAGCCAGTAAACAAAACGCATTTTCCCTGCCTGAGTTTAGAATCAATCGAAAGAGAGATGCAGGAGGCCAGTAAATCAAGATGGAAATAGTACAGATAAGGTAGGTTAGAGAATCTGGCTTTGTATCTGCAGTGGATTTACTCAGACCTCACCTTTGATTAACACAGGCCTCCTCACAGGCACAGGCCCTTCCAGACCCCCAACAGGGCAGAAGGCAGACCCGGGCAAGTTCTGGAGAAAAGGGAACCCAAGAAGGCTTTGTTTGCCTAATTCTCTCTCCCAAACTCCTCAATCAGATACATCACTCCTTCTGCCCTGGGGTTAAACAATCCAGTCTGAACAAATAAAGCAGGTTTTTCTGGTGAAGATTCTTCTACAGGGAAACGTGAGGCCCCTTTGTAATGCTCCCTATCGCCTCATCTCCTTCCAAGCTCATCCCACAAGGCAGGTCCTATTATCCCCACAGAGCAGTAAATGACTAAACATGGACTCAGTCCCAGGTTGTAGGATTTTAGAACAATGACCTTCATACTACCCAGAGGTCTGTCGTTGAAGGGAATAATCCCATTTAAATTCCTTGGGTAGGCAGTTAGAGAAGAGGCCCACAATGAAAGAGCCAAAAAAAGGCACCATAATGGAATTCAGAAGACCTAGATCACGGTTGCAACAATGTTAACAACTGTTGGCCATGGTCAAGTCACTAAATTGTTCCTTAGTGTTTTGATCTGTAAAACTAGTTTAGCAAGTCCATCCTACTACCCAGAGGATCAAATGAGATATTTCATAAAAGCCCTTTGAACCAGCATCGTGCTACAGTTAAAAAAAATAAGGTTATTAATTTGGGATGAAACTATAATTTTAAGAATGTTAAATAAAACAGGGAAGCCAGACTGCGTTTCTGAATATTTGTATTCAAACAGCAGATGCTTTAGAGGCTAACAGAGGTGGATTTCAATCCCAGAACCCTCCACTCAATACCGGAGTAAACCTGGACAAGTAATTAAATCTTCCTGAACACTGAAGAGGATCAGAATCCTCCGCACTCAAAGGATGTCACTTTGGGCAAAAGGATTATTTTGAGCTGAAGTCAACTGAAAGTCAACAGATGCAGGAAGAGTTCTCTGCCCTTCCCTTATTGCTTATAAGCAGGATATAAATTTCCCTTTGAGAAAGATGCCTCCCCCATTCATACCAGGGAGAGATGAGCAACCCCTGTAATCAAAGATGAGGCATTAACACCCAGATGAGTTGCACAAACAGAATTTGCTTCAGTAGCCCTTCTCTTCTGTTAGTTTTTCCCATATATTTTGTAGTCACCTCCCCACAATTTATCATCCCTTTAAGCCCAAATTTTCTTTCCTTGGTTAAGAAGGGTATAAAAGTTCCCAAGGACAATGGTTCTTTGCGTTTCACTTATTTTCTGTAAACTCCTGTGCATGTAATTTTTTTTTTAAATTCTGTACTTTTTTTCTCTGTTCATCTGTCTTTTGTTAGTTTAATTCACAGGCCACCATGGACAGAACCTAAGAAAGTAGAGGAAAAGTTTTTCCTCCCTGACAACCTCCTTCTGAATATGTGAATAATTATATGCTGTTTACCTAATGGAGTTTTGTAAGGATTATATAAAGGGCCTATCATACAATTTACTCAGTAAGTATTAGTTTTCTTTCTTTTTCTTGTTCTAATCTAAGGACCAACCTTGGCTACAAAAATCTATATCTTTTTATCAAGTGGTTTTTATGCAATGTATGTATAAACCATTTGACTGAATCATTAAAAAGTTAGCTTTTTTGACCAGTTTGGTTTTTTTTTTAATGCTGGATTGATGAACCAATCAAATAAACAAGATTCTATGACTCAGCACTGCAGAAGAAATTAGCAGCCATCTTCGATATCCTTTAATAGCTGTCTGTATTATCTGAATTTTAAAGTATTAGATCTTATCAAAATAATTTACCTATGTAGCAAGAAGTCTATTTCTGTTAGTTCCTAGCATCAGCACATAAGTATATGTTCATCATTAATTTAGTCATTCAATTAGCAAAGTTTTATTAAGCAACTGCTATGTTTAGATATTGAATTTTATAACACTGGGGACAGGATTTTATGATCTAGTTGAAGCTATATCCCAAATAAACATAATAAAAGGAAAAATGTACTTTAACAAGGAACAATATTCTATGAAAGTTACATAACCCAGTTCTTGATTTCCTTATCTGTAAAATGGAAATAACTTTGATCCCATAGGACTGTTACAATCATTATGTAAGATAATGAAGTTGACATTTGAAAACTGATTTCAATGCTCACAGTCCCGTCAGCCTGGGAGGGAATATACCCCTTAGTGGAGACTTTTCTTTACCCACTAAAATCTAGTCTCGTTTATGTCCTGGTGCATGGCTGCTGTCCTAAATTCCTCAGCCTTCTGCACATTGAGATGCAACTGTGTTACTAAATTCTTGCCAACAGAACATGAGCAGAGATGACGTGTACTGCTTCTAGGCTTGACTTTTAAGACATTTGATTTGCCTTCTCTATATTCTCATTGACTTTCCAGCTACAGAGCCTGGCTTGGTGGCTAAGGGTTTTCCACAGTGTGGACAAGGACATGCCCCAGGGGGTGATGGAGAAACCTAACATTTGCCTTGCTGACCTGGACCACCTCCTTCATATTAGTTATATGACAGAGAAATAAACTCTATATTCTTTATGTTGCTGTATTGTTGGGTCTCTGTTACAGTGTGGTCTCATCCAAGCCAGCACAGCTTGGTCTAAGAATTCAGCTGGGCTTGAAGCTTTCAGATGCGTCTCTGTGTAACTAGGAGTGTAACCGTAAGAAGTAAGTGGCTCAGTGATTAGTCGGTTTCTTATTTCTGGCAGTCCTAAGCAGATAAAACTGGAAACTGGGAGGTAAAAAGATAAAGGAAAGAAATGAATACCACTCTTTTAAGCTATTGTGAAGTGTTCATTCCAAGGTAAGTGAGGCAACATGGCAAACTATAGATCAATTATGGGGAAAAAAAGTCTTTCTCTCCTGCCTTGCAAATTTACTAGATGGTATAGTCTTAAGGAAGTAATATTTTCCTTTTGTGTGCATTGGGGTGGGGTGGGGAGCAGCAGTATTTGTGTGCACGTGTGTGCATACTTGTGAGGGACAGACAGAGACACACACACACACACAGAGGGACAGAGATACAGTGAGACCAAGACAGAGAGAGAGAAAGAGATAGAGAGATGGAGAGTTAAAAGAGAGACTCCAAATCCAATAGTTACTCTCTGGATAACTGGAGAAAAAAATAAAGAAGAGGGTCTAAAACTCATTCTGGTGGAGAAAGCTCAAAAGGTACCACACTAGAGTGTGCGCACAAATTTCTGCTGCTCTTCAGGACCTGGACTGCTGGGTGATTCTCCTGGAATACCACCACAGACTGAATGTTTGCATTATCTCAAAATTCATACTTTGAAATCTAATCCCAATGTGATGCTGATCCCAAGGTGAGGCCTGTCAGGTGATTAGGTCATGAGGATGGAGCCCTTATGAATGGGATTAGTGCCCTTATGAAGGAGACCCCAGAGAGCTCCCTGGCCCTGGTGCCATGTGAGGACACAGCAAGAAGATGGCAGTCTGTGGGTCAGGAAGCTGGTTCTCGCCAGATGTGGAATCTGCTGACCCCTTATCTTGGGCGCCTCAGTCTCTAGGACTGTAAGAAATAAATGTTTGCTATTTAAGCCACACAGGATATGGTATTTTTGTTATACCAACTTGAAAGAATTAAGCTGGACACCACCAACCTTACTCCACAGAACACACACACTGTTCTTTGGGACTTGAAGTGACCAAAGCCACCATTGGCAGCCTGAGGTAGACCCTGAATGCTATTCTATACTGAGTAAGTCAAACTCAGGGGAAAGAGTAAGGATCCTGATATAGGTTCTGTGGGTGTAGGATGAGTAAGCAGATGGGTAGACCTAAGGAGAGGGGGACCAGATGAGGAACTAGAGAAACCTGCAAAGAGTCCAGAGCAACCCAATCCAATGCAGTAGCCACTACCTCATGCAGTATTGAGCACTGAAATGTGGCTGGTCTGAACTACGGTGTGTTCTAAGCACAAAATATACACCAGATTCCAAAGACAGAATAAATAAAACATTTTAGCTACTTCATCAATAGTTTTTAATGTTAATTACATGATGAAATGATAATATTTTGGATACATTGGAAATAAAATACATTATTAAAATTAATTTTCCATTTCTTTTTACTTTTTTAATGCAGCTACTAAAATCTTTAAAATCATATTTCTGGCTTTCATTACATTTCTGTTGACAGCACTAGACTAGACCAGAGGTCAGCCAACTTTAACCCACAGGCAAAACCCAGCCCAGTGCCTACTTTCGTAAATAAAGTTTTATTGGAACACAGCCAGGAATATTTGTTTGCATGTCATCTACGGCTGTTTTCTCTATAAGGGCAGAGTTGAATTTTTGCAAAAGAGACAATCGATTCAAACCCTGAACTATCTACTCTGTGGCCATTTACAGAAAAAATGTGCCAACCTCTGGTCTATATTATGGAAAAAGCATATGTTAAGCATACAGTCTAAAGTTACTTTCCCGTGAATCCTAGAATGTCTTTTAGTAACCCCAACTTAAGGGAAAGCCTGAAACAACTATATAGGCTTCAATAGGATGTAGGGGAAAATAAAATCAAGAAAAATAGAAAATGTGAGACCGGTTCCCGCCCCCCTTTCTCCTGCAGGCATCTGTGTAGGGGCAGCTGTAACCTATCAAGGGATGTGAGGTGGAGACCAACATCAAAGTGTGTGTGTGTGAAGCGGGTATGAGTCCTGTTTGAACTGAAAATGATAGGGAGGGACCCCATGCAGACAAAGAGTTCAAAAGGAAAAGCTTCAAAAGCAAACTTACAGACTCTACACAGGACAGAATAGAGATCCTGGCTCTGCCACTTTCTAGCAACCCTGCTCAAGATTTGTGAAGATGAGGTGAAATCACGCTTAAGTGGCTTGCAGAATGCCTGGCACATATTAAACACTTAGAAGCTTATGATTGTTTTCTTTTATAAACAGAATACTGGTTGGTTAACAGAAAGAAGTAGAAATGATCTTTATTTGGAAAAAGAATAGTTTTGGAGAAAACTGGAAAAGCCATAAGGAGGAAATATAATTCTTTTTGTTTCTAAATTCTGCTTGACTTAGTAAATTAAACAAGGCTGATGATTAACAAAGGGTCCCTTGGCTGTTGACTGATGCTTTTGATCCTGCCTTCCTGTCCTCCTGCCGGTGACACCGAGGTCTGCAGAAGGGATGGTACAATGAGGCCTGGCCCTAAATAAAGATGAAATGCTGCTTGAGATTTGCCAACAGATTCCTGCTTTCTGAAATTGTCCCTCTCCTCTGCCGGCCTCCTGTGAGGGGCTACTCCATATCTACTGGGGCCTGAAATCCACCACCACCCTTCTTCCCCAGAATTATTCTGAGTTGTATGATATAACTGACTCCAGAAGGTCACGGCCACAAGATTTCTACTTCTAAGGAGAAGGATGTTTATTTTGTTGTGTGTGTTTGGGGTATTTTGGGGGCGGGGGGGGAAGTAGGTTTATTTATTTATTTATTCTTAGAGGAGGTACTAGGGATTGAACCCAGGACCTCATGCATCCTAAGCATGTGCTCTACTATTTGAGCTATACCCTCCCTGCATGTTTTGGGTATTTTTGGTGTTTGTTTTCCTGCTATTGGAACTTGATTTGTTTCCTATTTCTAGTTAAATGGTTCAGAACCCTCTTCCCTGAGGCTGGGACTATTTTTGTTATTGCCTGTGTACATGGTTTGTGTGTGTATGTGTGTGTGTGTGACCATTGCTGTTAGAGCTGTGCGTGGCAGGCATAGTTTGTTCCAACGTTGTTTCTAGGTGTAAACTCGGAGTCTTCTGTCCTGGATAGTAAAGGGATGCTCAGCTTTGACATTCTGTTTAACTGCCCAAGTTCACAGGTAATACTGCCCCAGAAACCCAACAAGTTTTCTATGTTCATGATCTCTGAACCCTACCTCCCAGGAGCCAATGAGAAAGGCTCTCTGACTATCTTCGGAGACTCAGAACTGCAAAACAAATTGACAGCAATCCTCACATGGCCCCTTATCTGATAATACTCTGTTCTATGTCCCAAATCTACATCCCTTTCTTACATTCTTCAAAAAAAGGGTAAGTGAAAATACTCTGTCTAGGCTTTGGACAAACCTCCTTTGCCCTGAGGATTTCCTGCTGTTGTGCTTAGGCCTCCAGGAGAGGCTTCTCCTTTCATGATACCTCAGTAGATGGGCCACCGCCAGCCAACTTCTGGGGGTGGACATGAGGGAAGGCCTGGCTCTCCAATCTCTTTGAAAAACAGATATCATTTAAAGAGTTTTTCCAGACCTGGTTATAAATAATTAGCAATTGAAACTACCAAAAGCTCCTTCTCAATCTCTGTTTTAGGAAAACACTTTAGTAGATAATAATAGTAAATACTGATTAAGCTTTTACCAGCGCCAGGCAGTGGTCCAAATGTTTCACACATGCCTACTAACTTTCACAACCTTTGAAGTAACTTCTGTTATCATTCCCATTTTACAGATGAGGAAACTGAGGCACCAGGAGGTCAAATTGTTTTCATAAGGTTGTGAAGTTATTAAGTGTAAGAGTTTGGCTCAAGAATCTAATGGGGCTCATATAGAGGAAACACTTTTATGATTTTCTTTGATAGAGACTGGAGAGTGTGGTGAATAGTACATAGAGCTTTAGAATTAGACAGCATAGGTTTTAAATTCCTATTATCCCCTTAGCAGCTGAATGCTTTGGGACAAGTAAATTCATCACTCTGAGCCTTACTTTCCTCATCTGCATTTGAAAATAACAATACCTTCCTCATAGAACTATTGTATAGATTTAATAAGAAAACCTGAGCTTTGTAGAGACCTGGTAACATGGCATTATTGTTGGAATGAGAAACCGTTCTCAGCTGTCAGGACAGAATTACTTAGGGCGTGACATTTATAAGAGGAATTACAAAAGTATACATTTCCACTGCTAGTTGGACAAATTACTTCCCTCAACTCTACCACCTTAGAATGACCTTGGTATTTTGTAAAATTCTAGGAACCATCCCAAATTGGCAGCCAGTAATTTTAATCATTCTAGAACAGTACTGTCCAATAAAACCTTCCACAATGGTTGAAGTGTTTCATATCTGCACTGTTCACCATGGTAGCCACAAGCCACATTATGACTCTTGAGTTAATGTGGCTGCTGTGACCGAGGAACTGACACTTTAATTTAATTTTAATTAACTTTAATTTAGAGAGCTACATGTGGCTGGTGACCACCTCATTAGACAGCGTAGCTCTAGGGGATCCAATCACTCTAGAAAAAAATCTCTAGGCATTATAAGTTTTTATTTCCTGCCCTAAATGAAGGATAGGAAATAAAGTTGCTCAACTGTTTACTCTAATGCACCATATAGGTAGAGCCTAGATGGGATCGAGGTGTGATCTGTTCTCACCCCTAAACTGTAGATCAATTAGTGTTTTGAAGCATGTCAGCTTTCTTTCATAATCTGTTTACAAGTTTCAGAAACATTTATTTTTGTATTATCATTATAATGCTTTATTCCATCATACTGGGAGTACAGGTAGGAATAAAAGCTACATCATAGACCCGTTTCATTTTGATGATTAATAAGATTGACTGGAATAAATGCTTTCCTGCTATAGAAAACATGTTGGCATTACTCTGTTTCAAGTAGAAAAAGTCATCGTAAGAAACCATCAGACCAACTGGCTAGTTGATGTCAAAGGTCTTGGTGGCCTTTACCCCCAAACTCAAAAGGTTGTACCTGTAAGCAGTTTCCAAAATTTTAACAGAACCCTTAGGCAGACCCCAAAGGTACTCTATTCATTCAGCAGCTCTGGAGGTATTGATTTTACCTAACTTACTGGCAACCCACGATGCCATAATGTTCTGTTCCTCTTTCTTCTTATGTGGAACACAGCTCGGGAATCTCAATCAAGTACTTAGTTAGATTTTTGATAAGGGACTTTGGTTATATTTACAAGCACTCTTGCCATCTGTGCTTCTGATAACTGAGTGGAAATTCTGTCTGGGTCAGAATACCACGCTTGGGATATTCTCTTTCTTAGCCAAACAAATTTGCCCCCTACTACCTGGTATCTAAAATATGACTCTCCCTTTAACCATTCACATAAAGTTATCTTCATTTCCTACACTTGCTAGAAAAACTCACTCAAGAAATGACTGAGATATGTCACTTCATAGAGCTTACCGAGGCCCCTGAGATTGGAAGGAACTGTGTTATCATTACGATGACTATTAGTTTTTTTAGATTCCCCTAGTGTTGCTTCAGTATTGTGAGCTAATAATACTTGCTCTCATTTATTGAGCATTTACTCTTCATCAGAAGGGTTACATAAATTACCTCATTTAATTCACACAAGTTTATGAGCAGGGATTAGTGTTGTATTTTACAATGTGGAAACCAAGGCTCAGAGGGAGTAAACTGCCCAGATCACACAGCTTGTATGGGAACAGCCAGTGGGCACACCCAGATTGTTCTGCCTCCAAAGTCTGAGCCATTAAACACCAAACTATATTCTGTCTGATTAACTGATAACCAAGGTACCTGGCCCATGTAATCTGTTATGTACTAAACATTCTCATTAGTCCAATGTAGTGTAGACATTTAGGGAGCACCCATAAAATAACTCACTAGAACAGCATTTGGTTGTTCCGTGAAACCACAGATGTGGTCGCTTCTGTCACTTGGTGTCTTTGAGTTCAGTTCAAGGAAAAGTGTCTCTTCGTGTACGTGTTATTTTCAGTTAGAACAAAAGCCCAGTATGTTTTCACGTGGGCCCTTACTGCCAAGAAACTTGGTCAAATTCATTGCTGAACTGTCATAATGAACTTAACCTCATGTGGTTAGTGTTATCAATTTGTTTATTTAATATATGATTTCTGTTCTGGTGAGGCCTGTAACCTCCTCCCGGGGACTATGAGCACAACCAGGATGCAAAATATGGTGCTGAACGTGACAAATTTCCTCAGGCAGCTCACAGCTGAATAGGAAAAAAAGAGATTACACGGAGAACAACACAAATAATTCATTGTGGCTCGGTTACAAGAGCCACAAAAGGTAAATGAATGGTGGGCCGGGCAACAGTCCTGGCTTCATGGGCCAGTTAATAAGAAGAACCTCCGAAAGTAAACTTTGTGATCATTAGTCAGCCGTTCTATTGTGCACTAATATTCCACTGTATATAATTTGATAATCAATTCATTAGGAAAAACACAAAAATAAGAGGCATAAACACCCCTTTTACTTGTCAGGAAATACCTTATAAATTATTCTCACATTTATTTTTCTTTCAGAAGAAGTCCAGTTTTTTAAAATTCCTCTGGAAAGTATATAAAGCAATTTTACTAGAATAAAAATAGAAATTGAGCTTAATGCTTTTAAGCTCTGCATTGTTAATTTGGAGAAGACAAAGATTAACAGGGTCTTAACTTTTCGTTTAGAAGCAAACATCACGCCCTAGAAGCAAGCAAAGATTATGCCTTTGTGAAATAGTTAATTCTTACTTCAGAAAGTTATCTGCAAGGAAAACCAGCATCCCCTGCCTTTGAAGGTTTCAGTCTGCCACCATCGTTAAGAATTAAGATAAAAGATACTATCATGGGCTAAGAGTTCTAGAAGTTAATTTTAAGACTTTCTTTTCTACTTAGACCTTGCCCGAAAAGGGGTAAGTATAAATCAATTTTCACATGGGTCAGCCAATGATCAGCAAATACAATGTTAGCACATTAACAACTGTAATAGAAAACCTGAACCCAAAGATGGCTCCCCCCCCTTTTTTTTTTTCACAGTATTGCCTTTGCTGCCCCTGCTTTGGGATGTTCTATTGAATTTAAGAGAAGCTGAATGTGCTACTTCATCTTTGCTGGTACCTTTCCCCTGTGCTTTCCTAGTGTTCAGAAGTGGAGGAGGGAAGATGCTGTGAAAACAGAAACAGCGCTGAGGTGTGGCCTCCACAAACTGTCTCTTCAGAAGGGCCAACCCTTCCACTCAGTAACCTGGCACCTCTGCCTGTCTGTTCTTCAGCGCCAGACCCCCACCTGCCTGAAATACCACCAAATGCATGTGACTTATGAGGTATCCTCTTTGCACATAAGAGCATCTCTGGAAAGTTTCTTCTTAGCACCTAAGATCAGCTGCACTGAAGTAATGGCAATTTTGATGCGTAGGGGTCGGAGAAGAGAGGGTTTTAGAACATGGAGCACCTTGGAACGTCCATCTGGCCAGGGCAAGAGCCTGAGCAGAGAGCACAGGACAAGTATGTGTGCCCTGGTCACGTGGAGAGAGGTATGAGAAGAGTGGAGAAGGGGTCCAGAAGGAAAGCAGGTGACAACACAAATCAAAATATATCTGTTTAAATAAGTTTTTTTTACATACAGCATTGAGAATAGTGCTCCATATGTAAATAATCAGTATTTACCAGTCATCAGTCCTAGGGCTGGTGAGTTCCCACAACAGAAAGTGCCATTCTTTCTCCTTCTCTTCCCTTCTTCCCTTCTGATCACATGACCTGCTGTTCCCAGGGCTCAGAGATATGACTTGCACAATTCATGGTAAAGTTTTGTTCCATGTTAGGTGAAAAGACTTCAGTCTGGCCCTGGAACCCAAACAGTATTCATTCCATTGTTTCAATGGAAATGATGTTGAGAGGACAGTAGGCTCTCAATGAATCTTATTTAAGCAAAAATATTGCTTAGTATTATTGATGAGGTTCAGAACATAGCACTCCCCAACATGGCTCCTTGGCATTTTGAATATTTTAAGCTGAAGGAATTCAAGAAACGGGTGGTACAGGAAGGACTCGCTGAAAGCAGGTCATAAGACCCTCCTGTGAGAGGTGCCCTTCCTATACCCAGAGGAAAGGAACACCCCTATCACAAGACGAATGGACAGAGAATCCAAGGGAACAGATCTTGCTAAGTTTCCCTAGTTAATACCCTTAGCTCCTGCCCTTTTGTTCTGCCACATTTTTCCACGACTTTCCACTCTTCACCAAACCTAGTTTGAAAACACTCAGATTTGACCGTTTCTCCAGGGCTTCACTTCCTTATGCTGGCTACCATGTCATACAAAACTCATAGTAAATAAATTCGTAGGCTTCCCTCTTGTTAATCTGTTTTTTGTCAGGCTAGTTTATAGGGCCCTACCCAGAGAACCTCAGTGGGTAGAGGGAAAGAGATTTTTTTCCCCTCTCCTATAGTTTTCCAAACAACCAATGTCTATAGTTTGGGAACGAATTACATACGTAGATTAAGGGCTCCTTATATATTGGAAGCTTATTTTACTTACAATCTACTTCTTCTTGCTTCCTGGTTTTGTTTTGTTATCAATTGTGAAAGATCTTTTTCTTTAAACTAACAAGATTCCAGATAAAGAAAACAGAATAAAGATGCTATGCAGAATACAAGAAACGTGGCAACTTGGCTGTCCTGAAGGGTAGATTCCACTGGGATACAGCCTAACTCTTTAATTAGGGCACATGCCCATAGAACAGGAATTAAGGACCTGCAGATCTAAATGGAATAGGCTATATACCTAGCAACTAAAATGTCATCACTCAAAGAAATTTTCAGAGAAACATTTAACCATTTATGTTCCAAAGAAAATTCACTGCAGCTACAAAGAATTTTTCCTCTCAGACTCTGAATGGAACCAGTGAGAGACGACGGCTGCCTGCAAAATAAAAGCCCAAGGCACCACTAGCCCATCTGTCTGTGTTGGTGGCCATAACTACTAGGTTTGTTGATGACAGAATTCATTCAATGGTAACAATTGCCTTCAACACAAAAGAGAGCATAAATGAATAGATGAATCGTGCCCCAGTCTAGGTTGCTAGCCACAGGACTCTAAAAATAAATAAATGTCACCGAGGAGAACTTTAGAAGAGAAATGTTATCTACTAAAAAGGGTACATTGGCCCTCTGTGTTTTTCCAAAGTCATTACTGAATGACTAGGGCAATTCACATGCCTCAGAACTGCACTCTTCATTTGGATTTTGATCCCTAGCAGTATCTGGGTTTAGTATTTTTTTCTTAGAAGGGGAGGACAGGAAGCAGTTTGTTTTCAGGGTTTCCCAGAGTATGCACGCTGACCGACTATACACAAGAGGATGAGTATCACAGTCCTGGAGGGGGGGCTGGGAGGGCCTCTCAGGCCAAGCTTGGAGACATAGCGCCTCACATTTATTCGATGAGCAGCAGAGTGGGAAATAGGGGTTGACCGAGGACTCCTAGGACCACCAAAGACAGAAAGAAATTTAAAAATCTCAGTCAGGCAGAAATAGGTTCAAGATGAGCTGAAAAACAAGTGTTTTTGCCCATGGAGATTTTTATACTCTCTGTTCAGGACCATTGATACTGGGTTTCCATTTATAGTAGTCATATAATTTCCTTTTTATTTTTGGGGGGGGGGTAATTAGCTTTGTTTGTTTGTTTGTTTGTTTTAAATGGAGGTACTGGGAATTGAACCCAGGACCTCATGCATGCTAAGCATGCGCTCTACCACTGAGCTATACCCTCCCCGCCATAATTTCCTTTTTAAGAAACATTTTAAGTTTAAAAAGTGAGCTGATTTAAGTTAGAATGCATTACTATATTATTTAGGTATAACGAAATTTCTGAAAGTGATCCCTGAATGACTGGCATGTAGGTGCTGAAAGCCGAGGGAGGAGCACTGGTTTTAGTCACTCCAGCACTGCACCAGGGCACCTCAAGCGATTTACTTACTTACTTTCTCTGAATCTCATGAGGCTCAATTACAAAATGCTTGGATGAGAGACACAAACCTCTCCGGGCAATTGTGAGGAGTAAATCATAGGTGCTCGGTTAATGGGGTTGATGGTTAGTCCCTTTCCTTCCCTTACTGATTATGAGGAAAGCAGCCAAACTCTCTCATGGTTTCCCCCTGCCTGCACTCAAGACCACAGACTGTAGGCAGGGATTATGCAGGTCACTAGGGGACTTTATGTGCACACCAACAGAGGCCATATCTGTAGCCCAACATATTACATTTGCAAACAAAAACAAGGCAGGAAACTTAAGTATCAACACAGCACTTTCTTGTCACCAAGGAGTATATTCAGGGCACTGTGCCACAATGTGGCCAGTTCTGGGTATTCCTGACCAAACCCGAGGGCAACAGGATATATGTACACATATGTGTGTGTGTACGTGTGTGTATGCATGTATATATGCATGTGTATACCTGCACAGGTATACACACACACACACACACACACACACACACACACACATAAGCCAGGGCAGAGTTTCAGGAGGAAGCAGAAATTTTTAAAGAAACGGAATTTTTGCAATGAAAGAACAATTCTTGGGTCATCAGTTTTCTTTCTTCCCTCCCTTCATCCTTTTCTTTCCTTCTTTTCTTTTTTTCTACATAAAAAAAGCACACCAAAATTTATGTGAATATTCTCTTCTAATTTAAGGCTTACTACCTCTTTTTGTCTTTCACACATTAAAAGGCCATGGTGTTTTTTTCAAGTGTTTTTCAGAAAGCAATACAAATGGCCAATAAAGGAAAGCTTACCTAATCTCACTAATAATAATAATCAAACATATGCTAAAAATCAAGACAGCAGTATTTACCAATATGAGCTATTCTTTCATCGACATTCATTCAACATGGAAATAGTGCTTAACACAATGGTACCCGATTGTTAAAATGGATGTGGGCAAACACGTATGCCCTCCCGGTGAGCGCACAAATGGGCACAACGCTCTGGAGGATAATTTGTAGTGCTATTAAAAACCTAAAACTCTGTGTATTCTTTGACCCAGAAATCTCCCTTCTGAGACTTTATTCTAAGGAAATAATAATAGCTGTACTCAAAACTCTATGAAGAACAGTGCTCACTGCCTCATAATTCATAATCACAAAAACCAAAGCAGCCTAAGTGTCCAATAGTAAGGAAGATCGCACAATCAGATATGATGGAAGCATCTGATACAAAGTGTACAGTCATTGAAAATGATCACATGGAAGGAAGCAAGGTAGTGGTTTTCAATGGGAGGGAAGACAGTATCTTTTTGTCTGAAATTCCCCCAAAGTCATCGAGGACAAAGCAACAGAATTCAGGCATATCTACATGGAGCTCAGACAAGCAGACCCCACTGGCCTGACTACAAAACTTGGTCATGCTTGCTTTTCCCACTGGTTCAGCAGCCTGAGCTCTTCTTCACCCACCTGCCCTCCCTTCCCACCTGACCCCTGCCCACCTGACCCAGAAGGAAATCAGCCCCCTTTCAAAGTATCCCCCAGATATTTCTGGGAGTCCCCAAGGGGACCTGTCCATTGGGGTCACAGCATCTGCCCTTTCTTCCTCCTCTTCTCCACCTCCCACCTGATACCACTTGCAGAAGCCTCGACACTGGCCCTCCTGATGGCGTCAGTGGTGAGAAGGACAAGGTCAGAGTCTCGTGTGGTCTCCACTGCTTATCCAGGCACCTGAGGAGTGCTGGTTTCTATCTGGAAATTCCAACCAAACTCTGGTTTCCATCAGTGTGAGTGGCCTCCTCTCTAACTTCATGCTACACTTTGACACCAGGAACCAAAGCAGTTCGCTTTAGGCCAGAGTCTCAGAGTCTCAAGAAGGGTTAATTCCATCAGTTCTAGGCCCTCAGATCTTGCCCAGAATCTCTCCAAGTATCCTGGAACCACTTCCATTAGTTTTTGGTTTTCTTTTCTTCTAACCCAGAGACTCAAACCCAAACAAGGACAAATCTTATGCCATCTCTTTTCATTATCCTCGTGGTCCCTCAGCTAAAAATGAATAGATAAACAGATATGCCTTCCCTCCAAAAAAACCCTCAAGGCACAGCTCTCCTCCCACAGACAGCCTTTTCTTCTTTCTCATACCAAAATCTTTTTTTTTTTTAAGATTAAAAAAAAAAATTTTTTTAAGTTCCTGGAAATCCCAGCCCCTCAAACATTTCCTGCAGCTGCTTCAAGGACTATGCACCATGGAGTAATTTTACACTGAACACTGTTTTCAAAATATAAAATTCTTTGAATCAGTGAAATTAATTTCCTGCCTTCTATTCCCCTCCCTGATCATAATTTTTAAAGTAAAAATTTTGGCAAAATTAGTTTTCACAGTAGCCATATCTATCAGCGCTTTGTTTATAGAGCGCATTTCGCCCAGTCATGAGTCTAGGAAGAAATAAGAACACATCACTGTGAGTTATATCTGCTCCTCTACCTAGTCTAGGGAATCACTGCTTCTACTCTAATATTTGCATAATAATACTAGACGGCAATTCAGAAGACCATGATTTTAACCACACCTAATCTGGAATTAACCAAACGACCCTGACAAATTATTTTATTTTTTTAATTAAAATTAAAATTTTAATTATACATTTTTCCATATGAGAATATACACTGATACAACTTTTGGAGAACAATCTAGCAATATTGTTTATGAAAATATTAATAGTGGTAACTTCAGAGGTGAGATTTTTCCCTAATTTTTATTCTCTTTATTTTTGCTGATTTTTAGAATATTGAGTATATATTGCTAGTATAACCAAAAATATTGCAGAGTTTTTACAAAATACAGGAAGGAAGAAGAAATTTATCGAAAACCTGCAGCTAGGTTAGATTAAAGCCTTTTGAATTGCCGTCTAATGTTTTCACGTGGACAGAACTGTGATTATAAAGTTACTTAACTTGTGTGATCGGATTTGCTGTCACAGAGTGTTCTTGCACTGACGACCCACCCTTCTCAGTACTGTCTCCACTCAGTTTTACTCATGCTGGGTACGGCTTCCACATTTCTCACCTCTTAGTCTGTGACTTTGTGACAGCTCTTCCTTCAAGGCCCAAGCCAAGTCCATGCCCCCAATAAAAACCAGCTTCCAGATACTTCTTTCCTGGGTCTTAACTACCTGGTCCACTTATTCGTCACTCAAATGATACCACAGATACCGTTAAGCATCTTTTACCTGCCTGCCCCTGCCCCACCTCCTGCTGGATCAGAGAGCTTCTCCGGGGCCTTGCGTTTTTTTTTTTCTTCCCAATGGTGAGCACAGTGCAGCAGATGCTCAAAACCTGTTTGAAGATACAATAAAGTGATCTCAATTATATTCATTTCTGTTTATTAATGCTGCACACTGCATCTTAGACTGGATGCACATTACCAAAAGATCTGCTGTATTACGGATTTAAGATGACCACATGCAGAGGTGAAACAATGCCTGGCCAGTGGCCACCTTTTTCTCCTGGCATGGTGGACTTTTAGCAACTTAGAATTCAAATACTCAGCAATTGCCTTCTAAACATTCCTTCAGAAGGATTCATTTCCCTGAACAATTACTCATCTCTGAGTAATAATTTCCTTTTCCTCTCTTTAACAAAACTGCAATGATTGAAAGACAGGCTGACACTGAAAAAAATTTCTTTACAAAACATATGGATCTGATGTTCATAATAATTTCTATGCTTAATTTGTGAATTTGTGTGTGTATATTTATTAATTCATCATCTGTGACTATTTCCTTGTAATACTTGCATTACAAGGAAAGTTTGTAAAAATTTCAAATGTAAATAATTTTAAACCAGGTGATATTTTTATCATAAACAGACTATTTAAATTTTTTTCATTTGATTATATTATTAAACTGTATCTAGTTGTCCTTTTCTTTATAGTACTTTTTCTTTATCAATTTTTTAACCTGACATCTTTTATTCTTTAATTTGTTTTTCCAAGAGTAAGATAATTTTTTACTCCCATACATTTTCCCAGCACCCTGGAGATGGCCAACTCAGATCTTCATCTATTTTTTAAATAGCCATCTTTTCAATTAAAAAATCTTTGTCTTTTAAAAATTTCTTGTATTTATAAGAATTAGATGATACGTGTGCATTTCAAAAAATTAGAAAATAGAGATAAATGCATGCTCACAGGTTGCTTCTCCTTTGGAATATCCTCTTCCCTCAGATCCTCTAAACACCTTCTTCTCTTTCAAAATATATCGGAATCCTGTCTCAGAGTAACTTTTTCTATCCTTCCCATGGAGTTTGTTTAGTCTAAAAGAGGTCAAAATTCAACTGTCTATAAAGGTGATGTACAAAAGGAAACCATTCAGATGTAAAGCAATAGAGAATAGTGTGGTCTGTGGGAAAGTAGACAGACTAACAAATTTTCAGACAAAAGGACTGGATGTAGCTGTTCAACTGCCAATGTATCCTGACTCATGAGAATTTATGACCCACAAGTAGCAGGAAAGCAGTTTTTTTTTTTTTAATTAGTAAAAATGATAAGGATGGCTAAAATTTTTAGGTACTTTCTTTGGGCCAGGAACTGAAATTTGCAAGCCTTTCAACATGGCATATTTGCAATGAGCTTGAAAAAAATCATATGTTCTTCTCCCCAATATTCAGCTCTGCTGTAGGCAGTGCTCACCTTCCTGCTGGTCACATCTGGCACTTCTGGGCGTGGTTCTTCCCTTGGATGCTTTTCTGCCTCTGCAGGTGCTAGTGAATCAGCAGATGGGTTGGGTCCACTCTTCTCCTTTATTGCCCAGTAACCTTAGAATTCTCTGTACCACCATATAAGATGGTGTGCTTTCCTTCACATGGGTTAACTGAAGAGAATTACACACTAGGAGAGGGACACTGGAAGCTGTGGGCTTAAAATGACTCTTGAGGGTCCCAAAGGGAAGGGATCTGATCATTTAAAATGTTCACCTGATCCTATTTGGATTCCCTCACTGTTCTAAATTGCTCCTTTTGTTTTCAAATTGTCATCTTTCTCCCAACGCCTTTCCTCATTCTTGGTTTCCCTGTGTGAATCTCAACGTACCTTTTAAAAAGCTCCAGACCCCAAACCCACTTATTGGCACAGCATGTCCCCCTCCCCAACACAATCTTCCCACTGTCCCATCAGCCGTAAGTTTTTCTGCGTCTGAGAAAATGTCCTAGGAAGTAGTCCATTACCAGTACGATCAGTGTGGTCTACTGGCGTCCCCCTTCCACAGAACAGTCTCTCCTAGTCTTGGGATGTCATCTCTGAAGTGCCTCCAAATAAAATTGGGCCCCTCATGGTCTCCTCACAAGTGTGATGTGCAGGCATGCTGGTTGGATCAAACACAAACACCCTGGAGGATGAAGACAGAATAATCAGGCCTAAGCAAGAACCAAAAGGGCAAAAAAAAAAAAAAAAAAAAAAAAAAAAAAAAAAAAGCCTCATGGCTGCGTAAATCGTGAGGAGTGTGCAAGCTGGGACACGTTATATCTCAAAGGGGCATCTTTGCCCAGCTGAGCTGCATGTCGCCACAGAGTGATGTGCACAGATGTTGTGTTTTGAAATCGAATTTGTTTGCATTGGCTCATTTTTTTTTTTAATTAAAGACACTTTGTGGGGGTAAATAAAACCTGCTTTCAGGCTAAATATGACTTATGTTTTACCAGTTTATGACTCCTAGACTAAAGCCATGTAAACCTGTAGGAATGAGAAAATATTTTTCCAACCATTTCCTAACTTACAAGTCACCTTTCTCTCCAGAATCCATGTCTTGAAAGTCATATTTTTGTGCAAAGCAATGTTCTTTCCATTACCCACTCCCTTCCTCTTCACATCTGCTGAGAATTAGACAGGGCTGTTTTCTTCATAAGACAGAATAGACCTTTGAGTTTTGACTGTATTCTTTGCCAGCAGCCTTTGTTGTTCTCATTTCCAGGTGAGGATTGGGGATATAAGTGATTTTTCTCTTTCACTTGCATTAGGTAAGAGATGGATTTTAGTCTTGAGGCCCTTCTCCTGAAAGGGTCCCTTCTGATGCTCTGGGAGGGGCCTTACTGCTGTATTCCCATGGTCAAATGAATTCTGTAAAATTTGCACAAGTTAGATAGTTTCACCATCATCCGCTAAGACTGTTTTCTCTTTCCGTTCCGTCCTTCTCTGTCACATTTTCTCTGTGTCTAATTGGTTTATTGCAGCGGCCACAGGCATTTTGTGGACTTGAGTAAGGAAAGTACAGTTGGTAACGCATGGTGTTTGGGATATGTTTTTGTAAGTCTCCTCACTTCCATATGTAGGTAAAGCATGGCCAGCCTTTCTGGCGTAGAAATGGCTTCCAGAAACACTCTAATTGCCCACTATGCTGACTTATCAGCACCACAAAAAGGCACAAAGCCAGGTGTCTCTCAAAATAAGAACATGTCCCTAAGTGACCAGCATTGGGTAGAATGTGAGTAGATTAGGAAAAACATGCTACAGATGAAACTGAATTATGTGTCGACAGAAAGTGATAAAACTATTGTCAGATGAAAAAAATCAATGGGCTTCCAGTCAAAAACGTAGGGAAAGTGTTATAGAGGCTATTAATTAAAAAAAAATTATGTTTTCTTTTTCTGGGTTTTGTAATATTTGTCACATAAAAATTGCAGTTTGTTCTTGTTCTATATAAATATTTGCTTTCATACATAATTTTACCTTTGTGATTTTGTGTTTTTCTTAAAGAGGATCACCCTACCCTATAGTATAAGCAACAGGACCCTTGTTGGCATGAAGTTTTTTTTAAACAAAGTACTGTGATTATATATTGCAAAAATCAGGCCATTGAAACAACCCAAACACGCAGAAAAACTACTGATGAAACAAAGCCATAATGGCTGTCAAAATGAGCTGTTTTGGTCACTACAGTTCACTCTCTTTAGGAACTCAGCATGTACCAAACAGGACTTAGATACTCCCTCTGCCTCCAACCACTGTCTCCTCTACAAACTCCTAATGATTTACATTTAATTTCTGTACTTACCATAAATAGTTAACTTCCCAATTTTTATTCTCTGAATAAAATTTTTGGTTTAAACTGCATAAATTATGTGTACTTTTTTGATTCAAGTTGTATAGATTTGTTTGCTTCTTGCCTAATCACACAAACGTCATCTTCTTTAGTTGCACTTCGGAGCAACAAGGATCAGATTGATTTAGCATTCCCTATGCCAGACACTGTGCTAAGCAGTACTGTGAGAGAGCAGTGAGAGGGGTGGGAATATAAACAAACATGAAAGAGACATCACCATTGCTCTCAAGAAGCTCACAGTCTGCTGGGAAAGACTCATGGTCCAGGAGGAGAGACATATTTAAATGCTGTGCTGTGGGAAGAAAAGGGTGAAGTTGATTAACTGCGTGGGGAGGAGGGGGTGGTCAAGAAGACTTCCTATGGGCATTAAAATTTGAGCCATGTCTTGAAGAATGAAAAATAGCTTATCATGTTGAGAAAGCGAAGAGTATTCAGGGAGAAAGAGTAGTAGGATTATGGCAAAGATGCATGATTAAGCATGATATGTTGAGATGAAAGGAGCAGCTGAATAAGATGTACACAGAAGGGCATCAGGAATGAGAACAGAGTGGGCTGGGGCCAGACCAGGGCCCTTCCTGAAAGTTTATTAGCAGTATGTCATCGTTATATTTGTGTTTGGAAAATGCATTCTAGGTAACTTTCTTTGGCTCCGTGCATTCGGGGAAACAGATGCAAATATACGTTTAGTTTAGTTGGTATTGCTGGACTAAAAGTTGCTGGGACATGATACCCCTTAGACGGAGTTCAAAGCTGTATTAGGAGGGATCTGAAGCATGAACTTCTGGTTCTTACAAGCAGTGATGTCAGTGACAAATAGTTTCACAAAACATTTCTAATTTTCAAACTGAGCAAACAATAATATTTTTTAATACCGGTACCCTTTGATTAGTGGCCCACTCACCTAATTCCTCCACCTCAGATAGCTGTGTCTGGCTTCCTACAGAGTGTTTAAAATCAGTACTGTGCAGCTGTTATGCTACTATACAAAATTACCTCAGGTTCCTACTTTCACAGCATTAATTTGGAATTGAAGATGAAATAAACTAGATTTTATAAATTCAACCCACTGGATTCTGAAACAATATTTTGTGCTGAAAACATACTTATAATGTAATTTTGCTAAAAATTATACCTCTGTACACTCTTAGTTTTATGAAAATAGATTAGTACAAGATTATGTTTAATTTTGAGCTTGTATTCCTTTAGCAAGAAATTAATCATTTAAGTATTCTTAAATGTGATTCTATTATTACGATCTATCACCTAGGCTAAGAATAAAATGAAGACATTAAATAAAATTTACATAAAGGGTAATAATAAATTAATTTAGCAGGTTTTACATGCATTTCTTACCTTGTCTAAAACAAATGCCTTCCTTTTCTAATTTTTACAGCAAGTATACTTTCAATAAATGATTCAAGAAAACAATGTCTTATTTATGAGTTAATAAGCATCACCAAACGATGCTAATGAAAGGATACACATACTTACGCAACAGCAGCAGACTGAAAATAGAGATAATATAACAATCAGTATTTTTCTTTTTCCAATAATTCTTGCCCACAGCAAGTCTAACCTGATTTCTTCTTTGCCTTTTCTAAGATTTGTGCTAATAACAAAACAGAGGCAGAGAAACCAGTAATCACTACCTACCCCCCATGAACTTCCCAAAGCAATTTTGTCTACTTGGCTAATTTTTTAAATCAAATTTATCCTCTAAATCTAATTTGCAAGTTTAAAAATGAGTGTGGGGTGTGTGCGTGTGTGTATACACCTACTTGAGAAAGTTCCCTCAAGTAATTCTAGCCTCCCCAAATACACTACTGGATCAAGAAATCATAGCTTTCAGAAAGTGTAAAATCACATTTACAAAAGCATCACACTCCAGGAAAGGAATGTCATTTCTGATTTGCAAAGCTCACAGGGAGGGAGAGGATCCCTTCATTTGTCATCCCTTCAGATTCTGAGGCGAGGGACCTTGCCATCAACAGCAGAGAAAATCACCTCGTTCTTTCTGAATTTCCATCACCATCACAGAGAAGCTGTAGGCTAACATCATTCTTTCTTCCTCCCATCCTCAGACGAAATAATCTGAATTAAAGACAAAAAGATATTAAATGCAAGTGTACACATCCCCAAGCCAAAAATCTAATATGATTTGTTCAAAGAGTTGTTCTATACCGATTGTAATCCTCCAAATAATGTCGGCAAAGGAATGCGCCAATGTGGGGCTGGGGTACAACCATCAATCTTTGTATCATGGAGCACTGGGCTGCCACTAATTATTTAAAATAATCATCCAAAGTGATTCATGGTAAGCAAGCATTTTAAAGGCACTGATAAAATTTAAAGGTAAGTTACAAACAAAAATATTGAATTTCTTTGATCTGGTAAAGTTCTTTCATTTGTGAACTTTTAATGATGATCTCTAAAAACGTTATTCCTCTCAAGAGCCCAAAGCACAAAGCAGTCAAATTCCAGTTCCTTCTCAGAATACCTGACTCAGCAGATCGAGAGAAGATACTACAGTGTGTCCATTTTCCACACAGAGAAATCAAGGCCCTCGTACATCTCTCTCTCTTTATTAACATTTGAACCCCTAAAATGCTATTTGAAAATTCAGTGATGATCAGAATATTTTCAAAGGAAACTTTCAAAGTCTGGATGCCTGGGCATCACCCATCATCCACCATGTGTTCGGACATGGTGGAGATGAGGATGCATGGCCCGCACTGGTTTAGCGAAGATGAGGTTGAGCTGGTTCTTCGGTCTTTGTGGGGTTTTCATGTTTGGGTTGTTTCAAGTTCTCAGTATTCCCTGGAACACTAAGCTTGGAACTTCAAATGTGTTATAATGTTGAAGTCAGTGTAGCTATTCTCCAAGTTACATATCCCAGAGAGCAATTTCCAAAGGAGTCAGGTCTATGTAACAGCATCAGAGGGAAAAAGGAGCTTGGTTGTTCAGTGCACACTGCATGAACCACCATTTATTCCCTTCGTACTGTCTGTTCTAGATAGCAACAGACACCATGAGAAATGGAGGGAAACTCAGGCTATTCCTTGCCTTTACACAACTGCAATTATAAAATAAGATAGTAAAAAAGAAAGATCATTTCAAGCTTCTTGATTTTTGTACTACTAGGGGTAGAAACCCTCTAGAAGGATTTTTTTTTTTTTTTAAAGAAAATGTGAATTTGAGGGGAAGGTATAGCTTAGTGATAGAGCACGTGCTTAGCATGCACAGGTCCTGGGTTTAATCCCCAGTTATTCCATTAAAAATAAATAAATAAATAAATAAATAAATAAATAAACAAACAAACAAACAAACAAACCTACTTCCCTCCCCCTTTCCTCCCCCCCCCCCCAAATACAAGAAAATGTGGAGTTTTTGGTAGAGGTCTGAGTTAATCTGAACGGGAAAGACAGACACTGGAGACCTAAACTGCCCTGCTTATTCAAACATTGAGAATGTTTTGCTTTCTCAGGGGAGCCCAAGGACCAGGAGGCTTGGGGGTCTAGGGACTTGAGGAGGAGATGAGAAAAGGTCCCAAGTACTGCTATGGACCAGCACGAGGCAAGATGATCCGTGAGAAGTTTCCAGCGGTAGGGATGGCAGAACAAATTAAAGAATGGCAGTCACCAGAATTCACATGCTGTAACATCCTGCTCTACAGCAGGATGCAAGTGGTGCTCAGTGCCTGGTGGATGGGGCGGGGGCGGGGGGGGGCCAAAAGTGGGGTCAACAACACTGAGAAGACAGTAGCCACAGACAGGCGCTGTGGAGAGGAGAGGGAGGGCTGGGGACTGAGCTTACGTGACAACAGCAACATTAATATTCACAAGGAACAGGAATCCTTTCAGATATTTCTGCTTATGTTTTAGAATCCATGACCCACATTTTTAAAAGGTTACACTTACAACATTGTAAACTGACTATACATCGATTTATCTATCTATCTACCTATCTATCTATCTATCTATACACACAAAAAGGTTACCCTTAAACTGGTATCTAAATTATACATGTTTCTAGTATGAAACCATCCAAGAGGAGAGGTAATTGAGGGTATGGATTTTGGGTTCAAATGCTGGCTCTTGGCTTCAGTTTCCTCATCTACAACATGGAGATACTTGATGTGAGGATGGAAGCAAAGACTCTCAGCTCAGCCCTGAGCAGTACTATTGCCTTAAATGAGAAATATTCTTTGATCCAGTTTTGAGACATTGGGAGAGTTATTTTCTCAGATGTTCATACTACCAAAAAAAGAATTCCTTTTTTCTTAAAAATGTTGTTTTACATTATAGACAAATCAGTATTGTCAAACACTAGATTAATCAAGACCCTTCAGGTTGCAAATGACAAAAACCCCAATTTAAATGGGCTTAACTAGAAAAAGGGATTTATTTGTCCTGATAAGCGACAAGAAGAGGGCCTTCAATCTGATTAAATCCATGACTTTAAGACTATAAAGAATCTCTCTCATCATCTCTCAGCTCTGCTATCCTCTGTGGGATTTGACATCAGGCTGACCCTCTCCATATAGTGGTCACTTGTCACTGTCAGGCTTAGACTGATATTGAGGAGAGAGAGACCTTCTCTCAATGGTTCCCACAAAAATCCCAGATTTGAGTCTTACTGGCTTTGAATGAATCAAGTACCCATCACTGTACCAACACATGGGCTAGAGTAGTGGAATACTCTGACTGGCCAAACCTGGGACACCTGCCACCGTTGGAGCAGGTGAGGTGGCTCATGCATCACACTTGAGTAGGGGAAGGAGTGACTCCCTAAAAGGATTAGAATGCTACCACAAGCACAATGGGAAATGGATGCTGTAGAGAATCCATAAAAACCATGAATGACACTGGTACTAGAAGACAAGGACAGCAATGGTGCAAAGGCTTTATGTACCACACGTACAGAAAGAATAGGGTTTGACCCACCATGTGGTAGAAGGCACTTTATAACAGCCTAGCCAACCATTCTATGCTAGTTTATCTTCTCTAATAGAGAAAATACATCAATATACCATCAATACATAGCCAATTATATCAGTCACATAATAAAATTGTTTGAGGTTTCTTATCATTCCCTGTTTTGTGTCTTACCTTTGTATTTTTTTTTACTTATGCTATTCTAGTAGGAAGATTTTTTAAAAAGTTTCTCTCCAAATGAAGCTTAAATATTTTTAGAGGCAGCTAAAAGAATTTTCTCTCCTTACAGTTCTTCCTGTTTTAACCCCTTCTTGCCTCCACTCCTCCTATCTCCATTTGTTCTCCCAAGACTCTGATATATTCCATGAGTGATAAGAAAGCAATCACAGAGAAAAGGTACCCTCTACCTTGTCATTGTGGTGGAAGGGTCTATGAAATGACAGAATCTTAAGCACCTTAGAGCCAGGGGAAGCCACAGGATGTTGGTAGAATTCAAGGCAGGAGGATATTGGTGTATTAAGAACATCTGTCATAGCTCTCCACACAGTTGTTAGGAGTTATTGGTTGTATGGTTATAATAGTGAAAATAGTGTATGTGGCAAGAATGTAATTCCAGTACATTGGGAAGGATTCCTCACTCTTTGAAATTCTTCAAGAATCAGAGCTGAAGGAGAACAGAGGTAAATAAGGAAATAAGCAGAGTTGATGGGATCTTCCCTTGAGCTCAGGACTGGCTAGCATCCCTGGTTTGGAAAGGAAACAGTGTCAGATGAGGACCACATGAAGGAACTTGGGGGAAAAGCCTCAAGGGGACAGTGAGCTTTAAAATCCAGCCAGGGAGGCTATTTCTGACAGTCCAGGAAGTCAGCACTTCGCCTTCAGGAGAGGTCGGCCTTCACTCACGGTTTCCAAACCATTAGAATCACCTAGGGAGCACGTCACAGCAGACTCTGGGCTCCACGTCAGGCACACTGAATCAGAATGGGGCTGGGTGGATAGAGGGTGGGGTACTTAGTCTATGCCAAACACTGTTCCAGGCACTCTTATTATTTTAGGCACTACTATTATAATAGCCAACAGTGTATTATTTAACTCATTCAGCCATCTCATTAGCCAGGTATAGGTCCCTTTTACAGGTGACGAAGCTCAGGCTCAGACTGGTAGCAAGTCACAGATCTGTGATTCAAATCAAGGTCTGCCTCTAAAGCCTTCTTAACCCATGCACTCTGCCAGACCTGGGAGTGAGGGAATCCAGATATACTCAAACTAGAGGCTTTATTATTTTTATTTAGCAGCCAGAAAAAAAAGTTCAGAAATAGTATCCTTTTTTTATGATGCCATTCATTTCATATGTAATGTCTTTTAAAATAAAATTTATTTTTTGAACAGTTTTAAATTTTCAAAAAAACAATGAAGACAGAAGAAAGAACTCCCATCTACTCTGCACCTAGGTTCCCGTTATTACCATCTAACATCAGTATGTGGTATATTTGTTACAATTGATGAACCAATACTGATACGCTATTAAGTCCATATGTCGCCCTTTTTCAAGTATATTATTTAGAATCAGCATACTGTGGCAAGACTCAGGATTATCTGAAATGGTTCAAATGGTGTTGGGCAAAGAATTTAGCTGCTGAATTTCATTTTATTTATCTCTAAAGTGGAAATAATAAAAATAATGATTTCACAGGGACATGTTGATGTATTTGAAGAGGACCCCATACCTAATGCTGTTTTCCTTTGCCTGGATCTAGTAGAGGCCAAAACATTTCGGTTAGGACTGCAAAAAACAATAAAGAAGCATGTGATTTTTATCTGCAGCCAAGTGGTATACCCTACTGACTTCTAGAATAAAACAGATTTACACGACAGGACACACTGGCCAGGCAAAGCCCCGGAGCACAGAGGAACCACACTCGCATCATCCAGGAAGCTCTCTTTCAAGGCGAAGCATCAAGGAAGGGGTGAGGCTCTGCCTGTCCAATTCCCAGTCAAAAATCTCATCAATTGGTTGAAGTCACTCCCCCTTCCTTGGGGAGAAGAGCCAGGAGATGCAAGGCTAAGAGCATATTAATGGCAATTGGGCAGCATTAGAAGTGAGATTTACAATTAAGAATTGACCTACTTGTGTGAGCTCAAATGTTTGTGTCTAGCAGAAGTAGATACAAAAAAAAACCTCATTTTTTCCAAAAAGCTCATTCTGCAACAAATATTGATTTTTATTTTTGAGCCAAGACAGTGGTATTTTGGCTTCAGAAATAGTTCAGTTGCTAACAGTGAGTAGGCACTGATGTAGGGTTGTGAAAAAACAAAAAAATCTATTTGGGGACGAATCTCTTTACTATGACTATAGGAAGTCAAATGATTGAATCCATTAATTGCATTTTCTTATAGTGGTTTCCAAAACTGGCTCATCTATGGAGCCATCTTTTTGAAAATATAGTTTCTTAGTTTCTACTGGATCAGAACATCCATGAATGAGGCCAAGGTCTTCTATTTTTGAAAAGACTAGGAACTCTGATGATCAAAGATGTGGGGACCCACTGGTATACACACTAGAGGGACACTGAACACTGAAATCTTATTTGGAGAGAAAAACAAAATTTTTTCTTAAAAAACCATAGTTCTGAGTTACTAAGATGTATAAAAATAGCACTCTATTTTACAAACTTTCTTTATTTTGGAAATCTTTCCAAATAAGTAAAATATTTTAATCTCTGCAAAACTAGTATATCATATAGTTTGCCCGGTTATGGACTCTAAAATACTGGCAGGCAGGCTGCTGGAAAAGTTAAACTTTTAGGCAGTTTGTAATTTGGGGATACACATGCTATACCTATGTTTATATCCTCACCGTTTCCTGAGAAGGTGAACCTTTTGAACAGACTGAAATATAGATACTGCCTAGCCAACGTTAAAAATAGGAGCATGTTTGAAATTTGCACACTCATCCCGCTTTGCGTACTTCTGGCCCCCACCCACGGCTTTCTCCAGCTTCTATCCACGGCTGCACAACCAGCACATCCTTTTCTTAACGAGGCTTCTCTCTGGCTACACATTAATGCAGATACCATTGACGCTGTTTCTGTGTCAGCAATAATGTTTTGTCCTTCCTGTGTCATCCAGGGAGCTCTGGATTCTTTCTGAACAAGAGCCTGTTAGTCCTCTCTGCACTGGCGTAGGGGTTGGGGGTGGGAGGGGTCAGTATTTTTTTGAAAGCAGCTCAGTGTGAACTCAGCAGATTCACAGAGTAGATCAGGGTGGGAAGTAAATCAAAAATTGGGAATACAAGTTTGTTTCTGCTGCTTTTTTATTTAAAATAATTTTTTTTTAATTCAGGGAGGAAAATCAGCCTATCCATTTACTTATGTCTGCCAGCTCCTACTCTACTTGGTAGTTTTCTCTTTGCCTGGTTCTAAATATACATTATTATCTTTGCATTCTCATGCTCTTACTAGACTTTTGAATTAGCAAATTTTTGTTAATTGCTATATCAGTTAGCACTTGCTGTATAACGAATCACCCCACAATTTACCTGCTTGAAAAAACAGGTGCTTATTTAGCTCGTAATTCTGAGAGCTGGACAAATGGTTCTTCTCTAAGCTGACTTGACTGTTCCTTGCTGGGCTTACTTGTGTTGTATGTGGTGAGGTGGTGGTGGGACTGGGGGCTGGCTATTGTAGGATGGCCTCACTCATGTCTGGCCATTGGGAGGTTGTTGACTGGGGCCTGGCAGGATACAGTACCTCAAATCTCATCCTTGAACCCTCTCATCTTTTAGGAGGCCAGCTTGGGCTCCTTTGCAGGCTGACCTCAGAGTTCCAACCACAGTAAAAGATAACAAGACCCAGTGTGCAAGTCTCTGCCTGCTTCGTATTTGCCTGTCTTATCATCCAAATCAAGTCACATGTCCAAGCCCAGACTCAAGGAGTGGGGAAACAGACTCCACCTCTTGATGGAAGGAACTTCAAATTCACATTGAAGGGGTCTGCCTCCTGGGATAGGAAAAAATGGTGGCTATTTTTACAAACTACTGCAAATGCCTAGTGTGTGAAAAGCTTAACATTTGAAAAATAGATAAGGCATCGGCCATGGTTTAATGGCTGGAGTTGATATTTCATTTTAGCCTACGTCCTGACATCGTTGCAAGTCAAGCAAACTCAATCTCATTCAGCAACACAAATCCCTATTTTTTTTTTCCCCATGTTTGTTTTCAGATTACTCACAGAACTAGCTGCTACACAGAGCGGCTGCAGAGGAACAGAAGTGTGGGTGATTCTGGATGGGGGTGGTGAGGAAAGGCTGCCCGTGCGTGCTCTGTCAGAGTAGGTCTCTCAGGATAGTCAAGTGAGCCTTCATCCTTCCGTGATACCACCATAGGTGGGGGAAAAGCTGACAGACACAGAAGGACGCTCTGTTTTCTCATGAGAGCAAATAGATGTAGTGTCACTGGGGGCGGAAATTCTCATTTGTTGTTTTGTTTTTGTTTGTTAGTTTTTTAAAATTCCATATATGAGTAAAATCATAAGGTATTTATCTTTCTCTGTCTGATTTCACTTAGCATAACACCCTCAAGGTCCAAACCAAATCAAAGACAAACACAGAGAGGGGAAGGATAGCTCAGGGGAAGAGTGCATGCTTGGCATGCATGAGGTCCTAGGTTCAGTCCCCAGTACCTCCATTAAAACAAATAAATAAACCTAATTACCTCCTCCCACCCCAAAAAAATAGAAACACAGAGACACAGAAAACAGACTAGTGATTAAAAAGGGGGACAGTGAGGGGGAGGGTGAAATAAGTAAAAGGGATTAACTGTAATGGTGATTAGAAATTAAATTTTTGGTGGTGAGCACATTGTAGGGCATATAGAAGCAGAAATATAATGTTCTACACGTGAAATTTATATAACGTGATAAATCAGTGTTACCTTAATTTTTAAAAAGTGTATGTGCATGATTTTGTGAAGAGGCATAATTGGTGACTGAAAGAAAGGGCATTTAGCTGAGACCCAACCCCTGGATAAGAGACAGAAACTGAGACAAAAATTCTGGGAAACTGTCACAAAGCAAGCTCATGCTCCATGTGATCACATCTGAGAATCCTTCAGTCTGAGGAGGGTGGCAATTCTCATTAGTCTGGACATCAGTGCAACTTGGCCCTATTTTTTAGTTTCCTTGTTTATAGTGAGAGAGAATCAGGTTGTAGTAAGATCTTTTCTCCCTACCCACCCCCTCCTCCTCACCCATGAACAGATTTTGTGGATTGTGGTTTTCAGAAAATAGTCCTCACTTTCCCAGATGGCCTGCTTGGTAAAGGCCCCTGGTTGGTCACTAAAGAAATACCTTCCTTTCTGACACGCAATAAGGTTCAGCCTTGCTTGGTGTCTTCTGGGACAAAACAAGTCTTAAGTGATGGGCAAATAGAGTGTTGTCGGAATTTTCAGTATACCTCAGTTTTGTAAAAGCCTGGGAGAGAGGAAATAAGTGTAAAAACACAGCTTTGGAAGAGAATTTAGTTACATGGATCCATGCCCCAGGGGCCCTCTTCAGCTGTCAATCCCTGTGGGAGGAGCATGACCAAGGGCCTTAGGCCCCTGGACCCTCGGCCCCTCCTCCACCAGAGCACTGTGCTCTTATCTGTTTTGGGATTTTGCATTGGGATTTACATTGGGATTTTGCAAACTACTTCTTTTGATGAAAGATTCCTGATGTTAAGACTTCATTGTGTAGGTGAGGAACTGGACACTAGTGTGTGCCACTGTTTCTAGTTGCTTTCATGATTATGTAAAACATCCAGATTATGCCATTTTATACCCCCATTTGTAGATCAAGAATTGAAAGTAATCCTGAGGTAATGGACTGGGGTTGGGAGATCTGTGTTCAGATTCTGGCTCAGTTATTTAATATCTTTGCTGGATTAAATTTTGGGCCTCTGTTTCCTCATCTGTGAAATAAATAGATGGTGGGGCAGAAAGTTAGATAAGGAATTTTTAAAGTAATTTTCCAGTTCTAATAGCTTCTTATTTTATGGCTGTAGGTAGTAAGGACCAGCAATTTTCTTTCCTGCTTTGGCTTATTTAAATTGTCCCATATATCAAATCACAATAGATTAAAAAATTACACTGAGTCTGTGATCTATCCTTCAATGAAGCATGTTAAGGAAGCTTAGTTCTTTGATCACTGCCTGGGCTAGTGATTTAGTAAGGACTAAACTGTGCAGCAAGAAACAAAGAGCTGATTGCTATAGTTTAAAAACATAAAATGTTCTTCTCTGACGTAAAAGAATTCTAAAGGTAGGAAGTCCACAACAGGTATTGTGGCTTTATAAATAAGTTTCATTGCATGTGGCTACTAACCTCAAGTTTACCTCCTAATTCAAGATGGCTGCTAGGATGCAAGCCCTTGAATCTATATTCCAGGAGCAAGGGGAAATTGACAGAGGGAGGCATCCTTTGACTAGGGAATGAAGTTCATTATCTGGGCATGTTGCCACTCCAAATAAAACTGGGGTCCTGTTACTAAGAAGAAAGAGGACCAGCCAGCAGGCTCTGCATAGCCAGTTATCTCAGCTGGATTCCTTGGCCATTTCCTCAGCCCTGCGCAGCTTTCTCCCAAATACAAGGGCCAATCTGAACAAACTCCTTGTTTGCCGACACCTTGAAGCTGGGAGAGGAGCTTGGAAGGGAAGGCACTACCTTGTTGACTGAGGATCTGAAGGAACATTTCACAGGTGAAAGGCAGCAAGTGTATTTTAGTGTAGATGCTACTTGAGGAAATTGCCATTTTTGAATTATTATAATGAAAGTATTTTTCAATTTTGCCTAGGAAATAAACTAATTTCCACCTTCCTAAAAAAAAAAGTCTCAACAACAGTTTAAAATAACTCTGTTCTTGCTATGAATAAATTCCACAGCTTAGCAAAAGGAAACAGGGGGAGACATACAAAGCTTTTTCTGTAGTTTTAAAATAATAGCTCACCCTCGAGCTTGGATTAGATAAAATAGTCACTTGGGCAAAAGCACCTCACTTCCTGAGGCTCTGTTTTCATCTTTGCTGTTAAACCCACAGGCTGCGTTCTCACTATGGTTTTGTTTTGTTTTTTAATAATCTTGGTTCATCTGGCTGGTGAGCTAAATGCCTAAGAGCTATGTGGATTCTAAGAAATTTAAAACAAAACCCAGTCAAAACCAAAGCAGACTGATGGCCGAAGTCAATTTAGGACAATGCTTCCATTCAAACATTCTGGTTCTGTATTCATATTTGTCACAGATCCCTGTTCCCCACCTGTGACAGTTAATTTTGTGCGTCAGCGTGGCAGCCAACAACTCACATATTTGGTTAAACACCAGTTTAGATTTAAAGATGTGAAGGCATTTTTTAGATGAGACTACGATTTAAATCAATAAACCATCAGTGGATGGGCCTTATCCTATCAGTTGAAGGCCTTAAGAGACAAAGACTGAGGTGACCAGAGAAAGAAGAAATTCTGCTTCCAGACTGCAACATCAACTCTGTCCTGGGTCTCTAGCTGCCAGCCTGCCAGCCTTCTCTGCCTCCACAATCGCATGGATCAATTTCTTAAAACCTTGACTGACAATGAGTGTGTATATGTCCATGAATAACTGAAAAATTGTGCTGAACACTGGAATTTGACACAACATTGTAAAATGATTATAAATCAATAAAAAATGTTAAAAAAAAAAACCTTCACTGATTGATAGTAGATAGACAGATAGACAGACAGACAGACAGACACATATTGGTTCTTTTTCTCTGGAGAACCTTGACTAATACACCATACCATGAATGTTTGTTTACAAGCCCATTTTTGCTGCTTCTCACTTCTGTAATCCATTTATTCCAAACAGATTGATAAAGGCTATTAGGTCTAAAGGGTTAAAGGGTATGACTTCTGGTGTGAGATTGGGTTGGTATCACACTACCAAGGTTATATTCCCTGGATAAGTCTCTTGTCTCTCTGAGCCTCAGTGTCTCCATCTGAAAAATGGGTAATGACACTGATTTGATGATAAAATGATGATGATGTAATGACAACAAAAAAATACCTGCTTTTTCAGAGCACTTCCTATGTGCCATGTGAATGTGGATTCTCTTTTCCTTCCCACACAGCCTTAGAAGGTGAGACTCTGTGGTTCCGAGATTCACAGGGGCTAAGGAGCTTGTCCAGGTTCACACAACCAGTGAGTGGTAGGTGCAGAATCATACCCAGCACCACGCTGCCTCTGTAACCCACGTGAAGACCCTAGTCTGTGCCTGGCACAGAGCGGATGCTCAGTATTAATTCCCTTCTACTTTCCTTTCACTGCCTTTTGTCTGATTATTCAACTGTTTCTGCAAATGTCAGAGCCAGTGAAAGCAACAAAGTGTTGTACCATTCAATTTATAGCTCTCGGGCAGTCAGGCTTCTGCCCCATGGTGATTCATTCTGCAACTTTCTTGCCAGGAACTGAATCTGAAAGCACAGACTGCCTGTTCCACCACAGCATCTCTGGTTGCCCCAGTATTTACACTGGCTGCTGGTCCGACTGGGAACTGTGGTAACCAACTGGACACAGCCACTGTCTATATGGCTGAATCCATCCCCAGAGCCAATCCCAAGCTGGTGTATTTGAATAAAAGCCTCACTGTCTCTACCTTCATGATGTAACTTAGAAGTAAGAATGACAAGCAGGTGCTGGTCTGACCCTCCCCTCCTAGGTTGGTGCTGCCCAGAGAGCAACTGCCTTTTCTCATTGGATTATGTTGAGGTGGAAGCCATGGGGCGTGGCACAAGAGTCACCCTCTCTCTGCCTCTTCTCTCCTCTCTTTGGAAAACACTAAAAAGATCTGTTCCGTTAGCACGAAGAGTTTTATACATGTAAATTTTTAAGTGTTTTTTTGGCAAGCCCAGAGAGCTGTTCTATGACAGGCTACTGACCCTGTGTCTGCAGTTATTGTTTATCATCATAATAGGCATCCTTACATTATCGATGTCCCAGAATGCATCATTCATTTCATGCAAGGATGCTAATGACGGTACCAAATTATTCCATGATTCCAGGGGGAGAGGTTCTGAGAGTCCTCTGTAGTTGACATAACAACTGTTATACCTGTGCTTGGATTTTGATCAGCTTAAATAATTTAAGTTCAAGAATATTTTACCAAGATTGTTTTATGCCAGCTGATTCCTTCAGGGCTTCCAATACAAATGCTTTGTTGGCACCATTATTTTTGTCATTAAGCTATTGCTATAAAACATATTTTTAAAAACAACTTAAAAATTTAGAACTTGAATTACACATTTTCATGGTCTGATGCAATGAACACTTGGAATTTGTTACAACTATACCTACAAATACAGTGTATAGTGTGGGTTGGAAGCCACAATGTTGGGATGTCAATTCCTTTCCAGCCTCCTGTCCCTCCGCTCTTCCCCAGTGATGCCAAGCTTCTTCCTGGCTGATGAACATGTTATTCTTTCCCACGCCTTACAAGTACTCTCTCCTCGGTCTACAGGGACCCTCCCATCCTTCATTCCCCTCCTCCCCCTACGCCTCCCAAATTCTTGTCCTCCCTTAACACCCAGATCAAATGTCACCTCCCCCAGGAAGTCTTTCCTGATTTTCCCATACCAGTTCTTTGGAGCTTAATATCTATTTTCTTCCTGTACTTCTCCGAAGGGATATAACTCTGAACTATCTACCTAACAATTCTGGAAGGCAGGTAGAGACCTTAAAAGAAATCCATACTTCTGGCAACAAGGAAGTATGAGAAGACTCCAGACAGTTTGACCCAGAGCCTTAAGATAAAATCATGTCTTCTAGGATTCGGCTTATCCCACAGGGCAAGATGGCAAGACTAATATAGATTCTTTGAAAAGGATTTAGAAAGTGCTAAAAAAAAAAAAACAAAGGGAGAGTGCGAAGGAAATTACCCTGGAACCAATTATCCACTGATAACCTCCGTTACACTTAGTGAGTATCTCTGTGTTTTGTTTTGCTTTGTGGATGTCTATACATATTTGATTCTCTCCATTCCTTAGACCACAGGACAACCACTCACCATGACCACATTCATTGGACCTTGCCTTTTCTCAGTAAAGTTTATATTACAGTAAATCATTTATACAGAAAAGTTCACACACAAATCAAGTGTATGGCTTGATGAGTTTTTACAAAATGACCACACTCATGTAACTAGAACCTGGATCAAAAAACAGTATTTTACCAGTGCCCTAGAAGCCCCTTTTGGGTTCCCATCTAGTTATTACCCTCCTCCAAAGGTAATCGTTATGCATACTTCTAACACTAGGTCATACTTTGCCTAATTTGGAATTTTACATAAACATAATAATCCCATATGTGATTTTTATGTCTGTGTATGTAATGATCAATCTGACTTTAGGCTGAGGAAGAAACTGAGGGTATCCACTAGGGTGAGTCAGATGGTAGGCTATTTTGCATATATAAATGTGCAGAAGATACAGGAATAAACTCAGTTACCACACGGAAAGTGGTCTAGGGCCCCTATGTTCATAACCCCAGTCCTACCGTAACCTTTGGGACTGTCTCAGAGCCAGGTGGATATCCACCATACCAGCCTACGCTTCAGCAGTGGGAAAATTAAGGACAATTCCCATTTGTTCAAACTGGGATGAAAATTCAATTATTAAAAAAATTACAAGATTTACCCAACAAATTATTTTAAGCACGAGAGGGAGCTTGGCCTCCTGGGAAGATTCTAGATCCATGTGTGTTGAATACATTTTCCTGTGCCAGAAATTATAATTCTGTGGATCTGATGAATCAGATTTACTTCTAAAAGGAAAGAGAAAGATGAATCCAATAAAAATAGCTAACTTTTATTAACTACCTCTCATATAGGCCAGACACTGGTGTGTGTATATATATATATACACACACACACACATACATATCAACTGCTTTATATAAATGTATTGTACAGTCCTCAGGAGAACCCTAAGAGGTAGATCTCATCCTCATTTTACAGTTGAAACTAAGGGGAACCTGCAGTTCTGATACAGGAAAATGGGGCGCAAGAGGATAGCTGTGTCCTACGTCTTGGTTGACACGCCCCACCAAGTGAGGGTCCCTGACTTTGTGCAGGAAAGAATTTAAGAGCAAGCCATAGTTGAGTAAAAGTAGATTTATTTAGAGAGATGTACACTCCATAGACTGTAAGCTGTCTCAGAAGACAAGAGAAAGGCCAAGAGGTATGGGGTTGGGTGTTTAGTTTAAAGTAAAAGTAGATACACACTCCATAGACAGAGTGAAGGCCATCTTGGAAGGTGAGGGAGCAAGAGAGGCCACGAGGCAAGGTGCTCCTAGTTTTTATATGCTAACAAGTGAGGGGATTATTCCAACTACCTTGGGGAAGGGGTGGGGATTCCCAGGAGTTGAGCCACCACCCTCTCTTTGGTTAGCCTCAGAACTGTCATCATGGAAACTGTGGGTGTGTCATTCACCATGCTAATACATTACAATGTGTATCACAAAACTCAAGGTCCACTGGAGGTCAAATCTCTCGTCATTTTGGTGCTAATTGCTGTGTCATTCTTTAATGGTTGTGTCCTGGTCCCCTTCCTTCCTGTCTCAGTTTCAGATCACTGGGGGCTACCTAGTGAGCCGGTCAGAGGAGGGTGTGGGGCCAACTGGTATCCTTCAAAGTCCAATGACCTCCATTCCTGGGCTCTCAGATCTGCCTGCAATCCCTCAACAGATAAAGTACATTCTTTACTGGGCATGTCTGCCCTAAAATACTAAAAGCCCTAGGTAATGCCTAATCTCACAATAGCTTGGTTTGTTTCAGCCCACCTTATTAGAGTCATAAACCCCACTATCCCTTTACAGATTCTAAACTTCTTACCTCACCTACAACCAAACAAAAACTTGTACGCAAGCTGATCACACAGCCCCCAACCCATTGTGTTCACCAACTCCTCCCCCCAATAAAAGACCTCAACAACTGACCCTCAGGGTTCACACAGGCACCTCTTGTCTGTGTGGCTGCTGCTGTCTGTGGCAGCGTACCCCTAATAAACTTTTCTTTCCACTTTTCTTTGTCTCTGGAAAATTCTTTTACCATCTGCGACACCGGCCCACCTTGTCCCCCAACAGAGGGTTTTCAAAGGAAGGTTCTTAAGAATGGCAAGACAGTGAGAACCTGAGGGTCTACCCCACAAGAGTAGTTCCCTCTCTGAAACTGGGTGGGAAGGGATTAAATCTATCTAGCTAATATGGAGGGGAGCAGATCTCCCTGAGAGAAAGAGTGCATGTCCATAGAAGCCTATAAAGGAACTCAGTGCTGGGTCTGAGGATGGCAGGTGGAGTGTGATGGTGTAGTCAGGGCATCCTTTGGGGATCCTGGTCCCCCAGCATGGCATCTAACTCTTCTCTGGAAACTTGGGCAAAGGATCCTACTAAGGTAGCTAAATCCTTGGCATCAGGACTTTCTCAGAAAGCTGGAGAGGCCTATGCCCTAAGAGAAGACAGTGAAGGCATTCTCTGTTACCTCCTCGAAATCCACTCCTTGGAGCAAGCCTCAATGATCTAGTGTAGGATTTAGAATGTAAACTAATCCTGAGACAAGAGGGTGAGTGTTCTTCTTCTTAAAACTCTGCTTGTGAAGCTGTCAGCCCACACCCTTCAGCTTCCACTAGCCCTCAGGACAAGGAAGAGTATTGAGGCCGGTCACAGCCAAAGAATCCTCCTCTCAACCTGCCTAGAAGGGGAGGGACCTATCCTTGGGTGGATGATGACTGCAGCTGGTTTAAAGTGGTGCCAAGACCCTGGATGCAGAGTCTCACTTTGGAACATCCTGTAGGCATTTACTGCGGAGTCTGTCAGCACCTCATTAGGATCAGGCCTGGAGAAGGTTGACCTGAAGAATCCGTCCGAGGCCCCTCCTCCTGGGCATGAAGTAGGCATCATTTTCTCCCAGTTCCTCAACTAGCGACTAGATGGTAAGGGAGACATTAATAAACAATGCTTTTCCAGTAAGTCAAATATAAAGACAGAATGGGGCTTGTTCCTCTGAAGAAAACTGAATTCACCAAATCTTCTGCAGTGAGGTTCTCTGAAGAACCATCCTTAACAGGTCTGAGGAATAATTTGATGAAGGAGTCTTAAGAGGAGAATGCAGGGAAAAGAGGAAGGGAAAAGATAGCTTTCATCCTTTCATGCTCAGAAAGTGAATTCTCCCCCCCTGTTTATATTCCTCTGACTTCCAACTTTCTGGTGGGAAAGTGGGCATGAGGGGAGCAGTGGGGTAAAGAAGAGGGAGGGAGAGGGGAAGGGGGTGAGAATAAATAGGGTAAAACTCCCAGTAAAAGATAGGTGAGATGGTCAAATGACACTGAAATCTACCAATTAAGTTAAAAATGGGCACATTAACAAATTAATAATAAATTATGAGAGAATGGTACCTACTATAAATTAGATTTAAAATGGGATAGAGCAAAACATGAAAGCAGCAAGACAAGAAGGAGTTAAGACTAGAGAGAATTATTCAAAATTAAGATTAGGAATTGATAAAACATAG
Source organism: Camelus ferus (assembly GCF_009834535.1). NCBI lineage: Eukaryota > Metazoa > Chordata > Mammalia > Artiodactyla > Camelidae > Camelus > Camelus ferus. Next base: position 60,907,581 of record NC_045707.1, on the reverse strand, counting down.
AATAAAATAAATACTTATAATTTTTGAAAAGACAGAGGGCTAGTAAAATCAGAGCTGAAAGCTTTGAAATGGAAAGCTATAAATTCAAGTAGGAGTTAAAGACCAAAAGATAAAAAGAAAAAAAATACTAAGGTAAGTATAATTTAAGAAGTAGAAGAAAGTAAGAAAAAGGGGAATGCATAAAAATAAAACTCAAAACAACAACACCTGACCAGCTAGGCCAGTCAAGGGAGAGCAGGAATGAGGAAGTTCTTTGGACAGCACAACTTCCCTCATAAAAGAATTCTCTTAGGGCACACTCCTGGTGGCAGATTTTTCAGTTTGGTTACATACTCATCTATGCCTACCTTCACTCACTAATTCTGCAAATATTTAATATGCTGACCTAGGAATTCAATGGTGTGGGTCAAACAGAGAACTTTGCCTCCATGAAGCTCACAGTCTAGCAGGAGACGGTGGTGGAAGAGAACACAGGTATCAAATGAATGATCATACAGGCAAATTGATAATGACCGAGTTATGAAGAAAATGCCTGGGCTGCTAATGGGGATATACGGACTGGTCATTGATTGTAGGCGTACTGGGTGTGGGAGGTGTGGAGTGGATGTGGGGGAGTGGACATGAGGGAAGGCTTTCTGCCAACGTATTTGTCCTGGGAGCTGAAGGATATATTAGGAATTAACTGAGGCAAAGTAGGGGTGGAGGTGGCCAATATAGGTCAAGACCCCAAAACAGGAAGGCTTTAATGCACTTGAGGAACTAAAAGAAGGCTGCGGCTGGAGCAGACAGACCTAGCAAGGGGGAAGTGTGAGATACAGTAGGAGAGGATGGTGGGGGCCATATTAAGAATTTTGGTGTTTATTTGGGAGCAATGGGAAACCACTGGTCTGATTCCTTTAGGCACTTAAAACAACAAAAAAAGTGCTTCATCCATTTGTCTGTTAACCTTTCTCTTGGTGGGTGGGAGTCTCCTTCCTTCAGGGCAGCCATATCTATCTTGTATATCATTGTATTCCCAGCACCCACACAGTGGAGATTCAATAAATATTTTAAGTGAATTAGGAGCAAATAATTTTGGTAGGGCCACAACCAAAGTCCAGGTCTTCTCCAAAATCTGTGCTTCCTCCAGGATGCCATATTACTACCTCAATAGTTTGCTTTGAGTTCTATCTGCTCATCAATTAGGTAGATGTTAGATGTCTCCCTCAATGCTTTTGCTTTCTCCTCAAATTAACAACTCGCGTGAAGCACTGGTTCCTTCTGAATGACTGAGAATTGCTAATGAGTTCTGCTACCTTCCAAGATGGTAGATGGGAGCCATGGCTGGCTATTGGTGACAGATTTTCCACGTGGAGGGAGGAGTTTATCGTTGCATGTCCATGTGCCCCAGCATTCTTTTCCTGAAGAACTAACACATGCAGTGGCAAACTGCTTTCCCACCAACAGGTTTCACAAGTTTCAGAGAAGTCTTAGTAACACTTGGCTTCTTAGTGAGCTTTCCCCTCAGCAGTGGCACAGCTAGGGGACTTGACACCTGGAACAGGTCGGTTCTTAGCGCCCTCCTGTTGTATGAGACAAGGTTATTCCTAGCAATAGTCATGTAATAATCAGGAATGCTAATTCTTTTCTTGTTTTTCCCCTTAGGTTTAAAACAAATAACAACTTTTTAAAAAGAATAAATTCCAGTTTTAAAAATAGCACTTCAAAATCAGTGAATTGTTTCACGCATGAACTAAAATTTGCACTTACTAAACAAAAGTCTCATATCCTGCATTTTGCACTCCTTATCACTATTTAAAATTGAAACACAAATAAAAACCTTAGAGTAGTCACAGAGAATGTCAGAATTGAACTGAGGCCAATTCGGTTGCTTTGTTTTTAAAGTCACTACGCTGATTGTTTATTTCAAATCTACTTGTTGAAATTAGGTTGTTGCCTACTTTCCACATCTTAAAAAACGCTTTGACAAAGCCTCTTTTGCACTTATTCACTTATTGCTTAAAGATAAAACTCCTACATGTGGAATTGCTGCGTCAAAGCTTACAAACGTTTAAGGCTTTTCATGCTTTTTCACTGCATCTCAGATGAACTGACTCATAAACATGAAGAACCTTCATGACTTTCCATCTCCAAAGTTTCCACTGATGTTACCATAGAAACTCTGCCTTAAAAAAGTGTGGGACTTAGAGACTCCCCGGACCGGACCGAGAAGTAGACAGGGAAGACCTGTGGTCAGCAGGGAGGCAGAGGATGACAACCCCCGAGGTAGCTCTCTCTAAAGGATGCCCGCTCATCTCAGAATAAGTGCCCCTAACTTCCAATGGCTTGGAATTTTCTGCTTCTGTTGACTAGTTCCTAGTTAGAGTCAGATTGCTCTCAAGAGATATCTAAAGTTTCCACAAGGAGCAAGGCAGATTTTGATTGAAGGTGGCGTTTGAATTGTGAGGCACAGGAGTTTGATAAACCTTCAGAGTATCAGAGTGCCAGGCTCGGGCCACAGGAAGATGCTGGGCGTGGTGGGGAAGCGGGTACCAGAGGAGAACACCAAGACGCAGAGAGGGATGACACTGCCTGGCTCACCTGTTTCAAAATTGCCCAGAGTAAAAGCAGTCTCTGCCCTCTTATTCTTGCTTTATCAAATGACTCTCTAAATTCATAGGAACTCAAACTCAAAAAAGCACATTGGTTTCGTATTACAGATTAAATAGTGCTTTAACAGACAAGCTTGGAACTTTAGCTTTATATAATATATACTATATACATTTTCTATATGTGCATATTTATGAAATATGGTTTCATGGGAAAAGATATTGTAAATTCTATATAACAAATTTATCAATGACACTTAAACCCCAGAGATAAGACCTCCTTAGCCCAGGGAGGGGATGTTCCTGAGTTTCCCCGAGAGATTCTCCAAGCACCAATATGCTCTGGGGGCTGAGATGGATAATTAAGCCTTCAGGAGCCATTCTCTGTGCTTCTGGTCCTGCAATAGCCCCAAAGAGAGGGCTGTGGAGCCAGTAGGAAAACGTTGGGGGTGGGCAGCACCTCCATCAACCCAGTCCTAGAGGGAGCAGAGGGGACCCAGGCTGGGCCAAGAGAGGAGGAGAGTTTAGGGAACCTCAGGGTTACTATTACAAGTCTCATTGCAAAGGGCATGGGCACATGAGAAGTCATTACTTGGGGCCATCAATGCAATGTATCAACTACACTGATAGATGGGTGTTCTTTAGTATTGCCACCCTCAACAAATGGGGATTCTCTTGCTAAGGAGGTCAGGGGCAAAGGATGCTGGGGTAGTCACCTAACACATGGCCACAGCAGGGCTCACGCCACTGGAGGCGACTTGTAAGCTTTGTCTCTGGGGACAGGCTGAGTTGCTTTGAATCAGGCTCTCCTTCTCACCTGTGGTGTGTCCTTGGGTAACTTACTTCACTTTTCTAAGCCTCAGTACCCTCATATGCAAATAGAGATAATAACCATGCTTAGCTCTTTGGATTGTTGTGAGAATTAAATGAGACACGAAGCAGCTAGCATGGCACCTGGCTCTTAGCAGGGACCCAGAAAATACTGGTAATGATTATGTGTTCAGCCTGGCTGACCTTACTGGTATTTATATTTTTCCCAGACTAAACCATTTATCTTTTCTACAATTTAACAAAAAGAAACATGCCCTAGAAACTTAGAGTCACTTCATGGTGAGACACAATTATCTAAGAAGGGTGCCTTTAAAAGTATTTTCAGTAAAATTTCCTATCTGTAGGTGCAGAAACAAGTCTTTCCCCATCTGTCGCCATAACTGTCACTTATTTTTTTCCCCTTTTGTACAACTGGGTTATTTCATCAAACTTAATGCTCACTAAAAGTAACAGCTGACAAGCCCCATTGTTGCTTCACATGGTACCTGACAGCATCGTGGGCTCATTTTTCCACCTGCTGCCAGGCTGAAGAATTCTCAGAATTCTCTCTTTGTTTTGTTTCAGTGTTGGTATTTATAAATATGAGAAGAGATGTGAAGATTCAGGGCAAAGTCAGTCTTTTAATTATGTGAAGGTTGGGTTTGCAGGTGAATGAGAAATAGTGGGTGGGGAGCCTGGTGAAGGAGTCTGATGGGGCTTGGTTCCCCAATCCTGACACCCTTTTCTCCATGCTGAGCTCTCAGTTAACTGATCCATTCAACCCCCACCGCAGGCTCTAAGCCCCAAGCAAGGAGGAGCTCACAGAGCCGTGTGACTGCAAAAAGTCAGCCACCTCCCAGGTCTGCTCTGACTTCCCATCCCAGCTCGAGCCGCGTAACTGAGTCCTAGAATTAGTCCCCTAACCTGAGATCCCTTCTGAAATTACAGCTCTTCTTCTAAGGTTGAGTTCTGCCTCGTTCTGACCATTCCTCCAAACTGGGACTGGGATCCCACTCCTGACTGCCAGCCCCGTGGCCAGAGCCTTGCTAATCCATTGCTGAAATGTTTCTGATGCCACCCAGCAGTTTGCCGCAAAACTATGTGTCATTGTGCTCTTTTCAATTCCCTGAACCCCCAAGTCTTGCTGGATTACCACCCAGCACCCATCCCTTTATCACACTGACTGGAGCCAGTTTTGCCATCCTGACTGCATGCTCTCTCCAATTTAGTTCAACAGCCAACATCACTTCTGGACCAGGGCAGATTTGTACGTCCTGGTCCCTCTATACTTTTTCTGCCAGTGCCTACTAAATTTCAGTTTTGATATGGGCCCCTATTCAAGTCTGTCACTAGCTATGGGGCTCTGGATAAACACCATCACTGAGAAGCCACAAACTCAGTTACCTACAGGGATCAGGTGGGCAAGACAGATCAAACAGGCTGGGCATGAGACAGCCCACAAGATCGTGTGGTTATTATAATAACCACTGGGTGGTTATTGCCGTGCTAGACTCCAAGCCTCTTGTGGCTGGGTTTCCAGGTTTCTAACAGATGTGTGTGTGTGTGTGTGTGTGTGTGAGTGAGAGAGAAAGAGAGATCTGGTTTTTCAATCTTTTAAACAAATTCATATTCCAACTTAAGACTGTGCAGGCAAGGTTTGGCCTGTGAGTCACCAGTCTCCACGTCCTTCATAATAACCTCTCTGGGCTACAGTTCCTCATTTGTGAAAGAAGAAAGCTTTTCTAGATAAAGCCTAGCGTCTCTTCCAGCTCTAACATCCTGGTGAATCAGCACAGAGAGAACTCTGGACAGGAATGGGTCATGGACTATTTCCTATCTTTTCAATAGGAATCAGGAAACCGTATAACAGGGGAGAAAAAGGAGGAAACAGGCATGGGAAACCAGCTATTCTGTCAGCTTCCTGGGTTCCTCTTCACCCCTGAAGAACTCCAGGCCTTTTGTGGCTTCTCTGGGCTGGGTGTTCCCCTCCCCAGGCTACTCTGGGATATTGGTGATGCACTGCTGTCCCACACCACTGCCTCGCCTCTCTGCTCTCCTGCTGCTTGGTCATGGACACTTGAAAAGTCATTCTTTATGTCTTGTTAATCCATGTGTTTGTTTGGGTTTTTTTGGCCTGCCTTTTTTTTTTTTAAATTGAAGTATAGTTGATCTACAATGTCTTAGTTTCGGGTATACAACAAAGAGATTCAGTTATATATATATATATATATATATATATATATATGTGTGTGTGTGTGTGTGTGTGTATATACACATATATATAAATTCTTTTTCAGATTCTTTTCTATTATAGTTTATTACAAGATTTCGAATACAGTTCCCTGTGCTATATACTAGGTCCTTGCTGTTTATCTATTTTATATATAGTAGTTTGTATCTGCTGATCCCAAACTCCTAATTTATCCCTCACCCCTGTTTCCCCTTTGGTAATCATAAGTTTGTTTTCTACGTCTGTGAGTCTCTCTGTTTTGTCAATAAGTTCATTTGTATCATTTTTTAGATACCACATGTAAGTGATATCATGGCATTTGTCTTTCTCTGTCTGAATTACTTCAGTTAATACTGGCATATCTAGGTCCATCTGTGTTGCTGCAAATGGCATCATTTCATTCTTTTTATGGCTGAGTAATATTCCATTGTGTGTATATATAAATATACAATGTGCTTGCTTTTCTTATGAGAAAGTCATGGGTTTGTTCCAGTTGACCATGTTGCTTCCTGGACAGTATCTCACGTGGGGTCTGCTGAGGGAGACGTGTGAAGAGCACAGATCCATCTGAGCTTCCAGGGAAGCCGCCACACATGGTTTTGAGTTCACCTGCCACTCTGGGCCCTGTCCCGTGGGATTAGCCATCAAGTTCTGTGGTCACTGATATTAAAAACAAACAAACAAACAAAACCCCACCTGAACAAAAGAGCAAAAGGATATTAGAATGGAATTCTTCCTGCTTCTGTTGCTCCCGAGCGGACAAGATGAAAGATGTTCGATACCAGAATGGGACAGACACTCCCCCTCCCCAATTAGTATAATTAAAAGGAAATGTCTCTAAGAATCTGTTCCACAATCCTTGGAGTGCTCCAAGAGATCAAGATGAGATTGAGGAGGGAAAACATCTTTAGAGGGAGGGAGTGGGATGAATGTAGTGGATACTGTAAAGGTCCCTCCAGATCCCCTTGACCAGCTGGCCCACTCATTTCCCCACCCATAACCGCACTCAGCTGTCCCCTTCTCCGGAGAACTGCCCTCAGCCAGCCAGCACCTGTGGGATGCATGCCTCCACCCAGATCACCCCAGCAAACCTCAGCCCAACCAGCAGGAGGATATAAACTGAACTCTTTGCCTCAAAGTGGGACTGCCTTTGTGATGCACTTTGTCTGTAGGGTTTTCCCTCTGGGATCAGACTGACATGAGTCTCTAGCTGGTCATGTTCCTGCCTGGCTTTCCCCTATCCCCCAACTTCATCCTGTTTTCCTTACTCCCCTTCTAATGAGAACAGTTCGTCAATAAATCACTTGAACAAGAATCCCTATTTCAGGCTCTGCTTCCAAGGAGGCTGACCTATGACAGTGGAGGTGCACCTCCTAGATCTTGAAGATGGAGACTTTAAGGCAATTACATGGAATGCCTCTTATGTGCTCCCTACAACCAAGGGACAAGGAAGACAGGTCCCTCACTCAGGCCTGAGAAAAGTAAAGTGGACTGTGAAAGGTGGCTGACTCCCACCTCGGAATTCTAACAGCCACCTCCATGGTGGAGGCAGGAGGGTGCCGCTGTGTAGAGACAGCCCGACCCCGGATGATGGGGAGGGAAGGAGGGCATGAACGCAGGATGGACCAGCGTGGACCAAGACGAGGTGCAGTGTGGGGTCCCCCAATTCTAATAGGGCTGCCCGGTGCACAGAGATCCCAGCTAAAGGGGCTACTCTTTCAGAGGTGTGAGTCTGGGTGAAGAAGGCATCACAGATGGCCACCAAGAGCTGAAGATGATCACTCTAGGTCCAGGGAACTGCAAAAGCCAGGAACTCAACAAGAAACCTCTGAAGAACCCACAAAAGCCCCCACGAGAAAACAACTTACTGCAACTACCTGCCAACCCATCCAGGAATTCGAGCTTTAACCAATGCCAGGCTCACGCAAGTGGCAACGTCATTTTCCCTTCTTTTTCCTCACCCTCTCTAATTTGACTCCAGGCAGAGAGGAAGCACAGGTAGACCAGGTAAGCTGGAAGAAAGGAGAGGACAGAAGGACCACAAACTCCTTCCCCACCACAGGCTTGTGCAGCCGGCCAGGCCTGGAGCCTGGGTGATGGCTTCACCCTGACTGCAGGTTGATTTTTGATTATGATGTGAGACTGAATAAATTAAGTTTCTAAAATGAGACTGTTTTATAACTCCAAGTCAATAACTGCTGAGTGATGAAAGACTTTATCGACAGACAAGAGAAGTTTTTTCCCTGCTGAACTGAGTTTAAAGTGATGGAGGAAGATGAAAATAATGTTTGCATCACATTCCTCAGGTCATGCTTGTGCAACATATGGTTACATAAGTGGGGAGCAGCAGTGGCTTCTCACTGCTTCCTGAAGAAAAGCCCTGTGCTCGTTCTGTCAGCTGCATCCTCAGGCCGGCTCCCAGGATAAAAATGTCCATTAGGTAAGGATCTGAAACATCAGGTTCTGAAACTTTTGACTGGCCTAGTGCCAGGTGACTCAGAGCTGTAAAATGTAACTAAATGAGTCACACTGTCTCTCTAGATGTGCTGGAGGAATCTGCTGTCTTGAAAATGGTGGTAACCTTCCTCCGCGGCCCTGCCGGGAAATACGTGTGTTCATTCAGTCTTTGAGTTATTGAGCACCTCTCAGGTGCTGAAAAATGAAAAACAATGCAACACGGACCTGACCTGCAAAGATACGATTTGCTATGTGCTCTCTCTTTAGTGCAGAGGAGGGAATGATTCTAACAAAGGTGATGATCGAAGTAGGGCTTGATCAGGGACTACTTAAACTGGTGATCAAAACTTTGATGGAACATTGGAATCGCCTGGGATGCTTTAAAAAGTACCAAGTTCCACCAAGAGATTATGATTTATTGGTGATTTACTGGTCTAGGCTGCTGCCTGGGCATCAGGAGAGATATATATATATATATATTTTTAAATTCCCCAGATGATTCTAATGTGCAGTCAAGACTGCAAACTAATTTAGATCATCATAACAAAACTAGGTACCAAGGTACGAAGGTAGTAACAAGTGTATTAACATTTTATATTCCTATGAATAGTTTTAGTAGGAATTTTCATTTTATGAAATGAAAGCCAATGATAAACATTTTAACGGAGGGATGAGCCTTTTGCAGTCTTTTGTGTTCCTAAGACATCTAACTGATGAATATTAGAAACACTAGCATATGTTATCGTCCACCTGAGAACAAATTTTTTTCAAGTTATCATTAGAGTACATCATTGCTTTTCACTTTTCTATTTTTGCCCAGTGACCCTGGTTTCAAACTAGTCTATTCAAACAAATTTCCTACATGAAAATGTTGAGTAGAATAGTAAGACGTATCTGTTAATAAAGAATAAGTAATCTCTTGATTTTTCTTAGGGACTTCAAGATTCTCTGATTCAATAGCAAAGCTATTTTTTTTTAAATCAAATAATAATGTGCAAGATGACAGAATATTCAGATTAATTCCTCAGACAGCCTGTTTCTGGATATGAGTAATGGAAAAAAAAATGAAAAGAAAAAATTCCAACCAGACTTTATACCAGTTCCCTGTATGTTTTTGTTTTAAAGGCTTGTATTAAAGCTAAAGGTAAAAATTATTCAGTAGCAATTTCTGAGTCCATCATTTGTCATCTAACTTATTTCACACTCTGGAGGCAAATGTACAGTGTGAATCGTACCAGGTACTTAGGTAACTGAAATAAATTGTTTTTACACATCACACACACACACACACACGCACACACGGCAGCCACATGTAGGAGTGATTTTTGCCTATTTCATCAGTGAAATTTAGAAGTGGGGTTGGGTAGGAGAAGAGAACGGATTTTTTTTCTTTTTATATCATTATAAACCTACAGCCTATTTTTAAAGTTCTCGACATCAAATTTTCTCCCTTTCTTTTTTTTTTTTTTTTTGAGTAGTCTTTGCCCTTTGATTTTCTTTTTTGTTCCCCAGCTTTTCCTTCTATTAATCAAACTGTATTCTCAGTTACAAAAGGGCCTGTCCACCCACTAAGTCCACTCATCCATCCCTAATCCACCATTTATGATATGACAATTCTACTGTAGTCAACTGTCACACCACAGATAATGAATGATTTCAGAACTTTAAAAAGAAAGGACATGATTTCTTTATTGATAGATTGGGTAGCTTGTTTCATAGCTTGACTTTCTCTGAGCAGTTTAATCATCAAGAGAGAAACTTCTCAGTGGATAATAAAACCAAAACCTAGTGTCTCTGGGCAGCCCCACTTCACACCCTCCCACCTCCTCCTCCCACCCCCACCCCCAGCCCCTTTCACCAGCTGCCTGGGAACCAACTCTAAACCTGAGTAACAGACTGAACTACATTCAGAGGTTGGAGAATCTGAGTCATAAACTATTCCTCTGCTTTCAACAAGTGCTTCGTTTTTTATAATTCCTTCTCTCTTCTCTTTTGCCTTCTCCTTTTTACTCTTACTGTTTTGCTCTTCTATATATATATTTAAAATTTTCTACCTTCCTTTTCCACCTTCTCCTGTACCTCCCTATATCAAGGCCAGGGCTCCCTAGCACTGTTGGTGGTCACCGGTAGCCCTACAGAACGGCCCCCGCGCCCTCTGAGAGGCACTAAGCCAGTCCTCTCTCAGCTGAGAACAATGAAGGACCGGACAACTAAAGAGATAAATCCTGAAAGTCTCAGGGGTACCTGGTCAGAGCTGTATCTATGGAGTGTGACCACAAAGGGATGCAGTGAATTTTTTTTAACAGTGTTTAGTCTGCCAGTTACAAAAATACATATCCTAATGTGTTTGGAGTTTTGGTAATAAAGAGTGGAGCCTCTCAAGGCGATTACTTTGAAACGGGCAACACAAATTCAGAAACGTGTCAGAACAAAACTCATTCCTGTGTGGAGGTTCTGTGTCATTTCCTCTTCCCTGTGTGCCAGAGAGAATTCTGACTTGATCATACAGCTTCCTGTTCCTCCCTCAAGTGGGTCGCGGACATTTCTGATGAAGAACAGAGAGATGAAGGGAGAAAGAAGAGAAACAGGGACCCACGGAGGAGTTTTCCTGGGAGTTTGCTAAAATGAAATCCTAACCCCCCGAGGTGACAGCATTAGTAGGTGGGGCCTTTGGGAGGTGCTTAAATTGTAAAGGGACCCTCTTGAATGGGACAGAGCCCAACAACAAACTCACAGAGATCCTTCACCCCTTCAGCCAAGTGAGGACACAGAAAGAAGGAACCCGCTATGAACCAGGAAGAGGGTTTCTCCCGAATGTGACTCTGACCTTGATCTTCAACTTCCCAACCCCAGAGCTGTGGGAAATAAATTTCTCCTGTTTACAAGCTGTCCAGTCTGTGGTATTTTGTTATAACAGCTGCAATGGGCTAAGACAAGAGTCCTCAGAACCACCCCTCTCCCCACCAACCCTGTGTCAGTGACTCCCTAGGAGGACACACAGGACTCAGGATACAGCCTTACTCAAGGCTGAGATTTAACACAGTGAAAGGACACAAAGCAAAACTAGCAAAGAGAAAGGGCACACAGCGCAAAGTCTGGAGGAAACCAGGCACAGGATTCCAAGGGTTCTAAGTCACAGAAGATGTACCTAATTCATAGCAACTTGTTGTGACAACAAATGACAAGTTTTGTCCACTGTGGAAGCTCACTGGAGACTCAGTGCCCAGGGTTTTTAATGGGGGACTGGTGGTGTAGGCTCTCTCTGCTAAGCACAGACCAAAATTCCAGACTCCCAGAAGGAAACGAGATGTTCAGCATAAACCACAAGTGTCTGACAAACACTTTAGGCCCAGTGAAGCACTGTTATCATTTAGGAAATGGTGAAACCCCTCCAAAATCCAGGTTCCCAGATACCAGCCAAAGGCCAACCCTTGCAATCAAGCCTTTCTTATGAGAGCATTCCAGTCTCTTTATAACTCCTTTCTAAATAGTAGGCATTTTTTTTTTATCACATTCTCACTTTACATGTGAGGGAAAAGAGGCTTAGAGAAATCAGCTACAGAACAGCATGGATTTTGAACTATGAGAGTCCACTTATATGTGGATTTTCTTCAAGTACCATATGATCTGAGGTTGGTTGAATGCGGAACCGTGGATACGGAGACCTGACTGTAAATTTATACGCAAATTTTCGACTGCATGAGGGTTGGCCCCTGCTAACCCCTGAGTTGTACTAGTGTCAGCTGTGATTTCTTAGCTTACAAGCGGTGCAACTAGGGACCTAAACCCAGGTCTCTCTGACTCCCATGCCTGTGCATTAGCCTGTGAATTACGATACACTGGAATTTGATGAAAGAAATTTGAGAAGAGGGATAGTTCCAGCAGAATAGGTGGGCACCGAAGGCAATCTGGGGCATGTCACCCCAAAATATGCTGCTTTGGCATATTAATTATTTTGAGCTAGAGGCTCTTGAAAAAACAGCTGATGCCAGAAGGGCATGCTGACCTTTTGTCTTTTCCCCTAAAAGCAAGAGAGAAACTTTCCACGTGAAAGGTGCTCTCCCTGCGCCGGGAGGAAGACACATTCTTATCACCAGAAACGCTGTGGAGGCTGAGAGCAAGCTGTACAAACGGACCTTGTTAAAATAACCTTTTAATCTCCTTATTTAGTTAATTAATTAATTTGGAAATCGATCTATCATGATGAGGATTCCTCTAGCATTAGGGAAGTAAGAGATGCCGGTGATTCTGACCAGTGGGAAAGGCCACAAATGGAATTAACATACTCATTTGTCTTTGGGGTCTCTTTGAGGAAGGGGTAGGGGCTGACTGGAGGCCACTGAGATGGCTAAGTTGGAAGCACACATCTCTGCTTTTATGGTTCATTGGCAGGATTTTCTTTTCTTCTTTACAAAAAAAAGTTTTGACAGATACAGTTATTTCGCATAAAAGTGTATTTATGTTAACACACATAACAACCTTCTCATTGTTATTTTAGAGTGATTTAATCTACATTTTAGGTTTTCAGTTTTAATTTCCAATACAGTAAACCTAGCATAGTTTAGCCACCTTTCTCCACAAGTGTTACTCTGTGTTCAGCCTCGTATGTAAACACATAGGCCCGGTCCCCTCTTTGGATCCTCACTTTTCTTATGAGGGCTCCCACGTGCATGCAAATAAAGTTCATATGCTTTTCTCCAGTTAAATCTGTCTCATGTCAGTCAGCCAGAAACTCTAAGATGGTAAAGGAAAAAGTGTATTTCCCCTCTGGTACATTCAGAGAAGTGCCTTCTTCCTCCATCTCCTTAAATTACTGTTATGGACCTCGTTTCAACTAGGCTTGTGCAGCTTAGAAAATGCAAGTCAAATTGAATGGATGCAGAAAACTCTGCCATAAATGAGCAAAGACTCAAGAAACTGGTGTGCCATGGTGTGAATCCTTAGAAAATATCTGAAAATTAGAAGAGATGGTGGAGCCTGGATTTGTCCCAGCTCCTGGAGGTAATAGACAAGGTTCATACAGGACAACAGAGGCGACTGGAGGTGTTTCAAACAGAAAGACAGGAGTACAGAGCACCCTAGGTGGGCAGCTGCCTGTGGCTGCCTCACTTCTCATGCCCCAGGGCTCCTCTGGCACATCTTCAAGGTAATGTCATTTCCCATTCTTGGGAGAGGAGTCCTAATTTCCCTGATTCTTTCACTCCAGCCTTGGTTTTAGTGCCCGTCAAGGACAATCCCTCTGAAAAAACTGTCACTTCCACTCAGATGTTTCTCAGAAGAGTGCCAACTTGACGGCGGCTTCTCCCTCTCCGCTTTCCACCCCTGCTTGTGAATTCTGGTCAGGAAGGAATCCTAGTAGAAACATGCCCTGCCTTCCCTCCACACCCAAATTTGGACTGGAATCCGGTAAAGAGAATAAAACAAAGGACAAGATAAGACCCACCATGAGCGCAACCACACTTCTTTGTTTTCAAGTCACAGATGAAGAAACAAAAAAAAAACAAAAACAAAAACAAAAACCGCTCTGACAAGAGGTTCCTGCAGCCTTGAGAGGACTCTCTGGACTCCCTCCCTGCTGCTCTCCAACAGCTTCCCAAGGTAATGCTTCTCTTGTCAGAGTCAACAACAGAGGTTGCAGGAACCAACTTCCTGGTCCTCAGCTGCTTCTCCACTTCTTACTGTCTGTCTTGCATTCACTCGGCTGCTTTTAGGGCCACAAGAGCTTAAATCGCCCACATTTTCTACATGTAGACCATAAAACTGAGTGACACAAAATTGAATAAGGAAAGAAAGTAAAACCGAATTATAAGATGAAAGTTCAAGGTTGTCTGTGGATTCAATATATTCCTTTAAATATGAAAACTTGTCAAAATTAATGAGATATTTATGTAAGCACTGTCTCCTAAGGTTACATTCAATTGTGGGTGGATGGTGTTCACAGCAATCACCAAGGCCCTCAGGCTGCCTCCTTTTCCCCCAACGTGGCTAACAGATTTTTGGTGGTGCATTGAATTGAATTTCCCACAAACTTGGTGAATTAAAACAGTCGGTGAATTAGAAACAACCCCAGACCTTATGTCCAAGTCCTAATCCATGGTATCTGTGAATGTGACTCTGTCTGGAGAAGGGGTCTTTGCAGATGTAATTGATTAAGTTATGGACCTCAAGATGAGATCATTGTGGATTTAGGGTTGGCCCTAAAGTCGATGACCTGTCCTTGTAAGAGACAGGAGTGGGGAAGACACAGAGAGACACAGGGAGAAGAACATGTGAAGATGGAGGCAGAGACTGAAATCACGTGCCTACAAGCCAAGAAATGCCAAGGAGCTCTGGCAGCCTCTAGACACAAGGAAAGAGATATGGAATCCATTCTCCTTCAGAACCTCCAGAAGAACCAGCCCTGCCCACACCTTAATTTTGGACTTCTGGTCTCCTGAACTATGAGAGAACAAATTTCTGTTGTTTAACTCACCCAATCTGCAATAATTTGTTGTGGCAGCCCTAAGAAACTCATACACTCTACCCTCGGTAATTCTTCGTATTTCTCACTGTTAGAGCTTATTTACTACACCCCGAACTGCTGCTACCATTTCATTATAACAGGGATTGGCATATTTTTTTTTTCTGTAAAGGGTGAAACAGTAGATGTTTTAGGTTTTATGTGCCATATAGTCTCTGTCACAGCTACTCAGCTCTGCCGTTGCAGGGCAAGGGTAGCTGTAGACAATATGTAAATGACTGGACAGGATTGTGTTCTAATGAAACTTTATTTGCAAAAGCAGATGGTGGGCCAGATTTGACCCATTCCATAGTTTGCTGACCCCTGAGTTACGATGTTCTCACCTGAGCCCCTGGTTCCCCATCTCTTGGCCATCCTCCTAGAGTCTCCTCTATACTGTTTCTCCCAGAAGCACTAGGAGGTCTTCATGCAAAAAGACTTCACATGGCTTGTTTCGATTCCTCAAATTCTTTGATGGAGACTTGCTTTAAGTTCCTACTTTCACCATAGGTTATTTAAAATAATCATCTGGCCCAATTTATTTCCCATTTTTGCAGTTTAAAAAAATTCCCATCATGAAATACCATTTCCCCCTTTTTCTTACATCCCACAGACCCATTTTCATAGAGGATTTGTGGAACTAACGATGGTGGCATTCGTGACTGTCACCGGCTTGTGTTGTGCTGTCAGCTGCTGGAGACTGTGCTTCGAGGTGTGTGGGTGGCTTCAAACACTCGGGGGAGAGCAGCCTTACCGCTCCACACTGCTGAGTGAAGGAAATCACAAGAAAAGAAAGAGGAGGCTGTCAACTGTAGGTAACTTTTATTTTAAGATCAAGCACAAGAGGAGCGGAGGAGGCTGAAGAGAGAGAGAGAGAGAGACTGATTCTTCCAAAACAATAAACGATTATTTGGAAGCAGGGAATATAAGCTGAGGGGGAAGGAGGCAAAACAAACAAAAGAGAACTTTGTACCAGTGAATCAAAATCAATTACTCAGTCTATATAGGACAGTGGAGCTTTCCGATACAAGTGTCAAGGTGAGAGAGGAGGATTTACTTGGATTCAGAAATAGTTGAGGTTGAAAATGGAAAGGAAACCAGAAAACTTCATGAAAAACCTGAGACAAAGAGGCTCCAATCTAGACCATTCAGTCCCTCCTTCTACTGTCTAGTTTAGTCCCTAGTTAGTTTCCTCTGGCTACTGTAACAACTTCCCACAAACTTGGTGAATTAAAACAGCCGAAATTAATTCTCCCCCAGTTCTGAAGGCCAGAAGTCTGAAATTTCAGCCCCACAGGGCTGAAATCGAGGTGTCAGCAGGGCTGTGCTCCCTTCAGGAGGCTCTAGGGGACAACTGCACCCTGCCTCTTTCAGGTCCGGTGGCTGCCGGTGTTCCTGGCTCGTGGTCACGTCACTGCAGCCTCTGCCTCTGCGGTCACACTGCCTCCTTCTCTTCTATCTGCCTTCCCCTCTTCTCTCTGGGTCCCATCTGCCTCCCTCTTACAAGGATCTGTGAGATGACCTTTAGGGTCCATGCAGATAATCCAGGATAATCTCCCCATCTCAAAATCCTTAATCACATCTGCTGAGAGCCTTTATGGCCTGATGTAAGGCCACAGGTCATACAAGGTAACATCCACAGGATGTGGATATCTTTAGGGGCCCATGTTTTTAGCACTCCACAGCCCCCAGACTTTATCAACAACAAGAAAGAAAGAAAGAAAAGAAAGAAAAGAAAGAAAAGAAAGAAAGAAAGAAAAGAAAAGAAAAGAAAAGAAAAGAAAAGAAAAGAAAAGAAAAGAAAGAAAGAAAGAAAGAAAGAAAGAAAGGGAAAAAAGAGAAAACAAAAAAAGGCACAGTTTGTAGACTCGGCTTCCTCAGAGGGCAGTTTAGCCAGCCCTTGTGCAGGATGAAGGGGTGGGGAGCGGAAGACTGGCTCCATTTGTTCAGTATTTCTTTCAGTCACATTTAATATTTCAGCCCCTCCTCACAGACCGGCTCCCCAGCCACATGGCTAGACTTTTCTTTAATCAGGCTCTGAAATAGAGAGTGATTATGAAAAGGACCTTGTGGGGAGGGCATGGCTCCATGGTAGAGTGTATGCTTAGCATGCATGAGGTCCTGGGTTCAATCCTCAGCACCTCCATTTAAAAAAATAATAAACCTAATTACTTCCTCCAAAATAAAAAAGAAAAGAAAAGAAAAGAAAAGGACCTTAATAATGCAAAGGCTGGGTCGTATTTTCTACAATGAAAATTTTTCTGAGGAAAAAAATTTCTAAATAAGAACACGAGAGAATCTGGACCCTTGGGATGGGGCCCATTGTACCGATACATACCCACCCACTTCCTCTTGATTTAAACATACTTAGAAAATCGCACAAAACCAGGAAGCAGTTTAAACTGCTCCTGGGACATTTCCACCTGAATATCCTGCCATATGCACCTCAAACTCATTACATTTGAGACGGAACACAATACCTCCCACCACTGGCATGTTCTTCCTCATCCGTTGTTATAGTTTGAGAGCAGCTGTGTTACCCTGAGATGGATGAGCTTCGGAGCTGGAAACCCCATGAACTGTATGCAATTGTTTGGACACATGTGCATCTGTGTGTTTTTCAGGAAAGCATTCCATAGTCTTCCTCAGCTTCTCCACGGAACCTTTGATCTCAAAAGGGAAATGAAAGTCTGCCCTGCTGTGGCCCTCAGTCGGGTCTACATAAACATTTGCTGAGTACTCTTAGGCATTCTCAGTAGAGAATACCCACTGCTTTGGTTTTGTATGTAGTTGTCATAATTTTGTTGTCATAAATTTGCAGGATAGCTGGTTGGGGCTTATGGTTCAGTGAGTCACTGTCAAACCAATTCTGCCACTACTCCCCTCCCCCAAGTAGGGCCACACATCCCGGATCAAGTGTCTCTGAAGAACAGGAAGCAAGAGATCATAGTGAAACCTTTTTCTGGGTCTAAGGATTATTTTGATATGCCAATCTACACCTACTAGACCTACTAGACCTGCACATTGGAATGCTTGCCTTCATCCTCCCCAACTTTGCCCAGTTCATCCTTCTGATCTCAACTTAAGTATTCTTTCCCCCAGGGAAGACTTCCCCAATCCACACCCCTGGGAAAAGATCATAGACTCAAATTGTTAACTGTGGGTCTTGTTGCTTACTGAGTAGCTTAATGCAGGAAAGGGAATTGATTACCACTGGAACCTGGAGGCTGTCACTTCCGTCTCACTCTTAGATTAACCCAAGGTTGCCCTCCAGCCCCAACCTTTCCCAGAATTGCTTTGGCTTCCACAGGGAAGGCTGGGCTGGGGCTTAGCAGCAAACAAGCTTCAACAGACTCTTACATTTTGAAAGAGATTTAAATGAACATTTTGAAAACAAGGAGAGACACAGTGCTCCCTTGGTAAACCAAGAAAGACTAAGGAGACTGGTCATGGAAAACAGTCATGATGAAAGTTCAAGGGAATAAAACATTAAGATTTCTTTCACTGAATTTATTCATTTTTAGAAAATATAACAATGTTCTAGTTTTCCCTTCAGAATATGTACTTTCTTATATCTGCCCATATTTTTTGTTTATGGAATTATCACAATTACAGTTAAATTATATTTGTATGATTTTAACTTTAAGGATTCTCTTTTGAACTTGCCCATAAACTCTGCAAGGGAAGAGGCTGTCTGTCTTGCTCATTGCTTAGCAATGCCAGGCATGCAGTAGATACCAACAAAATTTTGACACATGAATGGATTGATTGATTAGTTAATATAGAATTGTGACTTTGTCTCTTTCCCAGTGAGAACAGTTCTTTGACCATAGTAATTAATTGTCATGCTGGATATGATTCTTGAAATGGGGTTGTTCCACGTGTCTCCTTAAAGCAGAGTCTCCCACCCTCAGCAAAACTAACATTCGGGGCAGGAGAATTCTTTGTTGCGGGGGCTACCCTGTGCATGGTAGGATGTTCAGCAGCATCCCTGGCCTCTACCTACAGGATGCCAGTAGCATCACCCTCCCTACGTTGTGACAACCAAAAGTGTCTCCAGACATTGTCAAATGTCCCCTGGGGGCTAAAACTGCCCCTCCCAACCACCATCCCAGATGAACACCACTGCTTAAAGAAAGAAGAAAATCATAAGAACTATTTCTGAATCATAAGAAGTATTTCTGAATCTGGCAGAATGAAGAAGAAGAAAAAAAAGCCATGGCTGAATGCCTTAAAATCTGTGCATCTGAGATAATCTCAGGCATATCTCCCCCCATTTTCTGTAATAAATCTGTAATCCAAAAAAAATCCCTGGTTCTTAATACTTTAGTGTGTTTTTTTCATTATACCTCAGTTTCTTACTTAAATTACCCTTTGAAAAATTACAACTTTATCTCAAACTAAGAAGAAGAGGAATTTTATTTATTTATTTGTAATTCAGCAGGACAGTTACCTGAGGCTGAGACAGAAGGGAAACTAGAAAAGATCACAGAATTGGGTCTGCTGGGATGTGGCCCCCAACACACCTGAACCACTCCACACAGTGTGTTCAGCAAGACCTCTGACAGCTCCCTCCAGACAAGCAGCGAACCACATGGAAGGGTGGCTGGAGCTACGGGAGTCAAGTTCTGCAGAGGGCAGGTGCCAGGAATTGCTTCATGATCTGACTCAGTTTTGTGTTTTCTCAGTTCCGGGTCTTTCTAAATAAAACATGAGAAACAGGGAGTTTAGAAGGAATAATGGTTTCTGATGAAGTGGGAAGACATATTTTTGCTTTAAAAATTAATTGCAACTACTTCTGCATCCTGGGGGAGCTGCAGAACTCATCTCTGTAGGAAACTTGGTCATTTACTGAGAAATATTCAAGGAATGAAGCTGCAAACTGAACACAAACTAAAACTCAAATATACAAAGACCATGTGACTTTTAATTTTCTGTCATAGACCAAATCTTCATGGACCCAACCCACTGAGTAACAGCCAATGTAGGGGTGGGGAGAGCACATGAACTTTTCCAATTAAGGGCACACTGGACTGAAAATACTCTTTGAGGACTAAACATTTATCAATTAAAGCTTAATTCCCTATCAAAGATGGATTGCTCCTTTCTCTCCCTTCCCCCAACATGGCTCTAGGTGTAGAGGAATGCTGACATCTTGGCATTGGGGAGACGGAGCTCTGGCTGGAGTGGTGCCTGTCTTTGTATTGTCTCTACTGCTGGCCACCTGGTCCTGTCCTTGGGTGTGTACCCAAGGCTGGCTGGTACCCATTAAGGTGGGATGAGTCTGGGTCCTGCCAAGCACCCTACAGGTGATGGTTGCTAACATTAGCAGCTGAGGAACACAGCTTTGTCTGTTCTCTTAGCTTGGTTAAGGTCACCCTTGGCACTCAGCTCCATCTCATCCCTTTGCTGGTGGCTGTGCAGCCCAGCCACTGGAAGTCCAGCCACTAATCTCAGATGTTCTCCACCCCACCTTGAGTTCCCAGCCTCAGGGTTTCTTTGCCTCAACCCCACCTTGTGACATCTGTGGCAATTTCCCCAGCCTGAATGTCATCTACTTTCAGCAGCCCCCCAAGGGCATTTGGGAATGTCTAGATTGCTCACAAACCATATACAGACTCCAAGGAGTCAAGCGCTCTACCTCAGATGTCTCTGCACATCTCCCTGTCCTGCAAAACCCTTGTGTACCCCATTCTATCCACCCCCAGGGCACTGAAGCCCGCCCCGCATGGTAGTCTCCCTCAAGGGCTCCAGCTAAGAAAAGGACAAAAGCCCCTTTGCTGTCTGCTCTCTTTTTCTGACTGGATGACCTTGCGCCTCCAGAACTTCAGCCTGGAGAGGACACAAGTGTCTCATAGCTTCCTTTCACCACCTGTTCCACAAGGTTACCTGCTTCCTTTTTCCCATAATCCCTCAGGGTCAGAAGGTGGGCTTTTCACGCCGTCACCTTCTAATCCTCCGACCCCTTTGTAGCAGATACTTTTCTTACGCTCAGTTCTCTCTCCCTGAATAATACTTTTATTTCCGTTGCTGGTCTCTGCTCTTGATATGTTAACGACGGCTTATGGAATTTAGAAATCATTTCCTCTCTTGACAAAGACTGGCTTTTAAGACTATTATTTCCTTTCTGACAGCTCTGAAAGTCAAAAACTGGATATTGATTTCCCCTTCCTCTTTGCCTTCCTACGGCTACAGTCCTCATTCTGCCCAAGGCAAGCACACAGCTCTGGAAGAGGAGAGGAGAAGCCATGTGTAAAAATCAGAAAAAAAGTGGACGTTATATTAGTAAGAAAAAAAAAAAAATTCTCATTTCCATTTTGAAATAGAGCAGGGCCCTGTGGGGTCCTCTCTGGTACAAATCCTTTCTGTGTGCCCCCTGTTCTTTTTTTGTAGAAAATGGGCTCCTTGACCTTCCCTGAGTTCCAAGGGGCAGATTCAAATAGCTGCACTTCAGGGGAAGGAGGGAATGAAGAGATAAGGGAGAAGCAGTTAAGAAACAATAGCCCAGCCTTGGGGCAGGGTCCTCTTTGCCTCAAAGAACATACATAACAATATCTTTGACTTCCTCTGCAGGAACTAAGGCCATCCAGGTGGAGGATGGCGACTTTAGTACCACCCCATTACCTCACCACCAACCAATCAGAAGAAAGTCACGCATTGCAGCCCTTATCCCAAATTTTGCCCATTGAAGAGTTTGGTTTTTTTGAGCATCAGCCATTCGTTCTCTTTGCTGACCATCTAATAAATCTTTCTCTGCTCCAAACTCCAACGGTTCGGTTTGTTTGGCCTTACTGTGTATTGGGCACACGAACTTTTGTTCAGTAACAATTTCACACATTAATGGGCCTTTTACGTGTGAAAGACAAGGTCCGGGGTGAGTACTGTGCTGCGGGGAGGTTGAGGTAGGGTTCAGCAGGATAAAGTTAACGTGCTTGTCACTAGGGTAAGATTTTTCTAATGAAAAACAACTTCTGGCCTCATCTGGAGAGAGAGAAAACTGAGACAGGAGGGAAGGGAGCAGGGCACAACCACTGAAGGAATGACACAGCAATTGAGGACTGGACAAACTGGTTAGAACCAAGCTGGCAGAAGATGTGTCCTCCAGTAGACCCTGAGCCTCATGGCACACCCACAGGCGCCATGACAGCTCCTAGGTTGACCATAAGAGGTCAGAAAGTGGGCAGGGGGGCCGATTCCTGGAAATCTCTGCCTGTTCCCCCGCAGACGTTGAAATAATCCTCCTACTAGCACATGAAATTACCGAGCCCATAAAAACTAACAACTCCACACCCTGAGGTCGTTCTCTCTCTTGCCTTCTGAGATGGCCTGCACTCTGTCTATGAAGCGTGTAATCTGCTTTTACTTTAAACTAAACATCTGCTACACTGCTGTCTCTCTCTCTCCCTTTCGTTTTTTGAGATGGCCTGCATCCTGCTTATGGAGTGTGCATCTCCTAAGCTGTCCTCCCTCTGAGTGAGACAGACCCCACTCAGTCTATGGGGTGTGTATCTCTTTAAATAAACTTGCTTTCACTTTATTATGCTTTGCTCTTGAATCCTTTCCTGTGCAAGACAAGAATCTATTCTCTGGCAACAAAACTTAAAACGTGTGTAAGAGAGGAAATGAAAGGGAACTAGAGAGTTAGGATAATCCTCAATAAGTTGGCAGGAGAGCCCGCCTAGGGGCGAGGGGTGGCTGCCTGCCGGCACTCCCCATGGGAGAAGAGGTTGAAAACTGCAGGAATAGTGGTGTCTGAGTCTGACTTTCCCTCCTTTCACTGCCCATTGTCACCCTTGTGATAGCACAACCTTAGAGAAGGAAGATGGAGCTAGGAGCCTGTTTGGGGAAGAAGCAGACTAGAACGGAATGGAGATTTGGTAATAAAGGGACCAGAAGCAGCTCAGAAGAATCTGGGAGTCTAGGGTGCTAGCTGACAGGCTACAGCTAGGACAAGTGTCTTCCTGCCTACCATAGTCTGGGTACTTCCAGGTCTACATGAAGGGCTTGAGTTTTTTGATGTTAACTGTGAGTGTGGTAGATTAAAAATGGCCACCAACTCCCTGTTGCTCAAGAAGTGGTGTTTATCTCCCACAATCTGTAACTTGGTCTGGGCCCATGACTGCTTTAACCAAGAGAATGTGGTGGTGGTGTGGTGCTGTGCCCATTCCGGACCTAAGTCTTGAAAAGTCTGGTAGATTATGCTTCTCATGTGTTGTGTCACCACGTAGCTATTCTCCCCTGTTGTTTTTACCCCAATAGGACACCTCTTGTCTGACAAAAGACAGATTAACAAGAGAAAACCAGAAGTTTATTAACATGTGTGTCATATGTATCCGTGGGAGCACTCAGAGGTGAGTAACTCAGAGAAGTGATTAGAACTTAGACTTATATGGCATCCTTAGCAAATTTTGTAGGAGGTGACAAGGCAAAGGAAAAGGACTTTGAGTCTCTAGAATGACAAATTGTGGGAAGCTCAATTATATGGTAGGTAAGAGCTAGTTTCAGCAGGGTTTGCTGCGTGGATCCCCTGGTGCAGTCTATGGGCTGATAAGGATCTAACGCTGTCTCCACTGATTAACTTCAATTCTTCCTGATGTTATTGGGTGGGGGTGGGCACCTTTACAAATTTGTGTCCTGCTTTTAGGCAAATAGGGGGAGGGAAGAGGGCTTTTCTTGCATCTGCTTCTTCTCAATTGCATTCAACTCAAAATAATCATTATATCAGCAGCATATTGTAGGACAGAGTATTCTGCTACACTTCATCATGTTAGGAAGACCATACAGAGAAACTGCATGAAAGATCAGACAGAGGGTGAGAGGCTGTGAGATGGCATGGAGAAAGGGAGAGAGACATAGCCAAGCTCAAGCTTCCAGCCATCCTTGCCAACGTGTCAGATGTGTGAGTGAGTCATTGAAAGATGCAGCCCTGGCCATTATCTGATTGCACCTCCATGAGAGACCTCAAGAGAGATCAACAGAAGAACCTCTTAGCTGAGCCCAGTAAACCCACAGAAGCATGAGATAGTGGTTGCTTTAAGTCACGAAGCTTTGGAGTGGTTCTGTTACACACAGCGATCAATAAGTGGAACAGTAGGATAGGACTGAATTATTTTTCTTGCATCATGGTGGCAGGGAAAAAGAGCATGAACTTTGGGCACAACTCATACCTGCCTCCATCCAGAAGTGATAGGTGAAATTTCCACCCATATTTCATTAGCCAAAGCAAGTCACACAGCCATCCATGCGTAACTGCAAAGAAGTGATCTCCGGGAAGGGAAAGGGCATGAGTGATGCTGATTCACCCCACCTCTTGCAGCAAGGGAGGCTGGGGAAGCAGAGGAGGTTTATAATGGTCTGCTGTGCCCAAACATTACAGTCCTGCACACAGTCAGGATTCTGTTGTCACAGGTGAGGGCAGGAAAAGGCACTAGGTTTGCCCTAAGTGGAGGGTGGGTGGGTAACAGAGAGATTGCAATGGCTGCCACCTGAACCCTCAGCCCCCACTGACATTGGTCTCACCCACTAACTCTCTTAGTGCTCTCACTTTCAATCTATAAACTTGAGTTTGGGATGAGTCTGGATGGGGAAAAACAGAGGAGACAGAGGAGAAGAGGAAAGAGGTAGAAGAGAAGGAGGGAGGGAAAACGTAGCGCCTATGTGCTCAGGCGTGAAATAAAAGAACTTGAACGCTCCTGACTCTGACTCCAGCGCTTTCAGGACCACTTAGGGGGAAAAATTAATGTCTGCACAAAAATGTCAAGCAGGAAGATAAAGGGAAAGAACATTTCAAAGAGGTGGGAAATGTGTGGCAGTCTGGGTGGTCCAAATGAAAGAAGAAAAACAAAGTTCTTGTCAAGTTGTGCTCTGGGAAATTCTTGGAGGAGTGAGAAGGAACATCCTGATCCCAGGCTCCTGCCGAGTGCCCCTCTCTCCATCCAGGACTCTAACATAGGTCATCACTTTGTTTTTCCCTCCCCTTTCTTCTAAAGTTCCCAACTCAGCCCACAGCTGCTTCACTGTTGGTCAGAATTAAATCCAAAATAGCAACTCCCTTTCTCATTTCTCTATTAGTTGGAAGATGAAAATCTAAGAAAATGTTAAACCATTTTCAAAAGGCTTCTTAAATATTGCCCTCAAAAGAATTTTATCACCTTTATTTTACTTGCCAGAAAACCAAGGCTAATAGTGGTTAATTTATCAAAGGTCACACAATATATCTGAAATGAAATCCGTTCACCTACAGTCCATTAAGTTAACTACCATGATGCTCTGACTTTCAAGGATTTATTTGATGCCTTGTTCTTAATTGAACCTGGGATCTAGAAATTTTCTGCATAGCTTGGCCAGCATTTGCTGTCTGATTCTGGAATACAACTTCTATTTCCTACTTCTTATAGAACTGTCTTTAGTATCCTCCCACAACTGTATCATTTTTGCTTTCTCTCTGCTTTTATCCTTATCCAAATGTTCTCCACGGTACTCCCTGCAACAGTTATAGGCTTCCACATATGTCTGTATCTTTTTGACATATTGCATTAATCTCTCTGCCCTCCATCCTAGCCTGTTTCCTTTGACAAGTCACACCCATTTGTGGCCAGGTCTGCTTATAATGATTCTACTTGCTCAACTTTACAATAACTATTTGGTATAGTTCCCTCCCTATATTGAAGCCTCAAGTTCACCTAGTTTTTGCCTCTGCTCTGCTGTCTCTCCCACTCCATGCTCCTTCAAATAAATCAGATTACTCACCAAGTTTGCCCTGGCCTTGAGTAAAACCTTGATGGAATTTATCCTCAATTTGCCCTTTGTCAGCTCCATTGCTCTTATATTTCCTGGTCCCTTTGGGCCCTGGAACTAGTTCTGTTTTCCTCCTAGCCCTGTTTGTTAGTGGCTTGGTGCTGCTCTCCTAATTTTGTCTATGTCTATACTAATTAATGCTTTACTGAAGTATCTGATAATGAGAACTGCCATCAATTATGCATCTAACATGTGTCAGGCTCTGAGCTAAGTACTTTACATGTATTATTGCATTTACTCCTGTAGGGGAGGAAAAATAATTTTCTCTCTACTCTTCTAAGTTCTCCCCTGTGAACCTTGTAACAAAAGACAGGTTAACAAAAGAGAAATAAATAGAAGTTTATTAACATGTATACCTTGCCTATACATGGGAGATACCCAGGAAAAAGTGAGTAACTCTCAGAGGTGGTTTAGAATTCAGGCTTAAATACCATCTTCAGCTAAAGACTAGAGAGAAGAGTATGGGAGAGGCCAATTATAAGGAAGTGATCAGGAAAAGTAAACAAAAGTAAGGGTTGTTACACAGATTTAAATTGGTGCCTTCTCCATTGATGAGTTTCTTGCTATTTAGTTATCTTTCTCTTCTGGTGAAGAGAGGGAGATGACCTTGCAAATGGGGATTCCCTTATAATTGTAAATTTCCCTTACAAAAGGGTAACTTCTGTGTTCTCAGTTCTTCTCTTGTGTCTGTTGTTTTGAAAATAATCCTTATGCCTAAGAGACATATTTTGGGGTGGCATATTCTGCCACCCTTCACTTCTCATGAGAAACCTACAATGTAGTGTCATTTCCTTTGTTTTCCAGGAAGAAGGAACAGAAGCAGTATCAGTGCTACGAAACATTCTTTACGTTGAAATTAAAGCTCTTATCTGGATACCTGGCACCGTGCTGGTTCCTTGCCTTTACTATTTCGTTTGGTCTTCACTATAATCCTGCAAACTAGGCGTTTTCATCTCTACTTTTTAGGGGAGGAAACTGAAGTTTAGGGAGGTTAGGTGGCTTTCTCAGCAGGACTGGACTTACAGTCAAATCTCTTCCGCCACGCCGGCCTGCTTGCCACACCCACACCAGCACTTTTGTCCCAGCTGTCCCTCTGCCTGAACACTCTTCCCCCATAACCACGTGACACCCTTCCTTATCTCCTCCATGTACTTCACACGCTTAAATGTCACCTTCTCAGTGAGACCTTCCCTAACACTCCTCTGACAACTTCACCCCACTTGCTGTTGTCCCTCACCCATTCCTCACTTTATTTTCCTCCAAGCACTTAAATTCTCTGACATACCATATTTGCATTACTAAAACGCAAGTTCCAAGATGGTAGGGCTTTTTGTCAGCTTTGTTCACTACATGCACACTCTCCATCCATATATGTTGAGTGAATGGATGGATGAATAAATTTCTGAGCAATTCCAAAGCCCATTCTCTTTTCACCACAATGTACTCAGATCCTTGGTGTCCATCTTATCTTCTTTTTGCCTCTGGGTTACTTTATAATGCTAAAGCATTTTTTTTAAAGTAAATCCCTAAATTCAGTGTAATTTAGGAAAAGCAAAACTAAAGCCCATTCTATCCTGAGCCTAGAAATGGTGCTAGCAGCAGCCCTTGCCTTTATCCAAGAGCATTTATTATGTGTCTTCTTGTGTGTGATGCTCTGCTATATACTAGGCAGAAAAAATTAAACTGAAATGTTTATATCTGGCTCTCTCTCCCTTCAATTGGCTGCTCGGTGGGAGAGCCAGCCCTGGTCCAGGGAACAAATGGAGGACATGCTGTACATACAATATGGACCTGAATCACAGGTAATTGGCAACCAGTATTTGCAGAGCAGTCAGAGAGAAAAGCCCAGGGAGTTTCATTAGTAGGATGGTGTTTGCAGAAACCATCCAAAGAGAACTTTTCTATCCAAAATCTTTTCTCAAGGGGATACTGCCAAGAAACAGTTTATCTTATCCACAGTTGGCTTCCTCTAAAAATTTACGATTGGTTCCTGGATCCAAACATTTGACTGATGAAGCTACAATAACCACAAAGCTGGAATAACTTTTGTCATCCCCTGTTCTTGGGAAGAACCCATTTTTTATGATGCCATGCAGATTTTGAGCCTGATTCTAACTCTATTTTAAAAAACTCATTTCCTAATGACATGTAATACCTATAAGCTGCTGGTGATTGAGACAAGAGTTATCATTTAGCATTGTTTAAGCACCCTAAGGAGGCTTAAAATTAGAGATTTTTAACTGCAGCCACTCTGTTTATTACTTTTCTCTTCCATGCATATACTCCAAGTCTATGTATAACAAGACTGTGTTATACAAACATTAAAAATGTAAAGAACAGTAATCAAGACAGTGGTACTGGTACAAAAATAGACACATGGATCAATGGAACAGAACAGACAGCCCAAAAATAAATCCATGCACCTATGGCCAATTAATTTGTGACAAAGGAGGCAAGAATATATAACGGAGAAAAGACAGTCTCTTCAGTAAGTGGTGCTGGGAAAACTGGACAGCCACATGTAAAACAGAGATTAGGACATTACCACACACCATATATAAAAATAAACTCAAATGGATTAAAGACCTCAGTGTAAGACCTGAAGACATAAAACATCTAGAAAATAACACAGGCAGAATATTCTTTGACATAAAACACAGCAATATTTTTTTTGGATCTGTCTCCTAGGGCAAAAGAAATAAAATAAAAAATAGCCAGTGGGACCTAATTAAACTTAAAAGCTTTTGCACAAAAAAAGGAAACCACTGACAAAATGAAAAGACAACCTACAGAATGGGAGAAAACACTTGCAGATAATATGACTGATAAGAGGTTAATATTCAAACTATACAAACAGCTCATACAATTCAATATCAAAAAAACCCCAAACAACCCAGTCAAAAAATGGGCAGAAGACTTGATAAATATTTTTTGAAAGAAGACATACAGATGGCTAACAGGCACATGTAAAGATATTCAACATCACTAATTATTAGAGAAATGCAAATCAAAACAACAATGAAATATCACCTCACACCTGTCAGGATGGCTATCATCAAAAAGTCTACAAATAACAAATGTTGGTGAGGATGTGGAGAAAAGGGAATCCTTGTACATGGTGGGAGTGTAAATTGGTACAGCCACTATGGAAAACAGTATGGAGATTCCTCAAAACACTAAAAATAGATTTACTGTATGATCCAGCAATTCCTCTCCTGGGTATATACCTGGAAAAAAATGAAAATACTAATTCAAAAAGATACATGCACCCCAATGTTCATAGCAGCACTATTTACAATAGGTGAGATATGGAAGCAACCCAAATGTCCATCAACAGATGAATGTCTGTTGTACAGACATATATACAATGGAATATTGCTCAGCCATAAAAAAGTATAAAATTCTGCCATTTGCAGCAACATAGATGGATCTTAAGAATATTATGCTTAGTGAAATAAGTCAGAGAAAAAATGTATAGTTCCGCTTCTGAATGGAATCTTAAAAATGCTACAAATGAGTGTGTGTGCAAAGCAGAAACAGACTCACAGACATAGAAAACAACCTCATGGTTACCAAAGGGAAGTGGGGGGGGAGGGGCAAATTAGGGTTATAGGATTAAGAGACACAAACTATTATTTATAAAATTGATAAGCAAGAAGGATATATCATATAACACAGGGAATTATAGCCATTATCTTTTAATAACCTTTAATGGAGTATAATCTGAAAAAAACATTTAAAAAATACTGAATCACTATGCTGTACACCTGAAACTAGTATAATATTGTAAGTCAATTATATTTCGATAAAAATATGTACACACATTAAAGTAACATGGACCCAGTCTGATTGGCAGTAGCAAATCCAGCTACCACCAACATAGCTAAAAAGCCTTTTAGCTTCACACTAGTGCCATGAGACCAGTCATATGAAAAGTTAAATTATGCCAATTAACATCTTATATACATAATTCTAACACTAATTGTACTACATTTTAAGCTTCTTTAGAGCACGAATAACATTTTCCTCATTTTTGTGTCCCACACAGCACCTGTTTTTAATACTTGTTAAATATATCCCCCCTCCAATAGGCTTCATTAGGAAAGGGCATTTTTCCCCCTATTTTAGACAGTGTACCCAGTATCTAACATGTATTTGGCACAAAATAACATTCAATACATTTTTTTAAAGAAATTAAAAAAAATTTTTTTTATGGGGTGAGGTAATTAGGTTCAATTATTTATTTATTTAATGGAGTCTACTGGGAATTGAACCCAAGACCTCCTGCATGTTAGGCACTCTACCACCGAGCTATGCCCTTCCCACCCATGAAGAAATTTTTTTTAAAAAAGAAAAGAACATTGACTTGAATGAATCCTGACTCATGAAAATTAAACCCAACTCAACATTTGGGTTCTTCTGATTTAAAAGTAAAATAAATCATAAACAAAAAATTATGGATTCAAATATTTTATAAAAAGTTACTGACAGGTCTAAGGATAAACTTTTGAATCAGCTTTTGGAGGGGAGGGTATTTGGGGCAAGTCCTTTATGCACCCTGGGCTTTATTTTCCCTACTCCATCCTGATGAGTCTTAGAAGAAAACAAGGATTGGGTTAGAAGATCATCTCTACAGTTCTTCCAGTTCCAAGTTCCTGTGACTAGGATTTTGCATAACTCAAAAGGACGTAGGTGTATAAGCAGATGCTGTCTCATTAACTGGCAGGACCAAATGATTTTTTAAGAAAATAAACAAAGCCAGATCCAAGATGGCCTCCCACAATCCCATCTTCTGATATTCACACCCTGTATAGCCACCAACCATGTCTTACTAGAATTGGTCTGTATGCCATTAGCATGCAGCAGAAGTAATTGTCACTTCCTAGATTAAGTTACAAAAATAAAAGGTGAGGAACTGAAGCCTTGTGCCAACAGCCATGTAAATGGATCTAGAAGCGGCTCCTCCTCAAAGCCAGCAGCTTGACTGCAACTTCAAGAGCTGGAACCATTGGGCAAAGCTGCTCCTGGTTTCCAGACCCTTAAAAACTAGGTGAGATAATGTATTTTTGTTGTTTTAAGTTGCTAAACTTCGGGGTAATTTGTTATGCAGCAAAAGGTAATTAATACACTTTATCATCCCAAATTCCTCCACCGTCCTGGGGCATATGACCATGTTAACTTCACCAGTCTTGGAAACTATGCAATTTGTTTGGCATCATATACTTCATAAGAAAAGATACAAGTTAGTGCCAGCACCAGCCTCCCAGTTTTAAAACTCAGCTACACTCAAGCCACAACTTGAAAAGAAAAAAAAAAAAGCTACTTTACTGCATGTAGCTATGGTCTCACTATGATTTCCATCTCTTCCATTTCAAGATAAAAACCTTGCCTTCGCCAAAAATTCCCTTCTTTCACGGCTGCCCAATTGCAACATTACTCCCTACCGTGCAATCAATTGACTGCTTTAACAGCAACACTTTCAGAGTGCTTGTTTCTCTTTCAGTACTTCTCCAATTCATGCATTTGCTTTTTATTTCATGACAAAATGACCTTTAAGAACTTTGAAGACTGTTTTTATGTCTAAGAATTTTTAAAAATTAAAATGTGTGCATTTCAACTGCTTTGTGCATTCAAATTCCCATCTTAGGAGGTCATGTATACAAAGGTCTTAGAATAGTTCCTGGCATATGTGTTCAATAAAACATTTATTTACATAGAAGTGCTTGTTGACACCCTATTATACAGATAAGGAAATGCTTAATGTGAGAAAGTGCTTCATACCTGAAACTAAATGCTGAAGAGATATCCACTTTAGTTCCAATTAAGACCCCCCCGACAGCAATGATTTCTCCATCACACACCATAAAGAATCCTGAGCAAAGTTGTTCTCTCTTAAATGCCTCCTGATACGCCAGAGAAAGGTCACTGTATAATGACAGAGCACAAACTGACAAAAACCTCTGTGGACAGGAATGGTTATTAACACATCACTCGGCTTTTGGGTAAATACATTTCTTAGATTTAAACTAGAAAATTTCTGTCCCATGTCTGTGGGAAACCAAGAATACATCTTGCCTGATCTGCAAAGGCACAGGTCTCAAACAGTATCTTATATCAAAGGTGCACATAGATTGGCAATGCAGTCTGGTTTATAATATAAATTCTGGTAAAACTAGAAACTACTAGACTTACACAAAGACGGCACCAGCAAGGGCATAGTGCTTCCTATTCCTCTGATGTGGAATTGTGAGGGCAATGGGGGAGGAGAGAGAAGGGAGGCCAGGGGGATCACGACCCTGAGAAGAACCACAATATCCTTACCCTACAGGAAAGAGGGAAAAGAGATGGATACAGAGCAAGATGTTTGTGCTCAGAAACTCACTAAGGCATGAGATGCTGCAAAAGTTGGTTTTGCTCTTAACTCACTTATACTTATGGTTACCTTGATCTAGAATTTTTGAGAAAAGGAATGGATTCATTCAGAAAGAATTTATTCCTAGCTTCTATTTCTAGATTTTAACGGTTATAGCCAAAAGCTGATCAGTCTATAGCCATCATAATTTTTCTTGCACCAAAGTCATAATACCCTAAAAGTAATTGTGCAATTACTACTTATGGGTCAGAACTAATGCCAATTAAGGCTTTGGAAAATGATGTTTTCTTTTTCTTTCTTCTTTTCAATTTTTTTCCCTGATGAATTCATTTTGAATAATCAAAATTTTTCTTCTTTTCCTGACTTTTTTGGGGTATAATT
This sequence comes from Camelus ferus, assembly GCF_009834535.1. Classification (NCBI taxonomy): domain Eukaryota; kingdom Metazoa; phylum Chordata; class Mammalia; order Artiodactyla; family Camelidae; genus Camelus; species Camelus ferus. The sequence goes on along the minus strand of NC_045707.1, from coordinate 60,875,446 downwards.
GGCAAATAAAAATTTTGTATATTTAAGATGTACAATGTGATGTTTTGACATACCTATACATGGTGAAATAATCATCACAATTAAGCAAATTAGCATAGGAAAATGACCTTTTCAAGTAAAATATATTTGATTTGCAAACTATTTCCTCATGATTTTAAAAAGAAATGAAGGCAAAGTGCAAAAATTTAAATGACGGCATATTAGGACAAGAAAAAGCCATGACTTGGTGTTGTCTAGACACGCATTCAGTGAACAGTGATAGTGTTATTTAATCTTATTTTGCCACCTATGTAGAGAAAGATGTATCAATTTTCATGCCATAAATAAGTTGCTAAAGGTGATTACATTCCTATTTTTTTCCAGTGAAAAAGCAAATTAGAAATTTAGCATAAAACTTACACTGGGCAGACCTTTGAGAGCGAAAGGTCTCTTACAATCTCATTATAATGAATCCCATATAATGAATTATAATGCCCTTTGCATATATTAGTCAGTTATGATCTTGAACTTAGGTGGCCACTTGTACCTCAAACACATGTAACTAATTTGACCCAATATCAGTTATTATTATTTTTTTTTTTTACATAACAGCAACCCATAAACTTCAATTGAAACAGAAGGCATCATTAAGCTGGTCTTGGCTGGGCTCACACATTAGTGTGTGGCCAGCTGCTGGGCTGGCTAAGTGGCTCCCCTTCTGGGGGTGGGCTTGTCTAGAATGACCTCAGCTGGAAGAGTTCATCTCTGCTCTACATGGTCATGTGACCTTGAGCAAGTGACCTGACCTCTCTGATCCTCCCTGCTCGATCATTCTTATCAACATACAAATAAATTGTTATTTCTCTCACTCTCAGCCAAAAAGTCCACTTCCAACTCCAGCTGTCACAGTCTCTCCACTCATTTTTATAACAAAACTCTTTCAAAGGAATTTATACTCACTGTCTTTAACTCCATTCTTCCTTTTCTTGCTAAAATCTATTCCACAAGGTTTTAGCCGACACCACTCTGCTCAAACTGCTCTTATCAAGGTCACCAGTCACCCCTACATTGCTCAGTCCAATGCTCCATCTCCGTCCTCATCTTACCTGACCCATCAGCAGCATCTGACACGTATCATCATCTCCTTCTCCTGCTCCCAGGCAACACGCCCACCTGGCTGTCCTCCTACCTCACTAGTTTCTCCTCCCAGGTCTCCTTTGCTGGCTCCTTCTCATCTTGGTCTCTTAATATCAGAGTTCCTCCAAGCCCAGTCCTTGCATTTCCCTCTCCTCTCCTCTCCCCTCTCCTCCTCCCCACTTCCCAGCTCTTCTCTCCTCTTCCCCTCTCTGTACTGACTCACTTGATCACAGCAGGTCTCCTAGTTTTAAGTATCATCAATACTCTGATAATTTCAAACTTATATCCCCATCCTGGATCTCTACCCCAAATCCAGACATTTATATCCAGCAGCCTATTAGTTATCTCCACTTGGGTGTTATATTTTCCTATTGGGGCTGCAAGAAATGATCACAAACCTAGTGGCTTCAAACACCACAAATTTATTAAATTTATAACCTTACTTTTCTGGAGGAGGTCAGAAGCCCAAAATGCATCTCAGTGGTCTAAAGTCAAGGCATCAGCAGGGCTGCATTTCTTCCTAGAGGCTCTAGGGAAGAATCCACTACCTTGCCTTTTTCCAGCTTTTCGAGACTGCTTGCATTCCTTTGCTTGTGGCCAGGACCATCTTCAAAGCTAGCAATGGCCAGTCAAATCTTTCTCACATTGCATCCCTCTGACTCCTCTGTCTCCTTCTTCCACATTTAGAGACTTGTGATGACTTGTGATTACACTGAGTCCACCTGGATAATTCTGTCTTAAGGTCAGCTAATTACCAACCTTCATTCCATCTACTACCTTAATTCCTCTTTGCCATGTAACCAAACATATTCACGGGTTCCAGGGATTAGGATCTGGACGCCCCTCTGCTGGGGGGGGGGCATTGTCCTCCCTGCCACAGATGTCTTGTCATGTCAAACCTCGCATGTCAAAACTGAACTCCTGATCTCAGCAATCCTGCTCCTCTCTGAGTCTTTCCCAGCTTCCACCAATGCCAACCCTTCCAGTAAGCCAGGCCCGAAAGTTTGGGGTCATTCTTACTCTTCTTTTTCTATCCCCTGTTCAATCTATTAGCAAATCCTAGGAATTCCACCTTCAAAATATTCTCAGAATCTGATGATTCTCACTGTTTCTAGTGCAACAATACTGGTTCAACTCCCTCTCATTACTCTCCAGGTTATTGTTAATAGTCTCCAGAAAGCCCAGGTTATTATAATAGCCTCCTAACTCATCTGTCTGGTTTCCACCCTAGCCTACCAGCACCCCATCTACTACTGCTTGCCCACACACAGTCTATTCATAGCACAGCATCCATAGGATGTTTTTCCAACACAAGTCACATCATGTAGTTTCTCTGCTCAAAACCTTCCAAAGACTTCTCAACTCCATAAAAGTCAGTGTCTGCAAAGACCTTGGGATCTGGCTTTTTTTCTAACCTCTTCTATTCCTCCCTCACATACTTGCATCACTCTACCCACGGGGGCCCCCCTGCTTTGTCTGCAACACTCCAAGCACCTCCCTGGGGCCCTTGCACTTGGCAGTTTACTCTTTGCGGCATGACCTTCTCCTAGGGGTTTACCTGGGTCTCTCTTCACCTCCCTCAATCTTTGCTCAAAAGTCACCATCTGAGTGAGGCTTTCACTGTCCAACATCCTTTACTTTAAATTGCACGTGCACACAAATACACACAGAACACTCTTCTTCTTTAACGCTCTACTTTTTTTTTTTTGGTATCACTTACCACTTTTTAACTTACCATATAATTTATATAATTATAGTTTTTTTTTTCCTCTCACCACTAGATGGTAAATTCCATGAAGGCAGGGATGCTTTGATGCATTCCGACTTCCTAAGCCAGTATCAGGGACATAGTAGACACTCAATAAATATTAATTGAATAAATGACTCTGCCTCAGTTTCTTTATCCATTAAAATGGGAATGTTAGGAACAGTAACTACATCATAGGGTTACTGGGAGAATTAAATAAGTTAATATACGAAAAGTGCTTATCCCAGGGCCTGACACAAAGAAAGCACTAAATAGGTGTTTGCTCTTATAATCTCTCTACCATTTATACTGGTTCTTCTCCTGTTACTCAGTGAGTAACCAAATACCACCACTCAAAAGGTAACAAGAGTAATACACTGAGAACACATTGTGTCCTAGCAATGAGGATGAATGTAAATACTTGGTCTTTTATATAACTGGGCAGAGCCCTCAGCAAGGTGGGCTCTTGCAGTTAATCCCTGCTGGCTCTCTAGGTGTGTATATGGAGGGCAGGATGGGATTCTTCTTATTTTTCTTTTGGATGCACACATGGTAACATGGACAAAGGAATTAAACTTCAGAACCTGTTCAGAACTAACCACAAAGGGTCAAATCACAAAAGGCTGACGAAGATTAACTAAATCCTCTTGACTTCCATGGTTCCACATTCCTTGGCCATTAGTTGGATTTAGGCAATACCTTCAAGCCTAGAACAGGCACCATACTACTTACCCAGTTTGGGTGTTGGCCCAGCGTGCAGACCACATTAATCTTACTTCAAAATGTCAAAATTCCAGTTTTCAGAGCATTGGGATATGCTTCCAAATACATCAAATAATCAAATTATCTTTTGGTCTTATTCCCTTATCCCCTTGTGGCATCTTACCAAACTGAAGCCCAGAGATCACAGCAAACTTCCTTCCATTTTCATATCAGTGAGGCTGAGAAAGAAAAAGATTTATTACCTGGAAGCAGAAACTCAGTGGAGAGCCAAACTTCAGACATACACATCCGTGAAAATTAAAGTCTTTCCTGACAAGGTAGGTCAAACGTCACTGATGTGTGGCTACTGGGTGGTCAGTCTTATTCACTCCCTAATAAATATGAAGCACCCCAAAATCAGTATTATAATAAACAGAATCATAGTTGACTATCTTTCTTAATTATTACTCCTGATACTTAATTTCATTGCTTCAGACAGAATTCTATGATATTTGACTCTTAATAACAGACTTTAACACCACATTGTGAAGACTGCTGTGTGTGGTTGAACAGATAATTCATTGCATGTGGTTATCTAGCTAAGGGGGCAAGAGAGGCTGAAAGATATTTGGTTTTATTAATTTTTAATTCTGAAGGTTGATTGTAAGTGCAGGCATACCTCATGTTACTGCACTTTGCAGATAACTGTGATTTTTACAAATTGAAGGTTTGTGGCCACCCTGTGTTGACTAAGTCTACTGGTGCCATTTTCCAACAGCATTTGCTCACTTCATGTCTCTGTGTCACATTTTGGTCATTCTCACAATATTTCAAACTTTTCCATTATTATTACATTTGTTATGATGATCTGTGGTCAGTGATGATTGAGGCTACTGTTGCAAAAAGATTACGACTCACCCAAGGCTCAGACGATGATTACCTTTTTTAACAATAAAGTATTTTAAAATTAAGGTATGTACATTGTTTAGACTTACTGCACACAAGAGGCTATAGCATAGTGTCAACATAACTTATATGCATTGGGGAACCAAGGAATTTGTGTGACTCACTTTTTGCAATGTTTGCTCTTATTGTGGTGGCCTGGACCTAAACCTGCAATGTCTTCGAGGTCTGCCTGTATTAAGAATAAAGCCTGGAAGACTCAGAGCATAAGTATGTGGCATAAACCACAGAACTGGAAAGAACAGATGATAATAGCACAGAGGACATAGGATGGCAGCGAGCCACACACTACTGATACCTACATCATTTGTAAGATCCTTCCAGAAATTTAGATCAGACCTGGGAAGAAGGGGAGAAATGGAGAAGAAAGTGGAAAGGAAAACCCTGAATGTGGCAATTTATCTAAAAAAAAAAAAGAATTTTTCAAAAATGACTGAGTTTCAATAATTTGGTAAGACTATTTTCTGCAGTCTGCTAAACAGATTGGGGACTCTAGATCCTATCTCAGTTTTTAAACTTTTGAAAAATGGAGTAAGTCTGGGACTATAAATTTTATACTCAGCACACTAGCATTTATTAAGTTTCTGTAGCATTGTAGATACTACACAAAGAGCCTTACACACATTACTGCATTTAATCATTCCAGGGAAATAAGTAGCCTGAGAGGCTGGCTGTATATTTTCTTTTTATTATTTTTTTTTGAGGGGTGAGGTAATTAGGTTTATTCATTTATATTTAGAGGAGGTACTGGGGATTGAACCCAGCACCTCGTACATGCTAAGCATGCGCTCTGCCACTTGAGCTGAACCCTCCCCCGCAGCTGTATATTTTCTATTTGCCGCTCCAGATCCTTATTCCTCTTGCTCTGTGGTAAAAGAGGCTGACTGACATAAACCAGATCAACTGGCCACCTTATCCTCCTGCTTCTTGGTGAGTCTGGCCAATAGGAGAGCTGTGGAAAGTGAGATGGGGGGTCCTTACTCCCCAGGCCCCCCTTCGTGTCAGATTGTCTTCATCCCTCTACTGAAGGTGATGGCTCCTGTCAGGCAGCCCTCCCCACTTGCTGCTGCTTTGCACTCAGTATCCGTGTTCCCCTCAAAATCACATGAAGCCCTGATTCCAAAGTGATGGTGTTTGGAAGTGGGCCTTTGGGGAGTAATTAGTTGAGATGAGGTTATGAGGATGCAGTGCCCTTGATGGGATTAGCTTCCTTTTTAGAAAAGGAAGAGAGACCAGAGCCTGCCCTCTCTCTGCCATGTGAAGACACAGTGAGCAGGTGGCTGCCTGCAATCCAGGAAGCAAGCTCTCACCAGGAACCCAATCTGCCAGCACCTTGATCTTGGACTTCCCAGCCTCCAGAACCGTGAGAAACAAATGTCTGTTGTTTAAGCCTCCCGGTCTACAGTATTGTGTTATAGCAGCCTGGGTGGACCAAGAAAGCTACCCTCTCAGAGGTCTAAGAACCATGGCCTCTGTTGCCCCATCAGGCACAGGGGAGGCAGGGCTCCCTGATGTTGCTAGTTTTAAAGTACTGCACTGTTCCTTGCTGGTTTCCATGAAGCCCGCCTACAGTTTTGTAAATCGACGCTCTCTAGTTCCCCAGTTAAACTGTGCCATCTATTTCCTGCCAGGACACTCACTGACATACGGGTACCTCCTAAGCAGAGACTGGGGACTACTTCTCAGCAGGGACTTCCTCATCTTTGGGCTAAATGATTAAAATGCCTCTTTCAGCTCTGAGAGTCTTTGTATACTTCTTACCATGATCCTAAGATGATATTCATTATATTTTTATTCACTTATACGTAAAACAACATTTTCCTGCAAATAATCTTTATACTCTGCTGAGCAAAACCATTCTGTGTAGCTGTTATTTCATGATCCATGCATTCAATTTAAAAGAAAAAGGAATAAAGAAAAAGCCACTGACAGTCCAATATCAGTGCGGTGCTGGAGGGCAGGTATCAATCGGGAGTCTTTAGGGAGGGAGGCCCTGGAGAGTCCACAGCCTCTCTGCCTAGGATGGCGAGTTTCCTAATCAGGGGTGGGACTCAGAACCCAAGAATGCTGCTCACCAGAAGAGGACGGGACTCCTGTCCACAAGCTCAGCCAGTTGCAGGGCTTAACCAGTCTGTCTGGAGGGCCATGTTGATGCTCCTGAAAGCAGCAACATTTCTCAACGTTTCCTGTGTATGCAGCTCCCCTGTCGAGTCAGAGTCTGCAAACTCTATGGTAAAACCTAGTGAGAAAAAACAATGAGGGAAAAGATCCAGTGTGTCTCAATTTCAAGTCACTACCCCGTCTCCTTTTGTCTCAAAACCAGAATAGCCAAACTGCTGTTTATGTTGTTGTAATTATTGCTAACAATACCTCACACTTGTCTAAGGCCTTACATAATTCATGAAGACTCTCATTTTTATCCTGACAACAACCTCTCTCACACACATACACACAACTGTGAAAACAGACAGTGCAGGTACTCTCTTTTATTTGTACTATCGGTGTGTGTTTTTTAAAAAGGTCTCTTAATGTCTATCTCTTTCCATTCCAACCCTTTCATTTTTAAATGATAAACCATAAATGTGACTTTTCTTGATCTTACTAAAAGTAACCTTATTAGTAATACTATGTGTTCTGTATTATTTCACATTCTTTTTTTTTAATATCTTCTGTAAACAGAACTGTGGTAAGTGTTATAGGTAATGCTAGAACAGGGCTGTCCAACAGAACAGTCTGCAATGACAGAAATATTCTATATTTACGGTGTCCAATATGATGGCAACTTGCCACGTGTAGCCAGTGAGCACTTGAAATTTGGCGAATGCAACTGAGAAACTGAATTTTTTATTTTATTTGATGTTAATTTAATTTATTATAATTTAATCTTAACTATTTAAAATTTGAATAGCTGAACTTAAATAGCTAATGGCTACTGTCTTGGGCAGTACTGTTATGTATATTCCTTGAAGAGGAGCTAGGATTCTGTTTTAGAGCTAAAGTATTGTTTCTTGACTGCTTTTTCTTTGTTCCTGCATTCCCTTTCTTCCCTTAAGATCACTAATTACTGAGACCAGTCCAAGGGCAAGCATTGTGGCCAGACTTAGATCACAAAAAGGCTTGGGCCAAAAATGGCTTCTCTTATGTCAGGAAAGCCATGCTTGGTTCTTTTTCTCTGGGGACCCCCACCCTATCTGCTTACATTTCTTGTTAAGAACATTTTTTTATTCCTGAATGAAAGCTCGTAAGACAGATGCTTATAACATTACTGTTTGCTGCCATGAAAAAGAATGAGGTATCAGGAAATGGTTGTGTTTCACAAACATCAATGTTTTACTGTCACATGTGAGGATTTGGAAAAGGAAGTCTGCCCAAGATAGAAGTGAGGAAATCAGTGTTTAACACTGCAAGGATTTACAAATGTGCAAAGTGCAAATTTGTTTATTAAAAACATGTGAACACAACTGGCTTAAAGTGTTATTTACTTTAAAATGTCCCTTATCTGACATTGCCTTTATTCCACTTCAGTTTTAGGATAAAGATAAAATCATAGTAGAAACCTACAGAAGGGAAAAGCAGGAGCATATCCTTAAGGAATAACAGGCTTGGAAAAAACTGTGAAATTAAGGCTCAAAGGTTGTTGGCATTTATTCTCCTCTCACTCCCTTAAAATTCTGAACACCATGCATTCTATTTCCATAAAATGCATTTAGTGTTTTCACATTTCCACCAATTATATCAAGCAATCTAATTTGACCCTTATTTAACAGGAAGCTTTTCTTAGTGTTTTCATAACTTTATTACTATACAACATGAAAAACAAATGTTATGGATGATTCTCATTTGGATCCTAGATTGGAAAAAAAGCCCCAAATCAAAAACTAACGACTTTTTCTTTGATCTCTTTCCCTTTGTAGAGGAGCAGAATTTGCCACCCTAAAATAAGTCTCTTTGGCATATTCACTGTTTTAAGGTGGTTATTTTCTAATAAACAGCAGACTTGGGAGGAGTTCTGAAAACCAAGTAGAAGTTGCCCTTTTGTAAGAAATATTTACATTTGTAAGGGAAATCTCCATTTATAAGTGTGTCTCCCTCTTCGTACCTGGAGAAGGAGGGTAACCAAAGCTCTAGAAACTTTTATCAATGGAAAGGCAAAGACTTAAATCTGCACCATAATTATTCTTGTTCACTGTGCCTTTCCTGGTAACCTCCCATAACTGACTGTTCCCACTCTCACATCCTCTTTTGTCTTTAGCTAAGGATAGTATTCAAGGTGAGGGCTTGGGCCATTTAAGAGAATTACTCAGTTTTCCTGGGCTGCTCCCATGTATACATGTTATTAGACTTTGTTTGACTTTCTCCTGTTAATCTGCATCTTGTCAACTTAGTTCTCAGACCAGCCAGAAGAGCCTAGAAGGGTAGAGGGAAATGTCTTCCTCCTTGACACCTTCAACCCTACAAGCGCGCGCACACACACACACACACACACATACGCACTCCACACTCCTGCCAAACACCATTTTCAGGACAGTGCTTCTCAAACTATCTGAGGTGAAGAACCAGTTTTTCTTTTTCTAATCCAGCGTGAACTCACATCTTTATAAATGACAACACAAAAGAATAACTAAACAAATGGAATAAAAAGACATGTATAATACCTTAATTGGACATTTTTAAGACAATGGAGACACTTTGAAAATAGGCTATATAGCAGATAATTTAATTATATCAATATCAAACTTCTTTGGTGTGATATGATATTACAGTTATATAGGAGAATGTCCTTGTTCTTAGAAAACACATGGTGACATGTTTAGAGATGAAGTATCATGGTGTCTACAACGTACTTTCAAATGTGTTAATGGACCAGGTCCATTTGCCTGATGTGAAGCAAGACAAATGCTGAGATGCTGAGGTTTATAGCAGAGAAAAGAGTTTATTCACAAGGCAGCTAAGTGAGGAGATGACAGAATAAGTCTGATCCACCTCCCTGAAGTTGGGACATTTATAGGATAAACAGGGTGGTCCTGGCATGGGGAAAGGTCGGTGCTCTGTGCAGGTGCACCTGGGTTACATGTCTCTGCATATTCAAAATGGAGGCACTTAGCATGATCTGAGGGTGGAGTTTTCTGGCCCTCTGATGTCAAAAGACCACTCATCGGACACCTGCACAGGCCCAGTTTGAGGGTCAGTGGTCCCAAGCAGCTTTAGGCAGCTCACACTGGACAAGAGCTGACCCCAAGTTCTTAAAAACAACTGGGCCACGTGAAGCTGGGAAGGTATGCAATTAAAGAGAGGGAAAAAAGCAAGAAAAGGAAAAAATGACTAAAGCGAGCTTCATCAAGGAAGGCAGTTTACAAGCAGAGGGGTTTTAACAAGCTGTTCTCCTATCTGTTGCTCTGTAAGATGAGCTCAAGAATTCCTGTTAGTCATCAGCTTCTGTTAACTCTACAGAGCATGGTTTCAAATGTTTCAGTATTTTTTAAAAAGGCAGCTTGAGATAGACAGATAAATAGATACAGATAGATAGATAGACAGACAGACAGACAGACAGACAGACAGACATGGCAAGCCAATGTGGCCAAATGTTGATAATGGGTATATTTAAGCAGGCCTGTTCCTGTCCCTGCAGGGCCTGGGTGCAAATGGAGGCTCCTATACCATGTGCCCAAATATTTAAGATTATAAGGCAAACTCATAAAATAATAAAATATACTCTATCTTTTACCTTACCAATATATCTTCATAATCACCTAGAAGCCAAGTTCAAATGTAGAATTCACAAACTCCTACAAGTTTTGTTCTAGAACATGGCAATGCAAGGAGAGTCCATCCCTAGTCTCCTGGCCTGCAGCCAGTCCCCTTCCTCTGCCCACCCCCAGGTCCATCTTGCACCACAAGGGACCTTATGCATATGTATGTGTGACACCTCAGTTCATGCATTCAAGCACCATCTGTGGGGTGGCAGAATATGCTACCTCCAAAATATGTCACTTTGGCATAAGGATTATTTTGAGCTGAAGGCAATTGAGAAGAAGCAGATATAAGAAAACCTCCCTGCCTTTCCTCTATTTACCTAAGAGCAGGACATAAGTTTTCAGTGCTGTACCTCCTCTCCTCTCTACCAGGAAGAACAAAAGTTAATCACCATACAATCCAAAAATCCCACTCTTGGTCACATATCTGGAGAAAACTCTAACTTGAAAAGATACATGCACCCCAATGCTCACAGCAGTACTATTTACAATAGCCAAGATGTGGAAGCAACCTAAATATCCATTGACAGATGAATGGATAAAGAAAATGTGGTGTATATATGTGTGTGTGTGTAGATAGATAGATAGATAGATAGACAGACAGACAGACAGACAGGAATATTACTTAGCCATAAAAAAGAATGAAACAATGCCATTTGCAGCAAAATGGATGGACCTAGAGATTATCATATTAAGTGAAGTAAGTCAGACAGAGAAAGCCAAATATCATATGATATCACCTATATATGGAATCTAAAAAAAATGATATAAATGAACTTACTTACAACCTGGAAATAGACTCACAGACATAGAAAACAAACTATGGTTATAAAAGGGGAAAGCAGTTGTGGGGAAGCATAAATTAGGAGTTTGCAATAAACATATATAGCATACTACTACATATAAAATAGATCAACAACAAGGACCTACTGTATAGCACAGAGAACTGTATTCAGTATCTTCTAGTAACCTATAATGGAAAAGAATCTGGAAAAGAATATATATATATAAACACACACATGTATATATATACACACACACACACACACAAGTAAATATGTATGTGTATACACACACACACACACAGAAATATATATGTGTATATATACATACACATATATATTTGAATCACTTTGCCGTACACCTGAAAATACAACATTATAAATCAATTATACTTCAATAAAAAAAAAGTACATTTTAAAAAAACCAAAAAAAGTTAATCACCAGGGATAACTTAAGAGCCTGGATGTCTGGAGATGGCACCAGAGGAAGCTACATAACAAACTGTACTAATCAGCTTTATCTACTATTAGTTTCCTACATATTTGCCTTCCCTTTATTCGCTGCCCTATACATCAATATCACAGCTCCTCACTCCCACAGACAAGGGTTTCTTGGCCACCTCTGGGCCAAGAGGTGTGCACAGTGGATGTGATCTAACCTCAGGAAGACAGACCCCAAAACAGATGAAAGTAGCAGGCATTCCAGAGTCCAGTATACCTGAAGCATATGGAATAAAAGTGAGGGGCCTGGGGGTGGGAGATGCGCTTCAGATGGGTGTACCTCTTGGCCTAGAAGTCTCCTCATCTCTTGGAGAGAAGCAAGGCGGGAGGAACAAAGAGGCCTCCAGAGTGTGGGGCAGTCCTGGATCTAGGTGAAGGGATATGCATTTTCAGTGAACTGATTCTCTCAATTTTTAACATTTTGGCAGATGTCCTCCTACTTCTCCAAAAACACATTTGAGATGACTTAGGAAAAACAATTTTGTATCCTGCTCTTTTCACATCTATGCTAATGATTATAGGGGAGGAGTTTTTAGCCAAGACCCCTGGAATAAAAGATAGATTAACAAGAGGAAAACCAAAGGAGTGTAGTAACACATGTGCCTCGTGTGTACATGGGAGACATGCAGGGGAAAATGAGTAACTCTCCAAGGCAGCTTAGAATCCAGATTTAACATTTTAACAGGGAAAGGCGAGGAGGAATGTAGGCCCCTCAGGGGACAGTAAATGATTTTTAGGAAAGATAAATGTGTCCTTAGAAGGACAGATGGGAGGTACGATAGTTGGTGACAAAGTCTGGGTGTGGTGTCGACTTCTAGTCTTTTCTGTGATAACAGTCAATCTTCCCTGGTTGATGAAACTCCTGGGGAGGGGATCTACGACAGCTGAGTTACTTTTGGAGGTTCTATCTTTAGGCAAATAGGGGAGTCCAGAGAAAACCTCTTCTTAAATTTACTGTTTTTCAAATGTCTAAAATTCAAAATAATCGATATATCCAAGTGGTATATTTTGAGGCGGCAAGTCCTGAACTCAGTGTCAGCATCCACTTAGAATTTCCAACCGACAAAACTCAAGCACGTTGCTACACCTGTCTTCTAAGAAAGCTCAGAAGTGCAGTCTGACAGTTTGCCCAGGAAAAGAAGGAAATAACGTGACTCAATCTACCCAAACTCTTTCGTCTACTAAGAGCAGATATCTGGAAGTCGTACGAGTAATTAATGGTTTCAGCCTGTCAGTGGACAAAGCATGAGGCTTCTAGGCCACTCCAAGACTCAGTTCCTTGTGGACCCCCAAGGTACTTACCCTGGGCTAGTTCTCCCCAAGAGAGAAGGTCAGATACATTCCTGCCTTTCCCTCACATTTACCAGGCAGAAATTTCCACTGTAGCCTTTTTATGGACACTCAGGAGACACCCTTTTTCATTGGCCACTAGGTTGAGGTTTAGTCTGCTTACCATTACAATTCTGCACCTGCACTAAGGGATCTCACAGTGTACTTTGGGAACAGAGCTGAATTCTGCACATGCACAAAAAGGCTATTGTGGAACAAATATGCCCAAAATACGTAATTAATACCAGTATGAATGAAAGTCTCTAGTGATGTTCCAAAGTCTCTGTTCTTGTTTTTTTTTAATAGGATATATTTTACTTAGTTACTTGTATGAAGACTAGAAGGCAAAAATGATTCAGGGATACCCTGGAAGGACAAGATTGTCCTTAGAAGTAATATAAGACAGGGTCCTGATATCCAAGACGTGGCAAGAGCACTGCCCATGTGTTTACCTGTTCAGTGTATACCCCCAGTCCTGAGGCCTGATTCCTTAAGTATATGCTAATGTTAGCTCACTTAAGACAAATTATAATTGTTCCAGATGGCCCCTGCATTGGGTGAGATGTAAGGGCAAGAGAGAACAGTGGATACCAGCTCGCCCTAAGCTAAGTCCATGGGTGCATGAAAGCATCCACTCAGCAGCCAGAGCCTTAGAGCACAGGTCAAGGGAGTAGTGGCATCACCTCTCGTCCTGCTGTTCTCGTACCCCCGGTCCAGGAGTAGGATTCTCTCCTTCAGGATCGATGTAGAGGTTGGAAGTGGTGGTAATAACCCAGCTGGTCCCAACTTTTGCTGCTTCAAGGGGAAAGGTAAAAGGTCAATGTATCCAGTTGATCTCAAAGCATCAGCTGAATATATAGGATGTACACCCAGCACCTAACTTACACCCAGAACCAAATCCTTCTGTGTATAGAGTGGAAAAATGGATGTAGGACTCTGGAGATCTGGAGAGAAGTCAGAAATAGCTGAAATGAAGGCACAAAATTATGAAAGTATAGAATAGGGAACTTGTGGCTTGAGAGCAATTCATATTAAAAAAGATCCGGGTTTTTTTTAGTTGATGCAGAGTCCAATATGGACAAGTAGAATTTTGAAAATTATAATGTTTCTTAATAATAACCAGTTATCTTGGTTCAGAATACAGGATTTCTAGGCTGCTCTTGAAGGAAAAATTAGATTTAAGTACTTAGAAGGGGAAAGAGTGAGTGTCTGTGGTGGTGGGAACAGTGGAGTAAGAAGCGGCAGGAACATCTCTGACACAGAGGGATGTGACAGACCTGCTCGGCCAGTTTGGGAAATATCTCCTGCCTATTGGCTCCCTCTGTAACAGATAAAGTGAAAATAAACTATCTTCTCTCTTGTAATAAGGAGCCCTTGAACTTATGGAAATTGCTTCTCTGCATTTTCTAAATGACAAATTTCTTACAAAGGAGGTCCAAGATACTTATTTTAGTTTAAACTCACAGTGTTATTTTCATAGTTGGAGAAGAGGGTGACTGTGAGCTAATCACTAAAATTTCCAGAATATGTCAGGCCTTAACGGATTTATATTTCAAACCTTCTGAATTCACTTTCTTTTTTTTTACATTGATTTTAGGTATTGCCTGAACCCATAATCAAGTTGAATGTCAGTCAGAGTGGGGAAATACTCAGTTGCTGTCATGTTAAATAGAGGCCTTAACCTGGGGCCAGAGAGATTAAAAAGATGATTTTAGGTTAAAGAATGAGGGTTCATGAGAGCATCTCTGCCAAAAACTTCAAACCACCCCAAAATGAATTATTCCTAAGGAAATCTCATTGGAAATGAATACAGCCTGTGTGGCTACTAGTGAGGCTAGACTCCAACGTCTGCTCCCATGAGCAAGAAGGTTGAAATTGCCTTCAGATGGTTAGTCATTGGTACACATGTAGGAATCTGCCAAAGAATCTTTGAGGGGCACAAAAGACTAGGAATAGACTTACCATATGACCCAGGAATCCCGCTCCTGGGCATATATCCAGAAGGAACCCTACTTCAAAAAGACATCTGCACCCCAATGTTCATAGCAGCACTATTTACAATAGCCAAGACATGGAAACAGCCTATGTGTCCATTGACAGATGACTGGATAAAGAAGATGTGGTATATTTATACAATGGAATATTATTCAGCCATAAAAATGACAACATAACACCATTTGCAGCAACATGGATGTTCCTGGAGAATGTCATTCTAAGTGAAGCCAGAAAGAGAAAGAAAAATACCTTATGAGATCACTCATATATGGAATCTAAAAAACTAAAACAAAAACAAAAACAAAATATAAATACAAAACAGAAACAGACTCATAGACATAGAATACAAACTTGTGGTTGCCAAGGGGGCGGGGGGTGGGAAGGGACAGACTGCGATTTCAAAATGTAGACTAGATAAACAAGATTATACTGTATAGCACAAGGAAATAAATACAAGATCTTATGGTAGTTCACAGTGAAAAAAGTGTGACAATGAATAGATGTATGCTCATGTATAACTGAAAAATTGTGCTCTACACTGGAATTTGACACAACATTGTAAAATGACTATAACTCAATAAAAAATGTTAAAAAAAATAGCAGTACTGTGATGGAAATAAAAAAAAAAAAAGAATCTTTGAGGAGCAGAGAGACACATGGGTGCAGAAGGCCTCAACCCAAATAAGGTCTCAAAATATTAGGGGATGATATTAATAAGACTAGTGAAGCTATTATTTACGTTCCTTAGGGGCAACATTAACTCTAAAATTGCTTTCTTCTGTTGCTTTAGGAAAACAAAAATGAAAGAGATGCCAGAAATATGCTGCTGTACATAAACAACTTACCATTGGTGAAACAATCATTTGCCCAAGAAGCATTTATTAAGCGCTGTAACTCAGTACTGGAGATAAAAAGGTGAAGGAACTCTTTCTGCTCTCAAACAGCACGCCGCCTAGAGCTGCAATCATTCCAGGATGATGCTATAGGGGCTGTAACACAGGCATCGTAAGCCGTGGAGGGGACACAAAGAAGGAAGCAAGTCTGGAGAGGGTGGCCAGGGACAGATGGGCAGAGAAGATCCTTGGGCTGCTTTTCAAAGGATGAATAGGAGTTTGAAAGTGTAAGCAGTGCTTTCTTTAGAGAGGAAAAAGCAACCAGAGCCTAAAAGCATGAACAAGTTTCACATTCATTCAGTTAATAAGCTCTTTTCATAGCAGAACTTCTTTGATTTCAAGTTTTCTCTTTTAATTTACTTGTTTTATGTTCTAGAGAAGGTGTTGGGGGGGAAGTATCCAAATGATAGTGTCAGGGACGGGAAATTTACCATCTTGAGTTCTTGTGTCTGGGCTAATATTAACATTAACACAAGACAGATTAACAGGAGAAAAGAAACAAATTTTAATTCATGCACATGGAGAAGTAGGACCTAAGAAGTGGCCAGAGCAGGCAGCTGTTATATTTTGAGATGAAGCAATAAATTTCTGAGGAATAGACAGGACAAGAAAACTTAGGCTTTGAGTGCCTAGCGAAGAATCTAAGCAGAGTTTGGGCTTGGGGTGGTAAATTAAAGAAATAACAAGGTTTGTTTATGCACTCTTTTCAGACCCAAATTACCTATCTCTGGCGATAAGGGTGTCCTACCTCCAGATGCAGGGGGTGTACCTTGCGCATGAGAGATTTATTTCCTGCTTTCAGGGAGACAAAGAGGGGGGTCACCTGCCATTTCTTAAGTAACTTTAATTTAAAATATCAATATGCCATTGAAGCATATTTTGAGGTGGCCCATCCTGAGCCCCAACAATAACCAAAGCAATCTTACCACTGTGGAGTCTACAGCACCAAGGATAACATCTGCTGAATCTTTTCTGCTGATTTAGTTTCCCTAAAAGACTTCCTTGTAGAACCATATGGATGAGATCATAACCATTAGAAAAGCAGCATTTTAAAACTTTGGTATTTCTCAAAAAGAAAAAGAAAACATTCCTCTATAGTCACATAGTTGACCTTTGATTATTCAAGGAATAGAGATGAAAATTAGACTGACCAAAACAGGGAAAATAGGGAAGGAAAAAGGAAACAACAGAGAAGTTAACTAAGGGAGAAAAAAATCAGAGTGAAACGGAAGAATTAATATCCAAGTATATTAGTTTTTATACTGATTGTGAATGGACTGGATTTGCCCATTAAAGTCAGAATCTGAGTGACTGAGCTCAAAAAACTAAAAATAATTCTGTTTATACGAAACACTTAAAACATATTGACAAAAAGGAAACAGGATCATCACTGAAATTCATAAGTTATCTCAAAATCCACGTTTGCTCACAATTTTAGTATCTTTCTTTCATCAGATTTCTTGTCTCAAGTGAAGCTGTAAGTCAAATTGACAGCCTTAAATATCACTAATATTCATCTATAATACAATTCTCTGATAAAAATATAAATAAAATATATGTCTTAAAGTCAGTTCTAGGGGGGAGGGTACAGTGCAGTGGTAGAGCGCATGCCTAGCATGCACAAGGTCCTGGGTTCAATCCCCAGAACCTCTATTAAATTAATTGATTAATTAATTAATTAATCAACCTAATTACCTCCCCCTGACAAAAAAATTCAGTTCTATCTGTCAGGGTCCAGTCAGGAAAATAGAAATTGCATGACATACTCCAACAGAGAAAAGTTAATACAAGAAGTTGGTTACACAAATGGAGGGATTAAAGCACAAAAGGAGATCAGGGAGGTGACACAGAGAAGTGCAGGAAACAGCTACATGGCTGTTGGCTGGGGGAAACAAGAGGGAAGTTGGGGTGATCAGAATCTGGAAGCTTGGAGGAGAAGTCATGGCCCTGGGGTTTGGACCTCTGAGAGAGGGTGCTGCCCGGATGGTGCTAACATCTCAGAAGTATTAAAATGTGATGGGTTCTGGGGATGCCAAAAAGAAGCCACAGTTTGCAATCAACTGTCACTGCTAGGATGAAGTGCTATGCAAACAAACAGGAAGAGGGAATTCCTTTTCCTGCCTTTTTCTAATGTCTTCTCTTGGCAACAGGAAGCCAACTGGTAAAGAAGGGTAGATTTGGAGCTCAGTGCTAATGAGTAAATTACCAGCACATCTATCCCTTTGACCAGTCAGCTCTCAGATAAACACTCATCACCCCCAACATGCACACACATTCTGTATCTATCTGAACGTCCACACTTCAACATGAACATCTTCATGCTTCTGCTGACAAGATGCAAGTATCCTTTGTACAAATGAAGATGCTCTAACATTCTCCTCCCAAATGTAAAAGCACAAAGTTCCAGGAATCATGATATCCATTTATGGAAGATGTTCACAGTATCCATCTCTGGATGATGTTAACTTTTCTTTTAGTTTAGCCATAAACTTACCGAATGTTTGATAATGTGAAGACTATATTTTAAAATCAGCCAATAATGGGAAAGGAGAGGGGATGAAAAAAAGAAATTAGCCAGGAAGAAAATATAGAACTGCCATGGTCTTCATTTCTGTACCTTCTCAGGAACCATATTGGATATTTATAAATTCCTTGTTCCACTACTTCTTCCATATTTTTACCAAATGAAATGGTCCAAACATTACTGTCAAAACTCTGAATCCTTAGTTGCTCTTTCCTTATTTGATAGCTGCTGTTTGCTATTAACTTTTTCTATTGAACAAATTCTAAGGGGTGCCCCCATACACCCTCTCTGGGGTTCCA
The DNA here is from genome assembly GCF_009834535.1 of Camelus ferus. NCBI lineage: Eukaryota > Metazoa > Chordata > Mammalia > Artiodactyla > Camelidae > Camelus > Camelus ferus. The sequence continues at coordinate 60,856,842 of NC_045707.1, read as the reverse complement.
AACATAGTTTTCTCTACCCCATTGCCTAGCAACAACTTTATGCCCTCCCTTGATAATCAGGACCCATCACCCAGCCACTTTGGTAGCCTCTTCTTTGCCTGTTGCTCTAAGATTCTTGAAAACTTAATCATCATTGACTATTCAAGAATTAAATGTCTGAAATTTTACTCTATTTACAAGGGAATTAGCCCACTAACGTTTTATGGATACTAGAAGACACAAATCTCCAGGGTCAGACACAAAGGACTGTTTATTATTCACAGCAATAGCAGTAGCCAGGCTGTCAGCATTTATCACCAATTCTCTGAACTCTTACTCCCTCAAAGCAACATGAGGAAGGCCAGATGATTCATGCACAAAAAATGGACTTTATTACAAGGCAAACCCTGAGGTCAGGTAATCTGAATTTTTTATAAGTGGCACTGAGCAGATTCTTTGCTCTGGCAGGAGACATTATCTCTATTTTCCAAAGTTATAAGAAAATTTGATGTTTGCTTTCGAGGCACAGATTATATCTTCCAAGGCTGTACACTGTACAAGCAATCGGGAAAAGACAGTATGGAAAAAAGGCAGTCAGTACCTAATTTTCAATACCTGCAGAAACTAAGCCCTTAGAGAACTGTCTCCCAACACTGCTTACTTTATGTCATATTAGGAAAGAGATAAGTAGTGGGCATGCTCCTGGGAAATTCACTCTGCTCATTACCATAGGTTTACCCTTAATTGTTTCCTGGTGAAAAGGATGGACCATATGGACTACGGCGTTTCCTTTTTTCTGGAGCAGATACCTCTAAGTCCTACATTACTAAAAGCTGGCCAGGTAGCTCCGTGGCACCACTCATTTAGGATATGCCAAAATTGTAAGTATGGCAAATGGGACCAATCCATTGGAATTAAAAAAAAAAAGTCTAACCCAAGGGCTATGGTCTAAATATTCGTATCCTCTCAAGAGTCACACTGAAATCCTAACCTTCAGAGGGATGGTCTTAGGAGGTGAGGCCTTCGGGAGGTGATCAGGTCATGAGTGTGGTGCCCTCATGACTGGGACTAGCACCTTTTTAAAAGAGATCCCAGAGAGCTATCTTGTCCCTTCCATGTGAGGTTGCCATGTGCCCTTAGCAGACACTGAAGACTTACAGCCTCCAGAACTGTGCGAAATAAATGTTTGCTGTTTACACACTACCCCATTTATGGTGTTTTCTCACAGCTCCCTGCATGGACTAAGGTATCAAGAAAGAAGAGAAGGAAAGGGGTGGACCTGGGCTTTTTTTCTATTGCCCAGAGCAGAGCTGATCTAAGCCACTCTAGGTCGTTCCCTAGAAATCAACAATTATAACCTTCTGGGGCATCAGTAATTTATCATCCCAGGAGAAGACGCCTGTGGTTTCTGCACTACTTTTCCTGAATTCCAGGTAATAGAAAACAGCTTCCATGAGCCCAGATCAAGAGGGGAAGAAGTCACTTTGTAGAAGGTAAAAGCTCCTATTCTAAGTCATTTTCCACCTTAGGGTCAAAGGACTTTCACTGGAAATGAAGTTTCTCTAATTTTGCTGAGAGAACATCTGGGAAGATAATTCAAAACTGAGACTGTCAAAATATCACTGCCAAAGTGTATATCATTTTGGACAGGGTTTTAATTCACTGTAGTCTCTCTATGCCCCATGGGGAGCTGAGCTTTGTTCTCAAAGTCATAATAAGATTACCTGCCTTTCTCTGTCCCTGTGTTATCAATCAACCCTCTGGTTGATGAAGTTACATAAAGTAATCAGATAAACCTCTGATGCAATGATGTTGATGACAAAAAAACCAATGAAATAAAGTAGGGCCAGCACAAATTAATCTCCCTGTGTGAAAGTTAAAGCTGGAGTGGTTGTGAACTTAGGACACTGTCATTAAATATCAGGATTTATCATTTATAACCAGACACTGGATTATAACCACTCTACAAGGCAAACATCACAAGACTCTCAGGTTTAAAGATACCTTAAATATGATTAGTTGCAGAGATAATAAACTGACTATCGGCCAAATGTGTGAACACGTCGTGTGCCTCACAGTGCTTTTTTCTTTTTTCCCCCAATGGAATTTGATATTTGATAGCACATTTAAGGATCAGGAGGTCATACAAATGAGAATTCCTAGAAAGATTTCTCAACACAGGACCCACATTCTTGCATGGAAACCTTTGGTGCTGAAGAATTGTGCTCTTTAGCAGGAATATATATAGACCCCATTACTCCCTATTATATCTCCAATTTAGAGGCCAAAAGCCAGCACTGTTCATCACGATGAGGTAACTGTTTCACTTGGAGGTAAGGAAGAAGTGCAGTACTCTTGGGCTTGGCCTCTTCTTTTCGCCTGACCCGAGTGTGGGAGCCTAATCCGGTTGACAGCTCCACCCCACTTGATGTTTGGGTCCTCGTAACATCTTCAGTCTATACACAGTCACAGGGAATTCACCCTTCCTGAGGCAGCCAACTTCATCTTCAGGCAGCTTTGAACATTAGAAAGATTTTAACATTGAACTGAAAGGTATCTTCCCATAATCTTCCCTAGTCCTAGTGCAATTCCTGGAGCCACATACCATACAGAACACTAGCAAATACCAAACAACTCAATAAATTTTGCAAAGCACTTAGCCCAGAGCCTTGCATGTAGTAGGTGTTTGATAAACATTGGTTCCCTTCCATGCTCCATTTTTAAAAATTTAACAACTATTTGCTATTTAACAACTATTTGTTGAGTGCCTACTATGTACCAGGCACTCTACTGGGAGCCAAAAATAAAATGATGAATGAAACAGAGTCCTGAATTCTAGAAACTAATAATCCAGTAGGCTGAGACAGATCTGTATGTACTCTGTTACAATGCTGGTTAGAAATATGTACAGGACTCCCAAACTAGAGTGAGACATTCTACATGATTTTTGTCCAGCTGTGTAGTTTGAAAATTATTTGTCTAGTACCTAAAGGCTGGCATGTACTTTGGGAGCAGAATCACATTGCCTGTGCCTCACTGAGAATATATAGTAAATTTGGCTTTGTATTGGAAGATTAAAGACCTAAAGAGTCTTAGTATCAGTTGGAACGTGCCTTTGCAATACTTTCATTTAAAAATTTTAGAATGCAATAAATTCTGAGATAGTAGTAAGCACAGTGAGCTATAGGAACAAAGAGAAAGGACATCTGGATCCATTTTTGATTATTTACAAGTTTCATGGAAAACAGCTGGAACAGTGGTGAGGCAATAGGTCAGGGAGACAGGAAGACTTCCTCCCCAGAGCTTGGGATCTATAGGTAGTACTCAGCTTAGTAGTCTCCTCATTGTCCCCTTGTGCCCTGCCCCATTTCCTCTCAGTAGGTGTTTAGAGAGTGGTTTCAGTTTATAAATTCTGCAACTAGATAATGTTTAAGGTAAGATAATTTACCTTAAGGGGGGATTCTAACAGGTGGATGGGATAAGAAGTTTTCTAAATATATAGTGAAGAAGAAGTCTCTGATACCAAAATCATAAGCCACAAAGGCAAAAATCAACAGGTGGGACTCATTAAACTAAAAAGTTTCTGAACAGAAAGGAAGAAGTCAGCAAAATGAAAAGGCATCCTAAGTAACGGGAGAAAAGATTTGCAAACCATATATCTGTTAAGGGATTAATACCCAAAATACATAAAGAACTCACAACTTAAGCAACTAAACAATTTGATTTAAAAATGGTCAGAGAAAGAGAATAGTTTCTTCTTTACAAAGAAGACATCCAAATGGCCAATAGACACATGAAGAAATGCTCAACATTACTAATCATCATGGAACTAACAGATCAAAACTACAATGAGATGTCACCTCATACTTGTTAGAAAGGCTTTTGTCAAGAAGACAAGAGATAATAAGGATATGGAGGAAATGGAAACTCAGGCACTGCTGGTGGAACTGTTCAGCCATTATGGAAAGTAGTACTCAAAAAATTAAAAATAGAACTACCATATGATCCTGCAATCCCACTTCTGGGTATATATTCAAAGGAAATGAAAACAGGATGTTGAAAAGATATTTGCACTCCCATGTCTATTGCAGCATTATTCACAATAGCCAAGAAATGGAAATGCCTAAGAGTCTGTCAGTGGGTGAATGGATAAAGAAGATGTGGCATATATCAATGAAATATTATTCAACTATGAGAAATAAGGAAATCCTGTCATTTTCAACAACATGGATGGCTTGAGGACATTATGATAAGTGAGGTAAGTCGGACAGAGAAAGAAAAATACTGTATAGTATCACTTATATGCAGAATCTTAAAAAGCCAAACTCTTAGAAACAGAGAGTAGAAGGGACATTACCAAGGCTGAGGGTGGGGAAATGGAAAGCTGTTGTTTAAGGAAACAAACTTGCAACTAGAAGATAAGTTCTGGAGACGTAATACACAGCATTGTAATTATAGTCAACAATACGGTGTTATAAAGTTCAAAGCTGCTAAGACACTAGATCATAAATATTTCCACCACATTATATTATGTCACCATGGAGGTGTTAGCCAAACTAAGGTCATAATCAAACTGCAATATATGAATATAGCAAATCAATGCAGCTGTACACCTTAAACTTACACAATGTTATGTGTGAACTATATTTTAATAGACAGGAAGGCAGGAAGGAAGAATGGAAGAAAAGAAGGAAGGAGGAAATTAATTGCAGCTGAGACAGTTTCCTAGAGTGGCCCCCTGCAAGGCCACCAGTCCTGGACCTACTTGGCTGTTAAAGCACATTCATGAACAGGTAGAAGACCTTCCAAGGAACATGTGTCAGACATGGAGGCAGGGCTGGATCGTATGTCTCTGTACTCACTCATGTCTCTTGCCCTCCACATTTCCATTGTTGATATCTATGTCATATAAAAATTGGGTAAGCCCTTGAACTAAAAATTCAAGGTCACAGACTTGTCTATTCTTGATTCTTTTTATTCTGTATCTCTTCTGGGTAGATAAACTGTCCATGCTTTGTATTTGGACCATTAAGAAAAGCTTTCCTCAGATGATTTTGGAATATTATTATTTCAAGAGTCAGGATCAAACTATAAATAAGACTGATGCCCTCAAAGCGAACACAATTCTTTGTCATCCCTAAATGAAAGAATAGGCTCCAGAACAAAGAAAGTGAATAGTCAGGGTAAATGTGTTCTGTCCAAACTCCCCAGGAATTGTGTGTCCAGTTGAAGAGTATTTTAAATTACCATTATTTTTCTTATATCTCTATCTTTACCCAATAGGATTTAAGTAATTAGACAAACTGAAACATACTCAAAAGCTGGTAAACAGAACCTTAAATTCATTCCAAACAATGTCATGTTAAAAAGGAACAGAAATTCACCATCTTTGTCCTAGGTGGCATTTTCTGTAAATCTTTCTTAGAGAAATAAAAGCATCAGCACATGCAGATACATGTACTAGGATGTTTTTTGAAGCATTATTTTTCTTCTGTTAAAATTTTTGTTACATCTTTACATTTCCATAATCAGTATGCAGTTTTATTGTATACGTTTAACCTTTTATGTAGTAGGTAATTTTATTCTGTATATTTTTTCCACTCAAGATTGTTTTTAAGATCTAAACATGTTGTTACATATACATCTAGTCCATTCATTTTAACTCTGTTATTCGATTATATTACATTACAGTTTATTCATTGACCCCCATATTATAAAGCATTATCTTTAATAATAAAAACTAGAGATAAGAGGTATATCTGCAAATAGAAAAATTATTGAATAAATAATGATATATCTATATTATAGAATATATGCAGCTATTATAAAGAATAAGAGAAAGGCATTAACTTGGAAAGATGTCCATATAGATAACTAAGCATATGGAATAATCTTGTCTTTGTTTAAAAAAGCTTTTAAAACCTTATATGCTAAAAGGATCTGAAAAGAAAAAATATATATGCATGTATGTGTATAACTGAATCACTTTGCTGTAACCTGAAACTAATATTGAAAATCAACCACGTTTCAATAAAAAATTTTTAAGAATCCCTACATGTATACTATACATGCATGTGTGAGTTTATAGAAATGTGGAAAAATGTACCCTATAAACCCAATAAAAAGATACTCAATAAACAAAATGCTAACACTGATTTACATGGTAGAGGAACCAGATTTGGTGGGGCAAGAGGAGAGGGGGAGACTATACATTTTTATCGTAAATGCCTCTGTATTGTTTGATTTAGCATGTGCTACTTTAAGAGCTTAAAAGAGCAATAATAATAAAGCACTAAGAAGAAGACAGCACTAACAATAAAGCGCTAAAAAAGAAGAAATTGTTAGCACTTAATTTTTGCTTTAGATTCTTCTTTCTAGATGACCTGCTATCCTCCAAACAATCCCTCCTTTCCCATCTCCCTCAAAAATGTCCCTCAGAGTCTCAATGTCTATGCTTATTCCTCATTTTTGTGCCAGATAATAACCTAATTCACACTAAAGTATGAATAATTGACGTCATCTTAACTGTTACTTTTCCAGGGATGCTTGAATTTTTTAAAGGGCTGTGGTTGGGCTGTAAATTGTAACTTCATTCATCTCAATGCTTTTATAATTTCAGACCAGACTGGGATGACTGGGAGCTTTGGGGAAGGAAGTCTTTCTGGTAGCCCTTATTCCTGGGGCTATACCCATGTATATACCAAGTTATATCCATCACAAACCACTTCAACTGTATGTTCTAGGCTCAGTAAGGGAAGAGCATACCTCAACAGCTCTTTTAAGATTATAAGTTTAGGAAAGCCCTTCTCATTTTATACTGAAAAACTGAAAATGGTTTCCACAGTTACACCATCTTGTGGAAAATGAATCATCCAAACAGAGTCTAAGAAGACATATTTCATTTTCTGGACAGCAGAGGTGAAGAGAGGATTTTATTTCTGTTTTCTTCCTTCTTGCTGCACATAAAGTTTCTGAACCTATAGAAAAATCAATGATCAGCTATTTATCTTTCTCCAAGTGGAACTGGCCACCTGGATTTATCCTGCAAGGATAGAATTGCTTGGACCGGTGTCAACAACCTGAGGCAAACTATAAATAACACTGGCCATATCTCCCACGGTGTCTTTCCTCTCACTGTGGATCCCCCTGAGGTCCCTGAAATCCCGGGTCCTGCTTCTGATGGTAATAATAGTTCTGGGCATGTGTAGAAGCAGTACACTTTCACAAACGCCTAAGAACTCCTGGAAATGTTCCTGTTGACAAGATGATGTTTTCAACGATCAAGTTTGGGGAATTTGGGTTGTAGTTAAAGTGGGTGAGAATGACTTAGTCTTTTTCACAATCACTTTAAATGCTGGGAGGAAAAGGCAGCCAGCAAAGATCTGCCACCCCCATCCCTCCAGGACTCTCCCTTGGGGTCCATAAGGCACCTGATGGGCCAGAGGAGGGTTTAGTGTTTGTTCTCATTTACCTTGAGTTCAAAGTTGCCTTTAACTAGCTCTCTGCTGCTTTGCATACATAACCATTTAACTAAAGGGAGAGCAATAAGAAGAGGGGAGGTTATCACAGGACACTTCGCTGATTTCCTTTAGAGCAGTGGTTCTCAACCAGAGTGGATTTTGTCCCCCAGGGGACATTTGACAATGTCTGGAGACATTTTTGGTTCACAACTGAAGGGAAGGGGTGACTGCTACTGACATCTAGTGAACAGAGGCCAGAGATGCTGCTAAACATCCCACAATGCATAGATAGCTCCTTATAGCAAAATTATCCAGCCCCAAATGTCAACAGTAATGACGCTGAGAAGCAATGCTTTTTAATACTTGATCTATTGCTAGAGTGTATCTATCTCTGGATGAAGTCCATGAGGGCACTAGAGATTTTCAAGTGTACTTCTTTGCTCTCTGTTTCAGAAACCAAATCGGCCTGAGTGTCTATTGAGGTCTATGACACCAAATTGCATTAGAATAAAATCTTTCACAAACATTAGTTTAGATATACCTAACCTAATGTTCTAAATCTGAATAAAAACATAACTTTTGTTCGATTAAACAAGGTAGAACAGTGTCGAAACTGCTTTAAAGGATATATTTTTTTTCTTGAAGGAGTCATCTGTGGACCACCTGAACTACAATCACCTAGAGTGTTTATTAAAATGCTGATTCCCGTGCCCCACCCTCTGTCTACTCCAGCAGAATCTCTGAGGGTTACACATTCTCCCCCCTACACCCCTGTCAGCCCCCACGACACAGCAATGAGCATCATCACTGACTTCCAATAAATGTTAATGGTTGGTACTATTTATCATGATCATTTGGGAGTATAATAAAAAATAAATATTTGGTCTTTGTCCCTGATTCCTAGCACAGATCTAAAACTCTTGGAATTTACTGTATTTTGTGTGCTAACAAGATGACTCACAGAAGAGCCCTAGATAACTTCAGGATGGAGGCTGGTTACCACAAAAAACATCCGTGTGAATAGAGGGTTAGAATGTTTTGCCCTACCTCCACCCCCACCTCCAGGAGGGGAAAGGAGCTAGAAACCAAGTTTAATCACCAATGAAAGTTGGTTTAATCAATTATGCCTACATAATGAAACTTCCATAAAAACCCTAAGTGGTGAGGTTTGGAGAGCTTCCTGGTTGGAGAACACACCATGGTGCTGGGAGGGTGGTGCACCAGGAGGGGCATGAAATACCACACACCCCCTCCCCATACTGTGCCCTATGCTCGCTTCCATTTGGCTGCTTCCGAGTTATATCCTTTATAATAAACCAGTAATAGAAATGAAAACATTTTCTTGAGTTCTGTAAGCCATTCTACTGAATTACCGAACCTAAGGGCAGGCATCATGGGAATTTCCAAATTGGTAACTTGCCAAGCAGAAGGGCAGGTAGCCTGGGGACCTGATTTGCAGCTGCATTAGAAGTGGAGGCCGCCTTGTGGGACTAAGCCCTTAATCTGTGGCGTCTGTGCTAACTCTGGGTAGTGTCAGAATTGGACTGAATTGTAGCACACCCAGTTGTGTCAGAGAATTGGAGAACTGGTTGGTGACGAGATGATGTATTTGGTGTCAGAAAAGCCCACACAATTTTCTTACACTAAAGAAACAGAAACCACAGAAAGAGAGTAAATCAGATGTCAGGGAAATAACATAGTCTTAAAATCTCAATATGATAACTTTTCAATAATCTCTTCAGTAAGTTAAAATATTCTAAAATTTTTCTCTTGATTTTTGATTCCACATTTATATCGTACTTAGATATATCAGTTGTAAAGTACAGAATCAATATTCAAAGCAAGATATTTAAGAACTTTCCACCACCCCCAAAATGTTCCAAGATATCATGTGAGACATCTATTAACTCAGACTCTATAGTTTATCTAGGAAGAATTCTTAATATAAATAGTAATAATAACTCCCAAGAGATGTCTTTGGTACAATACTTAGAAGAGTGCACCTGCAGAAATGAACGAGTGACACATTTTTGCTATCAGCATATTATCTGGGGGAGGACAAGAAGAGTTCTGTTGTCTCCACTTCACATGTCGTTGGTTTATTCTCAGTGGCAAAATGATAATATGTGAACAGGAAGAGAGAAAACTGAAGACTCGCTGCTTCAAGGAAAATAACTTTGATATCGTAAATTTGCCTCTGGGGATGAGTCTTAGTGGATGGCCTGCTCATCATCCAGAGAAGACTGTTGCGGTCATCTGTTTGCTCTATATTCCTTGTATATGAAGGTTCCTTCTCACTACCTTGACATTCTCTGGGTCTCATTAACTCAAACTGAGATCACTGGTTCCTACTAACGCAGGCCACTGAGTATAAGCAAATGTTTACTCTCTGTTTTTTATCTTTACCTATTATTCTGAGGGGCCAGCATCCCCAGGCCCCCCTCCCAGCTCCCATAAAAGGCCATGTAACTTCCCAGCCCAAAGACTCCTGCTCTCCTAGAAGATGGAGGCTAGAGAGAGATTAGAAGAGAGGTGTTAGAACATTAGGATTAAGAAGTGGCTTGTTTTCCTCTTCCCTTTCACAATTAAGTACCATTTGGCCAACTCGCTTCCCAGCCTAGGACAAGGACACTGCCAGCAGGGACCATCTCTCTTTTTCGGACCCTCTTTTGTTCTCTTTAATCCCCTAGACATTTGAGTTTTGGTCTTCAGTACATGAAGAGATGATTTAACTGCTTACAAACAGAACTTGAGGCTTAGGGGAAAGCATGTAGCTTGTTAGTAACCTTCCACATCCTCCCAACTTAAGTATTTTTAAATTGTGCGTGTAAGTTCCAGTGGAAAAAAAAAAAAAAACTAGAATTCTCTAAGGCAGCTCTGCTCAATAGAAATATAGTACAAACCACTTATATAATTTTAAAGTTTCTAGTAGCCACATTAAAACAAGTAAAAAGAAACCAATGAAATTAATTTTAATATTGTATTTCTATACTACAGTCCCTTCTATTTAATTCAGCTTAAAATCCCATAAGGGGGACCCATGTGACTTGTTTAGCATTACAAGAAACGAGCATTAGAAAAACGAGGAAGGGTACAGGGAAGGGGCGTGGTGCTGGGCACAGGTGATGGACAGATGGCGAATATTCTGGAGGTTCTCCAGGCAGCATCTCTGAGGAAAGAGAGGAGGATCATCATCTCCAGAACAGCAATGTTCTAAAAAGCTGCCTCTGAGATGTTGCTCTTTACTCCCCTGCGCTCCTTCCTGCGGTTGGTTTATGTCAAGTCCCATGAGTTCTACAGATGCAGGGGAGGCTGGAAGGAGACAGTGCTCACTCACCTCTGGGAGGCACGAGCAGAGGTCCACTGACTGTGCCAAGCAGTTGTGAAAGTGGCAGGGAGGAAAGCCTTTGAGAGTTTCCTTCTTCTCAAAGTCACCTTCACCTTAATGGAAATGACCAAAGTAATTTCCCGTTTCCCACCTTTAACCGTAATAACAAAAGCAGCGATGGCAATAGCCAGACATCCACTGAGAGCCCACTCTGCAGCAGGCACTAAGCTAAGCACTTTCTGGGGATCATGCCATCAAGTCCTCAGGAGACCCCTCGAGGTAAGCACTGTCATTACTGTCAATTTAGAGATGAGGCTCACCAAAAGGCACTCCGCCAGGGAGTGGCAGAGCTGGAGAGGAGTGCTGTACCCAGAAGAGCATGCGCTCGTGATAGAAACCCACAGTCCTGCCTTGTTCCTGACTCCGAGTGTTGTGGAAAAACGTCTTACAGCTCAGTTGTGACAGCAACCTGGATTAGGGTGAGAGACCAAGCAGCACTTGGACAGCTGGAGAACTCAGTTTTACTACGCCAGCATTAACACTTCAAGCTCTGGATCCTGTCTGTAGGTTTACACAGGCCTTTTATAGGCTGCCAGTTTTGCACTTTGCAACATCATATGCAAATAAAGTACAACAGAAGTTGACCAACCAGGAACAAGCTTTGTAGAAATAGACCAATCAGGAGTGAGCTCCATGCAAATAAAGTACTACAAATGGACCAATCAGAAGTTAGGGAAGTGGACCAATCAGGAGTGAGAGTAATAACCAATCAGGAGTGAAGGAAATAACCAATCAGAAGTGAGCTCAGGGAACCAATAGAATTCTAGGTGTAAGTTAGCCGCTTTAGAGGCGAAGAGTGAGATAGAGCCTCTGGGCCAGGGAACTGGATGGTGCTAAGAGGAGAGCAGCGGTCCTGCCGGTCTTTTTATGGGGCTTCCTGCCCCAGGAGGACATGCACGAGTTTAAACGGAAGGACAGAACAGGTTGAGGCTGAAATGCAAACACAGCTGAGATTTTTAGACCCCTTTCATTGAGTTCCTAACAGCCCCATCCTCTTCAGAAAGAAGGACGCTCAGAGGGAGAAACAAGCCCTGAAATATTCTTTTATTTCTGTAGAATTTTATTATTTTCTGGAATAATAGTTCTACAATCCCAACTCTTTTGAGGAAATAGGTTCTCAGATATTTTCGTACAGGTCAATAACGGGTTGTCAGAAACCGTAGTGGCTGGATATTTCATAATTTAGAATTTTAAAGATTTTTAGAAAGGTTATGCATTCACATACCATATTTTATATAATATCCCAGAGGAGTCTGTGGATACCATGCACCGAACACGTCGCCCTAAAATTCCTATGTTGAAGTCTTAACCCTCCGTGTTGAGCATATTAGAGATAGGGCCGTTAAAGAGATGAGTAAGGTTAAATGAGATCATAAGTGTAGAGCCCTGATCTGATAGAACGGGTGTGCTTATGAAAGAGGAAGAGACACAAGAGCGCTCTCTCCACTATGTGAGGATATGGTGAAAAGGCAGCCATCTGCGAGCCAGGGAAAGAGTTCTCAGCAGAAACTGAATCAGCGGGCACCTTGGCCTTGGACTTCAGCTCCAGAACTGTGAGAAATCATGTCTGTTGTTTAAACCACTTAATCTATGGTATTTTGCATAACACAGCCTGAGCAAAATCCCAAAATCAAACACTTAATATTTCTGCTTGAATATGACTATTCAAGCTAAAGACTATAAATAGTATTATGGTTTATTTATATAGCTATAAATTTATAAATAAAATAGTGGAATAAATATAGACCAAAAAGTATTTCTTACCTCTAAGAGAAATAATCAGTAAAATTCCAACTATACATAGGATAAAATTAAGTTTTAGAGTGTATGCATACACACACACACACATTCAATAAATGTTTCTCATGTCCACTTACCTGAAGACCATAGAGAAGAGGATATGTTAGTCATCAGGTTATAACTGGACATCAGATGACGGGTCAGGAGCAAGATTCTCAAGTGATGAAGCAGCGGCACTATCCACAGCCTTTAAAACACTTCCTCCAACTTCGGTTTCTGGACATGATGGTATAGGTGGGTCTAGACTTGCCCTCCTGCTGTAAAAAAGGAAAAATGAATAAAATATATAAAATAGCTGTTTTTGGACACTGGGTAGCATTCTGTGCAAGTGTGCGATCTCTGAGAGAAGAAAAACAAGTGAGGTGAGCACTCTGATCGCCCTTGCTTTCCTACTGGAGGCACGTTCTGGACCAAAGTACAGGAAGGTTTATCCTAAGCAGAGCTTGGTGGTATTGTTGCATCACCTCAGGAAGGTGGCGAAAGTGCATGGAATCTGCTGACAGGTATATCAGAAGGGAAGGAGTAATGCAGAAAAAAAGAGTTCTAGAAATCTGATTTGGGCTTCCCAAGACTCTGTTGCTGAAGAGTAAACCACACAGAATACACAGAAAGAAACTCCATGAGGCCAAGCAGAGAAAGACCAGTGGGCTGTAAGCTGAACAATTCCCAGGGCACACAGAGAGCTGGGAGACGCACTTTCTGATCATTCAGAGTGAAGAGTCCTCACTGAACAACCAGGACACTCAGTAGGTACCCTGAAGCACCACACGTTAGCAGAAAAACTAAATTAGCCCTGAAATAAAGGCTACCTTAAATAATTGTATCTTAAACCTATCCTAACAAAGCTTAAAAAAACTAAGCCTTGAAACATTCAAGCCTTGAAATGGTCAAGCCTACAGTAGTAACATCCAACACTTCTTTAAGAATGAGCTCAGCAAAATAAAATGTGTAATTTTACATTCCAAGAGCTACCAAAAGTTACTATAGACATTTGAAAAAGTAGGGAAATGTGATTCACACCTAGGAAAAAATCAATCAACAGAAACAGATCTAGAAATAATAGAGATGGAGAGAATTGGTATACGGCACTTGAACGTAGCTATTTTCAATATGTTCAAGGATTTAAAAGAAATCATCAGCATAATGAAGAGAGCAATGAAAGATATGAAAAATTCACTGGGTGGGAGTGACAGAAGATTAGACACTACAGAAGAGAAAATCATTGAACTTAAAAAGACATAGTAATAAAAACCATCCAAAGTGAAGCAGAGAGAAAATAGACTGAGAAAAACGAACAGAAGCTGTTACATAGCAAAGGGCCATGAGAAAAATTATGGCTGTGTTTGTGAGTAATCTACTTTCTAGGCAACCAAAGAATCATAAGAAATGATGTGAGTTTTAAAATTTTTTTAAAAAATTAAATAAAGCTAAAAATTCCTCCAGTGTGGTTTATTTCATTAATATGGACTTCTGTCTAAGCAATTTCACTTTAATTACATGAATGCCAAGGGTTTCTTCATCACTGATTAAAGCATGCTGTCCAATACTAGCGACTGCTTAACCTCACATTAACTAACCATCACCAGACCATCTATGGTTATTTTTTTCACCTATATTCATCACGTCATCACCATTATTACCTCTGTTATCCTCATGCTTAGCCATATTATCATTTTTAGCAATTTTCCCTTCACTTAAGAAACACAATTACATTACTGTCAATGATCAGTATTTCTTTGCTAGCAGCTTCTTCTAATATAGTCAGCCAATAAATATTTGTTATGAATAACAAAGATTGATATCATTACTTTTTCATTAATAACCCAAAATTCATCTAAGTCTTTGTTGGAAATTTTATTTCCAGCATCAGAGTAGCCACAAGTCCACAATCATGATTTGTCAGTGTTGGTTTAACTATATCATTCTGAGCATTGGCATCACCACAAATGGGATCCTTAAGACTAAACTCTTTTAGGAAGTTTCAGATCCCTGGGCTTCTGTTCACTGAAGCACACATACAGTTTGGAAAGAGTGTTTATACTTGCTTTTCATAGTGTATAAAATTCTTTGGTCCCAAGGTTGTAGTACTGATGTCATCTTCAGAGGAAAAGAAAAACTTTTTTATTATGCAAAAAGTTTAGGAGGAATGTATGCAAAGCCATGGTCCAAGAGCAACACAGTTTCACAGTTTTCTTCCAGTCTAGCTCCCCTGAAAGGTGACTACATTGCTCATACAAAGAAGCTATTAAATCATCATAAAATATTCTCCAGAGATATTTTCCTCTAGTAAAATATTATATTTTCTTGTTTGCATACTACTGTATAGGTAAATTACAAACACCTTTCAGATCCCAGGCACTGTCAAGTTTATCTCGTGTGTTCCTGCAGTAATTGAACATGCAAGAACAGTCCACCTGTGTTTAGTGTTGTCAAAACCTGTAGGTGCTCTCTCCTCAGTCATTGTTAATGATTTTTCTTTTAAAAGTGATGTGGGGTGGGGGGGATTTCAGTACCAATATAGAACTTTACTATCAAAATCATAAATATATTCAGGACTAAGGTTTATATCAGACACCGTTTTAATAAATTTGTCAAGATTTTAGTTGCTGCAACATCAGGAGGAGTGCTTTCATTATATTTTTTTAGATATTTTATTCCATGATACTCTTAAATATTGCAGGCAGCTGTGATGGTTAATTTTTGTGTGTCAACTTGGCTAGACTACAGTGACCACTTTTTGGTCAAACATGAGTCTAGATGTTGTTGTGAAGGTATTTTGTAGATGTCATTAGTATCTACAACTAGTTGAGTTTAAGTAAAGAAGATTACCTTCAATAATGACAGTGGGCTTCAACTAGGCAATTGAAGGCTTCAGCACAAAAACTGAGATTTCCCGGAGAAGAAGAAAATCTGCCTTAGGACCCTAACATAGAAATTCTGTCTTGAGTTTCTATCCTGCCAACCTGCTGTACAGATTTTGGAATTGCCAGTCCCCACAATTATGTAAGTCAATTTCTTAAAATAAATCATATATATATATATATGTATATGTATATGATTTGTATATATTTATATTACTTATTATATTATATATTATTATTAATATATTTATATTATTTATATATCATATATATAATCACATATAATACCCTATTGATTCTGTTTCTCTGTAGAGCCCTGACCAATACAGCAGCCTTCTGAACATTTACATTGATTTCAATGTTCAGTTTTTGTCATATATTACAGTAGCTTGTTTCATGACCAATAAACTAGCAGTATACGTTCACTTTTCCACTGTCGAATCCATTTTATCAACACACGGTCATGATCTGCATTGTTTGCCCTTTGCAATTAGTTCTTGATCATCACTGCATAAAAAATCGTCCACAACTTGCCATTCAGTTTTCAGTCATATATGGTTTTGATTCCAATATTCTATTTTTCATTAAGACAGACACTAATTTCTGTCTCTTGTAATAACTTTTCTTACTATGTTGTTGATTAGAACAGGGGCTCCCTTTCCTTCTCTTCCCTCTTACCTACAGGAACAGCTTCAATCTTTTCAAAGAGTGAAATGAAACCCAAATTTCAAAATAACAAAAAATGCACACAGCAGATGTGATTGTGATGGGCAAGAGCTCTGAGACACAACTGCTTTGCACCAAATAAGCTTTGTCCCTGAACTTATTGAAAAAAAAAAAAAAGGTTCTGTTTTTCAGAGGTTTTTGGATGCAACTGCAGAGGAAGGATCGTGGACTTGTACCTACCTGCCTCCTGCTGAAATGTCACACATTTTGAAACCTATTTGTCTTTGTTTAACTAAGCAACAAGACAGAGTGTTCTCTGGAAAGAGAACTCTCCCTGCCACCCACTTTTGTTACACATGGGACATTAATAAGGCGACAGTGATCTCATCCTCCTGGCTTGACTTCCTTGGCTGAGCTTCCAGAGGGGAAGTCAGCGCCTCCAGATCCACTGGGCAGAGCTGACTGATGAGCTGGACTTGGCTCTCACAGCTCTTTGCTGGTCCAGCATTTGAAGTCCTGGACTATCTGGCACCCAAAAGTAATCCCTGTTTCTGCTACTTTCCAGGCCTACTAGCAGCTTCCCTCACTCGCTGGGACCTTCTACTCCCCAAATGCTGGTCCTGAGGATATGTGCTTTCTTGGTTCATCAAATCTATGCTGTCTGTTAGGAATAAATGGAAATGGAGGGACTGATATCCAAAGAACTCAGCACACCTGAATTCTTCTCTAGAATGAAATACATGCCCAGAAAATAATGCTGGCCAACGAACATGTTGGATTTAGCTGGGCTCTGGCCCAAGTCCAAGTGCACAAATCCAAGTGGCCCAAGTCCTTGTGACCTAGAGTAGACCACATACAATTTGATAAATATATTTTGCCCAGAGAAGCCTGAGCTCTTAGGCTTTCTGTCTTTGGCTCTGGCCCTATCAAGGAAAAGACATCCAGAGCCTACAGCATGGACAGATTCTTCCTTCTACAGCATGGACAGATTCTTCCTCATCAGGTGTGAAATGAGGGGTTGTGGGGTGAGGGAAGGATTCTGTGAATATCTCTTGGTCAATAGCACCCCTGATTTTTATTCTTTGATCTGTTATCTGATAGACTTAACTTCTAGGTCCATCTTATCTGGAATTATGGGATGAAAAAGAGTCAGTGTCAGCAGAACATTTACCCCTAAACAGACTAATTTAAACCCTTTCAACAAGACTATACTTTCTAGAAACCTGTCTCAATTACTCTTCTTGCCCTTGATCCCGATCTTGAGGGAACAGCAAAGATAGCAGTGATGGTGGTGGGACTCTGAGCTTCTCATGGCCAACATGGTGGATGCTTATAAGTGATGGTTGAATGAATGAAAATGGAACAGGACTCATAATCACAATCATCCTCTACCTCAGAATTAGCATAGAGGTTGCTGCTCAAGCCATTTGTTTACTTATCACCTTGGAGGAAAAAATAATAATCATCATCTTGGGTTAACAGCTAACAGAGGCAGTAAGAGTTGTAAATGCAGTAGATGTTGCATTTGGAAGCAAGGAATCCTAATAAGTATTAACTTCCTTTTCACTTGTGTTCCTATCTTTACTTTGGGAAGTGAATCATAGATAATGAAGACGTTGGCACTGCCAAATATGTATGAGATCTAAACATATACTCTGTAATAGAGGTCATCCTTTTATAAGGAAGAACAATCCTATGAAATATTCATTCTCATCACACTTTCTGAACTAAAATCTTGACCTGATGTACTTGGCTGCTTGTGTTGTTTTCAGAAGTGTCTAGACTGGAAACCTAATTATATTGCATATTAGAACACTGACAAAGCATATCTTCCTTTATAGGCTACACCCTTATGGCCTAGATTTATCTTCATCCATATTACTTGAGCCACCTTAATGAAAGACTGAATTAGTCTGGAAGGAAGTTCATTCTGATATGTGGTCTGATAGGTGTTCAGATTCAGACCTATTCTCAAGTCTCATTGGAAACTCACTGGTAACAGGCAAGGTCACTTGTTGATTGAAATACTATTATCAATTAGCCACTATAATTAGTGATTAGTACTATCATTGATTAGTGAAACGCTACCACTGATACCTTTTTGTTAGTTATCTCATGATAGTAGTCTGAAACACCACCCTCCACATAGTTAATACAAAATCCATTTTTGGTATTTATGAAAGTAAAGGCTAATATCTTCCATGAATTACAAGTTCAAAAAAAGAAATGCTTTAACTTCAGCTCTTTACATAGATGCCAAAAAAATTGCTAGAAATTGCTCAAGCTAAATTTGACAGTAAATCCATTTTACAGATGAGGAGACTGTACAGATGAGACACAAAGAGGTACCATAAAATGCTCAAAGTCACCCAAACAGTAAAACTAGCATTTGAGCTTAGAGAATTTGCTGACAGAAGCTATGTTCTTCACCATTATGTAAAACTCTCTCTCACTAATACCCTCCATTACCAAGGCCCTAAGGCCTTCTATAATCTGGCCCAATACACCTCTCTGGTCTTTACTGCCATGCTCACTCTATTCCAGTCACACTGGCCTCCTTGCTATTTCTTGTATATTTCTAACACACTCCCACCTCAGAGCCTCTGAAACTACTCTTTTCCTTCACTTGAAATCCTCTGTCCCCAAGTATTCTCATAAATCTCCTCCTCACTTCTTGTGGTGTCTATTCAAATGTCACCTCAACAAAGCAGCCTTCCCTGGACTCCCTATTCATAAATGAATTCCTTTTGCCCCTACCTCTTCACTCTGTGTTATTTTAACCTGCATTATTTACCCTCAAAGCACTTATTAAATATTACACAGCTACTGATTGTCTATTTTCCCTAACCACAATGTAAGCTCACAGGGCAGAGAATGTGACTGTTGTGTTCACTGTTGTGTTAGTGACTCCTGGCACAGGTCTGGCACATACTAAGTAATCACAAAGTACTAGCCAAGTGAAAGAAGGGAGGAAGGAGAGGAAGAAAGGAGTGAAAAAGACTAAGCAATTCATCAAGATTATGATACCCATTGTGCCATCAATGAGAACTTCCAACCCCAATCACACCAACACATGATGTTCATGATTCTCTCACCTGTAACTTGAAAGATTTCTCTATGTTATTTCCTGAAGCGGATAAAGATTCTAGCTCTCACTTTCAAAGTGCCTGGGAATGGCGATAATACAAACTAGTTCTCTATCATTGTATTCACACATTATAATATTTATTAAGCACTTAAGAGGGGTCAGACCCTGGGTTAAGCACTTTACATGGTTTATTTCATTTTATTGCTGCAACAGGGCTTTTGATTTTTAGTATTGAAGTATGCACAGTGTTTACATATGCAAACCCTGCGATCACCCTGCCCAGATTTAAATCCTGGATCCACCACTGACTCGCTGTGTGGTTCTTTTTAACATCTGTAAAGAGGATATGATAACGATATTAACTGTACATAACTAACAGACTTGCTTTGAAGCTTACGTGAGATCGTGCAGGTGAAGCACTTGGCATAGAGTTTGGCACACAGTACATATTCCAGCATCCAAGCTATTATTATCCCCAGCTTCCAGATCAGGAAACCAAGGCTGAAAGCAATTAAGTAACTTGCCCAAGGTCACAAACAACTAAGAAGTTGCACTGGGATTTAAAATTGGCGCTGTTCCGCACCAAAGTTTTTTTTTTTTTGACATATTATCTTTTCTGCTTTTCTTACTAGCTGTGGGTTCAAAGGGCTCCAGAGAAGTAAGTTAAGTGTAGAAAACTGTATTAACTTGACTAGCATTCTCTTTTAACGTATCAGAGGTAAATGTTTGAGAAGTTACACAAGGCATTATTATGCATTTATAAATAGAAGTAGGCTGAGTGATGGTGACCTTGATGGATAGTGGGTATTTTTACACGCCTGTCTAGAAAAAGTTGATCACAATTGATTATCTAAATGAGAAAAGGGAAATAACGCCTCTAAAAGAAATTTAGGAGACTACCATTGAGATTTGGGACTAGACAAAGATTTCTCATGACACATTAGCTGTAAATAAAATGATGAATTGGACTATATAATATTAGGAATTTCTTTTCACCAAAAGACACCTTTGAGAGAATGAAAAGGGATGCCAAGAGTGGGAGAAGATATTTGTAGTACTTACAATAGATAATGGATTTTAATCCAGAATACTATAAATCAGTATGAAAAAGCCAGGTAACCCAAAAGAAAAGTGAGCAAAAGACATAGATAGGTACTTCCCAAAAGGGGGTCATCACAATGGCCAATAAACAGATGTTTATTTGTTTTAAATATCTACCAAACATGTGGAATTCTCAATTAACATCCAAGGATCTGAAAATCCAGAAAAGTTAAGTATTGTGCAGATGCTGTCAGAGAATCGAGTGTAAACAAGACAGGGTTTGTGTCGATAAGGCTAATCTCATTAAAATACGAAACATAATAAAGTGCAATGCATAATGCACAGAACCAAGGTTCAAAGCTCGTGGTGGTAACATAGCTCAATTCTGAATAAAAGACAAAAGGAGGCTTCAGAGGAAGTGACAGAGTTGTGCCCAATGGATGACCTAGATGCCTGGGCTGGTAATGTGTCCATCTCCTCTGGAAGGCACCTCGCAGGTGGCACTGTTGATGGCAGAGGGCAAAGGAGGACAACAGCAGCAAATCTGAGCAATTTTCTGATAGTGGCACCTTTTCAAGGATTGGTAAGATGTGCCACTAAAACCTCAGGGCCCACTTTGCCAGCACTCAAAGAGGAAAGTGATCTAAAGGTAGTCTCTCTTTCATTAACTTCCTCCAACCACCAGTGGAATAGACCCTGCCCCTGTTCTGGTTCCTAGTCCCTGCAATCTTCTGCCCAATTTCCAGCCAGGCTTTTGCTTGCAGGTCACTGAAAGAGAGATTCCTCTGGGCTGTTCCACATTTTCCTCAGGGGCCAGGTTTGATCTGATATCATTACATCCCATTTGGGTTTCATTTCTACATCTTTAGTAAAGTCACTTTCATAGTTCGTTAGCCTTTAGCCTCTGGAAGCTACGGGACAGGTAGAATGTGTACTATTTCAGCTAACTTACCCTGGGTGTGTGACACAAAATCCTGCTCCTTCAAAAGGTTTCCAGTGTTAGGCGTCCAGAAATAATGAAAATACTGTCAGCTGGTCAGCAAGAATTTCAAAGCAGCCCTTTTATCTGTGGTGTGAGGGCCCTGAGGTCGGCCTCCTTTGCTGTCATTCATTCCAGTTTAAGGCACAATAGCTTTACTGTTCTCCAGAAAACAGTGAAGCCCTCCTGGAGCCGTTCAGTAAAGGGATTTTTTGGGGAAAAAAATTGCATGACTTTCCAGTGAAAATAAATCATTTCCAAGTGGGCCTTAAATGAAGCTTCAGAGACACTGTCCTTAACATAAAACCAAGCACAGGTATGGGAGCTCACTGGCATGTTTCACTCCAATTCATTTGGTTGGAAGGATTTGGGAAGACTATTTTATTCTTTTGGTTATTTCCTTTTGGGGGGAAGTCATTATAAACCGTCCATAAATAACAATAACTCCTTCTCTAAAATTTCCTTATTGCCTTACATAGGGTGGTTGGAGGCAGGGGAGAACTACAAAACTTAAGAAAGATTTGAACTGGATTCCTGAGGGAAAAAGGAAACTGAAAAAGTTAAAGAAAGTGGCTTAAGTTCAACAAACTTCCAAAGCAGATTAGAAAACACCATGTGGGGAATATTAACGGATGGTGCAATACTAACAGTGGAGTGAGCAGCAATTCAGCCTTTATGTCCACCACCACACTTGCGCATTCTTTAGATGCATGGTTTTCAAACTGTGTTCCATGGAGCCCTATGGTTTTCCTAGGGGTCCAGGGAGACAGAGGTGTCTCAGGGGTCAGGGTACTGAACTCGGGCCATCAGCTAGATTCTGAGCGCTCATGACCCACTTCAATCACCATGGTTTTGACTTGTATCTGTTTTACATATTGGTGTTCCCTGATTTGTTTGACAAAATATATACATGTTCAAGAGAAGGGGAGAGGGAGAAGAGTTTGGAAATCAATTATTATGGATCATTTCCTGTAGCATCTTCGAAGAGTCTCTCAAATAAACCTCCAGCAATTCAATCCAGTGCCCCTTAAACTGTGAGCACCACCCTTAAATAAGGGCAAGCAGGGCACCTTGTCACAAAGTGGGCCTCATGTTCTAGAGTGCTTTTCTCAAATTTTTCAATGTCCCCTCCAGTGCCTGGGACTGGGTGGGTCCAGCAGTGTCCAGCCCACATGGTTCCTGGTCCCTATGTCTCCTCTTCAGAGTGCTCTCTCAAACTCTACCTGGTATGGGTGGTCGACCAGTTGCCCCAAGGAATTCTGGGGTTTTTCTGGAATCATGTGGTCACACCTGATCTCCAACAGTTTACAGCTTGACAGGCAAATTGTTCCTACTGGCCAGCATGGTATTTCTTTCACAAGATAGTTTAAGATCAGGTTGCCAGAGTTGTACTGACATTCTAATTTGGGGTTACTGACACTTGCAACAGATGTAAGAAAAAATCAGGGCTTTGAAGAACTGAGAGTCCACTGCCCATCTTTGGACCTGAGCTGCATGTGTGGGCCTGCGCATTGGCCCTTGAGTGTCCTTGCTCCAACTGCAGTGCCATTGCTGGTCTTAAGCATCCAAGGATAATGACACTGGTAGCAGAATCCTTTACCTCCAACCCTTGCTGCTTGGCACCCAGGGCAGTCTACCCTACTCCTCTTGCATGTGATGTACTACATATTAGGAAGTCCTCAGAAATGACCAGGCCTATCTCCTCCAAGGGCTTTTGGGTCATTTCTGTGTAGTGGCAAAGGTTTTCTGATCAATATCCTTTCTTTCCTCTGACTGATATGGTGACATCGTGTTCTCCTAGGTAGGTCTTAAGGCCTGCCAGATGAGGGATGGACATTCCTTGAGTAAATGCCATGCTCTTTCCACTAGGCCCACAGGCTCCTCTCCCATCCTCATTGGGTGTAGAAGTCCCAGGTCTGTTCAGTGTTAAAAGAGATGACATTCTAGGAATGCAATGAGTATGGCCTAAAGAGTTCAAGAGAAGCCATGGTTGGAATATGTGCTATTTTACATTTAAGGTATAAAATTCTGAACAATAAATTTAACATGAGCAGAAAATGATTTGTTGCTCACATTCTCCTGCACTCCCCGGGCAGGGCTTACATTTGTGGTCATCAACAATGATAATGATCTCTGAGAGAGTAACAACCTCTGAAAGGCCCACTGGAAGCCAGTGTCAGAGGTGGCATGATGGATGCTGCCCCATCAGGAGTAATGATGTAACCAGCATGAAAATAATTGATTTTAGGGAAATGCAGGAGCAAAAAGATCTATATTGTCTTCATACAAATAGCTTGTGAAAAGCCTTGACATTTGAGTAATACCTGTGTTGCCACCTTTTTCTTGAAATGAGAGGTATAAATTAGCTGGGGACAGCATATTTAACAAGAAAGAGCACAAAGAGATAGCTTCTAGACCTGAACAGGAACAGATGGGGCCTGGATAATACAAAGAATGCTTCAGTCACTCATTGGATAGAAAACAATTATTAGTATCTCTACTCCACCCATTTTCTAAATCATCAGTTAATCATCTTTCATGGGCCCATGAACTGTGTAACACATTTTTAATCTAATTTTTCATATAGACAGGACCCCGCCCTCCATATATTTTGCCCAGGGACTTCACACATTCTAGGGGAAGTCCCTCACCACATCTTGCCTGGTATTTTGCAATAACCTCTTAACTCGTCTGTTTTTTTAATCACTGCACTTTCTAGTGAATCTTCCAAACTGCCAGAGTGCTCTTTCTAAAATGCAAATCCAATCAAGTTTTTCCGTCTTACAACCCTTCAATATCTAGGGAACTAAACTGAAATTTTTTGGCTTGGCACATAATTTCCTTCATGATCTGGCCCTTCCTTGTCTCTTTTAGCCTCATCTTCTGTAACACCCCAATAGCTATTCTATGTTCTAACCAAACATTTGACAATTTTTTTCTCTTTTTTTTAAATGGAGGTACTGGGGATTGAACCCAGCACTTTGTGCATGCTAAGCATGCACTTTACCACTGAGCTATATCCACCACCACCCTTTAAGCAATTTTCAAAATCTGCAGTGCCCTTAAATGTTCTATCCTTTCTTGGGATTCCCTTACCATTAATTGTCTTCCTAAATGATTCCTACATGTCTGGCCAGACACACTCAGGTTCCCATCACCACCTCCCTGAATGTCTCCTTCCACCCCACCTCTCTCAGGCTGAAGGCAAGCAAGGGAGCCAGTGTAGCTAGAGAGAAGTGGAGGAGGGAAGGAGAAAGGATGGAGTTGAGGTCAGAGGGTGTGGGGTTGAGTTCACAGAGGTCCCCAGAGGGTTTTTATTCTGAGAGAGATGTGAAGCCACTGAATGTCCCCCAGTGAATTGCATCTCCCAATATTCACATCCTTATGTAATCTCTTCACACTCTAAATTTAGGCTGGCTGTATGACTCAGTTTAACCAACACAACAAAACAGAAGTGACACTGTGCCAATTCTGAGGCTAAATCATCAGAATGCATGGAAGCTTCTGCTTTTGTGCTTTGGAAATTCCTGAGCACCATGTAAGGTGTTCAGCTACCTGCTGGAGAGACCATGTAAGAAGGCCATATTGAAAGGGAGAGGCCAGAGACTATATGGTGAGAGGAAGAGACCCAGTCATCAGTAGCCCAACTGAGTCCAGCTTCCAGCTATCCCTGCCGAGGGACCAGACATATGAATGAAACATTCTGGACATTCCAGCCCCATCTATAGATCTGTGAAGGTCCTGTGAGACATTCACCTGAGCCCCAGTCAATCTAAACAATCATGAAAAACAATAAAAAGGTTATACCAAGTCACCAAGTTAACTGATAACTGAACCGGCACTCAACAGGTGAGAATGGGTCTCAGCATCAAGCATCAACATGAGGATGCTTGGTGGGGAATGTGCAGCAAGTACCATTAGCAAAACCTGTATCTGGCATCACGAAGCAGGGCTCAGAGACTGGATAGGAGGGCAAGGTGTAAAGCTAGGCATCCAACAGGACTGCACCCATACTTCTTGTTGACTTAGACATGCTTCCCCACTCTCTAGCATGCTCACCCCATCAATCCCACACTTGATCAAGAGAGATGAGTCATCAAACAAGTTGAGTGTGACATCCATCCAGAGCTGTGCCAAGGAGTAAGGCAAGGTGACCATCCAGCTGGCAAGAAGCTGAGGACAGGAAGCCAAAACCTGATTAGATGTTACAACAGAAATGGCTGAAGCTGATTACCAGTTAGTCCTTTGCTCTTCTGGTCAAGGGCACAGATTCCATCCCAGGTAGTCTGGCTCTGTTCCATGGTCAAAGGCTAAACCTTTAACCCTAGCCAGCTGTCCAAGTTGGATTCCCTCCATTAGTCTTAGAAAAGATAGGACAAGACGCCATGCTTAACTCACAGGTTTTCTCAGGAAAATGCTGTGTTGTGAGCAAGGCCATATAACAGTAGCAGCATCAGAAAAATAACTGGGTTCTACAATTCATCCACTCATCTCCTTCCTTCCCACATCCCAGCCTAAAGATGTTCCTCTATTTGAATTCCCTATCTCTGTTAACGAGATCACCAGTCTCCACAGGCTCTAGGCTTAAATTTTGACATTTTTTCCAAAGCCTCCCTTCTTTCCACCCCCTACACCCAATCTATACTTTGCTATCACTTCTGCACGTGTCTTAGCTCACTCTTTTTATTTGCACAGTTCTAGTTTAGGTATGTGTAACTCACATGAAGGGTTCCAGGAACCGCCTAACTGGTGGTGCAGCTTCTACTATTTCCCCCCTTCTAATCCATCTTTTGTATCTTTATAAGAATAATCTTCCTGAAATATGTTCTGAGCATGTCATTTTTCAGCTCACAATCCATCAATGAGTCTCTAATTCCTGCAACAGGACTCTAAACCCAAATACTTTCAGATGATTTAACATGTGACTGAATGTTTAGGACAACAGGGAGCTAGGTAGGTCTGCTGGCAAGTGGAAAGAATGGATCCTGCTAAAGACATTTACATTCCATATTTTTAAACTACTCTTCTGACCAAAAAACCCCATAAAATTCCACAAAATAAAGGCCAGACCCTTCAGTCTGATATTTGAAGCTTTCCATGACTAGATTCCAAACTACTTTTCCAGGCCCAGAGCTTTCACTGTCAGTGTGGGGTTCAGAGATGGTACATATATGGCATGTGGCCATTCTTCTTCCATCCCTGGTCCAGAGTGGGTATTGCCAGTCATCATGGTCCTCTTTCCAGCTGGGCTCAGACACAGCCTCAGGATTCTTCTCAACACAACACTCCAAGAGCAACTCTGAGCCAGGTAGGCTTAGTGTGCCCGTTAAAACCAGCATGCCACTGTGTGCAACTCAGGTCTAATCAACTCCAGCCCTGGCTGAATTCCCAGGTTCACTGTGCCGTGCTTATCACACAGGCTAGAGAATTTGAGCATTTTGAAACAAAATGGCCTGGTTTAGCTGTTTCCCTCTGGCCCACACTCTGGGTCACTTCAGAGGCTGCTATGCTCTAGGCTCAATTGCATTTTCTTTGAGTTTTGCCCCACCAGTCACTACAGGCCATGGCAGGAGACTAATTCTGATCCTGGTCATTTGCTCTAGAGGGAGGTTTAGATGAGGACCCCTACCTAGCAAAAGCAGATTTCTCAGAAAGTCTCCCATCCCCATGCCCTACTCCTAGCCTCAAAGTGGTGGTTGATCTCAGAGAGACCCCATCCCTGCCAATACTGCTGTTTTAGGTGGACTTACTCACAGCACAGCTGGTCCACAGTACTCAGACTGCTCACAGGTCATTTGTTAATGTCGTGTATATAGATGTAATCTCCTAGAAGCATCATAATCTAGGCTGCCCACTGGATTCAGCTCAGTGGTACGAGTGGCTTGTGGGAGATGTTTATGCTGTAATGTCCATACAGAGTCCAAGATTTCCCCATTGAAGAGGTTATTCTATTCTGTAACCCTTGCTTGCATGATATGGGGTCTGCTTCCCTTTTTTCTATTTCATTAGGGCTTGTGTATTCCAAAGAGCCCCATTTACCTTTTTGTTTGGCAAGACATTTATACTTTCTTCTAAAGCAGCTGACTTTATTCTTTGTCCTAAAGAAGAAAGTAAGACAGATGCTAATATCATACAGACTAATTCAAAAACTCAAGGGAGGGGAAGTAGGAGAAGAACCATTTATTTTACAATGTACTTAATGGAGCTAGTTTATCTTCATTTATGATCCTCTTGAGAGGTCTTCAGCCTGGTACCTGCTGTGGTTGACCTCACACCTGCTCCACATGGGTATCATGCCCTAGCAACAGGCTTGAAATAGAAAAATTTGTCATGAAAAAGGAGTCCTGCTTCACATGTTACCCTAAATGCTACTCTGGGTGTCTGTATGGGTCAATATGCCTCCTGAAAAGCCTTAAAGTTATTAGGTCCCTAGAGCAACCACAGCAAGTTTGAGAGTGAATTTGTAGGGTTGTCAAATGTTGCATTGCAGCTGGGATCCAGGACCTCATGGACCTCCATTCCCCTCATGGCTTTAGCCCACTGAGTGTCTTGTCTCTTCAAAGTTCCTGTTTTTTTTTTTTTTTTTTTTTTTTTTTTTTACTAAAGAGTAAACTCTGATATGGATTGAATGTTTGTGACCTCCCACTGCCCCCCTCCCCTATTCATATGTTGAAGCTCTAATGCTCAGTGTGGTAGTAATTGGAGGTGGGGCCTTTGGGAGGTAATTAGGTCATATGAGTGGGGCCCTCATGAATGGGATTAGTGCTCTTACAAGAAGAGACAGGAGAGAGATGACCTCTCTTTCTGCCATGTGAAGACACAGGAAGAAGACGACCGTCTGCAAGACAGGAGGAATGAACTCATGAGAATATTGAACCTGCTGGCAACTTTATCTTGGACTTCCCAGCCTCCAGAACTGTGAGAAATACGTATCTGTTGTTTATAAGCCGACCAATCTATGGTAATTTTTATAGAAGCCTGAGCTAAGACAAACTCCCACAAGAATTAGTTATACTTGAAGAGAAGGAAAGACATAAAATCCATGCTAAGGATCACTTGCCAAAGTATCTCTCCCAGGGATAGTGACTATGTCCATCTATTCCATCTGTACAAAAGGTAGAAGGAGGCATTACATGGTGAGAATCCCCCTGTGGAATGGGAATTTGTTAAAGTTGGAGTTTTATCTGTAACTGGGAAGGGGTAGTTCATGCAGGAGGCAGAAGCTGATGATCCTTGGGGCAGTGAACCCTCAGAACCACCTATGTTTCACTAAAAGCTTGTTCTTCATTGAGAATTCACCTCGAATGTGATGACAGGGTCAGCCCAGGCCTGGCTAGCTAGGCCTACCATCTGATCCCTGCTTTGGCTCAGGGGACATACACTGTCTCCTGGGCCTGGAGTAAAAGTGGAAAGTGTCCTTTAGCCTTGAGGTCTCCAGTGCATATGGAGTTGCATTTTATGAAAACTCATGAAGAATTTAAAAAATATTTTTTATTAATCTTTTTCCCAATTTAATTGATACAATCACCTTTTTGTGGAGAGGAAAATATAATTTTACCAAAAAAAAAGACACTTTGTCATCCTTACTCCCACCTACCCACCTCCACAACTCTTTGTTTGATTGCCAATAGTTTGACTCCAGATTAATGTAAGGCATCACCCAGTAAGGAGTCATGCCTGAAACAGCCTTCCAACTTAGGATCTGTGTGCCAAGCATTATGACAATGGCTGGTAAGGGGAGACAGGGACCTGTGAGATTTAACAAAATGTTTGCAAAACAACGAACTAGTCAGTACACTGGAAAACTGACAAAATTATGTCCCTCTCCTGATCATCGTAGAGATTTTAGGGTTTTCTCATAGTTAAAATTTTATTAGGAAATAGGAATATTCCAGAAGACTGAAAAAGATCACAAGATATCATGAAGAATTAACCAGGAAAAAGCACAGAGAGAAGGCCATGACAAATAATAGCATATACAACTTCTCTCCTGGCGTTAATAGTCAATCTCCTGATGCTTCTAGTTTTCTCAAAGCCATGTTTTATTTTCATCATTGTTCAATTTATTTCTCAGCAAATATTTCGGTTTTTTAATTCATTGCCTTTAACAGTACATTTCCTGTGTTCTGTCTTGTCCTTTTTTTCCTTAAATGCTACTTTAAATGACAGGACAGGGTGCAGGGCATTTGATGTTCTCTGAGCTACCATGAGTTTGGGGCTGTAAATAAATCATGAATGTACCACATCATTCATGAATTATTTATTTTTGCTTGTGCTTTCTATAGAACACTATGCATCAAAATTGAATCCAAAGTACTGAAATCTTAGATGGTTTCAAATCATTAAAATAGATGGTTATTCAGCCTTGCAAAAAGATTTAAAAAAAAAAAAAAACCTATGTCTATGTAAAAGTTTTTACCAGCTGGAAAAAGCACAGCCTCCCCTATACTTACCAATACGACAGAGGTGATGCATTAGGCCACAGAGAACATGAAGGGCTTAAAAACAGAGTCTTAGTGTTGTGGAGTATAGATTTCAATTTTTTAAGTTAAAAATAATGCTTTCCCATAATGTGCATCCCTTTAAGTCTTTGGGCTTGCAGCCCAATTAACATGGCTGTCTAACAGGATATTTTCTCCTCTTTCACAAATGGAGCACAGTCTGTCCCCAACTTATTAATTACCCAACTTACTAAATTCTAAAGCTTCATTCAGAAGTTGTTTGGTTGGAACAGATTAAACACATTTTCCCAGAGAAACAGATGAGTGGTTCTGTCCCCATGGACGCTCACAACCTGTTAACTCACAAGATACCAAGAATATGGACCTAATGATATACCAGAAAGTGATCAACAAACAGAAACATATTTCTATGGGAAACTGTGTTCAATAATTCAATTTGGAATTGGAAGAACAGACTTCCTGTCATTCCTCAGCTGTGATGTCACATAGACCTGAGGCTGTTCCAGCCAGGCCAGGGATGGGAAGAGAGGTAAAACAGCAAGGAGAGGGTCAGTATATACGGGTACACCCAGGTGGAGGGTTGATTATTCATTCTAAGGGTCTCTGAATTCAAAATTGTGTTTTATGTGTGTTTAATGCATGTGTGCACATATCAGTGTGTATTTTTCTAGCAAGATAGTCTGTTCCTTTTATTAGATTCTTAGAAGGATCTCAGACTCTAAGACTCAAAAAAAAAAAAAAATTAAGAAATACTACTCCAGCAGATACAAACAAAGAAGGGAAAGGGACTTCTTGCCAGCACATCCTCTCAGCATCGTCCCTCCATCCTAGCCAATCTCCCAAGACATTCACAGTAAGTGAAAAGGTTTTCTGCTCTGTGGGCTCCACCAATACTTGATTTTTAAATAACAGTTCCTCTTCTTTCTGATGCACTAGGAAATAAGACCTCCTGCTCTGGAAGCAGTGTTTAATCATTCTTGCTATAAAAATGTGAAAGCAGATCCAGAATTAAAGACTCCTTTCCTCTTTCTTTCCACCTTTCCTCTCCCTCTGTCTCGCTGTCTGTCACTCTCTAAAGGAACAGGTCATAGGAAGGCTTGATAACAGAGAACTCAGATAAGACCCACTTGCATTTCAGAGGAACGTGTTCTCAAGTATTCTGTGATATGGAGCATGTGTTTTGTTTTGCAGCATGTCTGCCTGTTCTGTTAGTGACAGTCTGTATGGTGCCCCAAGGTCTGGAGGGTGGGAAGAAGGTGGCACTGAGAGAGGAGTTACTCCAGGTCACCTGAATCAATGCTACAGAACTAAAGATTTCAAACTGTTCATTCATTTACTTACACATTCTGTTTGGTTACCAAGCACCTACTACATACAGAGAATTATGCTGGGCTCTGAGGGATACCGAGAAGAAGAGATCTGGTCCTTCCCTCTAAGCTATAATGTCACAGGAAGATGGACATGCAAAAGAGAATTGCAAAGTCAATCCAATGGCTACAGAGTAGGTGTATACATTCTAGAAATGGAAGCAGGAAAACTGAAATACTTAATTCTGTCAGTTGAAGTAATGGTGGTGTGAGATTTTATTTTGAGAGGAGGTGAACTGTAGCCAAGTATACACAGGATTTTAGTCCCAGGGCAAGATGTTCCACTTTTTGGTCTTGAGTTTCTTCATCTGAACATGGTGAGGTTGACCAGATCACCTCTAGGGTGACCTAGAGAATTCTGCTTGGGAGAATATGTGGAGTTTTTCTTAGATTTTTTTGCTTTGGGCTTTTGTGGGAATTATATTTGTTAATATCAGGAGTATACATTACATGACTTTTTTTTTTAAATAACAATTAATGAGCACTTACTTTGTAAACTAAGAACCATAAATAGACTTTAATCTCACAACAGCCTCATAAGGTAATTCCTGTTATTATCCTCATATTAGTTAGGGTTCTCTGGAGAAACTGAACCAAGAATCAAACCTATATACACACAGACATGTCTCAGAGATATTGTGGATTCAGGTCCAGATCACTGCAATAAAGCAAAAACTGTAATTAAGTGAGTCTCATGAGTTTTTTGGTTTCCCAATGCATATAAAATTTATGTTTACACTATACTGTAGTCTACTAAGTGGACTAAAGCATTATAGCTAGAAAAACAAGGTACATACCTTAAAATAAAAATACTTTATTGCTAAAAAATGCTAACCATTTATCTGGCTTTCAGGAGTCATAGTAGTAATGTCAAAGTTCACTGATCATGGATCATCATAATAAGTATAATAATAACGAAAAAGTTTGAAATATTGTGAGAATTACCAACATGCGACAGAGATACACAAAGACAGCAAATTAAATGCTGTTTGAAAAATGGTGTCAATTGATACAAGGCTTGATTTGATGCAGGGTTGCTACAAACCTTCAATTTAAAAAAAAGCATTATCTGTGAAGCACAACAAAGAGAAGCACAATAAAACAAGATACGCTGTGTGCATATGTATGTTATATATATATATAAAGTAAAGAATTGGCTCATGCAAGAGGCTTAACAGTCTTAAAATCTGCAGGGTGAGTCGGCAATCTGGGGAGTTTGTGCTGTAGTTGTAATTCAAAATTCAGTGGGCTTGAGATCTAGGAAGAGCTAACATTTCAGTTGGACTCTGAAGGCAGAAAAAAACTCAATGTCTCAGTTCAAATCAGGCAGGAAGAATTCCCTCTTACCCAGGAGAGGGTCAGCTTTTTAGTTCTGTTCAGGCCTTCAAATGATTGGACGAGGCTCGCCCATATTAGGGAGGGCAGTCTGCTTTATTCAGTCTACTGATTCAAATGTTAATCTCACCTAAACTTCCTCACAGAAATTCTCAGAATAACATTTGACCAAATATCTGAGTATCTCATGGCCCAGTCATGTTGACACATAAAATTTCCTCCATCTTACAGATGTGGGAAATGAGATTAACACACTTTTCTCACAGACTGTAGTTAAAGGAGGAAAAATCTGAAACCAGGCCTTTTGACTTAGGAGTCCCAGGATAGGGCACCCTACTTCTGTGAGAATCTCTTCCCCTAGCAGAGATGCTTTTTTGCTTGTCAAAGATAAAAATAATTATTTCTAACTAAGATCAGAATGGTTTGGTGTAGAGGGTTATTATAAAAATAAATAAGAGGAAAGCAGAAAAATTCAAACATGCTGACTCATGATATGAATGTATTTTGCTGAAAAGAAAAGAATCTGAAAAAGTGTAAAAGCATCATATGCAGGAGGAACTATGTGTTCAGTATTGCTCCAGAAGGTTCCACCAGGACCAGGGAGTGGGAATTAAAAACAGCTCTGTTCAGGTTTACATAATGGACGATGTCGGGTTATTCAGCCTTGCTCCCTGAAGTGATGAGCCCTTAGTGGAAATAATTAAGAAGATATACAGGGAAGCTATACACAACAAAAGAACCAGCGCGTGCGCGCGCGCACACACACACACACACACACACACACACACACACACACACAGAGGCACTGGCATCAAGCAGATACAGGCTTAAATCTTCTGTTTTGCCAAGGGGTGATGGTCAGTCATCCTGATGGCCATATTGGGTTGACTAAAATACTTTATTTAATATTAAATATTATATTAACTATTAAATATGAAATTAAATATTGAAATTCTTCCATACTGCTGGTAAATAACTCCTTCCCTGAGTGCCCAAGTGAGCCCCATCCTCACTCCCAGCAAACCTGGATGTCTCAGATCTGTCCCCAAAACTTTCCCCCAGCCCCACTCCTCCAGGGTCCAATTACTAAAGAGTTAATTCCCCAGAAGGGGACCTCCAGGGGCCAATGTCTGTTCTCACTGGCTGGTACCTTGGCCACACTTGAGGTTAAATATTTCAGTATCGACCCTGGGCTCTCCCACTCATTCACTATGTTGACTTAGAGATAAATTGCTTTACTTAATGGCTTCAGTTTCCTTCTCAGTGAAATGAAAATACTACCGAGTTTGCTGATATCATGTGAAGATGGAAAGAGAGAGTGTGAGAGAGTGTGAATTAAGTGCCTGGCACAGAGAAGGTGCTCAAGAAATGGTAGCTATTACCATTTTTAAATGAGATAATCCTTGCATTAGCATTGTGCATAGAGCAAGCACTCCATGAAGATGAGGTACTATCACCTCATTGTTATTTAGTGGTTATTGTTAATATTACTGACATCCTCTAGAAAATCTTTCATTGATTGAGAGGTGAAAACTAATGACCTCTATCTATTAACTCAAAAATTCTGCAACTCTGTGGCAGACATATTTCCATGCCTCCAACATCAGAAACTGATGTGCTATCAGAAATCCCCTTCAGAAGGAAATAGTTTCTGGGGACTGTAATCTATGCTTTTCCATTGCTAATAATTCTATATGCACTTGCACCTTAGGTAAGGTTGGCCACTAGAAGACTCATGAATACTGTCCGTGCTCCAAGAGCACAGGTTCAGGAATACCCTGATTGTGTCCAGATGGTTTTGGCTATTATACAGAACAATCTAGCTGATGGGCTATGTCCTCAGCATTGAATCAGGAAGTTTTCAGCCAGGAAAAAGAGAATTCAAATCCTTCTTTGCATAGCTTTGTAATTTGCATACCCCAATCTGGGTCTTTCTATAGAAAACTAAATGATGTTGTCCTCCAACTCACTCCCTGTGATTGGCAATGTCCCCACCACCACCGACTCCCATGCATTGCTGCCAGCAGCATTCCTGCATCAGCATCTATATTTCCTGATAGAATAACTGCCTCTTATTTAGGTGCCCTGTTTTTATATAATTGCCCTCATATAAATTCTATGTAATTCCATATCAAAGAAGCTCTAATTACCATAAAATGTCACCTTGCCTTTCACAGCCCAAGTAAGGACTCTAGACAAACTCCTTCTCCCCTGTGACAGGGTACAGGATAGACTGCTCCAACATACAACACCTTGACATACCAAATATTTTGACATGACACCACACATGCAAGAAAGATTTTCTGAACTTCCCCTGAAGCAGGACATGAAACTCTATAGGAGAGGTGCCCTCCCTAAACCTAATAGAAAGGAACATCCTTCTCTCTAAGACACTAAGTGGAATCTGAACAAATAGGCTTTGCTATTTCTCCAAGTTTACTGCACTTAGCTCATACTTTTTAAAATTTATCACATTTTCTCACAAATTTCCTTTCTTAATGAAACCTAGTATAAAAACACGTGTGAGGGTGTAAGAGTGAGAAGAGTGAGTGAGCTTGCAGCTGAGTGAGGCAGCTTGCATGAGAACAACAGAAACCGAGTGTGTGTGTGAGAGAAGATAGAAACAAAAAGAAGGAAGGAGAAGGGAAGGGAAGAAACAGAACTTCTATAGTACCTAGCAGTAGAAGAGCAGCAGGCCATAACATTAGAGTGATGACCACACCCAGTCTTGGGGCTCTGGGCTCCTTTACCCTGCTGGGTCTCAGCTGGTGAAGGCTGAAGTCCAATGCCACCTGCACAGCAAGCCTGGACTGGATCCATGTCTATGGATGCCCACTTCCGTAATTCCACTCTGCTCTATTCTCTGCTGTGCGTAATGTACTCTTTGGGTCATTCCCACTCAGCTCTTCTACTCAGCTTCCTTTCATAGTGTCCACTTGGCCTCCTAGAAAACATCATGAGGTCTTGCCTCCCTTGGCCCCTGTCCCCTTGCTCCCACTGAAACCTAGATAATCAGACCACTCTCCTTGCCCTGCCATCAGGGGCCATCGGGATCATCAGGGCAGCCTCTGTCTTCATTAGGCACACACTCAAACTTGTGATCACATACAGATTCCCTGCCCTGGTAGGAGAATCGGGCCATGTCAGTGAGCATCCAGCTGGGGACTAGGTGAGCTGTCCCTTCCCCTTTGTGACAGACACCTCACTCTTGGCTCTGAGAGGTTCTCTGGCTGCTTCCTTCACCTGACTTGAGGTAGAGCAACATTCCAGAGCTGTCAGTTAGCAAAGTTTGATATTAGATTGGGCCGGATTTCCCAATCACTGAAATAAGAGTGTTCTAATACTTGAAAGGACAGGTGAAGCCAAGGGATCTGCCTGAGATACTGTCCAAAGGCAGAGAAAGGAGAACCTACAGAATGTTTGACAGCAGTAATAGAGGAAAAACAAGACACAACAAAAAAATGGACATTTCCTGAATCCTCTTGAGTCTTGCCTATTTATTGTATCAGATACACTTGCAAAGTGCACAGGCTGCAAAGGACAGAAACGTGAGTGAGGCTGTTGCTGTCACCAGAAAACCTGGACAAGTGTGGCAGGATTCCTGATTGAGATAAGAACTTGTGTTTGTTCTCTGTGACTTTGCAGCCTCCCCCAGACTAAGAAGACTGCTCCTTTGCCTCAGGGAGTTTTGTGTTTCAGGAAATACAGGAAGACAATCTCTCCTTCTGTCCTTTGTAAACATTTTATGACTTGTGAAAATATCAGGTATCTATTAAGGAGAGGCAGGAAAAAAGGAGTATCTTTGAGGGCCAAGAGGGGGGAAATTTCCCTCAAAGGAAAGGAAATAGAATTCAGCAGGATCCATAGGTAGCAGGAGCCTGCCCCTCCTTCCAACACCACCTTAAACAGGAGGACAGAGCTTAGAGGGGAAGAGTAGACCATGGAAAGAGGGTATGTCCCAGCTAGTGGGTTCCATTCAAGGAATAGTGAAGACTTGGATAATGAAACCAAATGATGGGCTCAGTAGGATACCATGTAAGCTTCTTGACTTCTCATTCATCTCTAGGGAAGACTGAATTCTCCACTAATATGGAGGTACTGGGACTTGGAGTCAGATATGATTTTTGAATTGACATTTATTGACCATCTGTATTTGGAGCTGTAAATTTGTATACACTACATGAGGAAAAAAAACCAAAACAAAACCAACCCGTAAGTGTCTTGATAAATGTCACAAGAGAGGTTTATGTTAAGAGGCAGAGAAGAAGAGAACCCTCAAGGAAGAGGTCACCAGCAAATTACTTTATGGAGGAGACAGGATGTGAGGTAAGTCTTGGATGATTGTAGGATTCTAATGGCAGCAGGGGCAGAGGGATGAAGGCATCTCGGTGTCAGCAAATGAATGGAGATGGAAAAGTCAGATGGAAATAGCGCATAGAAGCACTTTACCGCAGTTATCCATAGAAGATGATACACAGGGAGATTAGGGATGAGAAATGGAATTGCGTGGGGCTTGAATGGGAATTTGAGGATATATATTTATTTCAGCAGCAACAGGGAAACATTGACAGTTTTTAAGTAGTAGTGTGACATAATCAGAGCTGAGCTTTAGAAAAAAATCAATCTGACAAAGAGAAATGGGATGGATGGAAGGAGAAACTGATTGAGATGGGATGGGACACAGGAGATTACTGCTAAAATCCAGGTGGGAGGTCCTGAAGGGCATGGCAGAGCAGTTGTCAGTGACCTTCTATTGTAGAAAGGCTGTGAAAGACATTAAGGAGGTAGATCTTAGACCTGCATGGATGTGAGACAAGAGACTTAGCGTCAAGCCCAGCTGACAGGTAAAATCATAATGCCATGCCAGAAGTGGGAAATAGCGGAAGAGGGACTGGGTTACAGTTGACAAGTTCTAAACTTGAAGTTTAACTTGATAACTGAATTTACAATTAGGTAGAGATGGCAGCAGTGTGGAAGGGTTTAGAGATAAAGACTTAGTAGTATTTCTGTAGCCAAGTTGCCCATCTCCATAGCTGGGACTGTCCCTTGATGGATGTCTCAGAATGACTAGGGGGAGGGAGAGGGAAAGGCTGGACTGTGGCAACGGAGGAACATGCAGTGCGGAGCTAAGCAAAGAATGTGGCTCAGTCCAGATACTGAACCTGAGAAGAACTGGTTTTAAAGAATTTTCTGGTTTATTTGAGACTTTTTCCTACTTTCCCCAATGATCTCTTGAGCCCTGGGCCTGTCTGTCTTTCTGAGCACCTTTCAAGCATCCTGTCCCATAACAATAGGATGCATATACATCTGAGAGCCAGACAGACTTCCTGAGTTTGGAGAGGCTTTGCCACTTTTGACTTGGTTGACCTGGGGACTACTTCTTAACCCCACGTGGTCTCGGTTTCATTAATCCACTCTTTTTTTTTTTTATAAAAAAAAGAAATTAGTAGATTTTTTGGTGGAGAAAAAATGAGATAATGTATAATAAAGCAGCAGATAGAGTGAGTGGCAAACATTAAACCCTCAACAAATGTTGGTTCCTTTCTCTTCTGCCCTGCAACTGTCAGCAGTAATTCGTGCTAGAGATGTGGACCCCTCGGCAGAGCAGCACTGAACTCCGCACAGGAGAATGCACGGAGATCCACAGCCCCATTCAGCTCCATGAGTGGCAACTCCATCCTTTTGGCTGCTCAGGCCAAACCCTGAAGTCATCGTGGATCCCTCCATGTCACACCTACATGCATCCATTTGGCAAGTCCTTTTGGCTTCAACAACAAAATGTGTCTGCAACCTGACAGCTTTAACCTGACAGCTTTTCACCACCTCCACAATAGCCACACATCCAACCACCAGTATCTGTGCCCTGGATTACTGTTATTACCCTCCTCATGGCCCTCCCAGCCTCCACTCTTGCCCCCAACAGACTATTTTTTACACAGCAGCTGGAATGATCCTTGTAAAACTGCATTCCTCTTTTGCCCCAAACCCTCCAGTGCTCCAGTTTCATGTCATCTAACTGATCATATCCAGACACCCAACCTTGGTTGACATGGGTGCACATCAACTCATTTCTGGCATCATTTCCTACCACTCTCCAGCCCCCTGACCTCCTTGCAGTGTCTGAGTAGGCTTGGTGCTTGCTGTTCCCTGCCCTTTGAATGCTCTTCCTCAGATGCTGCATAGCTCCCTTCAAGTCTCTCTGAAACAACATATCTTGTATGTTGCTTATATGTGGAAAGAGATCACTTATAATAATGTGGAATCTAAAAAAAAAAAAATACAAATGAACTTATTTACAAACCAGAAGCAGACTCATAGACATAGAAAACAATTTTATGGTTACCAAAGAGGAAAAGGGGGTGAGGGATAAATTAAAGTTTGGGATTAACATATACACACTACTGTATATAAAATAGATAAACAACAAGGACCTACTCTATAGCATAGGGAACTATATTCAGTATCTTGTAATAATCTATAATGGAAAAGTATTTGGGAAAAAAATTCATATGTATATATATGACTGAATCACTTAGCTGTACACCTGAAACTAACACAACATTGTTCAATGATACTTCAATTTTAAAAAAGGAAAAAAAAACTTCAAATCTTATTTCATCAGAAAAAGCTTTCTCTCTCCTCCTTAGACCAAAGAGCAACCTCCCTTTACCCTTTTACTCTTTTCTGCTATCCTGCTTTATTTTTCCCTTCACAGCATTTACCATCATCTGTCATATTATACATTCACTTATTTATTTGTTTTTTAAATCTCCTTCCACTAGACCATAAGCTCTATAAGAAGAGAGTTTCTTTTTTCCCTCCACTGCTCTATTTCCAGTGCCTAGATGGACATGGTGCCTCATTCCTTTTTAATCAAGAAAAACATCCCTGGATATATTCCCCTGAATAGCCCCTCCAGCAATGCTCTTCCCCTAGTTTTCCACTTGACATGTTTGTGCCTTCCCATCCTACAGGATTTGTACTGTGTCTTCTCCTCAGAGAGCTCTAAAGTGGTTTAAACCTGCTTGCCTTATTCTCTGTCACAGTACCTGAGACTTTCATTACAGTCCTTCATAACTAGCAACTTATATTTTACTGGGCTGTTTACTCTTTTCATGTCTGCCTCTCCGCTGGGATGTGAGCCCCATGAGGGCTGGAGCTGATGTGCTGCACTCAGGCCACGCATCTTCCACATAGTGGCCTGAAGCCCGGAGGCTCTTACCAGATTCCGGTTAAAGGAATGGGTGAAGGAGTGCATGCGAATGTGGTGGGAAGGGGGAAACGGCTGTTTCAGGCAAACAAAAGAAAATCCGGCTGTAGATGCTTCCAGCTCCTAATGAGGTAGCATTTTTTTTTATGAAGGAAGAATAGACTTTTATACTGCTCCCTTCCAACTTAAGGAGACTGGTGTGCCAAAGAGTTTGATCTTGTTCAAGGAAAGGCTAATTTCCCAGCTTGTTGGGTACTCTATGTTACGAATGGGCAGATATCCTGAGAGAATGGCCTTTTGTTTAGCAGAGAGCTTTAATGAGGTTAAGGGTTTACCAAGAGAGGCTTTCGTGGGTTCAGAAGTTTAGTGGAGAATAAAACTGTTCTGCATTAAAGAGAAGCATG
Source organism: Camelus ferus (assembly GCF_009834535.1). Classification (NCBI taxonomy): domain Eukaryota; kingdom Metazoa; phylum Chordata; class Mammalia; order Artiodactyla; family Camelidae; genus Camelus; species Camelus ferus. The sequence goes on along the minus strand of NC_045707.1, from coordinate 60,816,802 downwards.
GTATTAGTTTGCTTGGGCTGCCATAACAATGGAAAACAGACTGGGTGGCTTAAACAACAGAAATTAAATTTCTCATAGTTCTGAAGGCTAGGAGTTCAAGATCAAGGTGCCAGCAGTGTTGGTTTTTTCTGAAGCCTCTCTGTCTTGTAGACAGCCATTTTTTCCCTCTGTCATCACATGGTCCTTCCTTTGTGTGTGTCTGTCTCCCGGTCTCTTCTTATAAGGACACCAGTCATGTTGGCTTAGGGCCCACTTTTAACGACTTCATTTTAACTTAATTACCTCTTTAAAGACGATCTCCTTCTGTGACTGACTTATTTCACTTAGCATGATGTCTTCCAGTTTCATCCATAGGAACCTGGACTTAGTTGTTGCATATTGTAGAATTTCCTTACTTTTTAAGGCAGAATAATATTCCATTGTATGTATATACCACATTTTCTTTATCTATTCATCCATCAATGGACATTTAGATAGTTTCTATATTTTGGCTATTGGGAATAATGCCACAATGAACATAGGAGTGCAGATATCTCTGAGATCCTGATGCCAATTCTTCTGGACATACACTCAGAAGTGAGATTGCTGGATTGTATGGTAGTTCTATTTTAAATTTTTTTGAGGAACGTCCATACTGTTTTCCATAACAGCTGCACCATTTTACATTCCCACCAACAATTACACAAGGGTTTCAATTTCTCCACATCCTCACCAATACTTGTCTTTTGTGTTTTTGATAACAGCCATCCTAACAGGTGTGAGGTGATATCTTGTTATGATCTCACTTATATAAAGTATCTAAAATAGTCATACTCATAGAAACAGAAAGTGGAATGGTACCAGGGGCTGGAGGGAGGAGAAAATGGGGAGCTGTTGTTCGATAGGTATAAAATTTCAGTTATGCAAGATGAACACATTTTGGAGATCTGCTGTACAACATAGTGCCTGTAGTTAACAGTACTGTACACTGAAAGATCTGTTAAGAGGGTAGATCTCAAATTTAGTGTTACTACTGTGCACACACACACACACATAAGGAGGGGGGCAGGAGGAAACTTTTGGCAGTTTTTTGTATATTAATTACTGCTCAATAAAGCTGTTTAATAAAAGACCCTTTCTCCAAATGCAGTCACATTCTGAGGTACTGGTGGTTAGAACTTCAGTATATGAATGGGGAGGGGCACAACTCACTCATAACAAATGGGTATCATATAGATGTTGGAAGCTGGGGATGAGGGAGGGATGAGGGAACACAGAAGCCCCATCCCAAGGAGGGAGGCCCGGGATCCTGCAGAAGGAGACAGATGGTGCGGGGAGCTTATTAGGTGTCTGCCAAGAGCCACCTTCTCTTCTTCCAGAGGAACAGAGTTTAGTTGTGCCTATGGCCACCTAGTTAGAAGCTGCATTTTCTAGTCACTCTTGTGGCCGGGTGTGGCCCTCTGACTCTGGTACGTGAGTAGAAGTGACATGTGTAACTTCTGTTCACTTGCTGAGCAAGAATGTAATTGGCCTGCGTTTCCACTCTTTTGTCTTCTCTGTGAATGGTCACACAGACTTGTCTGCAGCCCTGCTTTGACTGTGCAGTCAAGGACAAGGCCCTAGGGGAAGGCAGGGAAACATGATGGAAGGTGTGTGGAAATCTGCCTGACTGTGAGGAGTCAGCTGTTCTGAGAGTGAAATAAACGTCTAATCATCTGTATCATTAACCTCTGTATTTTGGAGACTCTGACGTGGCAGCTCTGCCTTTACCCTAACTCTGACAGCAAAATATTGTCCATGGCCCCATGACTAGTGTATTTGTTTAAACTCTTGTTATGAAAACTTTATAATAGGTAAAAATGGCAAAAATGGAAAAATTAACCCTACATAACCAACTCATTTTAGACTTTATCAACTTTTTGCCACACTTCCTTCGTCTTTTTTTCCCCAAGGGTTTTAAGAAGAGGCATGCTTTATTGTAAATTGTTTGCTCTACTGTCTGGCATTGTAAAACTATTTCAAAAGTTATTCCAAACTTCTGTAAATGTTTGCTACACATGAAATTGTATCAGTGAGGAAATTAGAGAAAAATGTGTTATTTTTCCCTTCTAAGGAGACAACGGATGGAGAAAGGGAAGAACTAGAGGAAGTGGAATGTAAGGGGGGTTGAGAATGCAGCAGGACTAGAACATCTGAGCAAAGAGTGAGCACAGTCAATCCCCTTGGGGTCTGCAGAAATCGTGGGAAAGGCACTGAACTCTCCATGGCATGTAAGCTAGGTACTCAAGCCATTTTTGTTTAAACGTTAAATATGAAAGCACCTACACAGACTAGAGGACTTAGGGGCACCAAGATGACAGTTGCTGTATGTTCAGTATATACATGAATGAAGAGATGAATAAGAGAATGACCCTAGTCCTGTACTAGTGCATTCAATACCAACTTTGGTATTTAAACCCTAGAGGGCCATCCTAGACCAAGATGAAAGCAAAATAAACAGGGCAGGCCTAGATGACTCCTCTCAGTCTTCACTCCTCTGGTGTCCCTTCACCTGGACCTGTAATGGACCTTCCTTTGTCTTTGCCTTTGCAATCACTGACTCTTAATTCTTGTCTCCAACTCTCTCACAATTATGAGTGGGGAAGCTATCCAAGAAGCTGATCTTCCATTTGGTTGTGAGGTGTTCAACTTGTCTTATTTGACCATATTTTTCTCCCAAAAGAGGAGTAAATAAATCTATCATGAGCTCTGAGGAGCCACCTCATCAGACCATGAGTATTTTTCTTTCTTTATCACCTACCCAAACCAAAACTGTGCAACATGATTCCTGATGCAAAAATGAGGATGAAATATCCAAACAGAAGCACAATGTGTTCAAGAAGCAAGTGAGGGCCAGATAACAAAGGTGCTGGTTTTTAAGTTTTTTCATCATGATTTTCAAGCTTTCCTAATTGGGGCTATAAGTCCATATTCAAATGCTCTGTTTTGTCTGATTTTGAATCTTAAACCTATTTCTTCTTCCTATAGAAATGCTAGTCTCTGAGATAGCACTCCATTTGCATATACATCTCAAGGTGGAGATGCCAAGGGCTTGTGACAAGGTTTCCCAGAGTGCCTAGATGAACTGCCCTAATAAAAATTTATGAGGAAAACTAAAAATTTAGATGGTTATTGTGTTGTCACAATGTCCCTGAATTGGGTTGAGGGACTGCATGAAAATAGAAGAATATCTTTAGTTTGGCAGCAATTTGTAAGTCTTATTTAGCAGGAAGTTTCTCAAATTCGTTATTCAAATCTCACTTCTATTTAAACCATTCTGTAGATCCTGTGTAGAGGATCAGGCTATACAGATAGAATTCTTTGTAAACACAATCTCTGGAGAAAGGCCCCTTTTGGTATTATCCATTTCTACAGGGATCTGTGTCTTTCATTGTCCCTGATTATTTTGCAAGTCTATAAAAACTGAAATTAACTTGTAGAAGGCTGGTGGTGATGCAAATAATTCCATTTTTAGAAATACAAGTGAACTTTGTCCAATGAAGGTGCATCAATTTCCACTCTATGGAAGAGGCCAATTTTGCATCTATCAGCAAATTCAATTCAGTATCCCTAATTGCCTATAGATGTACTTTTCCTTTGGATTTTCCTTTGAACCAGTTTTTACTTCTCACTGGTTTCCTCTATTAAATAATGAGTGAAATAAAATCTTTGATACATTTATTTTATATTTGTATTAGAGAGTCACAATTTTTTCCCTTGGGATTTTTTATTTACTTATTTATTTATTTTTATTGTTATTTTTAATTGAAGTGTAGCTGATTTACAATGTTAGTTTCAGGTGTACAGCAAAGCAACTGAAAGTCACAATTTTAAAAAATGATCTTTTAGCAACTTGATTCTCCAACAAAGTGGGGCTAAACTAAGGAGTGAGGGGAGAACCCTGAGTTTCTGGTGGAGAATTTACCCAGAATAGTCTAGTTGAATGAGCTACTTAAAAGGGAAAAATAATGTTTACCCCCATTCCTGGACATAGAGGCTCTTGGTTTGATTTTATCTCAGTGTAGTTACAAAAAACATACATTACCACAGCCAAACTTGAGGACTGCTGTGATTGTCCTTTTTTTCCAGTTTTGTTTCCTGACCCTACATTTTTAACTAGTTCACTTACATAAGAAAAAATGGTGATAACAGATGTGGTGCTGACCTTAGAGAAACAGGATGGAAAACTGAACACCACTGGGTATCTGTCTGTCTGTCTCTGCCTCCATCTTTCTGTCTCCCTCTCTCTCTTCCCAGCACTTATCTTCTCACCTGTTCCTATGTTAATTTCATTCTCTTAGGCTGGCTTCTCCACAAGATGTGGACTGGCTGCTAGCATCTCAGCATCTCTTACTCATTTTCTTTGTGGAAAAAAACAAGAGCGCCATTAGCATAAGTCTTTTTTTTTCAAAACTGTCGGCAAGAGAAGGAGCGTTCTAACTTGGGAAGGAGGGTGGAATTTTTTATAGGGCTTCAGCAAGCAGGGTCAGCTGAAGTTCAGCTAGCTTCAAGAATGTTTGCTCAGAAATGGTTGTCAGAAAAGGGAAGAATTATTCTGACTAATTAGCAGCCATTGTTTGGATTTTACCAAGAGGAGTGGGAGAAACAGCGAGAGGCTGAGATCACCGGCAAGCAGGGGTACAAGCTACAGTTGACAAGGATGTGGAGGGCCACAGAGGGAACTTTTCAGTTCTTCAGGGTCTCGCACACCTTAACAGTCTTCAGACCACAGAGGCCCTTTCCCCACATGCAGGGAAGGATTTTGATTGATCTGACTTGGAAGATGTGCCTATTCCTGGACTACTCACTGTAGTCAAGGAGGCGGGGTCAAGAATGAACAGGCTGCTCCCAAGCCCATCCAAAGGCTAGAGCAGGGGGAGGGGCAGCTCTTGAAAGGGGGAGTAGCCCAGACCTGTCCCACGAATGCATCACAGTGAGCAGGGGAGGCCCCAGTCCTGCCCTCCATTTGTGTCCACGAAATCCTCTTTTTCCTTCATCGGAGTGAATTGCTCCATTTTGCCTGTAGGGGACACTGCTTAGGGGGACCACTCAGAGAACTTTTCGCCTAATGAGTGGGAAGAGCAAACCCAGTGGAGGCAAAAGCCTCTTCCGAGAGCAGCCCCCAACTGGAACTGCTGCAAGGCTAGACACAGCCCTAATGCTGAGATTTCTTCTTCTGGACTCCTTAGAACTTTTTAGATGATCACCATGATCACTTAGGGAAGATGAACAAGTTTGGTTTTAATAAACATCCCAACACTGGCTGTGCTCTGAGCCTCTTCATTTTTTTTTCTCTCTCCCCTCTTTGGCAGCAAAACCCCTTTCAAGTATCCAGTGCCAACTGCCCCTTCTTTCCTATAAAAATAAGACAGCTCTGCCCTATGAATAAAGTTACTGGTGAAAAAAAATCAAAGACTTAGAGGAAGGAAATATCTGTCCTTACCATTTACATTTTGCTAGAACACGTAGACTGCACACCATGAATTTAAAGTCAAAATCCCCAGAATTTGCATCCCAGCTTCCCACTGACTTGCTCCATGACCTTGGGCAAATACTTAAACCTCCATAGGCCCCAGTTTTCTCATTTAGGAAATAAAGAACATCTACTTCAAAATTTAAAGGGATTGTGCATAAGAAAAGCACATCACCGTATGTGGAACACATTAAAATTCAATAACTTATAACTTTTTGTGATGATAAAGATGGTGATAATTATGACAGTACTAAAATGTATGCATTTATGTTTTCAACTCCCCATTACTATTTTTAATATAGAACTTTAGGGATTAGAAGGGAACTCACAGTCCACTGCAGCCAGTGGTCAAACCTCTCTAAAGATCTCAAGGATCCAAGAAGGAGGGGAATGGGGTGGGGATTCACAGGTGGGACAGAGTGAACCTCTGCCCTGCAGAAGTGGATAAGTGAACTAGGGACAAGGGAATTCTCATTTTAGAGAGCTGAGTCCAGGCTTACTGTGTGTGTGTGTGTGTGTGTGTGTGTTGCGTGTGTATCCATATGCATCTGTGTGTCTAGATCTAAGTATGTTCATGGGATGTGATGAGTAAACAGTACGTGACATCAAGAAATTATCAACACTGACATTGATTACAGATGCTGGCGAATTAGCAATGTAGAAAGGGGAAATGAAATTTGGCTTAGCTGTGAAAAAGTAATACTAATTACAGTCATTTGTGTGAGCCCCTTACCATTTATGCTAATTACCATGCAGCACAATCATAATTATGTGCATCATTAAATATGTGCCCAGTTAACTTTCATGTAAGTTGTCTTGATTAGAATCATCATCTCTGCTCCACTTAGACACCTGTTCATAGACACACTGCTTAAAGTCCTGTTACTCAGGGGCTACCTAGAGGCACCTGACTCCCTTGAGTTCCAGAACTGCCTGCCAGGTCCTACTGATAGTCACTCTCATTGGAGAAAACAGTTCTCTCAATCATGTCCCAGTGCAGAAGGAGGCACAAGGCCTTCTTCCCAACCAGCAGGTCTTCAGAGAGCCCAGGGAGCTCACCTCCCCCAGCTGTGGGGACCCACACAGGTGAAGGGAACACCCCCACCCCCGACACACACATGGCAAGAGACAATGATAGACACAGAGAGAAACAAAGACAAGCAGACCAAGACAAGGAGAGAGGCACAGAGAGACAGATACAAAAAGTTGGGTAGAGGCACAGACACAAAGTCCGTTCAGTGAGGGAGTAGATTCAGAAATCTTCACAGGGCAGGTTGTTTTTCTCTGATACTTCATGAGACAAAATTCTTCCCACAAGCACACCCAGCCAACTGTGGGATCCTTCACTGTCTTGGACAGTGAGGAAACAGGAAGGGGGGATGAAAAGAAAAGGGGAGGCAGGGAGAAGAGAGGGAGAGAAAGTAACAGAAAGACAGAGAGATGGGAAAAGACAGTCACAGAGGAATCAGGGAAAAGGAAGAGGGATGTGAGGGGGCTGTGAGTCTGCTGGACACTCAGTATCCATATGGTTAAAGGGTTTGGAGACAGAACTGCGGGGAACGCACTCATGTCCTCTTTTTGCTGTGATAAAATCCCAAGTCCTTAACTAGCCATGTAGCTATAACCATTAATTGGGTACCTACCATGTACCTGGAACCAGGCTAAGTGCTTTTGCCTATACTGACCCATTCAGTCCTCAGACTGAGACTATTTGGCAGGTACTATCATGATGCCATGTTATGGAAAAGGAAGCTGAAGCATGTACCTTGCCCAGAGTCACCCAGGTAGTAAGTGAGATTCAAATCCTGCCACCTGACTTCAATTCTTTGTTCTCAATGTATCAACAAAGCCAGTAATATAAAAAATCATAGTTAAGGGGTCCCTGACTTAAAAGCATTCTTGTTTAATTAAAATTCATTTTAAATTAATATGCAAGTCAATCAATATTCCCAGAATAAAATGTTTTCATTTTCATGAAGACTTCAACACCTTCTCAGCTCAGCAAGAGAAGCAGGGGCAGAATCCTAGTATGGCTGAGAGAGGAACAGAAGCCTCCAGTTACTCCCATACAGTGGGATGGGGCAGATTCCAGGATCCCACCTCCACATATTTGGGTTCTGTTGCTTTTTTGTCAAGACCTGACGGGGCTGGAATTTGGTCTCTCAATGACTCCAATTTCTCCTCTGGAAACTCATGCAAAATATCTCCATCAGCTTTTAGCTTTCTAATCTGTTGATAAATAATGATAATTTTTAGAAGGAATCATTTGGTTATCATCCTTGGAGATTAATTGGATAATTAATTTTAGCTAAGTGCTTACAAAATTTAAAGTGCTTCATAAGTCTTAAGGATTTATGCTCCCATGTTCTCATTAGGCCTGCAGGGCAGAGTCTCCATAAAATGAGAAGCTGATAATGAATGCCCCTCATCAGGGCTGATTCTCGCTAGACTGCACCAATTCCCCATCGGAGGAGTCATCGAGTAGGCAGATGATTATCAGGGTCATTTTTACTTCCCAGACTGAAACTCTGAGCACTGACCTGCAAATCTCAGGGAACTGGTGAGAAAGGGAACTCAGCTTCCTGGTTACTCAGTTGCAGGGCATCCATGCACCACACTGACCTTTCAGTAGGGAATCTTTCAGAGGTGGTGGTGGTGGTGGTGCAAAGGGCTTCTTATGCCCACGGAACCCTCGCCAACTCAAGGATTGAGGGGCTATTGGTATGACTTGAGCCCATGCTTCCTTTTTGTAGCTGTTAACTTCTGAACTTTTGACAAAATTAACACTTAAAAAGGGCAAGAAGGTGACAGCACCGGGTGATTAAAAGCACGAACTTCGGAGTTATACTGGGTTTGAATTTGGAATTAAGTGTTCATTAGCTCTGTGTTCACAGCTTTAGCCATCACTTCTATGCGGATAACTCCCAAATTCAGTTTGACTCATTATGTAAAAATGACCATGCTAGAACCTTTAGAGAATTTGGAGACGTATGGACTGAGTCAGAGAGGTACATCCACATCCTAATGCCCAGAATATTATCTTATATGGCAAACTATGTGATTAAGGATTTGCAAGGAGGCATTTATCCTGGATTATCCAGATGGGCTCTAGATCCTTGTATGAGTGAGGCAGAAGGATATTTGACAGAAGAGGAGGAGGAGGCGATTGTGACTCTGGTGGCAGAGACTGAAGTAACGTGGCCACAAACCAGGGAAGCTGAAAGACGCAAAGGACAAATTCACCCCTAGAATTTTTGGAGGGAGCACAGCCCTGCCAATACCTTGATTTCATTCTTCTGACCTCCAGAACTGTGAGAAAATAAATTTCTGTTGTTCCAAGCCACCCAGTTTACGGCACTCTGTTACAGCAGCCACAGGAAACTAATTCAGTGGTTAATTTGGATGAGGGGAGTAGGAAATAAAGTGAAGCCTGGATAGCTGCCACTTTTTGCTTTGAGTGACTGCGGCAGAAGATGGAGCCCTTCACCAAGACCGGAAACAGAAGAGCAGGTCTTAAGGAAGAAGTTGGTGAATTCCATCCTGGAAACGCGGACTTTTGGAACAATCTTCCATGAGGTCTCTTGTACCCCAACACGCTTTGCTGAGTATGCTAAGAATGCAAGGCAATGACTGCTCTTTACCTGAGCTGTTTCTTGAGTTTGTTTTTGCCCTGAGTAACGCTGAGGCACTCTTTCCAGGACAAAGAGCAGGCTTGCTCACTGCTTGCAATATGACGCAGGTTCTTCAGGCTCAGTGTCCCTTTCCAGAGGCGCAACCCACTGGGTGTGCAAGCATCTATCTGACCCTCCACGTCACCCCAGTGGGACTTGGGGTGCTCAGGGCAACTGACATCAACATGCTGCTGCTTATGCTGCTTGCTGTGTTGTGAAGAGTAAAGACTTTTGTCTCTATACCAAGAGCTTAACTGCTTTTGCCTGCATCCATGAAACAGTAATAGGCCAATTTACTGGCTTGAAAGTAGGGGAAAGCCAACCTCAACCGGAGCCTGAGTTGAGGGTCTGTGAGTCCTCTTAGAGACATCAAGTAGGGAGTCAGCGTCTCACCAAGGACATTCAGGCTACAGATAATGTATCAGCTAAGGAGTCATAGTCAAAGCTGTAAATTTGAATCATGTCAGGAAAATTTTATGAGGTAGGAGGGGAAGAGTAGAGAAGGGAAAGAAAAGGAACAACTAAGGAAAGAAATCTGAGGAACACTGACATTTATGGGACAAGGAGAACTCAAAAAGTAGACAAAAACAATGCAAGTATTTTCCTACTTAGCCTCTGTATCTTAGTAATTTTTAACTTCTCTTTGACTCCTTCCTCTGCATTCTTCTGCATCTAATCAGTTGTCAATCCCAGTTAATCTCTGAATCACACTTTGTCCCACATCCTTCCATTCTTACCATTCCTAGCTGACATTCTGGTTTAGACTCCACATCTATTGCATAAATCCTTTGCAATAACCTCCTAATTGGTCTCTTTGCTTTCTGTTATACTCACGACAATCCATCCTACACAGTGCTGCCAGATTAATTTTCTTAAAATATCACTTGGATTGACTCACTCTCCCTGGTTAGAAACAGTCCATAGTTCCCCAGGATGTCTGGGATTCCTGCTCTCTCTACCCATTGTTCTGTGAGTCTCATCACAGAACAAGAACTGGCATCATAAGTAATAAAATTTAATTGCAGAGACAAGACTCAAAAAGGTAGAAGGAGGGAGAAAAATGAAAAGGACACAGGTTATGGGGAGGAGTCACCTTTGTGGGGTATCGGGTGAGTCTTGTTTAGGGGTAAGCAAGGTATGACCTGTGGGCCAAATCCAGCCTGTCACCTGTCACTTTATTATGACAAGTTTTTATTAGAACACATCCATCATTTGCATATTGTTATGGCTGCTTTTGTGCAACAACTACAGAGTTGAGTAGTTGTGACAAAGATTTTCTGGTCCTTTACAGAAAAAGTCTGCCAAACTTTAGTCTAGTTACAGCTACAACATGAGAGGGATCAGACATCAAGGAACATAGAAAGGCTTATTTTAAGAAGTGATGCTATAGATTACCAATTGGATGAACCCCCGTAGATAGCCTCTGCAAGATTCCAGTGAAGATATGAATGACTTTTAGTGCTGGATTCCTTCTTTGAATGTCTTCTCAGAGACTGAGCCACAACACAAGGAATCTCAATTAAATCCCCTTTGTGTTTTGATCCCTTGACATCTTTGTTTACATTATCAATCTCTCTCCTAAAATTTCTCCTTACATTTCCAGGTCTACTTTATTCCTTTAAATTCCAACTCAAGTTCTCTTTTGATAAGCTTTCCCTGTCCTTCACTGAACATCGTAAGTTTACCTGGCATGCCAATAGCCATATTTACTCAGTGCTCCCCACCTTCAACTCTTCTATATGGCTGTGTATTTTTAGTTTCTCTTTTCATGGTTGGAGTATGTCCTTATTAAATCATATGACTATGTCTTATGTCTCCTTTTATCCCTCACAGCTTTTGGAAAATGGACTTGAATAAAACTGTGTTTGATAAATTTGCTTATAAATAATGAAATAATGAGAAACAACAGATAATGGATTTTCCAAACTCCAAGCCCTACAGAAATGCTGTGCCCAAATTGTCATGCATTAAGGTCTGGGTCATTTTCTAAGTTTTAACTGGATTTATTATGCAACGTCTCAAACCCTGTAATGAGAACATGAGTGTGACTGTGCTATGTGTCACCTCATTGATTCCTAGGCTTGATTTGGTGTTCCTTTGCTCCTTAGCCCTTATCTAAGTGTCACCTCCTGAAACCACCTGCTCAAAGAGGGGAGTCTTCTCAGACAGGAGGATGGTTCTGTGGGCACGTGTATAGCAGTCTTCTATCAGAACAATCTATGAACATGGTAAGTGTGGTCTAATGTTCTAATTTTCTGTTTTAGGGTACATGTCTCCTATAGCTGTTCCATATATTTCTTTCTTATTAAAAAATCTTTTTATTGAAGTAAAACATAACATATAAAAATGCACATATCATAAATGTACAGCTCAGTGACTAGCACACTGAACTGTGTAACCAGCTCTTGGATCAAGAAACAGAATGTTACCCATCGTAAGAAATCTATATCATGCTCTCTTTCAGTTGCCTGCTCCCCCAACCCCTGTGCAAGGGGATTGCTGTACTGACTTGTAACAGTACTGACTGGTTTTCCTAGCTTTTGTACTTTATATAAATGGAATCATACAGGATCCATTTTTGTACCTGCCTTCTTTTGTTTGTAATTCATCCACAGTTTCATGTGTGGTTGTAGGCTGTTCCTTCCCATTGCTTTGTAATGAATAAATCAATTGTGGTGTATTTTACACAATGGAATACTATCCATTCCATTTTCATTAACAACATCTTATGTTGGAAATCTCAAGAGCTCAGCTGTTGAAAGGGAAGTCCAGTGCTGCACTGAACCCAGTGTTATTCTTGAATCTTATATTTCACAAAAGCTTAATGGCCTTAGTGTCTTGCCTAAGAATAATATCATAGACACTATAACAGCTTCTGAGCTAGGAAAATCTGCTTTGCTTCATATCTGTTATTGGTTTTGTAACAAAAGAATAGTCTCTTAAATTCCACTGTTCAGCATCATTGTTGATCTTAGAACTGTGTTCATATAGCAACATCTTTTCAGAATAAAAATAGAGCAATGACACAAAACTGTAAACTGACTATAACTCAATAACAAACAAAATAGAGCAAACAAAACATCAGCATTTATGTTAAAATAACTTGACTTACTACCTTAGAAAATTTTCCTCCCTTCATGCTTTACATAGTTGTGAAAACATGTTAATTTAATGCCAAAAAAGTGTACTATATTTAGTTTACTTTGATATGTGCTCAGTCCCCTCACTAAAACACACACACACACACACACACACACACACACGCCACTCTCACTGACTTCAGGGTTTTAGGTACAGCCCCACCAGGTAGAATATACATCATTGTGACAGCCTTCTGTTGATACTGCAGAAATTAATAGTATTTGGCACAGACATAGAAAACAAATGGTTGCCAGGGGAAAGGGGGGTAGGAAGGGATAAATTGGGAGTTTTGGATTTGCAGATACTAATACACATGAAATAGATAAACAACAAGTTTATAGTGCATAGCACAGGGAACTATATTCAATATCTTGTAGTAACCTATGGTAAAAAAAAGTATGAAAACGAATATAAGTATGTTCCTATATGACTGAAGTATTGTGCTGTACACCAGAAATTGATACAACAGTATAAACTGACTATACTTCAGTTAAAAAATATATTAAAAAATACTATTTGGAAGAAATCCAAAACACATATGATAGGAAAATTCATGATGTTATGGTATAATCTCTATGAAAGTGCTTGCAAAGGAGTATATTTTTAAAAACTCAGATATAATGAGGTATAATTTACACACAGTAAAATCTACCCTCTTCGGTCTACAGTTCTATGAATTCCAACAAACATGTATACTTTTGCAACCACTACTACAATTGAGATACAGAACAACCCATCATCCCAAAAAGTTCCTTTATGCCCCTTTGTAGTCAACTCCTACACTCAACTTTACTTCCTGGCAATCACTGATCTCATAAAAGTGTATAAAATGTTTTTCCCCCTCTCCTTTATCACACACAGATATGCAGAGCAGAGGCTGGCTCCCTGTTACCTCTCCTGTCTTGGCACACAGCGCTTCCCCTGCCCTGGCCACACCAGCCTCATCCAGTGCCTTGTCCTCTCCATGCTTTCACCCACTAATCATACCCCTGTCATCCTTTCTACCTAGAATCCTCTTCTTTTTCTTCAGTACCTAGTCAACTCTTACTCATCCTTAGGTCAGCTTTGACGTCATTTTCCCAGAGAAGCCTTTCCTAACTAGTTCCAAGCCCTCTACGTTGCACTGCACACATGAAGTAGAGATTTTATACTTATTCATGTATTATGTGATTAATGTCTATCTTCTCATTAAACTGTGAGTTCCTGAGGGCAGGGACTGGGTTTTGCTCATGTGATCATGTGCTGAGAACACAGCTCAGTAGTAGGTATTCAATAAATACTAAATAAATGAATATATACTTTGAGGCCAGCATTGGTCTAGATGTTTACTTTTGATTCTTTCAAAAGAATCAAAGGATGCAATTTCAAGGGTGCAGTAAGATCAATGATCATTATTTCTGTTTTCCTGGTGTGAAAACCTTAAATTCAAGACTCTTTGACATTCCTGTCTCCAAAGGGTGGAGCCTAATTCCCCTCCTGTGAACATAAGCTGGCTCAGTGATTCACTTCTAATGAACAGAATTCAGCAGAAGTGACAGTATCACATAAAAGGCATTGCACTTTCTCCTTGCTCTCTGGAGTCACTCCCTCTGGGGAAAGCCAGCTGCCAGGGGGTGCAGACACAGCAGCAGCTCTGCAGAGTGAGGAGCCGAGGTCTCCTGTCAACAGCCATGTCCATGAGTGAAGTGGATCCTTCAGCCCCAGTCACTGAGTCCTCAGATGACTGCAGCCCTGGCCAACATCCTCACTGCAACCTTATGAAAGACTCTGAGCAGAACCACCCAGCTAAGCCAGGCCCAGATACCTGACCCACAGAAACTGTGTGAGAATAAATGTTTGCTGTTTAAAGTTACTAAGTTTGAGGATAATGTTCTTCCACAACAATAGGTAACTGAGAGAACCAAGAGGGAAGTAAAGTACTGCAAGTGACTTGCTTAAGGTCACACAACGAGTGGCAGATTCAGGATGCAAACACAGGTCGTGGGGCTCTGCAGCCCCTGTTCTGTTCCACGCCAAGCTGTCTCCTAAAGATGCTTACTGTGGCAAATACAAAATCGTCTGACTACGCTGTTATAAAATCTTTGCAGCCTGGTGCACACTACAGTTTCATGAGGTTGCTTTCTGGATTTCCAAAGAAGCTGCTGACTGGAGGAATTTCTGAGAGAATGGTGGGTAAAAAGGCAATCCTAATGAAAAGTGCACTGTACTATTTACAGAATTTCTGGGAAATTTTGTTGGGAGAGTAGATTGAAGCAAGTTTGTTGTAAATCGGAAAAAGAGATAACTTATTATGGTATTACAAGATAGTTTTCACAGAGTGTGAATGGATTATACTAGATTGCTCAATTTTAATATATATTCAATATATTTATGTCTAATATTATCTATTATACATCTTTAATGTACATATATATTCAAATACTTGTAGTTAGTATTTATGAAAGAATTACTGAAATGTAGTATTTCTCTGAGATTTCTTAGTTACCATTCCAAAGGTCCAAACCTTTGAGGATGTAAAGATTTCTTAAACACAACACAAAAAGCAGTGATCTTAAAACACAAATTCAATTAGACTTTGTAAGCTATTTATATGCATGGTGCCCAGTGGTCTTCTAGTCTATGCTGATTAGGCCTAATATCTTGATCCCACATCCTGGAATGACTCATTTCCCTTTCTCCTTCCATTCCTTCCATTTTCCTAATCAAATTAATAAAACAGTCCTTTCATCTAATCACTCCACTAATCTTTATTTTCTTTCTTTATTAAAGCATTATCACTAGTTTCCTCCTCAGGAATATTAGACTCTTTGAGCTAATTTAAGCAGAGGAGTCTCCTGGTGCCCAAAAGCAGGAATGTTGCTGGGCCTTGGCGAGATCTGGAATTGTGAACTGGAGAGATCTCTCTCCATCTTTTGTCTATGATTCCAACTTCCTGTCTGTGGAGTAGGTTTAATGGAAGAATCTCTGTTCAGTGGCAAAGAACATGGAATATTTTTGGTTCTCCAAATAACTGTGCTGTTTTAGAGTCTCAGTTCACCATGGAACTGGAAAAAAATTAATAATGCCAAGTAACAGCACTTGGGTCTCTTCGATTCTTAATTTAAGCCCATTCCAGTGGTTGCTTTTAGGGCTGACTGATTAAACAAAATCTCAGTCTCCTGTCCAGCTCATAGTCCTTCTTCCAGTTTGTGAGGTGGGACCATTGGCCTCTCCCTTTCTCTTTGTTGGCCTGCTTCTGGGTCGGTAGGGTGTGTGGAGGCCGGGGAGAGTTCAGCCATGTGAGCAGGTGAGGGCTGGCACACTGGAGGTGACGGTAAGGATACCATGTGGTTTCAGTTGGTCTTTGCTGCAACCTCACTTGACACTGGCAGTAAAAAGCTGGCGCTATCTGTGGCAGGGATGGGGTCTTAGGTGACGCAATAAATAACTCCTAATGGGAGTATTCCACCTTTGAATCAGACAGTCGTGGTTCCCAACCCTGCTGATTCCTGTTCTGGACCTGTAGGGGTGACATTGACCCTGCTTTCTTTTCCTTACCCAAGAGAAAGGGCATGCTGAGCCAAGCACAAGCAGTTCCTCCACACAAACTCACCAGCCATGTAAGCCCCTTGGCTTCCCTGGCTTGGTGGTGAGTGGGACAAGAAGCCAAAAAAAATCTCAATCAAGTAGGTCAAAAATAATCCAAATATACATATATGAATATGCATGCATATTTGTATTTGATTTTATAAGTAGCATAGGGAAAAATATGGAAGGATAACCTGGTAGGTAATTCACAGGAGCTAGAGTCTAGGGGACAATGTGAAAGGAGAGGGTAGGAGAGTGGGAAGATAAGCAAAACAGGAAAACAAATCACTAAAAAATATAGTATGTATGGTGTGATCATATATGTATGTATATATATATATTTGCATTAAGGAGTGACATTCAAAATACTTCAACCTGTATGGCATGGTTAATACTTCACCAACTGAAGTGGACACCAAAGCATTATGGCAAAATCCACAGCCCCCCACCAAACTCCTGTGCTGAACCAGGCATTAACCTGAAACCAGTGGGTCCTGGGAGAGGGACTGGGAGACCAGGGTGGTAGGATGGGGGCTGGGGGAGAGGGTGGTAGCACTTGGGAGGCTGAAGACATTACAATTCAGAAGAATGTCAATGTCCTGACAACATGTATAGCTCTATCAGTGCTTTACAGCTGAATAACATACTTACTCATAAGATCAAATTCTTAAAATACAGCAGGAAGATTTTCTTCCTGTGGCATGTTATTTAATTCAGCTGGGAACAGACACAACTCACATGAAGAAAACCTGTAAATCCTGAGTGCTGAAGGATCCACTTCAAAGACTCACTCAAATGATCGGAAGGAAGGTTGATACGTGTTGGCTGGAAACCACCAAAGCTGTGCATTAAGGCCTTGCTTCTTCTCCACCTGGGCCTCTCTTCAGGCTGCTTGAGCTTCCTTACAGCATGGTAGTTGGGTTCAAGAGTAAGAGTTCCAAGAGAACGAAGAGGTTGCCTTTTATGATCTAAGATGTCACATGGTTTCACTTCCATTATAGTCTATTGGGCAGGGCAGTCACAAGGGCCCACCCAGGCTTAAGGAAAGGGGACTTAGATTCCACCGCTCCATGGGAGGAGTGTCAAGGCCATACTGTAAGAAGAACATATGGCAAGGGAAATATGGGAGAAAATAGAATCTGCCACAGCAAATTTCTACTGTACCTATGATATCCACAGTCCATGCTGGCGTTAAGTCCCACAGGCCTCAGCTTTTTTCCATGTAGGGCACCGGATACCTAGTGTAACTGAAGAACTGGAGGAAGGAAGGGAGAAGTTTAAAATGTGTGGGCAACCAAAGGAAGAAATAAAGCTAATATCTATGAAGCTCCTACTTAATAATGTGGCAGGCATTGTGTAGGCACTTCTCATAAGACATCTTCACTGGTCTTCACCACACTTGTGTGAGGTAGGTACTATTATTAAGGCAGAAGAGGTATTTAGCAAGTGTCCAAAGTTACACAAATAGTAACTGGTAGAGCCAGGATGGCAATACTGGTCTGCTTGACTTCTAGTACTATGTTCTTTCCACTATACAGTGTCTCGAAATTTAGAACAGAAACACAATCTTCAAAATGTTCCAATTTTGTCTTCACTATACAGTTCATTTTGTTTCTTCTGATACATATATAAAAGATACCCTTTTTCACTTCTCAGGTTAGAGGTTAGAGTAAAATACTGCAAACAATAGAAATACAAAACGAGCTTTTTTTCCCCCAAATGACCAACAAAGTTTTCTCAAGGAGCACATTAGAAAACTCCCTTATCAAGTTATGCCCAAGTTATCACGTGCTAATGCTCTGGAAGGAATTACTACCTGAAGGACTGTATAAGAAACCCTAACTACTAAGACTAATTATATTGCAAGTTAATGTATATTTTAAGACATATAATGCAAATTAGAAGAATCCAGTATAGGAGTTAATTAAGTACACAATGATGTGAAAATTGTGACAGAAACACAAGTGAAGACTCAAGAAGTTACACATAAACATACTTCTGGAGTATGTATTAAGAGTAAATATACCATGGGGCCCCCTGTTTGAAGAAAAATGGACATTTCTGTTGCTGCAGCAGGGATTTCTCTGCATAGGGGGACAGATAATGGAACCCACCCCAGGAGTTTATGGAGCACATCCAATCACGAACTAGGTGTGTTTATTCTGGGCACAAGAACCGTGGTTGCTACGATCAGGGAGGTTTTCACCCAGGTATCTATTTACAATAAGATCTGGCATTGGTGACTGGTGATTTTACTTCGTGCTAAACACAAATATCCAAAGGAGTAGTTGTGAAGGACAGAGACTGCAAGAATATGCATATTTACCAGACTGTTAGCCTAAGCATAAGTGTAATTCAGCCATAATACAACATGTCATCAATACATAAGGCTACATGGAGGCTTTCAGCACAGAATAGTGAATAAAATTTCCGACTGAGAGCAACTCTTTAAAATGAACAAATGATTGTTTACAACAGAGACATGCTAAGTCACCTGAAGGGAAGAGAATGTCTTCCAGGTTGTCAGAACTCTGTTGTGCTTTAGTATTTTAAAAAGAACTTGTGTCCATCAGAGTTTGGGCAGTGTTGGGAACCAAAAAGAGTGGAGTCACTGAGGTAAATGTTAGTTGGATCTACTTGATCACTGCTCAAGAGAAGGCAGCCTTGGTCAGTCTTTCAATTGATCCATTCCTATTCATTCATTCACTCATTCATTCATTCACTGAACTTTATTGAGTGCCTAGTTGGCCAGGCACTATCCTACATGCTGGAAGTATGGAAGCGAAAAAGTCAAAGTCCTCATGGGGTTTACATTCTATTTGGGAAGGCAGTCAATGCAAAAAACAAAGACACACACTAACAACATCAGATATGTGCTTCAAAAAGAACTTAACGAGGTAGAAAAGCAGTGAACAAGGGAGGTCATGGGAAGGAATATGGTATTATGTTACACTGAAAGGTCAAGAAAGGCATCTCTATAAGGAGGTGACGTTAAAGTAGAAACACTTCAATCAAGTGAGGAAGTGAGTCATATGAAGATCAGAGGGGAAGAATTTTAAGCAGACAGAACAGCAAGTGGAAAACTCAGAGGTTGGAATGAACTTGTGTGTGCAAGGAACAGAAAGAAGGCCAGCCTGGGTACTCATGAGTGCTGTTTGCCAAATGTTCTGGTTCTCTCTCTTTCCAGGCACAAGGTAGGACTGCACTACCTGGTTTCTTTGTGGATGGGTATGACCATGTGACTACTTCTGGACAGTGAGTCACAAGCAGAAGTGACACGTGACAGTTATAAACAGAGCCAATGCAAGCCTCTCTAGATTTCTTTTCTTCTTCTCCTTCTTCTTCTTCTTCTCTCTCGATGATTGGTAATGTCCAAGACAGTAACTGCTCCATCATCCTGGATCTAGCAGTGGGGAAGATACAGGGTGGTATGAGTCCCCAGCTAACCTTCAACAGACATGACTGTGAGCAAGAAATCAATTTGTGTCGAGCCTCTTGAGATCTGGAGTTATTTGTTACCTCAGTATGGCAAAACCTGCCCTGACTTACAGAGTAACTGGTGGGGAGAGACCTAGAGGGAGAGTGGCAGGAGATGAGATAAGGGATAAGCAGGGGACAGATCACACAGACTATGATAAATTTGGATTTTATTTTGTGTGAAGGAAAAACCTTTGGAGGACCTTGAGCAGAGGAATGACATGACATAATTTGCATTTAAAAATCATTCAGTTATGGAGGGGAAGTCCTTGTTCATGGGAAATACATACTGAGATATTCAGGGATATAACTTGCTTTCACATGGTTAGTAATGTGTGTGCACTTGCACACACACGTACAAAGGATAAAATGGTAATTGGTGAATCTAGATGTAGGGTATGTGGGTGTTCATTGTGCTTTTTCAACTTTTTTTGTGGAGTTAAATTTTTTTAAATAAAAATTTGGGAGGGGAGGGTGTAGCTGAATGGTAGAGTATGTTCCTAGCATGCACGAGGTCCTGGATTCAATCCTCAGTACCGCCATTACAAAAATAAATTAATTAAATAAATAAACCCAGTTACACATCCCCCCCAAACAAGTTGGGGGGTGGGTGGAAATCAATCTAGAGAAGCACAAGGTGAGATAGAAGCCAAGGAGACCAATAGCAGGCTGTTGCAGGTGCAACATGAAGCGATTTGAGCTGAACGACAAGAGTGAGAAAAAGTGAATTTGAAATCTACTTTATGTGTGGAACCAGCAAGATTTGCTGATAGACTGGCTGTGGGCTGTAAAAGAAAGACTTGAGCCAAGATGTCATGCAGGTTTTTGTCCTGAGCAAGTGACAGACTGATGATGCCATTAACTGAGATGGGACAGCAGGGGAAGGGCCAGGTTCAGGGGACGGGGAATAGCAATCCTGTTTTGGACATGTTATGCGTGAGCATCCACGTGGAGACTGTGATGGGAATTTGATGAGTTGGGAGTTCAGAGAAGAGGATGGCTGGAAATACAAAATTTGGAATCATCTGCATGTAGTGGCACCCAAGTGATGGAACTGGCTAGAATCCCACAGGAAGCAAGAGGAGGTGAATAGGGCCAGGCCAGAGCACTGGGGAACTAGAGCATAACAGGCTGGGAGGAGGCTGATGCTGTTAATCTGATTTCTCTTGTTCTGAGTCCAAGCTTACTGAGCAAACGACCTGATTATTATTTGACTTCCCACATATAGGTCCACACATAAAGACTGGTCAGATGGACTTGGGAAATTCTAGTTCCTGGGACAGTTCTCATTGTAAATAATCTGATCACACTCACAAGTTTGATTTGAGTCAGCCCCTGAGACAGAGCCATTCTCAAAGTGCTCACAAAATCTGTTGATGAGTCTGCATGAGAGGGAACCAGCCCCAGGGCTGGAAATTCCCTGAGGAAATGAATGCCATCGTGCTAGTAGGCACTTCTTGGCCCACAGTAGCCTAAGGGAGAATGCTTCCAGAATTGCTGAGAAAACCCTAGCCAGGTACAGCTAAGGGAATATAACCTCTTTTGATTGTATCTCTTTTCTTTTGTAAAAGGTCTATTGATCCATTGCTGTGTCTTTCACATAGTTTTTCTTTCATGCTGATCTTGGGTTTCCTTAGATCAGGATCCTTATCACTTTATTGCTATTTGGGGGACATTCTCTATGTGCTTGCTCTAAATATACTTTTAAAAATTTTATTTCATTTTTGAGTAAGTTGTATTCAAATGGCTGAAAAATCAAAATGGCATAAGGTATATACTGAGAAATGATCTTCTAACACCTCTTCCCTGTGCATGTTTTCTCCCCAATCACTGCCCCTACACCATTTAGTTTCTGTATCCATCCAGAGTTTAGGTTGTTACCAATCTCTTGCTACATACAAATCTGCAACAAACTACTAGACACACACACACACACACACACACACACACACACACACACACGTAAATGTATACATACTTATATTTTCCCCCCTTGAACTGTACTTTTGTCTTCTCTGCTGTGCTGTGATGATGGGAAAGACATAGTCTATTCCTTTTGGGAGGGGATGTGTAATTACTGATAAAAGTTCAGCCTCAAATTGCATTCCTCCCCCCACCCCTTTTAGTCTAAAACATGGATACCATGACACTTTCAGTGTAACACGGTTAAATAGCTTCCTGGCCAAAGCAGTTCAGAGATGTTTAACTATTTACTGCCTATTGTTTGGGGAATAAAAATGCCTTGTGCTGGCCCAGGGAGAAAAAATAAGGAGTTCATTAAAGTTATTGGGGAAATGTGTTTGTGAGAGGTAGACTGACATGTAACTTCAGAAAATAATAATAAAAAACTCAGCTGAGAAGTTAGCACGTATCTGTCCTCTTTTCTCTCCCATGTGGAGCAGATTCTGTTTTCCAAAGATAGCTGCCTCAGCATATCTCATCTCACATGCTCTTCTTATAATGTGACACTGACATTACCCATTGAGTGGTGGGGCCTGTGTTCCCTCCCCTTGAACTTCAGCTGACCTTTGTGACTGCTTCAATCAACAGAATACAGTGAAAGTTGTCCAGCTAAACTCAGGCAACTCCCAGTATCATGAGAGGTAATAATACAGTGATTTAAATCAAGCGAGTTTTGAGGTTGTTCAATATGCAGCAATGAAAACAGGACATGGTCTTGACTTTTAATTATCTTTACATTTTCTTTGTTCTTGAGTTTTCCATTTTTATTCAGATTTTACTGTAATTTTGTCTGTTTTTGTTGCAGGTCACCTCAAATCCTTTGTGGAAGTGGGTTTAAGTACAATGTAATTATCATTTTAAAGTGCTCTGTTATCTAACCCAGTATTGTAAACTCACTGGTGTTATTTTATAAATGATAAGATAACCCACGAAAGTGTTATCACCATTTTTGAGGGATTTTTAATTAAAAGAAAAAAAGATTGCTTTGTGTAGACTTTGCCTACATTTTCTGCTTCTTCCCCCACAAAATAGATCCTTTTCCATGAAAATTTGTTGGAAAAAAATTATGACCTCATCTCCAAGGACCAACAAGTTCCTCAACAGACATTTATTGGCTACTTCTGTGTGCGATATTACATTATGCACCAAACACACAAAGACCCATTCCCAGCTTACAAAGGGGCTCCTGGGCTACTAATTATTTATAGCTATAAAACGCCCAACAAAGCAAGGCACTGGGCATGCCTGGGAAAAGTCTGTGAATGCTCTCAGTGATGGAGAAGTATTTAAAACAACAACAACAAAATAAAGCAAAACTATCAAGTAAACTGACAGGCAATTTAAAAAAGTAAATGGAAAAAATTACAGGTAGGTTCATGTATTTATGAATTCAGTATAAGAAATAGAACTAATATATTCTCTCCATAATCACAGATATGAAATGATACCATCACATAGCATAAGCCTTACAAAAATAAAATTATATTTAATATAAAGATTGTGAGATCTGCATACTAGGATATTAGTTTTTAAAACACCTCTAGTCGTCACTGTTTCAAATTTAACTGTAATTAAATTTTAAAAATTGGTTTTCCTAAATTTAATCTCTATCCAAGTAGTGTCACGCATCTATTCACTGATCTATGAGGAAAGCTGCATGAAGGCAGGAACCATATCTATTTGTTTTATCACATTATATCCAGCAGTTGGCACACAGTAAGCACTCAGTAAGAATTTGTCAAATTAGTAAACGGTAAACACATATTTAGAATAGAGTAAAGATAACACTTTTATTCAACAAGCAATTCTTAACACTTGGTATGAACACATTACTGACCTGGGTGTTACAGAGAACTACTAAAAGTAGAAGAGACTGTCCTTATATCCATGGCTAGATGCACACTATTATTTGCATTTATAAACCTTTCAAATAAAATATAACCACTAGAAATTCATATTTTAATATAGCCATCTCTCAGTATCCAAGGCGGACTAGTTCCAGAACTCCCTGCCAAAACCAAACTCTGTGGATGCTCAAGTCCCTTATAAATAAAATGGCATAGCATTTGCATATAACCTACGCACATCATCTTGTGTACTTTAAATCATCTCTAGATTACTTATGATACCTAACACAATGTAAATTCTATGTAAATAGTTGCCACTGGACCTCGCAAGTTAAAAGTTTTGCATTTTAGAACTTTTTGGAATTTTTTTCCTTGAATATTTTCAAACCATGGTTGGTTGAACCTGTGGATACAGAACCCAAGATCAGAGGGCTGACTGTAATTCTCAAATTACTTGTTACTATTAACTGGCTATGCATCAAACAGAAAAACCAGCAAATACATGGATTATTTTTTTCAAACTCTTACAGGAAAAGAGAAAATCACAGCATGAACTTCATATCCTTTTTGGAATTAACTTTCAACTGAAGAAATGAAAACAAGTTCACAATGCACAAAGTCACATTTCTGGTAACATCCTCAATGGTGTATGAATGGTGAAAAAAATCCATCTAGGCTTTTCCACACAAAGTGTAAAAAAACAAGGGGCCAAATAAAAGTAAAAACTAATTTAATTTATATACTGTTTGAGAAAAAAATGAGACTTTTACTCATTGCTTTAGAAATTATGAGTAGGGAAAATAAATTATTTTAATTGAACCAAACAATGTTTTAGATCATGAACGATTAAAATAGGATAGCACTTGACGAACCCACCCAAATCTGAGATTAAATTATTCTATTAAGTAAATATAGAAAGGCGAGGGAGAAGAGATGAAGAGTGAAAAGAGACACAGAAAAGTAAAAAGGACCTACAAGGAAACACCCTTCCCCAAATACACAGACTAACATGTAGGGACACTGAGGGGGAAGAGACACTTACTCAGATCTTGGCTTCACTCATGTAGAAGGCTTCCTCCTCAGAAATGTTCCATAATGTAGTCTCTAATATTTGTGTCTGAATGTCCACTGGCCTTGGTGTACTTCTAAAGACTTTCGAAGTTACGCTGTTTTCCTAACTAGACTGAACTGACTTGAGAATCAGCGGTCACATCCTGCTTTGCTTTATGGCTTGAGTTGGATTAAAACTTGAGTTAATAAAAAACTTCCAATTTTATAGTTCCTCTTCTGAATCTTGATCAGAAATTTCCCGAGGTTGTCTTTTAATACTGATCACCAAATCAAGGGTTAAGATTTTTGTCAAACATTGAAGAACTGAAGTTAGTAACTGGTATTTACCAGCAACTGATTCCAAACCTGTCTGACTGCTTATTATGGGCTGATTGGTTTGCAGCGCACTGAGAGCTCTTACATAAATTTGTGGAAAGCAGTAATTTCCTTTCTTAGACTTATACAAACTTTGAGGAATGCCTAAAAGTGCATTAGCTATTATCATACTAACCATGGCTTCTTCTGATTGCTGGCAATTTTTGGCATAGTTAAGAAGATAGTAATGTAACAAGATCTCAAAACTACCACCCGCTGGCAAAACACAACCAGCTGGTATAGATGAGAAACAGTAACTCAGGGAAGTACTCATTTCTAGTGACGTACATCTCACTGGTAACATGCCCCCCTTTCCAGCAATTTTTGTGACCTGTAAATTTTCATAATAAATGTCTATTCCAGTGTTTTTTGTTGCTGAGTTGGCAGAATTACTTTCAATACGTGGTTCATGGTCATCAATTATCATGGCTTTGTTTGGAGATAAACATCTCAGTGTTTCATCTGTTGGTGTCACTTCTAGTGTTGAACATGGGGTATGTGTTTCTAATTCTATGTCTGGAACTACCAAATTTGAATATACTTTTAAATATGTTTGAGATTTTGCCAGTTCATCTTTGTTTTTTACAACTGTGCCCTGATATGGCCTTTGTATTGAACCATTAACAATTTCTGGTAACTGATTACTTTCTCCACTATTCTTATAAATAAGAGGACCTGAAGTACAATTTCGGTCACTAGCTTGAGTCATATAATTTAGATCAAGGTCTTTAAATAACTGCCGAAGCATTTTAAATGCTCCATGTAAAGCATCACTGTGTTGTTCAACAAGACCCTGCACTGGTCCACAAAGAACTATACAGTGTGGTACAAATGAACATGTACTAATCAAGCCAAGATGAACATACCTTTTGGATCTAAGAATAAGGGGCTTACAAAATTTCACCAAAGCAGTGCTAGAAACTTCATGTTGTGAAGAGGCCTGTGGTAGTACAAAGGGAGCAAGACCAATGATCTTCTGGATAAGAGAAACTTCTTCAGATGATAAACACTCCACCACGGATATGCCATTCAGTCCTGCATAATAAATTACTAAGTCTGGTTGTTTCACACTGGATAGGAGCAATTTTACATCCTGACTCTGTAAATGTTTCATTATTGCTTTTGTCCTTTCTGTAATCCAAAATTGAGATGTCTGAAACTGTGCTTCTGAATTTAGAATAAACTCTGATCCAGAAGTTGAAAAAAGAGGCTGAAGGGTTTCTGTTACTATCACTATTCTTACATCACCATCTGCTGGACAGTACACAGAAAAGTCTCTGTGAAGCACAAGCCCAGCTACTGATCCTGGACTCTGAAACAGGGAGGCCGGTGACACCAACTTTCAACTCGACAAAACAGTCATCCACTAACTCAAATACTTCCTCAAACGCACTTTCACAAGCCATACCCTTGAAAAAATAATCACACGTCAATTGTGAAATAAACTTGTGATTATTTCTTCCCACTCTTCCACAAAAGTATGCTTCTAAGAGCATCTCTAAAGAGTTCCTACACAATGTTCTCTCTTTAGTGGATGAAGAAAAGATGGACAAAAAGTGTCTACTTAGGTAGTGGTCCACAACATAGTCTAATACTTGTGTCTGAAATGTTAGAAGAGCTTGGGAAATGAATTTCCACTGACAACAATTTTTCCAATGCTTTCCATGGGTTTGAATATTTTCAGAAAAGAAAGAATCCTTTTCTTTGTCTGTGATTGCATGAAGTCCTCTGAGTAAGTGGCAAAGAAAGATAATAAATGTTTTAGCACCATCTCCCGTTTTTCTGAGATGACTGGAAACACATGCCACCATCATCCTGTACAAGAGAGAAAGCAATTCAGATTTTCAGAGGGCTGCCTTCCTACATTTGAATCAAGTTGAAACCATGTTTTCACAGCTATAGGCATAAAATGCGAAAGCTGTCCGTTTGATATACTTAGTTTAAGATTTTTCCTTTTTCAAGTTACTTTGCTCTAATTCAAGATTCTAGGGTTGGGTCGAGCCGGAATGAGAGGGGTGAAAACTGTTCTCGTCAGTTAAAGATTTGATGTCCAGGAATGTTCCCTTGGACATCGCTCTAATTCTGAGCATACACTCGTCTCATCCAAGGTCAATTTTTCCAGGAGCACAGCCTCAGGGACAAGAAGTTCAGGGAGATGGCCTGGGGTGCCTATCTATGGGCTGGAGTGCAGGATGTGAATTCCTGGTTACGGGACGCTCTAACGGGCTGGGTGTGCGACGCAGGTACCTGGCTAAAGGATGCTCTAAGTGTAGCGCCTTCAGGAGGCGGCCTCCATCCCGGCTGAGCAGCACCTCGCCCGTGGGCTTCGTACACAGTACTTGCCGCCCTTCCGGCCCCAGGCAGCAGCTCATGATGGTTTCTAGCACTTTCGCCACCTGCAACGCCGCCTTCAAAGAACACGCAGCTGCCATAACCTTTGGGTTCGGGCCACTTCCGGTCGCCGCTTGCAGAACCCCAGAACCTTCGGGAGAGAACGGGACGGGACGCAGCGGGGCGGGACGCAGCTGGAAGCGGAAGGGGCGGGCTGGAGGCCGGAAGTTGGTGGTAGCGCGACTTGTTGGTTGGGCGAGGCGTTTGCCCTTCCGCCTGCTCACGGAAAAGCCCCGCCGTTCCGCCGATTGGGGCTAGCGGCCCAATAGCCCGCGAAGATAGAAAAGAGCTCGCGATTATCGTGGAGCTGTCCCTGGAGAGGAAGCCGCAAGCCCTTCCCCATCCCCCTAGGTGAATTCATTCTCCTCCAGTGACTTCAGCTGCCACCAAGTCTCTCCGTCTCCCAGGAAACTTTCTCTCAGGAAGTCGGCATGACAGTGGAAGGACTTGGCACCGCGGCTAGAATTCGGTTCGTTCCCAACCCCGGTCAAAAGTTCATTGTTCCGTAGCAAAATCTCTGAATTCGACTCTTACATATTCTGTCCACTCTCCGTCAGCTGTTCTCTTTGAGGATGCAGGACTGATGGGGAGGGCTTAGCCCCGGTCGCAAGCTGCAGGCTTTCTGCCTTCTGCAGGGGGCTTTGCCACATATCCTGGGCTTAGGTGTCACTATGAAACCCTAGCCACCACAGTTTGCTTTTTCTTTAGCAGAGGTGATAGATGTGAAGACTTATTTACGTTGGTGATATACTTTAAAAACACAGTGGCCCAGGATTATTGGACACAATCCGCAGAAAAAAACTTAAGCAGAAAGAACATACTGTTTCATTAAGACGTACACACACTCTTAAGGATGAAATGGTCAAGAGTATGGGCCTAAGATTTAGAGCTGGGTTTGCTGTGACATTCACTATGTGACATTAGCATGTAACTTGTCTTCACTTTTCTCATCTTAAAAAAAAAAGGTGGTAATAAGTAATAGACAAATCTCAAGGTTTTGAGGAGGGTGAGAATGTTTACAAAGCTTTTTTTGTTTTTGCATGGTGCTTGGTACATGCTAAGCACTCAACAAATATTTACAGTATACTCAAATTACTGTGATGTGTCACCACTGTAAGGACCCACTATCTCCACAAGAAAGGAACATTTTGTAAGGTGAAAAAAGTTGATTATCTTAACAACACAACACAGGACACCTATCAGAGTGTGGTCAATATAAGTAAGAAAATTACCTTATAAATGTTTCATTGAGGTTTATCAGTGAGGGACTGTTTTCCTTACCCATTATTCTTTTGCATAGGGCAGGAGAACCCTGTAAGCTCTCTCATTGTCCTCAATAAGAACCAACTGACTTTTGGCCAGAAGCAGCTGAATTCTGAGGAGAGCAAATATGGGAGGGGAGGAGGATGGAGGAAAAGTGAGGAAAACTAGAGAGGAATGATTTCTTGAAACATGCCTGATGTTGACTCAGTATGGACTAATAGGTGATTAGAGGGGGGAAATCTTTTTCATGTGGGCTTTGTATACTTGTGTAATAGCAAGGTTCTTTTTTTTCTTACCCATCACAAAATTTTCAATACACATAGATTCGAGCAGTGGATTATTCCAAACATTTAATATTCTATTTAAGTGTACAGTGGAAAGAGAATGGACACTGAAGTCAAGCATGGGTTCAAACTTGGGCTCACTATCACTCTTCACTGTGTAGCTTTTGGATCATTTAATTTCTCTGAGCCTCAGATTCTTCATCTATAAAATCCAGTTAACTTCCACTTATCTGAAGGTTATTATGAGTATTCAAGAGTGAATATAACGCATCACATAAAGCATGTATTAGGGTTTCTAGCTGTTAAGTCTCTTCCAAGCAAGTCCTTTACCATCCTTCACAACTACTCCCCCAACACAAATTTTTTTTAATTAAAGAACTAAGTAATTTAGTCACCAAATGTTGTATTCAAAGACATTTGATCAGTTTGCTCTTTTTAAAAATTTTATTTAGAATGCCTACTTGTAGAAGTTAGCATCATTTTACAGATCATTAGAAAAGTTCAATTCTTTTGTCTCTGCAAACATTTATAATAGGTTAGGAATAACAGATTAGAAATGTAATACATTACAAAACAGTTACCTAAGACTAGCTGTACATTTACTATGCACCTTAAGGAAAAGAATTTGACAGTGTGCTATACTTACACTGCAGATAACATACTTTTAATCTATTTTACAAAACTGACCAGTGGTAGTGTTTGTATTTATAAATGGCCATTAAACAGGATATTTAACTTAGATGTACAGTTAGCATGCTAAAAAGTGAAAATTTTCAACTGAAGTTCTGTGGCTCATCAGTGGCATTTTTTCTTTAAATTTCAATCTTGTAATACTAAAATAAATTTACATGATAAATGCAGAAAGATAAAATTTTCTAAATATTTTAGAAAGTATATTCACATTCATTTTGTCATGGGTTTCTTGTGGCTCTTCTAAATATGTTAATCATATTAAGAAGACACTGGTCCTATACGATGTTAACAGTCCATCTTTCATTAAAAACTAACAAAACAAGTAGTACATTAAGAGTAACAAAAAGTAAATTAAATATATTAAATTCATTATAAGGTAAACAAAATGAAACCAAATTACATAATAATGGCAGGTTATACATTTTAAAGAATCTCTTTTTCCATGTAGTCAAATATGAGAGAAGTTGAAATGTAAACTTAGTGATTTGTGTGAGAGTGCCCCCCTACCATTGGTTCAAATGGGGAAAATTTCGTATAAATGCTAATTTTAATATTTTATTTCTGTACATTTAACATAATTCAAAAAATCTGCAGTGTCATGTATGGCTCATCAATAATGCCATTATCACTGTATTTCAAACAAAAAACCCCCCAAATATATTCATTGCTCACTAGAAATAATAAACACTGGAAAAAAGGGAATTTTATACATTTGTTTTCTTAAATATTTGACTAACATATTCTTCAAAAAGTTAAAACTGCCTTCCAAAGAATTTTGTGTGTATATGGCACAAGTTGACACCCTAAAACAGTATGAATTCCATCGAAAAGGCACTGTTTACAATACTCAATAATCTGACAAGTCTTCTTCAATGATGTCTGAAAATGAATATATTTGATAGGTAAATAGACAAACACTTATAAAAGTACAGCATTATTGTTTAAATATACTCTAGCTATATAAAAGGAAATAAAGTGACACAGAGAAATGACCCTTTTATGACAAGTAAGCCTATAAATACTCTGAATCATATAGTCCTGTAACACAAAAATGAGGGAAAGTATTTTCTTAAAGGCACAAAAGCATGAATACTAAATGAGGGTTGTATTTTACAAGGCCAACTTTTCAATGGAATGGTGACAAAGATTACACTGTACCTTTATAAGTAATACAGAAAAGTGACATGAAATACAAGTAAAATATCTATTGCTGAAACTTACTTATTTCACATGCCCTATTTATTGTCTTTTCCTGGGCCAGCTACATCTCACTAAATGGTGGATAACTGAAGACACAGTACATTTAACAACTAAAACAGAAATGCACATGTTAATAATTATTACTCATTTCAATTTTCAAGTGAAAAAAAAAGAAAAAAACTGGTCATAGGTCTTAAATCATAGAAACCATCATGAGGCTCTCAGACAACTGGGAACTGTAAATCACAATTTTTATGAACCCATGTGTGAACGAAGATTAATCTCAGTTGGAGAACATTCAAAGTCAATTACATGTATGGCTAAATACAAAGTTAATTATGTAATTTAAAGGATTCACATACTAACTCTAATATAAGCACTGATCTAAAAACTAAGCCACCAATTCCTGAGTTTTGTGTTCAGTTCACAGAAAGGAAGTCATATAACTAAAAGCATAAGAAGACTATGACTATTAGATTAGATATATGCTTTCAGTGTATATGAAACAGTCATGAGTAGCCCTGCTTTTTCTCATGAAACAGTTTTTGATTCCTTGAGTAATAAGAACCCATAACATGTGCCTTAAAAAGAAAATTTAAAAATAAAGAAAGTAACTACCTCTCCAGTCTTAGAAGATAACCATACCAATAAAACACCATTTATACCAAACAAAAGTTAATACAAGTGGATAAGACTAAAACCCCATAGGGGAATTATCAACCAAAAAATGTAAGTTTTCAGGGTTTAATGATGAAATTATTTTTGTGATCAGCCAATCAATATATATAAATTAATACTAATTTAAACCATAAAAAAGGATCAAATTGTACAATATTTACAAAATATTATATATCAATGAAGAGGCAGTTGAGTATAACATTGGTAACAGAAAGTGAGTACAAAAATTATATCAAGTATGGGTACAAACAAAAACCCCACCTGTTCTACTGTAATCATATTATACTTATACTAGGTGTAGGTATATTTTACTTATGTTTTAATCAATTTAAAAAATGTTTCACATGTATGTATGAATACAGCATTGTTTTGCCAAAAATACGTGGGAAATGGCTATTCATAAAAACCTAAGGATACTTAAGATAGCTATATTGGTTAGGAGGAAAAAAGCAGGCTCTTTTTTTAAAAATCATTTTGTTTTCATAATTTAGCAATCATTCCTTGATTTTATCCTCACCATGGCATAAGTAGTTGATTGTAATTTTACTAGTGTCTCTCAGTCTCTTAGTCAAAGGCAAGTGTAGCAATAGCAGTTATTCTCTCTGACCTTCATTCTTATTAGAAAATCGACTTTCAGAATTCTAAGATACCTCTTACAACATGTTCCTAAGCTTAACTACTTAGCAAAAATTGCTTTTGAAGGCTATAAATATTTATGTAAAAACAAAGTAAAAATATTAAACTGAAAAAAAATAGGAAAGGAGTTTGCCTGAGCCTGAACAAAAGGAATCTTAAGGAATTGTGATTTTGCCACAGAATGCAGTTACTAAGAAAGAGGAGGATAATAAAGAATTAACTTCAGAACTTGACGTTCTTCTTAGATGCTGAACTTATTGCACATTTTAAAGAAACCAATTTTAATGTACACATAAATGCCACCACACGAAGTGTCTTTTCTTATCGCCCTTTTCTTATTTGGCTTTTGAAGTAAAATATTGGTTATAATTTTGTTTCTATTCTACTTCACTGAACACACTAGGAACATGAAAGCTAAAATAAGTGTTTCATAGTGAAAAATCATGAATATTAGCATTTCATATGCCCTATAAACATCTCTAGAATTTGGCCTATGTTACTGGACCAACTGAGTTTAAAAAAACAAAAAAGAAAAAAGGACAGCAATGAAGCTTGACCACACTTTTAAGGGGGTAATATAGGTATAATAAGAAAGATATAGTCACTAGATCCAAGTAGCTACATACCAGTGTTTTTGTTGATGTAGACGTAAGTATATTTATAGCTGTATCTATAAATATTAAATTCTTGGGGTTAAAAAAACTCTTGTGTAAACTTTTAAAAAAGCAATTTGCCACCTTCTCTCTCAATATATCAATTTTGACCATGCTTTTTCCTTTTTTTTATTCCTGTTTCTAAGAAGACAATTGATCTGGATGCTTTGGAAATGGTTTTTTGTTTTTTTTTTAACAGTACAGTATACTGAACTATTTATGTCTATTATTCCATCATTTCCCATTCTGTAATTACTTATTGATAAAAGTTTTGTGCCTATTTTATGAAGAAAACAGATTGCTATACATATATTTGTAAGACTGATAGCATTTTTGTCATGAACAACATTAATGCTGTATATTGCAGAACATAAACATACTATAGACTACAAAGACTAAGGTATATGTAAGACACACTTGTGTATACATGTGGATTTATTATACTCACATGTAGACACATTCTCACAAAAGCTAGAAATGTTCTGGCACTTAACACACAGCTCACTTTAATAACCAAATAGAATAGCTCTTATTTCACGTTAAGGATAAAAGGTATGAAAAGTCAACACTTCTACATTTATCTCTATGGTTTTCTGTTTTAGAAATATTATGATGTTTTAATAAAGACCAAACCAACTCCAACACTGGTCCCACGTGAAATCTGATCATTCCAGTTCACTGATTCAACTGTAAAGAACTACTTAAACATGAAGTTTATTATGACTTGAAGCAAAATCAGGAGGAAAATGATGAAGTAGTCTTTCTGTTGCAGAAAATAATCCGTGGCAGGTGTGCTTGAAATTAAATGATTTCGAAGAGCCATAATATTTCTATAAAAACAAGCAAAAAATTTAATAACTATCAAAAATGTTAGCAGAGAACTCACAATTTGATATATGGTCACAGAATTCAATTGTATAAAGTTTAATCAATTACTACCACCTGAACAGGGAGCTAAGTATGCTATGTGGAACCATTATTAGGTCTTGCCAAAATCTTTATTCCACACTGTACCAAATATATTACTTAATGATTAGTATTAAATGTACTTTTAAAATTTTGATGACATAAAATATATCACCTTCTTTGTTATGACAGTGCTTTTAAAACAACAATTTTGCTTCTTAGTTGGCCCACTAGAGTTCTTTTATCTTTACTTTAGGGAGACAGAGTTGGAGAAAAATCCTAAATTTACCAGGAAAAAAATAATACAACAGATTTCATGACATTCCTAACTTGAAGAATATTTGTTCTATAGGCATTTTATATGCTAACAAAAATAAAATGTTAGTTTAGTCATGAAATGAGCTTATATGACTCTCATGCCACTCTAAATGCTTTTGGTTAAAAAGAGCTGATTAGTGAAGACCTCTTCCTTTTCTGGGTTCCTTTAAAGTGTTTTACCAGTAGAAAGAAAGGAGGCAAAATGGACAAGTAGGCTCATTAATTTATAAATATAATTAAATCAGGAAACTTGAGCACTTTTGTATAAGGGCTGATGATACCAACATGCAGAAGACATGCTCCCTGCTCTAAAGGAGCTAATGGCCAATTGGAGGTTGTGGGAGAGGAGGTAGGAGTAAACAGACATGCATGATAACAACTCTGTGGTGTGGTAAGCACTCAAAAAGACTACGTATGGGAAGCCATGCAAGCCAAGTGGAGTGATTAATAACTCGACAGGGCAGGGTGAGTGACTTAAGGTGTTACAGAAAGGATGGCATTTAAGTTATGTTCTGAAGGATAAACAGGGATTTTCTTGTTGGGCAGGGTGGGAGGAAGGGCAGTCTAAGAACTGGATTCTGTGTGGGTAAAGGTGTAAAGGTCCAGAGAGAGTACAGTATGTTCTGGAGATGTGAGGGGTTTCATAGGGCTAGAGCATGGGATAAATGTAGAGGACTGGCAGGAGATGAGGCTGCAGATGAAAACAGCAACTAAATATAAGCCATTAAGGTCACCAAGAACAGAACATCTAGCACTGAATGCTAAATTCACAAAATCAGGTTGGCTAATGTTAAAGAATATTTAACAGCTGATACAGCAATGAGAGACAACTAGTCTGAACTCATGCTAGCCTTAGCAATGGAGCAGGATCAGGACCCTTTCCCTTCCAAGGAACTTCCTGAAGTGTCAAGACCTTTAGTTGCTGGATCATGGGGAGGTGAGTGTGGGGAAGGGCCTGGAGTGCAAAAGGAACACTCGAAGGTCTCAGGGTAGTGGCTACTTACCCACTGTTATGGAAGCATTTCAGTATTTCAACAACTGTTGCATTCCAATTAAAATTAACCACGTACAAAGGAGACTGGAAGCCTTTGTGAACCAACTTTCTCGAAAACTGCCCCACTTCCACATCCAATCCAGCTACACTCCAGTATGCTACAGCAATAAGATGAAGAGATTCTACTTCTAATCTCACAGATGAGGAAAAAAACCTTCTTGCCTCCCCCAGTATTTTAGTGCTGAAGGAATTTCCTGAGTTTCAGTAATCGGGTGACAGAAGCCAAGGTTCTCTTTTAGCTTCGTGATGTTATAAAAATGTAAAGTTTGCATAGGATTTCCTATGTAGCAGGAGTCTTAGCTACTCCTCTGTACTCAGATGAATAGTCACTGTCAGTATATATTACCTTTTAATTTCTTCCTGTGTTTGTTTTATAGATTCGATGGAAGTCTGAATGTCTCCCAGTTCTATCCCTTTCTTTCTTCTTGCACTTGGTTTTACTGATTGAGCTAAAAAGACATTTGGAATAAAGTTAATAAAAATAATGAACATATTTAATTGTAAACAATCTACATTTCAGATTAATAATTCTCATGTAATAAAAATTTTCCTAGGCATTATTTTTATGGCTTAGAGACTCATGTACTACTAGTAATAAGTAATAGTATGCATTTTTGAAGTTTCAATCATATTTCTAAACTAGAACACTACAGATAAACTTAAAGCAACCATGAATTAGTTAAATTTTGGATGGAATCAGTTTTATTTTTCTAACCAATTAAAATAGACAAAAATATTTCTTTAAAATACACATATTAATTTTGGGAAGGTATTATTCTCTTCTGTCTCCTGCCCATTTGCCTACATCTGAAGAAGTCAGCTTTTTGAGCTCCCCTTTCAGTTTTTTATTAATTGTCAATGTTATCTTTATTTCCCCAGTCATCCAACCTTTAAACCTTTTCAGTTGGTTTTAATATCTCTTCTACAAATTTCATTGTCAACCAGCAAAGTATGTGGGTATTTTTTTTTTTTAAATCCCTTCTCATATCCATTACTTCCTTTCCATTTTTGTTCAGATCTTAACTTCTCTCCAGATCTCAGCTCTCTCATTTGTCAAACAGGAATAATAATATTCAACTTCACATGGTTGTAGTAAGGTGTTTAACATCCAGTTTGGCACACATTAAGTACTCAATAAATGCCAGCTGACACGTTACAGGTAAGCTAGTTGAGTGGATAAGAGAGTGAATTAAGGAGCCAAAATATCTGCATATATAACAGATAATATACTGCCTTATGGGATATACGGCCTTGGGGAGTTTAACCTTGCGCATGTGGTACCATGTTACTCCTGCTTTTAAAACTTGATTCATTTTATTCCTCTTTTACTCCAGTATCTTGTCCACCACCCACATCCTTCAAGCCTAGACTGCTATAATCAATTAGAAATTCTAAGTAATTCACCAGGGTTCCTCTTTATGAACCTTCTCTCAAACTGAATTCAGTTCCCCTTCCTTTAAACCCTTTACTATTTGTCATCTACTAGTTTCTTAGCACTTACCATTTATTCACCTGTAGTATTATCTCTGTAAAAATGAACTCCCCAGCTTAGTGTGAGCTTAGTAGAGACTACGGCTTTTAAAAAACTATTTTTTATAATGTCTCAGACGTTACCTTAATGCTTGATTATACCTCAGTGTAGTTCAACATAGTTTACACATTATCTGATTGAACAAGAATGGCACACTAGTTAATTGAATTCATTATTTTGATATAGTTATATTTTTGTTTGTCTGTGACTTCTAAATACAATAATTTATTATGAGAATGAAAAACTATTGAAGCATGAAACAGCCCAAAGCTCAAAAAATGCTGCCTGCACTGAATCTAGGAAACCATCAATAATTTTTCAGAAGCTAACAAGGAATAAGAGCTAGTACTACAGTGTGGCTGTTGATTTACATGTTTCCCCCTTTTTCACTTCCCATGTCTCTACCTTGTGTCTTGGTCTTGAAATTTACCTATAATCCAAAATAGCTTTTTTTGCACATCATCCTTGCTCCCACCAAAACTTACAAATCTTGACTTAATATGAAAAATCATTTCCACATATCAAACATAGTTAATAGTAATATCCTTTAAAAACTTTAGACTCTTACAGTGAATAGTCTGCAATAAATATTTTTACCTTCACTTCCAGATGAGTCCTGGATGTCAGGTTCTGGGGAGGAATAGCCTTTTGCCACTTTCTTCTGTTGCCTGGTTGGCTTATGTTTCATTTTTGGGACACTAACCTGAAAAAAAAATTGTGCTATTACATGAATTTGCACTGAATTTTGTATTTAAAGACCCACGTTATACAGCCGTCAAAACTCTTCATGGGCACAATATTTAGAAATAAAAACAAAGATTAAATAGTCTAATTAAAATTTAAATAAGATGTGATACACTTATACAAACTATTTAATTTTAATAGGAAACATTAATTTGGCACAAACATCAAAGAGTATAAGAAAATGTACAATGAAGAGGTTCCCTCCCACACCTGACCTGTATCCACCCAGTCTCTCCCCCACTAAAAAGATACTGCTATTTGTTTATCCTTCAAGAGACATATTTATGCACACACAAATATGAATACAGACACCCCACTTTTTTAACTGTATGAGTTAGTAAATCTGGTTGAATGTTAAGTAATAGTGTTCTTTTAAAACCATACTTATCTTGTTCCCAACATTAGAAACATTCTCACTGAAGATGTTGGGTTTCCAATAAAATTATTTAGATTGCTTACTTTTAATAATGTCTGGATAATGTAGAATGCATCATATAATAAATGGGAATGGTATTATTATTTTGCAGAGTGTAATTTAAACTTACTGAAAAATGTGAGTAAGATTCAAAAGTACATTTAACCATCAGTTAGGATTAAATGTTCCTTAGAATAAAAAAAAAATGCAAGAGAAGAAATCAGAATCAAAAGGGCAAGGTAATTTATACACTTAGAAAAACAAGGAACCAATGGTCAGAAGTCTTTAACTCTTTTCTTACCTGTTCACTGTTCTAAATCAGCATTATCTATTTATCTATCTATATTAGGAATTATATACCTATTCCTTGAAATAATTTTGTAAAATCTTACTCAAGTGCTTAAAATTAAAGTAAAATTTGTATTGTTTTATTACAGAAAATAAATAATAAGGCAGGTTCTGGATTCAGCCTAACACTGTGCCCTCCTACTTAACCTCATGGAAACTTAAGATTTTATAACAGTTAGAATCTAAATCCATATTCTTAGAGTAGTTTCAAATTAGAGATTAATAGAGACTGATGAGAAGTTATTTAAAATGAGAAAGGGAGTCAGTACTATACTGTTTTGATTACTGTAGCTTTGTAATAAGTTTTGAAATCAGAAAGTGTGAGTGTTCCAACTTTATTCTTCTTCAAGATTGTTTTGGCTGTTCAGGGCCACTTGTAATTCCATATGAATTTGAGGACTGATTTTTCCACTTCTGTAAAAAAAAACTATTGCAATTTTGGTAGAGATTGCATTGAATCTGACTGATAGATTCATAGATTGATAGATTGCTTTGGGTAGTATTAACAACTTAACAATATTAAGTTTTCTTACCTAAGAACACAGGACTTCTCATTTATTTAGGCCTTCTTTCTTTTCAACAATGTTTTATAGTTTTCAGTGTACAAGTCTTTTACCTCCTTGGTTAAATTTATTACTAGGTATTTTATTCTTTTATATAGGACTGTAAATTGAATTGTTTTCTTAATTTCTTTTTGGAATTTGTCCATTGCAGGTGTATAGAAACACAACTAATTTTTGTATGTTCATCTTATATGTTACAACTTTGTTAAATTCATCAGCTGTAGTAGCTTTCTTATGGATTCTTTGGGATTTTCTATGTGTAGGATCCTGTCATCTGTGAACAGAGGTAGCTTTACTTCTTCACTTCCAATTTGGAAGCCTTTTGTTTGTTTTTCATGTCTGACTGCCCTGACCAGAATTTCCAGTGCAGTGGTGAAAGTGGGCACCTTTGTCTTTTTCTTGATCTTAGGGGGAAAGTTTTCAATCTTTCACCACTGAGTATACTGTTAATTTTTTAAATTCTGAAAGGGTCTTAGATTTTGTCAAATACCTTTTATGTATCAACTGAGATGGGCATGTGATATTTCACCTCATTCTATTAATGTGATGTATTGCATTGATTGATTTTTCTTATTAAACTATGCTTGCATTCATGGGATAAATCCCACTTAGTGTATGATCTTTCTAATGTGTCATAAGATTTAGTTTGCTAGTATTCTGTGGAGGATTTTTACATCTATATTTATAAATAATATTGGTCTGTAATTTTCTTCTTTTGTGGTATCTTTTGGTGGCTTTGGTATTAGGGTAATGTTGACCTCATAGCATGGGTTAGGAAGTGTTCCCATGTTTTTTTGGAAGAGTATGAGAAGGACTGGTGTTTGTTTTTCTTTAAATGTTTAATCCACCAGTGAAGCCACTTAGTCCTAGACTTTTCTTTCTTTGGAGGATTTTGATTACTGAATCAATCTCTTAACTTGTTAGAGGTCTGTTGAAATTTTCTATTTCTTTTTGAGTCAGGTTATGCATTATGTGGGGGTTTTCAATGCTCTCTCTCCCCAGACTTTTCTCCTTACAAGGTCTATTGTATATTTTAATGGTAATCTTTTGTCCCAGGTATCTGCAGGTTGTTAGTTTGGCTTGCAGTACTTCCAAGCAATGTCTGCAGCCTTTCTGGCTGAGCTCTGAGTTAGATGAAACAGAGATGTATGACCTGTGTAGAGCCTTCAGGTGGCCCCCCGACAGGTTACAACAGACATACATAACAATTTGTTCATAAGGTCTGCTCTACTCCCTCTGGAACCAGGGCTCAAACTGGGAAATGTGGGGGCCCTTGAAGACTGCCACTGCACCAGGGCGGAATTATGACAAGAGCAAGTAAAAATGCCATAAAGTTTTCTTGCGGCTTTGAAGTTACCTTTTTCTTGATTCAGCACTCACTTAGTTGCTGCAAACCTCTGACAGCTTTCCAGAGTTCTGGCAAATGTGGCTATGACAGTTTCTGCTGGCTTTTTAACTTTTCTTTGAGGAGACAAGAGCTTCAAGCTGCCTACCTTGTCATTTTTCTGACCTAAACTTTTAAAATTTTGAAGCCAAATTTTATATGTTTGTGGCCAGAGATACTAAGGAGTTAAAAAATTTATATGCCTAGCAAATCTAGTTACATTTTTTATTACATACCATTGGAGTCCGATGTTTCACTTTGGTCTGGATAACACCATCTTTTTCAAACTGTATCATATCATTAAGTGGGTCCCATGGTCGAGTACTACATAAATGAAAAAACACCATTTGTTTAATGACTAAGCAAAACACTCAAAAACTTTAAAATAAACTTTCTATTCCATGATTAGATTTTCATCGGTAATTATAAATCTAGCTATAAGATTAAGATTTGTCATACCTAATCTTCTGATCCTCAGCTTATTTTATAGGCTAACTACTATGGAGACAAATTTAAAACTATTTAAACTACTATGATGGAGTCAAGTGTAAAATCTCACACTAATATATATATATATGGCTTAATAAAAAAATTATTTATACTAACATTAAAAAATCTAGAAATGAAGGCAAAAAACTATGATATATTGTTTGTAATATACTTTTAAAATTACTTACTCTGCAAACTTGTAATGCCATTCTCCTGTGAGTGGGTCAAGTTCAAATAACTTGCATGTCCACTCTTCATTTTTTGTTTTCCGATCTTTGGCAGCTTGTCTTTGAGCTTCTTCTAAAACATACTTTTCTTGAGTAGCTTCTGTTTGGTCTTTGGCATTTATAGCTCTTGTCACCCGCTGCCAGAGTCTGATACATGTGCAAAAATAATATTAAAAAAGCAACAGAAAATCAAATCTACATAGAATAGGCTTGAATCCTATTGAGAGAAAATGATACCTGTGTGGGTTTTTGGCTTTGACAAGGCTTATGCTTAGATGCTTAGAAACAAGCCAAGATATAAAAAGTGATGCCTTGAGTAGAGAGAGGCAGTGGAGACCATTTTTCTTCCCTGGCAAGGAAAATTTATTACATGGGTTCTTAAATATATGGAAACAAATGGTGCTGACTCAGAATGATAGAAATGTAATGAAGGTTCGAGAATCTAATTTTTAACAAGCTCCCCAGATGATTCTTGTACACACTGTTTAAGATCCACTGGCCTCAAAGATCCAAAAGTGTAATGCCATGTTTCTCAACCTTGAATGGAGGATTTGTCAGGGAATTTTAAAAATCAGACTCTCTGGAAGTGGGCCCAAGCATTTTTTTTCAGTGTTTCCTAGGTGATCTTTATTTGCATCTAGTGTTAAGAACCACTAATTTAACAGAAAAGACCATCGAGGTAAAATACTTTCCCCCACTAAAGTTTAGTTTTTTTATTAGATAAATAAAAATATATCTATTATCTACCCATTTGGGACAGCTTGTTGGGACTGAAAGAACAAAAGCTATGGAACCAGATAGACCTGGATTTAATCCTAGATCTGCCACGTCTTGGCTGGTGAACTTAAAGTTACTTGTCTAAGACTCATCCTCATCTTTAAAATATTTAAACTTATATACATGTCTCAAAAATGCTGCATGCTTTGGCATAGTTTCACTTCGGACGGAGAGCATCATGTGGTTACAGCTGAAACAGAATTTTTAGAACTGCTGCATACTCATTCTCCTATCTTTGACAACCTCAATTTTGAGTATAGAAGGAAAGTGCACACAGACTTGAATCCTCCTGAGAAGAGAATGATACGCATGTGGAAACATGTAGTAAGGACTGAACTGCATAATGTGTATAAAGTACCTAATATAGTGTCTCTCACGAAGCAGAGCCCTTCTCCTAACATGGAGAAAGAAGTGTAAGAGTACCACTGGGCAGTGTGGATACAGTATTTTTGATGTAAGAGATGGAGCAAGAATTTCTTGATTTAAGAACAGAAATTACGGCTTTATTTATTCCCCAACTAATATAAATCCTCTAGAAGCCAGTGGCATTATTCTTGTATTTTAGAAAATAAAACAGAAGTAGATTTTGTTTTACATGCCTAACCCACCTAGAGTTCTATATGACTACC
Source organism: Camelus ferus (assembly GCF_009834535.1). Taxonomy (NCBI): domain Eukaryota; kingdom Metazoa; phylum Chordata; class Mammalia; order Artiodactyla; family Camelidae; genus Camelus; species Camelus ferus. The sequence continues at coordinate 60,775,038 of NC_045707.1, read as the reverse complement.
CCAGGTTAAAAAACAGCTGCCAGATAAAAACTAAGAGTCATTAATTAGTCCCATAACTTTATGTAAACAAAACAGAAGTTGTTCTTCTTTTTTTAAAATAGGCCCTGGAGCAGATAAGATCAGAAAGAAAAAAATAGGACACTTTAGTTTACAGATGCAGAAAAGCAGCGTGATTTGTATTATAATAATTTAACATTCACATATACCAAAAAAGAATCCAATTACATTCTGCAAATATTAAACTATTTTGCTGAGTTAACATACGACTGAAGACAGGGAAAAGCAACCACACTGTTAAGGGATTGCAAAACATACTCTGAATTGTTATACTTACTTCTCTGATTCAAAATCTCCCTGCTCTTCAAATTTCACAGTGTGTCTTATTAATCTCCACTGCTTAATGTCTGGTGTTGGATTCCAGAAGACCTCTGAATTATCAGTCTTTTTGTCATTAATAAAAACTTCACTATCCTATATTTAAAGAAATTAAAAATTAATGTAAAGAATTATCTTTATTTAAAAGGGAATTATATAGTTTAGTAATAAGGTAATAATTTCTTCTGATACTTAATCCCACAATGAAATACATTTTCTAACAGCCTCAAATCTCATCATCCTTATAAAAACAGTAAGATTAAATATATAATACTTGTCATTTTAAAAAATTGGTTGAATACACAGAAAGTTTGTAAGATTTCAAAGTTTCACTCAATAAACAAATTTTAGACAATTACATGCAAAGCCTCAACAACCATCTCCGAATTGTCAAAGTAGAGCATAGTGTTTGCTTTAGCTACAATGAGATGCTGCAGACTATGTATTCTATGTATGTAGAAAAACCAAAGAGCCTTTCTTAGCATTAAAAATTTGAGCAGTGTTCTAAATTTCATTTTAAAAAAGACAGTTTTTATCTTTGTTCCAAATGATATTCAGATAGAAGTAAATCTTAAAAATTAATAGAGTATATGTGGCCTCTTAGATGAATCTCTGGATCCATTTTCATTTTCTCATATTTTTCATCATCTTCTGATTATAATGCAGAAAATAGCATATAGCAGTGTTTACGGTGAGAGTGCATTTGGTAGTAGCACGATATGATCCTTTTTATTAATTTAAGCACCTCTTAATAAAATTACATAAATGTGAATTTAGGTCAGCAGAAAAATAAATAAAAGCCATTGCTCTCAAAAACTGCTATATCCTTTCCATGTTCCTCAAAGGGAAATATAATTCCAAATGGAAATGCCTCTTTCATCTGATGAGAGGCCGTATACTGCTGTGTGTAAAAGCACAGCTCTGGAGCCAGAGTGCCTGGCTGGAATTCTTACTCCACCACTTTGATCAACTTATTTAAACTCTCTGTGCCTCAGTGTCCTCCTCTGTAAAATGGGAACACTAATAATACCCACCTCATTGGGTTATTATATTAAATATTAAATGAGTTAATATAAATAACATTTTTAAACAATGTAATACCTGGTAAGTGATATATGTTAGCTATGTTTATTGATTTAAAGTTTTGGAAAGATAAAATATGTAACACTAAATACTCCTGATGGCAGATTAATACCAAAGTATTTATTAAGTTAGTTTATATTGAATAGTGATGTTTTTAGCAATGAAACAAGTGAACTTACAATAAACTGCAATTCTTAACTTTCTCCCACAGAATAAAATTGTTTTTGTAAAGCTATAATATAAAAATACTTACCCAATGTCCTTCCAAAGTAGCTAAGACTTCTTTTCCCAGTTTTAGTTTCCCTGATATTTGATTAACACAGTCACTACTACCTAGAAATGGCTTTTAAAAGAAAAAATGTTGAAAAAATATTTTACTTTTAACTTATACTTACATACAACGCAGACAAAAAACAACCAAAAATAGTAACTGTACAGTTACAGTGCTGTTGAAGGCACAAATGATGAAATACTGACTCAAAATTTAGTCAGAAATGTTCAATAGAAATAAATTTAAATTTGTTGCTATGGAAAATGTAGGTAAAAACAGACTATGTGAAGTCCAAATAAACATATTAAGAAAGATCACACTGAAGTAACTGACTTGTATCCTGTGCTCTCTCTTGACTCTATCAATGTTGCAATATTTTAAACAATAAGAAGTCAGTAAACATAAGATACTTACCTCATCTATTGAAAGAAATAGCAACTCCCTCTTTAAAACAATACCCAACCAAAAGTTTAAAAACTTCCAAAAATTAAATTATAAGGAATATATTATTATATCGCCTTACTGATGTCTCTCCTCACTGACAAAATTTTGATGCTCCAATCTAATCCTTAAAGGTATCATAAATTACTTAAAGCCTCTTCAGTCATGATTTTCAAATATCATTATCACCATACAAGTGAAAAATTTGCTAAGAAGAAAAAAAAATCAAAGGGGATTGCATCAAATAATACTTGAGATCCTTTTTATTAGAGAAAAGATGCTGATTAGCTGGATATCAATATAGGAACAATTTAGTTGTAAATATTAAATGATTCACAGAAACATTTTTATCTAAACAATGTACTGTTCAACACCAACAAAAGACACTGTGAAAATGTCTTATACTTCTCTTTTACACCGAGGCAGATGGAATTTTCCAAAGATGGCCTCAGTAATAGCTACCCTCCCTCCTTCAGCCCACATGCTCTTCCTCAGTGAGATCTTGTCATCCTCTCATTGAGAAGTGGGGTCTACATCCCTTCCTCTCGAATTTAGGTGTGTTTATAACTCTTCAACTAGTAGAGGACCATGGAAGTGATACAATTTGACTTCTGAGGCTAGGTCTGTACAGCAGTGCAGTTTCTGCCTTGCTCACAAGAACACGTGCACTTGGAACCCTGAGCTGCCAAGAAGTCTGACTACCTTAAGGCTTCCATGATATGAAGAAAACAAGTCACATGGAAAAGTCATGCATACAGGTGCTCAGATCTGCAGTCCTAGTTTTTTAGTCATCCCCACATGACTTACATGTCATCAGACATGGTAAGCCTTCAGTTGACACCAGGCCCCAACTGTTGAGTTTCTTGTGGCCTGCAAGTCTTCCTAACTGTGGCCCCAGACATTATGTAGCAGAGGTAAGTCATCCCCAATATGCCCTGTCCAAACTCTCAACCTGTAGAACCCCTGAGGATCAGAACATAGTTGTTTCTATGCTTGCGAGTTGTAGAGTGAATTGCTAGGCAGAAGCAGTAAGTAATATAACTCTTGACTTAGTGTACACAGCTGTAGCTTATGCCGATACATCTTTTTGGTATTCTCTAAAGCAATATTTCAATTTTCTAAGAAATTTCCATTCATTCACTTCTTAAATCTCATCTCCTATATAATCTCCTGTATAATACCAACAGTTTTATTAATTAAAATTAAAAACAAAAAATAATGGCTTTCTGTTGATTTGGATCTTCCAAGGCTGCCCCTTCATGAATTCTATATTCTTATAAGTGGTTTTTAATTAGGAACTAAACTGTGGTCTTTGTTCAGTATTTGTAGCACAGCTTCTCTTTATTTAGGTGATAACCTATCATTCTCTACTAACCTTTAGTTTGAATTCAAGTATTGCACTGTATCCAGTTTTTTGACATGTAATATTGACTGTTCCACCAAGCTCAAGTGTCATTGTGCCATAAAGAATTCCTAAAGAAAAAAAAAATTTGGACAAGAGCTTGAAGAGAGACATTGGCTAATAACAAGTAGAACTTTATAATCTAATCTCCTTGTAGGAGAAACTAATAATTCAAGAGGATTCTGTGTCACCCAGTAACAATCTGTAACATACACATAAAGTTGGTTCTGTAGGATTTAAATGGGTAACAGTTGATCCACATTATTTGCAGATTCCATATTTGTAAATTTATATTCTCACTAAAATGTACTAAGTAATCCCCAAATCAATACCCACAGCATTTTTGCAGTCATTCATGGACATGCACAGAGTGGTGAAATATTTGAGTTGTTCAGTGTGCACACTGCCAGCTGAAATCAAACAAGGTGAGACTCTACAGTAAACAAATGTCTTTCTTGCAGTGTATTTAGTGTCACATTTTTCACATATTTGTGCTTTTTGTTGGTGATTTTACTATTTACAATGCCCCCTAAATGTAGTGCTAAATTGCTGTCTGGTGTTCCTAAGCACAGAAGGCTGTGATATACCTTATGGAGAAAACACATGTGTTAAAGTTTAGTTCAGGCATGAGTTAACAGTGCTGTTGGCTATCAGCTCAATGTTTCTTGTGTTGTTGTTTTTTTTCCTTAAATTGAAGTCTATTCAGTTTACAATGTGTCAATTTCTGGTGTACAGCATAATGTTTCAAGCATACATTTACATATATATTCCTTTTCATATTCTTTTTCATTAGTGGTTACTACAAGATACTGAATATAGTTGCCTGTGCTATACAGTATAAACTTGTTTATCTATTTTATATATAGTAGTTAGTATCTGCAAATCTTGAACTCCCAATTTATCCCTTCCCACCCCCTTTACCCTCTGGTAACTGTAAGTTTGTTTTCTATGTCTGTAACTCTGTTTCTGTTTTGTAAATAAATTTATTTGTCTTTTTTTTTTTTAAGATTCCACACATTAAATGATATCATATGGTATTTTTCTTTCTCCTTCTGGCTTACTTCACTTAGAATGACAATCTCCAGGTCTGTCCATGTTGCTGCAAATGGCATTGTTTATTCTTTTTTATGGCTGAGTAGTATTCCATTGTATAAATATACCACAGCTTCTTTATCTAGTCCTCTGTTGATGGACATTTAGGTTGTTTCTATGTTTTGACTATTGTAAATAGTGCTGCTATGAACATTGGGGTGCATCTTTTTTAGAGTTCCCTCTGGATATATGCCCAGGTGTGTGATTGCTGGATCATATGGTAAGTCTGTTTTTAGTTTTTTGAGGAATCTCCATACCGTATTCCATAATGGCTACACCAAACTATATTCCCACCAACAGTGTAGGAGGAGTCCCTTTTCTCCACAGCCTTTTCAGCATTTATCATTTGTGGATGTTTTAATGATGGCCATTCTGACTGGTATGAGGTGATACCCCACTGTAGTTTTGATGTGCATTTTTCTGATAATTAGCAATATTGAGTATTTTTTCATGTGTCTATTGCCCATTTGTATGTCTTCACTGGAGAACTGCTTCTTTAGATCTTCTGCCCGTTTATTGATTGTTTTTTTCTTATTAAGTTGTATGAGCTGTTTATATATTCTGGAAATTAAGCCCTTGTCAGTCACATCATTTGCAAAATTTTTCTCCCATTCTGTAGGCTGTCTTTTTGTTTTGCTTATGGTTTCCTTTGCTGTGCAAAAGCTTATAAGTTTAATTAAGTCCTATATGTTCATTTTTGCTTTTATTTCTATTGCCTGGGGTAGACTGCCCTAGGAGAATATTGCTAAGATTTATGTCAGAGAATGTTTTGCCTATGTTTTCTTCCAGGAGGTTTATAGTGTCTTATCTTATGTCAAAGTCTTTAAGCCATTTTGAGTTTATTTTTGTGTATGGAGTGAGGGAGTGTTCTGACTTCATTGATTTATATGCCACCGTCCAGCATTTCCAACACCGCTTGTTGAAGAGACTGTCTTTTCTCCATCGTATATTCTTGCCTCCTTTGTTGAAGATTAATTGACTGTAAGCATGTGGATTTACTTCTGGGCTTTCTATTCTGTTCCATTGATCCCTATGTCTGTTTTTGTGCCAGTACCATGCTATTTTGATTACTGTAACTCTGTAGTATTGTCTAAAGTCTGGGAGGGTTATTCCTTCAGATTCGTTCTTTTTCTTTGGGATTGCTTTGGCAATTCTAGGTCTTTTGTGATTCCATATAAGTTTTAGGATTATTTGTTCTAGTTCTGTGAAAACTGTCTTGGGTAATTTGTTAAGGATTGCGTTAAACCTGTAGATTGCTTTGGATATTATGGCCAATTTAACAATACTGATTATTCTAATCCAAGAGCATGGAATATCTTTCCATTTCTTTAAATCATCTTTAATTTCCTTAATCAATGTTTTACAGTTCTCTGTTATAAGTCTTTCACTTCCTTGGTCAGGTTTATTCCTAGGTGTTTTTTTTTTTTTTTTTTTGGATGCAATTTTAAAAGTGATGCTTTCTTTACTTTCCTTTTCTGATATCCTCACTGTTAGTGTAAAGAAATGCAACTCGTTTCTGTATGTTAAATTTGTATCCTGCTACCTTACTGAATTCTTTTATCAGCTTTGGTAATTTTTGTGTGGAGCCTCTAGGGTGTTCTATATATATATATATCATATCATCTATAAATAGTGACAATTTTACCTCTTTTCTTCCAATTTGGATCCCTCATTTCTTTTTCTTGTCCAGTGCTATGGCTAGGACTCCAAATACTATGTTGAATAGAATTGGTGAGTGGGCATGCTTGTCTTGTTCCAGATTTTAGCCAGAATGCTTTCAATTTTTCACTCAATGTTAATAAATCAAAAATATATATTTAATAAGGTGTCTTTAAATAGAAACAAGGTTATGTTTCAACTGGTTAGTGAAAATGTGACAAGAGGCTTGCAGGAACCTAACCATGTGTTTCCTTTAAGAGCAATAGTTTAGTATTCATTAATTCAGTGTTTGTTGTGACTTTATAGAACATAAGTACTGCAAATAATAAGAATCAACTGTGTAAGTGAGAAAAATTTTAAAAACTTCCTATTTTGGTTCTTGACTAAAAGTTGGGGAAATTCTGAGTTTGACAAGTTAAACAGGCTATGTGTGTGTGTGTGTGTGTGTGTGTGTGTGTGTGTGTGTGTGTGTATCTGTTCTTGGACTAAACTCTTAAGGCCGCCTTTAATATGAAAATACATGATGTTAATTTTCAAGAGGGGAACAGACTGTGCAATGTTTCTCATACTTATTTGGCTATAGAGTTCTTATTTTATAAAACAATTTGAGACTGCTGATTTGGGGAACATATTTTAGAAAATACACAAAGGTAGAAAATAATCATTTCCTGTGCTTATTCACAAGGGGTTATATAGCCCTTCTTTTTTTCATGCAATACAAACATTGCTATAAAAAAATTATTCCCTGTTGCTATTTGGGTATGGCATTAGGTATCCATCTGTATAAAATATTTTATTTATTCCAAATTATATAAAACTTAAAAATATATTTCTTATCAATTCATGATTTCAGATATTTTACTTCATGCCTATTTCAAGAACCACACATGAAGCTCTAAGAATTATCTAGCCTGAGACCACAAGTTGGCACTCTCATACTTAGTACCAGGTAGGTTCACGGTACAGTGGATGGGAGTCAACAAGCCTAGAGTTTAGTCTCAGCAATCTTACTAACTAACTAGCTGGTTTGGCTTTAGATATTCACTCTCCTAGTTTTTCATCTGTGAAATGAGGCCATATTAAATAATTTCTATGTTTTCATGAATCAGTTCCTAAAATAGAGGATAATTACCCTAAAAAATTATTTGTAAGAAATAGATTGGAAAGGAGGGTACAGATAATGGCCAAGCTGAGTGTTTAAGCTGATGCCCTATAGCATTGCAGTGCAGATGGCAGAGCTGCATGACTGTAGGCAAATTAACCTCTTTGTGCCTCATTTTCCTTGTCCATAAAACAGGAATAATATTGCCTACTTTATAGGGCTGCCGGAATGATTAAATGAGTTTACAAATGTAAAGTGCACAGAATAGTTGGGTGCCTAGCTTGTTGTAAATGATAGTTATTATTTAATATTGTTATCTGCATTATACTAAATAGTGGTGGAAAAGTATAATACATTAATTTTTAAGAAACTGAAAAATAAGGATTAGGAAAAATTTAAAGAACTTAGTACACTGAAAAACAATAAATTAAAATTTTAAAAAGATGTTGTGGTACAAGAAGATGAGTATCACTTTTAAGGATTCTGAAATAATGGGCAGTTTTATCCAATTTTAAAACTTGCAGATAAGGCAAATGAAATTCCATTATTATAAATCAGCCTCTTCCAACTAAAGTGTGTGTCACAAAAAGTCCATTGTGGGTGAATTAATTCACCATAGAAATAATGAGCGGATGATAACAATAATCTTAAGTATCTGTAAACCAAGGACACTTTCAAAGGTCTGACTGCATCAATCTCAAAACATAACAAATTACAGCCATATACATTTGCTTTAAAGGAAGGCTTAAGGATAGAAAACAAACTTATGGTTACCAGGGGGGAAAGGGAGTGGGAAGCGATAAATTGGGAGTTCGAGATTTGCAGATACTAACTAATATATATAAAACAGAGAAACAACAAGTTTCTACAATATAGCACAGGGAGCTACATTCAATATCTTATAGTAACCTATAATGAAAAAGAATATGAAAATGAATATATGTACGTACATGTATGACTGAAACATTATGCTGTACACCAGAAATTGACACAACATTGTAAACTGACTATACCTCAATTTAAAAAAATAAATTAAAAAAAAAGAAAGTTTAAGGAAAACCAAACTCAAGTATGGAAAATATTTACCTTTACAATGAGCATATGGCATTGTCATTACATAATCTTCACCTCTGTTCAAGAAAGTTAACCGTGCTTCTCCTTCTAATATTGCAGATAAGGAGTTTCCTGAAATAAATATTGTTTATTAAATTTCACAAAAGTAATTCAACCAATTCAAAACAATATATTTAAGACACCTACCAGATACCTACAGTGGACTGTCTTAAAAAGTCTCAATGTATCCAAATATTTATTTATCTTATGTCCAAAACAGATTCGATCCATATTCCTATTCTTACAAAATGAGTACTTTATAAGGTACTTATTATGTGTTTATTGTGTTACTTTACATGAAGCTCTTAAGAAAAATCTTAAACTGATTATCCCTGGACTATGGATTCTAAATATATTTGTATTCTTTCTCTGTCTATTCAAGGACTAAATAAAAAGATCAACCCCTCAGGTACACTGAGATGGAACAAAAAACCTTAGTAGAGCTAAGCAATACATTATGCACTAAAATGGCTAGCTATAGTGGGCAATCATTATTCTGTCTTTTGATAAGTGGTATTTGTGGCAAATTTACACATATGTGATGAATACTTACATAAAATGAGTTATACCTCTATTTATGAATGGGCAAAGAAAAAAAAAAAAGGTCATTATCCAAGTAAAGATGATACTTAAAATGACATATAAAGTCCCTACTGAAAACATCCCAAGACATTGTCTATATAAAAGCTCACCAGAAAACACTATCTCCCAAAAAAGGGTACAGATTAAGACAAGGGTAAACTCACCATAGAACTTGGACTTAGCCAGGATACTACCACTAAGGCAAAATCCATCTTTTCGGTTACTAACATAAAAGGCAGATATTGGTGGATGATGGGACACCTATTGAACACAGGAAAAAACATAAAATACAATAATATAAGCATACTATTCTGCTATTACCAAAAGTTCAAGCCTTAAAAGTATATTCTAATAATGAATAAGAAGAAACATTTAGTAAGTAGTAAAATTAAATATTGATAATTGTATTGACCAATCTCCAAGATCCCAAGGAAACCCACCTCCTGGTATTCACACCATTAGGTAAGCTTACACTGTACCAAAGTTTGTGTGGAAGTAATAGTATGTCACTTCTGAAATTCGGTTATAATGCAGCATCTACTTTGGTGTCTCTCTTTCTCTCTCTCTCAGATCATTAGCTCTGAGAAGCCAGCTTCCATGTTGTGAACAACTCTATGGAGAGACCTATGTGGTAAGGAACTGAATCTTCTTGTCAAAAGCCATGTGATGAGCTTGGAAGCAGAATCCTCCAGACAAGGTAAGCTTCAGAGGACTGCAAAGCTGGCTGACATCTTGACCTCAACCTCATGAGAGATCCTGAGCTAGAACCACCCAGCTAAATGGCTCATATTCCTGAACCTCACTGTATGAGATAATAAATAAATGTTTGTTGTCTTAAGCCATTAAGTTTTGAGTCTATTATACAGCAATGGGTAACTATTACAGTGGCTATTCTTCATTAGATGACTGAATAAACTGTAGAAAACTAACAGAAGCTTTAACAAAAGTTATTTTAATAATCTAATATTTCGATATGTCTACATCTTATGTTTTTTGAAATGAGACAAAGCTAAAATAAACATTTCTCGAGCTTCTCAACGTAGTGAAGAATTACAGTCAACTAAAATGCAAGATAGTATAACCACTAATTATTAAAAAATTAACATAGATAAGTGGCTTCAATCTGAGGGGAATATCAAAATCTCTTAGAAAGAGGAAGGTTTTTCAAATAAGGTTGGCTCCTCAAAAGAGGACGGTCTCCTCATCCTCCTTATACTCTGTATAAGGAAGGTAAGTAGGTCAGGGTTTGTTTAGATGAAGAATAGCTGGGAAGAAATATTGGGATGGAAGAATTAAATTTAAAAATAGTGAGGCAAAAAAGTGCAGTATCAGGTTATTTAATTGTGAATGCACAGATATGACTAACTGGAGGGCTTAGAAAGGCATGTAATTTGAGATAAATTTAGAAAGATATGGGGACCCTGAATGTCAGGCAAATGGGTGTAAATTTGATTCAGGAACTGGGGAACCACTAAAGTACTTGGTCCTCCCCAAAAAAGTGGGGCAGAGAAAGAAAACTAAAGGTTTACTCTGATCACAGGATTCCATGACTGTAACAGTAATACTTAAGTAGAGTACGGTATTTAGCAGTAGTCAATACTAACAGGTTAAATGCTTACCAAATGCTCACTAATGAGAAAGGTTAATCACCAGTGAATTCACTGAGTTAATATTTTCTATAAAAATATACCAATAACTTCCAAATCAGTTTTGTTTCTGTAAAATACATTTCTAATACCTGTTCAGCAATATAAAAAGTTTTGCTGTTTGTTCTGGGATGAAACCACAAACAACGGAACGTCTCACCAAGTATAGGATTATAAGGTTTCTTCAGTCCCTAGTAAAAAATATACAAGTTTCAGATTATAAATATGAATGATTCAAAGTACTAATTTAAACCAGTTAAGATGGGTTTAACTGTATCATCTGGGAACTATCTTTATACAATTTCACAGGAGTGAAATAAAATAAAATTAAATGACTTCAGTCATAATACAAGTCTAAATAATCAAGCATTTTACAATTTGCTAACTCAAAGAGGCCCTGCAGTGCAATTATTAGTAAATAATTTTAAGGTATCCTAAAAAATAAAGTGCATATAAGGCTATAGTAAAGGAAAACATAAACATTACCTTTGGCTTTTTATAGAATCCAGACAAATACCATTTCACTACTTTCTTCAAACGGAAATAAGGATTTTCTTCAAGAGCAGCCCTAAAAAACAAAATGATATATGCAAAAACTTTTACAGAATATATCACAAATTCTCCTTCATATTAATCAAATCAACAACTGAATATGAGATATGATTGGAAAGCACAAGTCACATTTAAAATAGAGGGCAAAAATAACCAAGTAAAGCAACTTGTAGGAATCATTTTCCATAATCTGGAGTTGTATCTGTAGGAGTCATTCCCAGAAGCGGGATTACTGGATCAAAGATTGAATGCATCTACAATTTTGGTAGATGCTGCCAGATTCCTTTCAAAGGCCCTGTGCTAGTTTTTATCACCCAGCAGCCGTCTGTTGAGTGCCTGTGGCCCCACACAACCTTGGCAATAGTGTGCGTTGCCAGAAGTGCAACCTTTCAATTTGGGAAAATGACATACGTATAGGATTGTTACAACAGGGTTTATAATAGTAAAAGATTAGATAACTCAAGTGTCCAGCCATAGCTGACTGGTTAAATAAGGTATGGCACATCCACCTCACAGAACATGATAAACTGATTTGGAGGGATCTTAAGGATTATGTGTGTGAAAAGTGCAAGGTAATAGAAGAATTTGGGAAAAATGGGCATCTCTCAAGATCTTACTGTGACTTATAAGAACCTGCCTCATATTCTGAGAGAAATAAATTTCTAGACAGATAAAAGAAAGCAGAACTGGAGTATAAAAGCATTTGGATTTTTGGTCAATGTGATGGATGAAAAATAGATCTTATTAAGGCTTGAATTTGTACCTTTTTTATTTTGAATGAAGTTTACATGTTTAAGGACTGTTTCTATTACTTCATTTTTTAACTGCTTGGTCAATTTCTCTACTCCTTTTTCCTATTAGGTTGTTGATCATTTTCATTTAATGTCTAAGAGCCTTTTTTATTTTAGGGAGATTAATACTTTCTGTATGGCCTAATTTGCAGAAATCTCCCCTAGTTTATCAATTATCCTTTGCATCAGTTTATGTGGTTTTTTTGCAATGTTCATTAATGCAATTAATAGACTAATAATGCAACTAATAAACTGAATATAGATATTGATGCAGAATCTAAAAATCAGGTCACAGGGCCAGAACCTAGTACCTTAGAAAACCCAGCGTCTTGTATCTATCTCTAGTATTATAGAAAATGCAGCTGCTGGAATGGGGTCAGCAGGTGAAACCTAAAAGGTATGGTTCTCCAAGAAACTGCTGAGAAAAGGTGGGTAGCTCCTCTTCCACCTCCTTTATGCCTGCCCTCTTCAGAATTACACCCAGGATCAGCTGGCAGGAAGAAAAACAAAGATAAGAGTGGGAATTTTTGCTACGAGCCAACAATTGGCAGGATGCTCCAGATAGGATAAACTGTGCAGGCCTCATAGCACGCAGAGAGGACAAGCACAAGCGAGAGAACAAGCCCCTGGATGGGACCTGAATGAGGGCTTAGGTGGGGAGAATAAAGAAAGCCAACCACCTCTCCCTGTGTCGGGTCAGTGCACAGGGAGCCTGTGATGGCAGTGCTTTCAAGGCAGGGGCCGAATTCCTGTCTTCCTCAAGCTTTTAATCTCTCACTTTGACCTCATAAATGGAAACATTACAGCAAAGTATTAAATATGCTTCTTATCAAGGTCAACTATAGAAGTGGTGAAAAAAAGAGAGTGTATCTTATTAGGGCCCAATTTTGGTAAGGCAAAACCACCAAAATTAGTACTCTGACAAATCTCTAAACCATGAAGTATCTTTTATTTTAAGAAATGAGAATCTACTTACTCAGATAGGAAGTCTGCATGGTAGTAGTAATCTGAAAGTTTATCCAGGAAAGAACGAGGCTCCAAAATAAATGTCGGTAGAACCACCCTGGACAGGTCCATACCAGGACGGACCTGTTTCAGCAGTGTCCAGATAAGGCTTTTATTTTCTTCAGATACAGTTTCTGTTTGAGAAGCCTCACCTGCCTTTAGCAATTAACAAAAAATACTGAAATATTATATTTATTTCAGACACATAAATATGTAGATAAGACAGCTAATGTTGATAATATGAATTCTCTATAGGACTATTCAAGCATTCTTAAAATGTGAAAATAACCCATTAGGTAATTAGTCTATAGCTATAAAATTTAGATAAAAAGGGTAGTACCAAGAGACACTAAAGTGAGTGATATATATAAAGAATCCATTAAAAAAACCATTATACTCTATTATACTATGTTTACTTCTATGCACTAGCAATAACAAGAAAGCTATAAGTTCATGTTTCCTTGCAATTTACTTTGTACCTGGTAATGACATCAAGGGGTATCTTATTTCAAAAGCAAACCTGAAGAAAATGTAGACTTGAAATTTAATAGAATATATTGGTACATGTGTGAGTATATGTGTTTAGCTGTTTATAAATCTTGATATACTTCATATTTATGCACCTTTTAAAATAAAACACACAAATAATATTTTCTTTAGGAAAAATAAGCAGTAAGTCGAACAAATATCTTCATTTTTATCTGTAAATTTTCAAGTATTAGAAAACCAAAACCCCTGGGAACTTCTACCTCTCCGAGTTCTTCATGGCTCTGTTCCGTGTAGGTAGTCTCCTTCAAAGGCTCCACAGGCTCAGGCTCAATGTACGAGTCGTCCTGCCTTTCTGATGTATCTGTGTCACTCTCCTCACTCTTCCCCATCACCTCATTGTCAGACTCATCATGCTCCTGATCATTTTCTTTATCAGATTTATCAGAATACATATCTTGGTCCTTAAAATGCTGCCGTTCAATTTCACTATCATTCAGCCTTAAGGGAAAGAATTATTAGGAGGAAGAATGAAAGAGTTTAAGAATATTTAATTTATAAATAAGAATGATATGTCACATTCATTGAGAATTTACTATGTGCCTGGCACCGTTCTAAGTGTTTTATGTTGTTTAACTCATTTAATCAAAAAATAACCGTATGAGATAAGTAAAATTATTCTTCTCACTTCATAGATTAATAAATAGAGGCACAGAAGAATGAATTAAAAACCTGGGAAATATTGAAAGATGACACTCTGAGCTGTTTGCTTCTCTACCCTTTGAGTCTAAAATCTTCCAAAAGCAAAATTTTAGACTATTTCTTGCTACATTTTTACATACAAATATCATCACTTGAATCAACCTACTAACCTATCACTTGTAGTCTGAAGAAAAACTTCAAGTTAAGATCATCAGATTCTCAAGTGAACTCAGATGAATTATGACTTTCCACCTGAGGTCTCCAAAGTCACTCAAAGTAAGTCCAAAAATAAAATGAGAAAATGTATAAGGTAATTATATCAATTTAATACTTGACTGATAGATTCAATCTTGAAAAAAAAAAAACAGGGAGAAATGGAAATTTCAACTTAAGGAAATGAACCTACATCCTGAAATTGGTAAGTTGTTATATCCAACCTTATTCTTACTTACAGGATTAGGATTACTAATCTGTACACCCTACTGCCCCCCTCCAAAAAAAAATCCCTCACTCCCAGAGTTAATGAAAAATTTAAAGAAATTTCTTATTTAAGAAAGTACCTGTGTGTTTCCTTTGGTATAAATAAAATTTGTAAAGTACTTTGCAAATGAATACACGGTGCCATTATATATAACTGACAGTTTAACCATGCTGACATGAGTAGCAGAGCAGAATAGTCCTATTTGAGTCCTATTTTAGTCTCTATTTTTCCAACATCTTCATTTGTTTGAATTTTAACCAGAGTACTTCTAATAGAAATTCACTTTTTTGTAATACTTATTATTTTCTTTCTTTTCCTTTACAATCATATATTTTTTAAAAAGTAGTTTAAAATTGCTGTCTTTGCTTTCTTACTATATATTCTCACCTTAACTCCTCACAATTTGGTTTTTATTTTCTCTTTTATTTGTTTATCCTCTCTCTCTCCTTTGGCAAGCTATCCAAATTCAAGACCTCATCATCATTTCTATTAATTGATCTCTATTGGATGATTTCCCATCATGTAAAAATAAGCTTTTAAAGACTCAGGCTTTTAAATGCTTGGCTGACATCATCTATATGTCCTGGGACCACTGCATCCTCAACATGTCCAATACTTAATAAATTATCATCTCCTAAACGTGGTCCTTTTCAAAAATTTTACCATCATCTTCTCAGTCACTCAGGCTTAAAACTTGATAATCTTTAACTTCACCCATCTCCTGTCTCTTATTTCCAAGCAGATTCTACGTCTGGAAGGTGGGCTCCCATCCCTCCTTATCTCTGCATCATAGTTCACAGCTTATTTTCTGTCATATAGTTAAATGAACATGTTGATATGTTGATTCTGCTTTTGCAAAATCTGATATTTTGATCCTCTCCCTGATTCCCTAACTGGACATTATGTTTTCATCTTCTAAATTCTCCTGATCCTATACTACCCTAAGACATCTCTCCTTTGGTTGTTTATGTCATTCTTTTCTTCCCACTATTCATAGTTGCCTGGCATTTTATAGGTTTCAAACAAAACAAAACAAAACAAAACATCTCTCTAGGATCACACAGCTAGTAAACTGTTATACTGATTTCAGATTTAGGATTGTACCTGATTCACCTCCCTATTCACAATGTGGTGAATTACACAGAAAAGTGTATGGTATCTTACATAGAAAAGAGGCTCAAAAATCTTTAATGAATAAGGATGTGAAGTAGATGAATTTTTAAGAACCCTAAATAAAAGCATTTAAGGATTACCTGGTATTCAGTAATACCAGGGGAAGAGGTCCCAACAAAAACCCATCCCTATATCAGTGGTAACCCACCCCCACCCCAATCCTATCCCATTCAGGCTTCCATAGTGGGAAGCTAAAGCTCCAGGTTACAAATCTGCAAAGAAAGGATGTAAAAGGTAAGGTAATGGCAGATTTAAAAGGGAACAAAGGAAAAGAGCCAAACAAAAAAGCCAGGGAAAAAACAGTTCAGGTCAGGTTACATGGAGGCAAGGAGAGGAGCAGTCTGACTTTGAGGAGAGTAACCTCAGTGCTGACAGGAGTAAGTGGCTGCAGAGAAGCTGAGAGCTGGGGCAAGGGAGGAAAAGGGGAAGCCCATTTTTCCTGCAGAGCAACAGAAGAGATCTGAACCTCAACAACCCCCTGAACCTCAAACAAAGGGCTTCTTCATTTTCTTGGAGGAAATTTTTTTTAGTATTAACTACAATGAATGCCTCACTGGGGGAAAACACAAATAGGATACAGTTCCAACTTGAAAACACTTACAGTATAATAGCAGAATTCCACAAATACCAAGTAGAATAAGTCAAGTTCCATTATCCAGAAAAAAAAAAAGTGCTATAGAACAGCAAAAGAGACATGGATTACATCTCATTTTTATGAAGCAGAAAAGGCTTCACATATAATATTTGAGACTGGGATTGGCCTTAAAAAAAACACAGGAGAAGAAAAGAGCAAGGTGGACTAGAAATCATTCTTAATGGAGGGGACACCACACACAAAGACAAGGTAGACAGCATGGTTGTATTTAGGAAAGAACAAGTAATTCACATGAGCTGGAATCAAGGAAATAACTTTTTACACCTCACCATAGCAACTAAACAAATGTTAAACCAGGCGGTAGGCCATATAATGAATGGGAAGAAGACAGCCAAGTTTCAATCTTAGATACACTACAAAAATTCTAGGCCTGCTAACTAACCTAGTGAACATCGCAGTCTTGAAAATAATCACCAAATTAGTGGCAGTATCTACTTACTGGAAGTTGTCACCACTGTGGAGATTGTTAGCCCGTAATAAGCCATACAGAGTCACATGGGTGCTCTCTGATGAGATGCTCAGCTCATGTTCCTTTCCTTCCCTGATCATTGTACGTTTGAGAAGACTAGAACATTTCAAAGCCAGCTCCAAAGCATCCATCCAGCACCTTCCTAGAATAGCATAGACTCATAAGTAGTATAATTCAATAAACTAGAAAAACTAGCATCCATCTTCATTTAACACTGTTAACCTTTAAACATACTATTATTTCTCTGAGAAACATGCACTGTAAAAGTTAATTTGAACATAAAATCTTGCCAGGATTTCTTAATGCAATTTTTCAGTATAACAAGTGCTTTTTACTTTCTAAATATCTAGAAACCACTGGTAAATAAATAGCATTAACATGCATTAGAAAACACACCTAATCTAAAATAAATGTACTTTATTTTTAAAATCTCTAAGACTAACAACATGTAGTATAATCCGAAGGTACCAAAAAAGGTACATAAAATATAATGAAGGGATTATGTTTCTACTATAAACAAACGATTTAAAACATTTTGTTGTTGATAGGACATCTATGTCAGGTTTAGCATCCATTCTACTTATATCTATGAAATTTTTAAAATCAGAAAAATTCCTGAACAATACTGTTATTGACTGCCTTATTAGTTAGTAGAAACATTAATAACTTTATTTTTTAATTAAAATTTAGAACAGTATTAGCAGAAAAAAAGTTAGTTGTTCTTAAAAGTCATATGTATTTGTTTCAAGATAAAGCTGGAAATACCAGCCAAGTAAATCCCTTTCATAATGAAAGCTCATGCCTATGATATTAATTTTTTAAATAATCATCTGGTTAAAGTGAACTTTATGTTACACGATTCCCTGGGCTAAGCTAGTCTGAACTATAAAACATTAAAGTGAAGAAGAAATCCATTATCAATTATTAAGTTTTTAAAGGTACTTTGCTTTCATGTAAGTAAGTTATACTCTCCCCATTTTTGCTTCAGAAATTAAGTATTAAGTAATTAAATGCAGAATAGAAGTTTGTATTTTAATGTCTTATGTAAAAAAAATCAAAATAGTATATATATGTCTTATGCTAATATTTAATGATAAAATATAAATAGTATTAAATGTATTTCTAAAATGACAAGACTTAATGAGTTATCATAGAGAACACTAACCAAGTCAAAAATGTGTCAATATGTCAATGGAGGATGAAGAAAACTCCAGGCTGCTAATTTATCATTCAACTATATAATGCTTCCTTCCTATCAAATTTCCTTGTTTGTTGGCCACGTTAATGGTAACAGTCTTCTAAGCAATATGATTATGATTATAGTACCTCTGCTGCAAATACCCTATTTTTCCCAAAGGAAAATGTAGTGATATATACAATAAACCCTTAAAAATGAGGACCAAAACCCAAGCCATCATTTGTTTACCATCGGACTCAGAAGTAGCTCGGATGATCAAATAACTGCTAGGTAGGGGCTGAGTTATAGATCCAACTGCTTCACCTTTGGGACCCTTAAAAGCAAAATAAATAAAATAAATAGTGTATGGTATTATGAGATCTCAACTTTTTATTATCCATTATTATCTGTAATAATCTAAGTTAGGCATGGATTATAATTTTTAAAAGCAAACAAGCTTTAATTTCATGCTTTCTGAGAAAGCAAATGTTAAGTATTAAGGAAAGTTTTCCTCTTCCACCAAATATACCTCCTTACCAGAAAAATGAACAACTTATAGCTATCATTAAACATTTTCTCTATATATTGTTTACATATTATGGAGAAACCTAAAATTTACCATACTAGACCAAATTTTAATATAACGGAATTTATATCCCACAAACACTAGATAAGCAATACTAAATTTTTAGAAGCCTAAAGAAACAGAAATACAGTTATAATTTATAAGAAAAAGAGAAATACATTTTTACTAAGTCTAGGGAAAAATAAATCCCCATTTTATAACCAATGATATACTTGTTTACAAAATACCAACTTAAAAAAAAAGCTAATTTTGTTTTTCCAGAAACAAGAAAGAAAAAGGGATTTTATTGCTGCCTGTGGTGGCTGAGATTGTTTTAGAAGTATAAAACACCAAGAACTTTACAGTAGTTAGTATCACCAAGGTTACTTTCAGGTGTACAGTTCTTTATCTGGAAAAAAAATCTGAGGATTGAAGTTATAGTATAATTTTGATAGAAAAAGCACAATTTTTAAAGTTGTCAGACCAAAGGATAAAATGGATTTTAAGAAACAAACAGCAGGAAGTAAAGATGGATATTCAAAATGTAGAAACAAATCAATATGCTTTTAACAAATCCTATAATACCCTTGGGTATTTTCAAATAGCTTTATAATTTATGGTCCAGTTCCTAGAATCAGTATAGAGTAGGACCTCAGGTCAGACTGCCTGGGCTTCAATCTTCATTCCATGCTAGAAAAATTACTTAAGTAACCTCTTTAAGGCCTCAATCTCTTTAACTGGGTAATGGGGGAAATCTGTATCATCCTTATGGTTATGAGAATTAAAAAAAGATTCCAAATAACATGTTCAAAAGAGTCACTGACACAAAGTAAAGATTCATAAACTCTACTATTTCCTAATCATAGGTACTGACTCTGAAGCTGTTTAAACAATGCTCTAAGTAGGCTTTGCTTGTGGAGAATATTCTGATGTTTATATAATTGTATAAATTTACCTCTCATCAATATTTGGAATGAAATAATTTGACATTTAAAATGTTTTAAATGATTTAAAAATTCATTATAATTCTTGCAATTTCTAAGAGTAGTAAAAAATAAATTAAGTGTGTGTATATGGTTTTGAAAGTAATTTTTTTAACTTGAGAGTTACATGATACAGTAATACCAGAGACTTCACAAGTTAAATTCTTTCCCCTGTGGGGAGTACCTATCTCAGAATAAAACTGACTTTGTATTCTTACATTTATTCCTGCTATGACTTCAGACTACTGAAATAAAGGTAAAAAGTCCAGGTTTTTTCCAAAAAAATGAAGCTACTTTCAGTTAGCTCAAATCTCAACTAGGTTGTTTTCCTTAAAGGAGGGGCCCTAGACCTTTTATTCAAGTGTAATTTACTTTAGAAACTAAAACAATGATTCTTTGTAAAAATTTAAGCTAGATTCATTTATTCAGATAGCATGTATTACATGTCTACTTTGTAGAATTCCTTGGTAGTTAATCAAATAAAGCAGTTTATCAGAATGAATTTTCTTAAGTTTGTTTTTAAAATATAGGAGTGACCATGGTAATGCTTTTTAGTATAAAAGCATTAGAGCTCCATCTTCAAAGAAAGCTGTGTCTCAAGAGTAAGCAGGACTGCTGCTTATAAGCTTCTTACCACAGATTTACACCACTATAGGAAAGACCACAGAAATAAATGGCAGCTTCTGTTCCAGAGGATCTTACAATTTGAACACTCATGATACAGTATTCCAAAGCAAAGCTGGTAACTGCAAACTAAAAAAGCCAGAACAAACTGAATCCCCAAAGACAAGAGATAATAAGGTACAATAAATTTGGGAAACATTTTCTGGAGAAATTTTTAAGTTAGATCTCAAAGGTAAACAAAGCCTTTTGGTGCACATTTCATTACGGGTAGAGACAGAAAGAAGAATAATGTGATTGAAAACAGAAACAAATTTGTAAGTCCTGGCAGAGGACAGCAATCATTCATTGACTTATCTCAGCTCTACTCATAGACTGACATCTTTACCTTTTCCTCTATATAGCAAGTGCTTACTTACCTTCACTGCCCAAATAGACTGCTCCAAAGGATGGAAAAGTTTAAAACAAAAGCCATCCTTTTTTGATGGACGCTCAATGATTTCACAGGCATTCAGAAGTACTGTTCCTACCCATTGACCATTTTTTTGGGTTTTATAGATCAGTAGCACCCCGGGTTTCAACACACACCACAATTTGGTCCAGCTCTTTAGAGTACCACGAATCTAAAGAAAGATAAGTTTATTTAATAAGTAAAGCTCTATTTTTCTCTTTCTGCTCCACAAGATACAAACAAAATAATGGCATATAGGATGTTTTAATCTAAAATTTCCATAAAATGTACACTTTAGATTCACAAGACATGTTTTTTCAGTTACTAAATGGCAAGCAATGACAATAAATGTTAAAATAGCATGACTTCTGCTTCAGAGGAACTTAAATTCTAGTGGGAGACTCTGTCAACAGTTTCAAAATAATGTACCAAGTAGAATGATTTTCCTAACCCTCCTGGCCAGGTCAGGGGCCATTAAAATATAGTTTCCTAGTACTGAGATTCTCCTCTTTGCATCTGTCACAGCTATGATGTTATTTGTCTGAGTATAAGATTTTTTTACCTCTTAAGAATTTTAACTCTTACCACTGCATTAGCTGTGCTTAAAACACTGCCAGCACACAACAGACATTCCCTAAATAGTCAGTGAGTGGTAGGGAGAGGGAAGAACCTCTTCTTAGCCCCTAAAATTACCTTCTCTATGTTTGTTCTTAGCAATTATATAAAATGTGTCATACAAATTTCTTGGGAGAAATTTCAAAACACAAGTTACATGAATCTCTCTCTAGTCTCATAAAATGCTCCTCATCCTAGATTTAGTGCTATGTTGATAATAATTCTCTAACTAGTTTTCCCTATGAATTTTTATTTCTGTAATCCATTAAAATTGTTTCTATGCAAGTCACTGAATTCACAATACTAAAAAAAATGCTAATATAATATTTAGATTAAAAACTAGGAATTATCCTCACTTTTACTTATTATATAAAACATCTCCTTTCTCAATGTACTTACATGAATTATG
Organism: Camelus ferus; assembly: GCF_009834535.1. Taxonomy (NCBI): domain Eukaryota; kingdom Metazoa; phylum Chordata; class Mammalia; order Artiodactyla; family Camelidae; genus Camelus; species Camelus ferus. Next base: position 60,753,137 of record NC_045707.1, on the reverse strand, counting down.
AAATAAATATAAAGTTCCCTAACCCCACAAATAGGCATACCACAGTAAATCTAAACAAGAAAAATTTAGAAAGTGGAAGTCTGAAGCCAGGCATGAAGAAAAGAGAAAATCTTTTTTTAAAAAGTAGGAGTATATGTAAAAGAGAGAAAGACAAGAGATGTCAAAGGAAGAGTTATGCTGAGACAACATTCTGGATCTTGGAGATGTGACAGTAGAAAATGGATGGCAATTTATCAGAATGAAGGTAAGATTTAGAAAGTCAGCCAGGGGATGTGTTGGGGACTTCCGGCAGGTTGGTTGGGGAAGTCCAATGTCAGAAGAAAAGACTAGGTTTAGGTCTGAAAAACACAAATGAGATCTGGAGCTTAAAGACTTAGTAAGTAGAGCCAATAAAAGTCAGAAGGTGTTTTCAGCATAACACTGAGGAAGATCCCAGTATTACTAAACTATCAAAGAAAGTATCACTAGACTTCCAAGTTAGTAAGAGAACTTCCATGACAGATCTCACAAGAATTTTAGGTTGGAGGTTGTACCTACTCTTGGGGAAAGTAGAAATAACCAGAGGCCAAAAAGTATAAGGTATGGAAACAGCAATACGAATGTTTTTCTGAAAATTAATGCTTTTCAAATGATAACTTTTATATTAACTTTATCTCATATCTTCTTAAAAATGCACATATACCAACTCTACAATAATAATGAATGACAATTTGAATAGCAAAGTATTTATAGCATATGGATTAGACTATATAATGTCACACAAACCAAAAAGCCTTTTTAAAAGAGCTGCTTATTTGAGGTTGTTGTCAAGATAGACAACATTAAGGTTCCTTCTCTCCATTAAGACTGCAGCATAGATCCTTTGGGATACAATTAATAGTTTCTTCATCAGTGGAAAACAATCATCCTAGGAGTTGTTTTGTCTTGTAGGCTTTCGGTGCACTCTGGGCTTTCCTATTCCTATAAGTAAATATCCAACTGATTTGAATTCAAGAGTCAATACAAACTGACCTTCAACCAATCAGCCATAACAATAACAGAAGGGTCTGTGATTGTACTGAGTAACTCCTTTGTGGCTCTTTTCTTTTCCTCTCGGTAATTTTTCTTTTGTACCTATTTTATAGAAATAATGGAAAAATTAAAAATTCATTAGAAATAGGCAATTTCTTTTCAATTTTTTAGCTCTATAGAAATGTAGAGTATAAAATTCTAAACCTCTTTTAGAATTCTAGCATCTTAGGATAGAAGAACTTTTTTTTAAGAGCTGGTAGGACTTTTTAGACAAGACAGGTTAGAATCTAATTCTTCTGATCATAAGTCCAGTTCTCTGTATATTTTTAAAGAATTTTACTTTTTTTTAAATGACACATGAATATGATCACATGGAAAAAATGTCAAACAACATAAATAAAGCTAAAAGCAATTTTTATTTGACCATATCCTATTCTGATCCCTAGAATTGATCACTGTTAACCTTCTGGAAAACACTGTTCTTTCAAGCCTTTTCTTTGTAAAAACCTATCGAAATATGTAGATTGGTTGATTGATTGATTGATTGATTTTTAACACATAAAAAAGGTTCTCCTATGCAGTATTTTTTGAAGCGTTTCAATTCTATTTCCACTTCATGTCTACCTCGTTCTTTTAACTGCTACGTAGGATTCTCAGTATGAATAAAATACTAAGAGGTAACATTTACTAGGCACTTTCTGTGTACCAGTCACTTTTCTAAGCATTTTACATGTATTACCTCATTTAATCCTCCCAATAACCTTGAGAAGTAAGATTATCATTATCTTTATTTTACAAATGAGAAAAGTGAGGCATAGACTTGCCCAGGACCACATAGCTAGTAAGTCATGGAGGCAGAATTCAAATAGAGGCAGACTGGCTCTAAAAGATACGCTTTTAACCACCAAGCTATGGTGTTTCTGTAATTTTTCTTAATATATTCTCTTACTGATGGAAATCTATTCTGTTGTCAGTTTTTCATATTACAAACAATGCTGCAATTGTTTACAGCTGACAATTTTGCTCTTTCCTGATACTAATACATAAGATATAGATAATAAAGAAACCACAACAGTGAAATGAATTCATTCAAATTATTAAAGTTTTACCCTTCTTAAGTCACTTCTGAGGTAATTTGGGACGGCAGCAATGGATTAATGCAATCTTATCATTGTTTCAGTTGTTATTATATGGATGGGAGAAGATAACCTATCTGTGGTTTTTTTAACACAAAAATCTTCCTAGTTGCATTTAATGATAAAAAGACTACATAACACATAACAATTTTAATAATTATACAGTCAAAAAATTTTGAACTCTGGTCTTTATTATATTAATATGCATATCCAAATTAACACATTTGATATGGGATTGCAAATGCAAATACATACAGGATCAGATACGAAAAAGGGGGCAGGGTGCAAAACAGAGCACACGGGAATCAAGAATCATTTGGAAAGCATGTGGTCCTTAAGGTCCAGGCAGGCCCAATATTATATATATCTTGAGAGAAGCTGGAAGTCTAGGCTTGTAATTGTTGGCTCTAATTTTTAAAACATTGGGTAGGTCAAATAAAATATATCTACCTGTGGGCCAAATTTAGCCCATGACCTAGCAATTAGTAAACTCAAATTTCAGAGGGTACTGGAGCTTCCTGTCAGGTGTTCCAACAGCACAGTGATGTGTCTGGCTCAAGTACAGCTGTGCAGAAACTTCTAGTCCTTGGCCCCTAGAGCACCCAGTTGAGCCCAGAAACAACATTGGGACAGTCATCAAAGAGTCTTTTCAGTTGACTTTAGTGTGCCACACAAACATTAACATTTTTTTCTTCCTTTAGGAAGACTTATTTTTTTCTTTATCTTGTTAGCCTACTCCCAAAAGCATATGCAAAGCGTAACGTTAGTTATGAAATAACCATGAAAACTAACCTTGAGAGATTCTTTTTTTGTGAGCTTGCTTGAAGCTGAACTATCCTTCTCCGACCCATTATAAAGTTTAGATTCAGACTGAAATCACACAGAAATGAACAAATGAGAAATAATAATTAAAACCATCACTTATTCTATAACTACATATGGTATATAAAAATTAGTGTTAAAACTATATTTGTGACATTCTTCCCAAAATGTCAATTTTCAAATACCGATTTTCCTTATACAGTATTTGGGTCTGAAAACTAATCCACATTAAATCCACAAAAACAAAAAAATAAAAAACTAATCAATAAATTAATTTATAATGGGAGGTTAAATAAGATAATGTTGGTAAATTTTTGCATTCCGTTTTCCAGAGTATTTCTGAAAAATACAATTGTTTTACACAATTACTTAGTTATTTTTAGGACAAAAGTATCCAAAACAATGTAATTTTTTAACAGCTGAAATGTTCTTAAAAAACAAAACAAAACCCAAACCATGTGCATTCTAGCAAGTTGCTGCATACATTGCCCTGTTGCTACGCCTTCTCCAATGGGAAGAAATACAAACATCTCAGAAACTAGTATTGAAACAACCTATCTAATTTGTACAGTGTTTAAAAAACCGATATTCCTAGCATCCACTTCTTCCTACCTATCCAGTATCCTAAATTATTATTAATGTCTTAAACTCTTTTCTTGATTTTGTTTATACTTGATATTTCAATTTGATCTTCATAAAAACCTTGAAAAACAGGCATAACAAGTGGTTTTATCTGCATCTTACAAATCATGAAAAGGAGGCTCAGGGAGGTTGATTTTCTGAACAATCAGTCAATTGCAGGGATCAGGACCTGGGTCTCCTAATCCAGCACTCTTTCAAGGAGACTACATTCTTCCACCAGAGTAGAGTAATATAAAACTAAAAACTGTTCTTATAAATCCTAGAGCAATAAAATTGAACATATTCCTTTACTGCCCTATGTTTTCATTTTTACCTATTGTTAGACACGAGAGAAGGTGCAGCATTACTCTCACTGCCAATAAGGTATATGGGGCTTGATCCAAATGGCAGCTTTCAAATGTTTAATGGCCAGATCTGCATAGTATCATTAGATGTGATCAAGGACAAAAAACTTTGGGCATAAACTCCCTCACTCAATGAGATCCATGAGGACAGGGGCCATGTTATTCATCAACTGTACCAAGGTATCATCTGGGGAAAAGGAAGGGCTCAATAAATACCTGATGAATTAATAAAATGAAAATGAAATTAATATCTGCAGCTCATTTCTCTCATCTCTCCTGAAAACGCCTCTGCTACTCAGTACAAAATATGATTATGGTGATGGTAATAACTGGCTGAAGTGGATGGGAACTGCAAACTACACTCAGTGGGGAAGGTGGGGATTAACCAAATTAAAATTTTAAGAATTGTACTTGAAACTCATATTGTTTACTCCCATGATGATGGAATATATTGTGATATCCAAACAATTCCACAAAAGGCCTCAAGCCAAACAGTTCTGTCCTCTCCTTGCCCCTGGAAACCCAAAGATGACCACTACTGTCAGAGGAATACGATGGTTTCTATTTCCCACAGCTTAAAAGGAAAATGTGTATTATAATGTACTTCTTAGATGCTATTTTTTAATTGAAGTACAGTCAGTTACAATGTGTCAATTTCTAATGTACAGCACAATGTCCCAGTCATGTATTTATACACATACATTCATTTAGATACTATTAAGTAAAAAAATACTAACAGTATTAGCTTAAAAGTTAATGAAAATGAATGGCTGTTTAACTCTTTACCAAACACTATGATAAATACTTTATGTGCCCTACCTCATTTAATCCTCAGAGCGACTCTATGAGATCGCTGTAGTATCCCCTTTTTGCTAACAAGGAAACTAAGACTAACAGATGAAATAACTTCCCAAAGTCACAGAGCCATAAGTAGATGATCTGGGATTTGTACTCTGGTGTGCCTAATTTTCAGTGTCATGGTCTTAACCATCTCACTACACTGATTTCTTACCTTTTAAAACTGTTCATACAGAATCTTAGACCCAAATTTAAGACTTACTTTCATGAACAGTAGGAAATCTATTTCCTCAGACATGACAAGATCTGGCTTGGAGATTCCTAAAAGATTCTAGTATATAAGGGACCAGCAGTCCAGAAGGGAGTCACATGAGCTTCATAAATTACAGCACACATACTTCAAGGAATGCTTGCCATACTGTGCAGCTAGTTCTAAAAATAATAATAGTAATAATCCAGTACCAAGTTCTGTAGTCTTCTTAACAGTTATTACCTAAGTTTTCTAAATCAACAAATGACCTTTTAAATACCAAAAATTATAAACTGTTTTTGTTGGAAATACTTTACTAACCTAAGTTTTCCTTCTTTTATAACCTTACTGACCACTGTCTTAATGATGACACTTTACGGACTGTGCTACTATGAGAAGTTATTCAATCTCTTCCAATCTTAGTTGTCTCATTTGTAAATGAGGACATTCCTACCACCTCACAGGGTTGCTCTGAGGGTTAAGTGAGGTTGTGTGCATGATGTTTAACATAGTACTTGGTATATACTGTGTTTCAGGTTTGTGACAATCCTCTAGATTGCAAGTGCTGTCAAAAATATGACCTTTAAATAAATGGAACATTAACATGTGAGAATACTTTAGACTTGCTTTGAAAACTATAAAATACCGCAGATATGAGGAATAATAACAATAATGATAAGTTACTATGACTCTATCAGAGATTTTGGTTTGGAAAGGTTTTATTCTTTTTAAATGTCCAAGTAAATATATTTTTTATAGCAATTGATATATGACTTAGCAAACGTACAGGCAAGCAGACTGATGGCTGGAGAATCAAGTCAAGAGATCCAGGCTCAGAAACCTATTATCCTGGTAATAGGACTCCTTTTTATCCCACTGGACATATTACTCATGCTGGTAGTTCCTTTCATTGAGATGGACAAATAAAAATTTACTTAAAAATGATCATGGGAAGACGGGATGATTTCATTAAGTGATTTCTCCAATTCACTCATTTATAAGATGCGTGAGATCTTGCATTTATTTTAAAAATAGCAGGGGTTGGGAGGAAGAAGGATAGTACTTACTGATCTCAATTATGTATTTTTAAGAAATAACACTTAACCGAATCCAATGACCAAAATGACAGTATTGATACTTTTTGCATCAAATTCATAAGAATATAAGATTAAAATGACTTAATGGTCTCAGTTATGCAGATCAGTCATAGAAGAAATAACAAAATTTTGTTTCCCAAAGTTACTTGGGTAAGAACAAAATCTTCAGAATTCCATCAGAATAAGTTTTCATGATAAATACATAAATTTTAGGATTGTTCTGAAAAACAACAGACTAGGATATACATTAAAATATTTAAGGACAAACTAATGACTGCAACTCTTAAACTAACAGAATGAAGCAAGATCAAATCTAAATTAAGACAGAATCAGTAAGATTTAGCTCTTGGAAAATAACAGGATAAGTACAATTTTACTTATACCGAACAGTTACCATGTCAAGAAGCCCATTCATTCACTATAGTTCTTTATTCAAAGGAAGAAAATAAATTCTCAAATACATATTATTAACCAAGTACTTGTCAGGCACTTGCAGCATCACGATCTGGGAGGCAGACCTTATCTTCTTTGTTCAGGTAAGAAAACTGAAGCCACTCTGAATTCTAGCTCTACCACTTTGACCCTTGGAGAGTTATTTAACTTCTCTAAGCTTCAGTTTGTTCACTTATAAAATGGGGCCAATAATGCCTGTCTTCTACTATTGCTATGAGAGTTAAAATGACACTTAGCAAACTCTTAATGCGAAGTAGCTATTAATATCATTGTAATTAGCATCTAAGAAGTCACAGGTAATATATGAGAGTCAAGACTCAAACTGACTTTTATGACTTTAAAGGAATGAGTGCTTGCTATACAGTAGAACTTCCTGAATAACAGAAATGTTCTATATCTGAGTTGTCCAGTATGGTAACCACTAGCCATATGTGGCTATTGGGCTATTGAGATGTGGCTAGTGTAACTGAGGAACCAAATTTCTAGTTTTATTTAATTTTAATTAATTTAAATTTAGAGAATCGTATACAACTAGGTGCTATTGTACTCAAAAGTACAGTTCTAAAGCCTATGCTTGCTTTTTTCATTAATGCACACCTCTTCATTAGGTATGTAAACTTGCTTTTCAGGCTCCCTGGCCTCCTCACCCCATCCGCCTCCCACTTAGAGACTACGGGTAGATGGCTGTGGTAGGTAGGTCTGGGGTTTAGGCTTTTGAGTAGGAATACCACTAAACATTACATTCACCAATTCTGGTATTAACTGCTTGAAAATAGGTTTTAAAAATTCCATAAATTTTATTGTATTTTTAACCATAGAAGAACCAAGATAAATTATTTCCCCTTTAATTATACATTTCATATAAAATGATAAAAGCATTTCTCACATATACATTATACAAAGTACTACTAAACTTTCATCCTAAGTACTTATACACATAGAAGTATATAGGATGGACCTTTATGTAATGAATACTTGAACAGTTAAATGTGAATAAAATTTGTATAAAACATATCATGGAAAATGATGAAAACATATCATGGAATCCTCTCAACCACTCTCAAGAACAAAAACAAAAAATGTACGGTTTTAAAAGCAAAGCCTACTGCTGAGAATAGCAGAGAATTTACTACCTTAAGTAATAGATTTTCTTACAGTCATTGAAGTTTGATTCCACAAACAAAAAAGCTTCTCCTGCTACTAAACCTGACCAGAAATAACAGTCAAAAGTCAAATCCACTGACAAATTATAGAAAATCTAGTGAATTACAAACCCACAGGAAAGCCAATGCATCATACAGTGCTTCTCAGATTTGGATAGTACTCTTAAAGAAAACATTCTCACAGGCTTAAGAATATGTACAAGTATGCCAGTTTGAGAATTACTAATTTAGGGAACTATGTCTTATTCTAAGAAGATGTCTTTCAATTGCAGGCTATTACAGCAAGAGATGTTTGGCTTTTAACTGGTAAAAAAGTACATATTCTGATTGTCATTTGAATGAACCCAAAACACGTAAGGATTAAAAAATAAATAAATAAACCCTCACTATTTCTCTACATGGAATCCTGAGACTTCGTTTAAGATGTACTGCTTTAGCAGACATACCAGAAACAGTATCCCTCCAGAGAGAACTCTGGTTACCAACAGGTTGTATTTCCAAGTAAACAACAGCACCTAAATCAGTCCCAGTGGAAGTTTCCCTTTTTCATACATACTACACGGTTCAGATATACCAACATAAAAACATCCCATAAAAATCTGATAGGATTTCAGTGTTAATTCACCCATCTTAAATATTAGAAAAATGTCATGATTATATTTGAAGATAACAATAAGCTTACCTTGCTCTTTGACATAGAAAGTGAAGATTCATCCTTATTTTGAGAAATGTCTTCCTTTCCTCTTTCAAAACCTTTAAAAACATTGTCATTATCTCAGCATTACTAGATTTGAACACATATAGGCGTTAAAAAGCAAATGCACAGAAGTTACTCAATTTCACCTATACACTGTATTTGATGTACATCAGTGCAAGAAACCCAGACTGAACACACAGTTTTAAACTATTATAGTTTAAAACCTTCTAAGGGATCATCTCTAGGACAGTAATTCCTTAGAATAAATCCAGGCTTACAGAGGCAATGATGTCTTTTCCTGAACCCATCAACATAAGCTAAATACCTCCTAGAGCACTTGGCATGAATTCAGGACCTCAGGACTCAATGAGCTTTTATTTCAGTTAGCAGTTGTGTCACAAAGAATCCTAACTGATAGAACCAACCCGTTATACTTTTCACACCTATTGCCAACCTGGAAAACAATTCCAGAATTGGTGATAAAAGACGACTAGGGAAATAAATTTGAATTGAATGACAGACTTTAAAAAAAAATCTAATAATGTGCTTATTGTGAGAATTAAATGAGGATGCATAGAAAGCACTGAGCATAGTATTTGCACACAGTATGCATTCAGTTAACGCTGACCCTTAAAATTATCATTGTCACTGACTATTGCTATATAAATTCTAACAGGATGAATTTAAAATATATGAGTACACTAGGATAAACACACACACCTGTAATCACGTAACACAATATGTAACACAATTAACAAGTTAATGTTCTAAGGGTGCAATTAAGAAAGTTAATGCTGAGATTCGTGTGGCAGGCATTAGAGCAGCAATCTTTTAAAATATTTTAATGAAGTTCTTTCTACTTTTGAGGGCAAGTAACAGTAACTCTTCCCGACAATTAGTTGTTCTGAGTCCAATAAAAGCTTATATTAAAAATACATGGACAGTCATTCATAAATCAGCACTTAAAAAGTCATCAGTGGTACCATTGCCTAAAGCATTTAAAAATCATTTCCTGCATATCAGTGATACCATTTACTCTGTATTTGATTTATATTAGCCAAAAAAAAAAAAAATCCATTTTCCTAATTCAGAGATTTTACTGGTTTTTTTTTTCTATAATACAAAGAAGGAATTTTTCCCCCCATCTCTGGTAAGGAGTAAGATCAGTCAATCCCAAAACTGAGGCGGCGGGGGGGGGGGGGTTGAGGGGGTTGGAAACTGTTTTATAAATGCAACACGGAATTTTAAATAAAAACGTACCAGAATTTGAAACTTTAGTGCAAAGCAAACCAAAATTACATAATTCAGTTTAAAAATTCTAAATATTTATCCAGAGTAATAAACATTTTATGTAATAAGTAATTCTCAGTACTAGTGAACTAAAAAATTATTTCAAAGAACTTCTAAATATATATACAAGAGAACAAATATTTTCTAAAAGTATAAATTAAATGGAAAAAAAAAGTCTTTTTTTATTCCTATAAGAACAGACTTACTTCAATTTCTCTAACATGGGTTTGGTTTCAGCTGAATCTAGACCAATCCATTTATTAGACTAAGAAAAACACCCACTTCACTGTGTCTCCATTCATATATTATTTTAAAACATAACAGTAAATTAAAGTAGAAGTTATAAATCTGAATAAGACTTTTTTTAACATACAACTGTGTCTTGCAAAACGTTTCAAATGTTAGAAAAGGACTTTCATAAACCTAGGTTGTATATTATCTGTCAGACCAATAAATGAATCCCATTTTAAAAGATTTTCTATACCTCCAACTTGCAAATCAAATCATTATTTTAAAAGCTGGCCCTGATGACTGCCAAGTTATTTAAAATTACAGCAGGATAAAGCAAAAGGCTAAGTTTGATCAAATACTTTGAGTTTCAACTAAATGCAAGTAAGTAGATGATTAGCATAAAATGCAAAGACCATATTAAAATGTTCAAAAGCCTTAAAAAGAAAATACTGCCATATTGTACACTAAGTTTTTAAGGGTAATTCCAAGGTAAACAAAGCAAAAATCATCACATGAGGAGGGAGGGTATAGCTCGGTGCAGAGTGCATGTTTAGCATGCATCAAGTCCTGGTTTCAATCCCCAGTACCTCCATTAAAAATAAATAAATAAGCCTAATTACCTCCCCCTGACAATAAAAAAAATTTAAAGTGGGGAGGGTATAGCGCAAGTGGTAGAGCACATGCTTAGCATGCATGAGGTCCTGGGTTCAATCCACAGTACCTCCATTAAAAAATAATAATAAACAAACAAACAAACAAACAAACCTAAGTACCTCCTCTCTAAAATAAAAAATAAAAAAATAAAATGAAATGAAAAAGCATCACATGAAAGTTTCTTTCTTTAGACTGGATAAAGCTGGCTTCCTAAAAATGTGCAAAAGAATCTTTACCTTAAAATGTCAGTTCAGAAAGTATATTAGAAGCCAAAAGGGCTCTGCCAAAATACTTCTTAGGCTTTTATTTATTTTCTATCATGTGTGGGGATTTAAAATTACTTTAAAATCACTCCTTTACTTTTTTTAATGTGATATTTATAGACAAAATCTTGAATGGTTATTGACCATTATCAATAATGTAGAACAGTTTCAGATCACAACTTTTCACCAAGTTTGCTTGTTAGTGACATTAGGTAGTAATTTTTCTTCCTACTATCCTCCTCACTGCCACCATGACATAGAAACCTACATCCCCATCACAGTGGCTAAAAGGACTAATACCATCCAAAATACAGGTTAGAATATGGAGCAACTGGAACTCTGTTCACTACTGGTGGGAATATAAAGTGCATGATCATTATGAAAAACTATTTGACAGTATTTACTGAAGCTAAAAGTACTCTTATTCTAACACAGAGCAATTCTGATCCTAAATACACCCAGCAGAGATGAGTGCATATGTTCATTAAGACATGTACAAAAATGTTCACAGTAGCTTTATTCATAATAGCAAAATCTGAAGCCAACTCAAATGGCTGTTCATAGTAGAATAAACGAACACATTATATTACATTCACACAGCAGTGGAAAAGAATCAATTACCACTACACAAAACACCACACAGAATATTAAGTGAAAGAAGCCATGTCTCCTCATCCCCCCTCCCCAAAGCACATACCATATGATTCCATTTATATGAAGGTCAGGAACTAACAAACCTACTCTATGATGTTAGAGGTTGGGACAGTAGTTTATCTTTGTTGTAGGAGGAACTGACTAGGAGGGGCATGAGAGGGTCTTCCGGGGATCTGGGAAGTGGTTACACATTTTGTTACACAGCTAAAAATACAAAAAGTTGTGCACTTAACTATGTGTAAGTTATGGCTCTATAAAAAAATAAATAAAAACTCAGATATCCTTCCCTACTCTTCCAGTTTATTATATCTCTCTTGCTTTGACATTCTCTCTTACTTGGTCTATATCCCTTTAACCTATTCTGCTCCTGGCTGGTTCTGATTGTGTAAGCAGCTTTTGGCAGGAAACAGCTCTCTACATGAGGCCCCTCTTGTCTCAGCAGAAATCTTCAGAGTTGGTTTTTGCAGGCACTGAGTCCACCACCTCCTCAGATTGCCGACATTCTGGTTAAAGCAACTTTCCTTTCTACCAATATTTGCCTCTCTTGAGTATTGATTTTTGAGCAGCAAGAGCTGGACCTGAAGTTTGGTAACCACTCATCAGCAAAGATGGTAATTATAATGATAATTAACCTAATAACATTAATGAAAACAACAATAAAGCAATAAATATCCATTTGTAGGAACACGTGTAATTGTAAGACACTATGCTAGATGGTTTACTTCTTTGAAATCTTTAAAACAATGCCACACTCCACCCCTAAATATTAGGTATATTCTATATAATTGAAAAAAGTGAGGTTTACAGATATTAAGTAACTTGACCAATGTCAGTAAGTGGTAGTAACAGAGCTGATTCAAACTTAGGACTAACTCTAAAATTCATGCTATTTCTAGAATGCCAGGGTGTCTCTCAAGATTCATGACCAAACTCTTCTGGGAGGTCCTGCTTTGACTGTATAGGCATAGTTCGTTGTCCCCTCCTCTGAAGCAAATCATCTCATACCTGTTTGTACTACTGTATTTATCACAATGTACTTAAATTATTTGTTTTCTTTTTCGTGTCCCTTACTTGACTGTGAGTTCCTGAAAAGAAGGGTCTAATTCTTATTCATCTTTCAAATACAGAGTTTGATAAAGTGATCCAAAAACTAATAAAGTGGACTCCACTTTTACTTGTAGTGTTTTTTTAAATATGTGAAATATAGCACGCCTTCAGATAAATGCATACAACATAAACATGTAATTTAATGTATATAGTATCTGCATAACCACCACCCAAATCAAGAAGTACTAATTGTCAACATCCTGTAAGATCCACACTCCACCTGCCCCATGTCATTCTGGATCACAATCTATCTACTTTTTTTTCCCTCAAAAGTTAACTACCTTGATTTTTGCAATTATATTTACCAGCATGTCATAGCAGGTATTTCGTTCATTTTCACTGCTGAGTAGAATCCCACTGCATGACTATATCACTATCCATCTATTGTTTCGACTGTTTCTAGTCTCTCTTATGAACACTGGTGATACAAATATTCTTGGAAATGTATCCTAGTAGACAAATATATCCACGAGTTTCTCTAAGGTTTAAAATAATCTAGAAGAACTCCTGGATTAGAGTATATGTGTGTCTTTACCTTTAAGAATACCAAATTGCTTACCGATTTGTTTATTTTTCCACTAACAGTGTGTAGTAGTTCTTCTTTCTCCATATCCATGGTAACATCAATACTGACAAATTTTTAGTATTTTTGCCAGTCTTCTGGCTGTGTGTATCAATGGTAAATCAATGAGATTTTGGTTTGCATGTCCCTGATTACTAATGACGTTGAGCGCTTTCTCATGTGAATTACCATTTTCATTTTCTCTTTTGTGAAGAACCTCTTCAGATTCTTTGTGCATTAAAAAAAAAATTCAGTCTATCTTTTTCTTATTGATTTATATAGGAATTTTTGATGTATTTCAAATACTGGTCCTTTGCCAGCAAAATTTATTACAAATATCTCTCTATTCTATGGCTTGTCTTTTAATTCTCTGCAGTTTCTTGAGATGAACAGTTCTTAATTTTAATATAGTCAAATTTAGGAATCTCATTCTTTCCAACAGTTAGTACTTTTTGGTCTTAAGAAAGTCTTCCCTAAATCTGTAGGTCATGAGGATATTTTCCAATAATATAGTATAGATAGAGTTTACTTTCTCCTATTAATTCAGTGGAATATTATTCCTGAATAAATAAGCACTCTGTCCTTAACTTCAAATTTGTTAACAGAATATAAGTGCTATCAGCACTGATGAGGTATAACTTTTTTATAAACTTGCACTAAAATTTGGTTCATTAATGCTTAAATATAATAAAGCAAGTTTTATGCTGCTTCCATCTCATTAAAATGAGATTATATACACATATCTACAAATACAAATTTAAAATTTACAAAATATAAAATTGCTACATTAACTATATTGAACAGAGGCAAGAATCAAGAAATTATACAAGAAAAAATCTTTGAAACGTAAAAATATACTAAAAAGACATCTACCTATGCACTAAACCCCACAAAGAGTGTTTATAAATTTTCTTGCTCAGCTGCTCCAAGTTTATTTATTCCAATTTTTAGGTACATGGACAGAGGGTGCCATTTCTTTATTATAACACACCATAAAGAAAAAGGCCATACCAATATATTCCTTAAGGTAGAAGTGACAAAAAAAGGGGGGGGAAAAAGTTTTTCCTAAGGAAAAGTGAAATGGAAAAAAAAAAAGGGTTGTGCTCAAAGTAGTAAAACGAAGTTATCTTTAAATATCTCTAAGGTAGAACCTCTCCTTCTCTAATGATGTCAGATAATAACAATGAAATGTCCCAGCAAAAAATATTTTCACTTTTAACTTAATACATAAAGCCACTTCTCTGAAGTACCTAATTCCATTCTACTTCTTATTTTACTGATAAAATAAAACATATTTTAAAGAGCTTTTTATCATGGCTGGTTGTAATACAACTGTTGGTTGTATTAAGGGTAATACAGAAGTATCCCTATGAATATGATTTTTCTCTATTTCAAGGATTAGAATACAAAGATAACCATTTACTTTTCCATTCAAACAAATTGATCTAGGATGATCTTCAATATATTCTTTATTGTCAATATAAACTGACAATTCTGTCTTCAATTACCTAGTTAAACATCAAACTTCTAAAAAGTGAAGTTTTCTTTTATTTATTAAGGTCATCTGATTATTTTTTATATTAAGTAAACCCGTGGTATGAAGGTCAGCAAACGTGCTAGTAAGCTTGCTGGCTTAAAAAAAAGAAAAACAAGGAGATGGAGACAAATACAGAAATGGAACTAAGTCACATTGTGAAGCAAGAAAGTATTTAAGAATATTAAAAAAACTTAGGTATTTTCTGAGCCACTTTTGAACAAAGACAAATAATAAAATTTACACCATTTTGAGAACCCTAGGAAAGATGCATGATAGTGACCATGCTACACTAAGAAGACTGAACACGGATTAAGAATGCTGTTTAAAGCTTATGCTACTTAGGGAACAGTTCAGGACTATGGTTTCCAAATATTTTCAGAAACAAGTTAGAAAAGAAAATGAAATCAGTGAATTTATAACAATTTATTTAACTGCCCAGGTAACACTTTCTATAAAGTGTTTTGTATAAAGTGTTACAAAGTTTCACTATTTCAAAAGAATGCATATACTGCCTATCAGCATGAATATTCACAAAAAGCCAAGAATAAAGGTTAGAGTGAAAACAGAAAATATAAATCAAATTTCACAAAATACGTGTCAGAAAAATATATAAACGATTAAAACAAACACCAGTTTCAGTCAATATTTCTTTGCTGTGAGTGTTAAAAAAAATTTTTGTTTTAAAAGAAAACACATATAATCTTAAAAAGTAGATATAATTATATAGCAGCTTAAAATTTTGAAAAGAAACTAAAGATTGTTTATTTTTTAAAATGTATATCCCAATATATGCTACAATAAATCTTTTTCAAACAATAAAAGATCATTTTACATCTATATCTCACTGATCAATTGTTTAATGTCTAAATCATAGCCATCAAATGCCTAATTTCATTTAATAAATATTACCCTAAAAATAACATTTTTTAGCAAAAACTCATTGTACACAAACATCAAAGAACAAGAAATAAGGCATTTCAAAAATTATATTTAGGTAGTCAGGACTTAAGCTACTAAAGTTTGAACTAAACATCAATTTTCATATAGTTACTATTTTGCAGAAAATATTAATATTAAATATGTGGGTTTCATTTGCAAAAATCTCAGAGCAATTTGTTTATTTATAGAATTTTACATTTTTCTCAAGTCCAGAAAAAGGCTTTAGTTTTATCAAAAGATTATAATATTTATTTGTATAATTAAAGCAAAAATTCATGCTACAAGCCCTCAAGATTCATACTTTATTGAATCATTAGTTCTCAAGTTCAAGCTTAAGAGACTGTACGAGAAAATACAGGAAAGCCAAGCCTTATAGCAGCAGTTACTAAAACCTAACCTTTCACTATAGAATTGTTTAAATGAAAGCAGTTTTAAGATGTTAAAATATCTAGCTTATTTTAATGAAAAGTCCATGAGAAATTAAGAAAAGAATGCAAGATTAAACAAACAAACCTGGCAACGAAGGAGAAAGTTCATTGTATCCTCCAAATGAAGCATTCCGGACAAGCTTTCGGCCATCAATTCGTGGAGGAAATAAAACAGGCGAAACCACGGTACAGGAAGAAAATCTACGTTGTTCTGAGCCCTCTTCTTTCATGGCTTAGAAGGTCTATTTAACGTATATGCTCACCCAGAAGGCTAATTAGACCAGTATAGCAATGACAGGCTTTTCTCTCACATCCAAATATAGCAAAACCCACCAGCACAAACAAAGGACACACACATTTAACAGCAAAGGAGAAGGACCAGAGACTGTCAAATCAGCAATAAACAGATAGAGAAAGAGACAGGCAGAAGAGGCATTAAGCCAAGCTGCTGTTTTTGTTTTTTTTTTTTTTTAATGAACTGATAAACAAGAAAAGCTATTCTACTGTTTTACCTTTTTATCAAACAAGTAATGCCCTGCATTCAATTGCTGCTTTAGGAAGACAAAGCAGGATCAATATTTAGAGATTCAGAATGAAATAATAAAATCAAATTCTCTTCTTTTCTCAAAAAATGCAGTCCTCTTGTCATACCCATTATGTTTTTATAGTATCTACCACACTTCCCACCTCTTCCAATTCTTTCCTTTTCCAGTTTTTGCTTACTTCAAAAATGGATATAAATATAACACTGTTTATCTTCCCTGAAGCTTCTAGATTTATATCTAATCTACTGCTTGCTTCAGCCATGATTAAGAATTCATCAGGAAAGATATTCTTTCAAGTACAGTTTTGATGGAGTCCCACACCTAAAGCAGAGAATAAACATTTGTTTTACCTCTAGTAGGGATATATTAGTCATTAAGACAGTGTCAATGCAAATCAATCAAAAGATTAAAAGGACACCATAATAATGCTGTATGCTCCCATATGTTTCTTTGAAAGAGCTGCTATGGTTCCTTCTCATTACACTTAAAATTTTCAAAATATATAATATACCAACAAGTATTTTCACACTTAAAACTCTTCTTTAAAAAGGCAACTTTACTATCACAAGAACAAATGAAAACATCTTTTTTTCTAGATTAAAAGTAAGTGACTGGTATGACCCCACATCATTAAATCTAACAGGAAAGCACCTATAGCCAAAATAATACATGATGTCATCTCTTTATATCTAGTTTTTTAAATTCCAAAGAATTCTTTCCTAATTATATTAAAATCCATTTACCTTACTCTACACCTTAATTGAAGTTAAAAAGCTCTAAGTCAATTACTTTCTTTATATCCCCTAGATTGATTTTTCTGATCACAGTTATTTCAACCTGGAAATACACTCCCTTAGCTAGACAACAACCAATTTAATTATAACTGATTTAGCAGTTCATTTT
Organism: Camelus ferus; assembly: GCF_009834535.1. Lineage (NCBI taxonomy): Eukaryota > Metazoa > Chordata > Mammalia > Artiodactyla > Camelidae > Camelus > Camelus ferus. Next base: position 60,735,611 of record NC_045707.1, on the reverse strand, counting down.
TATAGGTATCTTACTATAAGATCTCAGTTTCCTTCTTCATTATGCATACACTTCAAGGCTGGTTCTCCACTCATATAATCCCATGGAATCTGAGACTGTTTCTCTTAGCTAGAAAGGACACTTAAAAACAAACTCATTTTCCTATACATATATTCTTTCTTGGGCAAAGGCACTTCGAAATCAATTAGTGATAAAAATAAGTAACTTATGGTTGATACCCACAACTATAACAGGTTTTGTGTTTTTTTTTAATTTTTCTCCATGTCATGAAATATAAATTACCATTAAATACAGGCAGTACAGAAATAATTATAATTAATTCATGTAATGGTGCTTGCTTTTCAAGGCATAAAGAACATAACATCACAAAAGACAATTACAGTACGATGGTTAAATAGAATTTGAATTAAAACTACCTGGGTTCAAATCCTGGTTTAATCCTAGCTGGATGCATCTGAGCAATTAACTTAATTTCTCTGGTTCTCTGCTTCCTCATCTATAAAATGCTAATAATAGTACCAATATAATAGCTTGTTACAAGGATCAAATTGGATAATATGTGTAAAATCAATAAAGCTTCCAGGTTAAAATGGTAGAGTATAGATGCTGACCTAATGTATTCCCTTCTAAAACTTGACAGAAATTACAGAAAAGGGGTATTTTTTAAAAAATGAACAAGTATAGGTATGTTTCCCACAAGTATGTACTCTGGAGAGGATTTATCAACATCAATTTGACACTGGAAAGCATGAAGTGAACTTGTAGTTACTATCGTGCAGATTCAGAAAGTTGAATCAGAAACCAGCAGCGGTAAAAACTGAGAACCAATCCTACTTTTAGCAAAAAATCCTTTTGCCCACAGCACCAAGATCAGGAGTCAGATAAGCTACTGACATCAACAATGCTAGAAGCAAGACAAAAGTACAGGCAATGCCTTAAAAGTTGGAAGGAAAGTGAATTTCAACTTAGAATTCCATACCCAGCCAAATTATCAACTACATATTAGGGTAAAATAAAGATATTTTCAGATATACAAAGTCTTAAAATTTTATTTTACATGTATATTTTTAAAGAATTTATTAGAATGGCCATTCTCACCTGGACTTCTACAATAGAATTAGGCTTAATGCACTAAAACATCCAGTCTTCAAAATGAATCAACTTTTTTCTCCCATGCATCTATAATGGCTCTACCCATGTATCATATTCTTGAGAGAATTGAGAAAATATTCACCTATATTATTTTCTATAGGCCTTCTTTACTTCCCTCTCAGGAACTCCCCTGAGAAAGGCTATACAAGAATATATACTCTACCAAAAAGTGATAGCAAATTAAGAATGTATGGAATACAAGAAACAGGATACTCACTATAAAAAGCTGTCATCATCAAAACATCTCCTACTACTGTACCATCTCTTTTTGACCCAAAGACAAATCGTGTGGGTGAGCTTTGCCCAAATTCTTTTCTGACCTTGGCTTGTTTTGACAGTATGCTGATGAAGTTTTTTTTTTCTCTTTCCCCCATTTCCTGATGTTTGGATGAACTGAGGATACTTCGAATATCCTGAAGTGTTGGGTTTTTTTAAAAACTACTTTTTAGAGCATTTTCAGGTTCACAGCAAAACTGAGAGGAAGGTACAGATATTTCCCCTATACCCCCTGCCTCCACACATGCATAACCAGAGTGGAACATCTGTTACAACCGAGGCATCTATATTAACACATCATAATCACTCAAAGCCCCTAGTTTACCTTAGGGCTCACTTCTGGTTAACATTTTATGAGCTTGGACAAATGTATAATGACATGCATCCATCATTACAATATCATACAGAATATTTTCACCTCTTCTGTGCTTCACCTCTTCATTCCTTCCTCCCCTCTAACTCCTGGAAACTACTGATCTTATTACTGTACTGTCTCCATAGTTTTTGCCTTTACCATGTCAGGTAACTGGAATCATACAGTCTGAAGCCTTTTCAGGTTGGCTTCCTTCATTTACTAATATGCATTTTAGGTTCCTTCATGGCTTTTCTTTCCTTTTTTTAAATTTTGTTTTTTTTATTGAAGTGTAGTTGATTTACAATGTTAGTTTCAGGTGTATAGCAAAGCAATTCAGTTATACATACACACATATATATTTTTTTCAGGTTCTCTTCCATTATGTTGACTACAGAATATCATTCCCTGTGCTATACAGTAGATCCTTGCTGTTTATCTATTTTATACATAGCAATGTGTATCTATTAATCTCACACTTCTAATTTTCCCTCCCCCTCCCTTCCCCTTTGATAACCATAGTTTGTTTTCTATGTCTGTGAGTCTATTTTTGGTTTGTAAATAAGATTTTGGAATAGTTTCCGAAGGATAGGTGTTAATTATCTTCTAAATGTTTGTTAGAATCCATCTGTATTTATATCATCTGTATATCTTCTTTGGTGAGGTGTCTGTTAAAGTCTTTGGCCTATTTTTTAATTGAGTTGCTGTTTTCTTACTGTTGAGTTTTAAGAATTCTTTGTATATACTGGATAACAGTCATTACTAAGTGTCTTTTGCAAATATTTTCTCCCAGTCTTTGGCTTGCAAGTTCATTTTCTTGTCACTTTCTTTTACAAAGCAAAAGCTTTTAGGTGTTCTATTTTCCACCTATTCCTGGTAAGGACATAGTGAACTAAAAGGCAGAAAATACATTTCCTGATCATATTACTACCAGATGTCTAGTACCTAAACTGCAAGCTATGATGAATCCTATGTTTCCCAGGGCTCACTTGCCCAATGCTTTCCAAAGAAGAGATTCCTCTTAAACTCAAAGAAATCAAAGCCAAACTATAATCCAGAGATTCTGTTCAGCTTATCTTCTTCTGGGAAGCACTGTCAAACAGTGGCAATACTGCTCTTTCCTTACCCAACTAGATTGTGTACTTACTTCTCAATCTTTCAAAATAAATTCTACATAAGTGACAGTAACATTATTTGAGAAAAAATGGCAAGAAAATTCACACAAAGGTAAGGATTAGTGGATACCTGGGGCATGTAGAGAATAAAATGGGGAAGAGACAGGAATCAGGAGAGACTGAAGACTTCTAACATTCTGGCAATGATCTCTTTCTAATCAGGGGTGCAAAGCACATAAGTATTTGATTTATTAGTATTATAATAATATAAGATGCTACTATGTTTTATGCACTATTAAACATGTATGAAACATTTCACAATACATACATATATAAATTTATTTTTCAGAAAAAGTTCCCAGATGGTTGCTTGGTATATGGAAAATGCTCAACAAGGTAATATGCTATTATTATGCCTAGGTTCTTAATTACATTCAGAGAAGCAAAGCAGATAAGAATAACAAAATACTACTAAATAATGTGATATGATTAACAGAATTTATTTCCCTATCCCTAGTAGCCACTTGTTGCCACTTTATTCTTTCTTCTCACTCATTTCAATAATCCTAAGTCAAATCAGTTACCAATACACCTTCTCCCCTAAGATGTGATCATTAGTGCCTAATCATCTGGAAATGTAAATAACTCTACCTTTCCTACCTCATTTGATTGGTGGTAAAATAAATGTGGTACCCATATTTATACAAACTTCACAAAGCTTCCAAAAGCATTCTTTATGTTAAAGATTTAAAACTACTTGGTAAATTCAAAATACTTCACAAAGGTACCTGGTAAACCAAAAAAGCATTATTTCAATTAGAACCAGTAGAAACAAACACTAGGAGCCAATACTTGTGGGTCTTAGACCTGATTCAATTATCTTCTACCTGCCTTGCCTACACATCATATAACTGCAACAATAAATACAAATATATATGTATGTATAATGTTTTGATCAATGTAAAGATGTGGTGTATTCATATATACACACACACACATACACATACATATGGAATACTACTCAGCCATGAAAAAGAATAAAATAATGCCATTTGCAGCAACATGGATGGACGCAGAGATCGTCGTTCTAAGTGAAGTGGGCAGGAAAGAGAAAGAAAAATGCCATATATCACTTATATGTGGAATCTAAAAAAAAAGGACACAAACAAAATACTTATTTATAACTTAGATGACTGATTTCTTGAATATAAGTAAGCACATATGACTATCCTTTATGATTGGATTACTACATTCTGTTGATTCTTATTTTGTGGTTGGCTTTATTCCTTTAAAAATCTAAAGCTCTAATCTGCTCTTAGAAACTGATCAGTACATATATGTAAACTAAAAAAAATGTGCAGTTCATTGTATATATGCTTTTATATGCAATATAATGTATATGCACAGTTAAACTGTAATAATTCTACCTAATAAAACTGAAAAAGGAAGAAAAGAGTAAATACAAATATATATGTATATATGATGTTTTGATCAATGTAAAGTGTTTTATAAACTTAAGGTAGTAATAATAACTTACAAATCTATAAGCTAATTCAAAGAAAATCATTATACTACAATGATCTTAAGACAGGATATAACAACCTGCTGGACATTAACTTCACAAGGATAACACAAATATTCTTTTCTTCAATAATAAAAAAAAACACTTTTAAAAAACAAATGTTTAAAAATGTAGAATAGATAAAGAAGATTGTACTGTGTAGCACAGGGAAATATATACAGGATTTTGTGATGGCTCACAGCGAAAGAGAATGTGACAATAAATGTATGTATGTTCATGTATAAGTAAAAAATAAAAATAAAAAACAAATGTTTAAAAGCAACTGTTAATTTAAAACCAAAATCTAGATTGGTTTCTATAAAGAACCAAAGATCTATTTTTAAAACATTTTATGTATCTCTTGTGATTTCAATTTAATTTCAGAATTACTTATAATTATGATGGATTTTGTATTAATTTTAAAGTCAGACTAAGGGTCAAACTATGCTCAAAGCCTGACTTACCTCTGTGAAAGACTTGCAGCATAACCACATTTACTGGGCCATGCTGGCTAGATTCAACTACTGTAAAGTATGTAGCAATGTTGAACACTCTTCAAACATATCTGGGTTAAGATTTGAATTTACCATCTCTCTCATTGTATATTACATTATCTATGTATGAAAACAAGAAAAATTACTTAAAAATGTTGTAAGATCATCAAAATAGTTTTGAAAGACATTAGAAAGTTTTCAAAAACATATATATTAGAAATAGATATTAATCTATGGATAAACATACTTATTTAAAAATGTCTTTCAAAATTCAAATCACCACTCACTGGTAAGTTGAAAATCAATTTAGTGGCTCACAAAGAGCATTTTAAAAAATGAAATAGAATAAGCCAGGATAGGAAATATTAGAGTGCATTATACTCTGATACTAAAGGCAAGTTGTTTCATCAATTACATGTTTTAAGACTTTTTATATAACTAAGTATGTAGTTCACATGCATATTATGTTTTGGGCAGTGACATAAAATGTATGTCTTACATGGATCATGGCCAAAATTGGAAAACACGGACATAAATAATACTATTTCTTTTGAAATTCACTAACACTAAAAAGAACTAACACCCCCTTGCCACTGAAGAGGCCAGCTACATATATTATTTTGGTTTAGTGGCTCTTTTCATACTAAAATGACAGACATTAGAGCAGAGGTAAAAACTACAAAAGGCCATAATAAAAGAGATTCTGTAGATGTTCCTGCTCTATAGCCAAAGAAAACGCCCAGCTTCATTTTTTTTCTTTCTATACAGCCAAAAAGATTAGGACTAGAGAAGGCATCTCCCTGTAATAACAGAACTCTAATGAGTTCTCTGGACAAATTCCAGACCATCTCTATTTCAAAACCAGATGAATGGCAAACATAGCTGATATTTTGAAATAATCTAATTTGGTAGTTGGAAAATCCATTTAAATTCTATACAGTTCCACATGCACATTAGTGATAAAATATACTGGTTTAAATTAGGAAAGTATTTTAAGAGCAAATATTTTATCTTGAATCCCAAGAAAATAAACCTAGGCTTTAAGAGATTTTAAAATTCTTAAAGCAGCAGGAAGAGTTGGAAAAAGATCAAAATACTGAAAACAAAAACCAACCAACAAGAATTTAAGAAAGTATTATATCCAAACATGAAGAGAACCACTGCCCTATAAAATGAACTAAATATCTAAAGATGGTACTATAGAAATTCAGCAATAACTTCCCTTACAAAGAATGAAATTCAAAAAAAAAGTTATTTATTATTATTTAAGCAGCTCAGGCTTAGCAAACAAGACTATTAACCTTTCAAAGGACATACAAATTGAGACAGGTAATAATGACCTTTGCTATAAAATAGAAAACACAGCAATAAAGCTCTCAGTCGATTTCCATCCCAATATGGCAAAGTATTTTCTTATCTGTAATTAGTAAAATCTCAGATAATTATATGTCTTGAAAATTATACAAAGCAATCTTATTATCCTATATTTCCTCAGAAAATAACTTTGTAGATTCTTATCATTAAGTATGTTCTCAACATAAAAGCACATGCAAATGCACAAACAAAATTAAAAGGATGGCTTAAGATAATTTCAGATTGGAGAGCATTCTTATCTATATATCCATATTCACTGCAATAAGTGAAGCCAGTACTTTCCTTTGGATGAAAAGTTCTTTATAATTACATGTGTATATTATATAATCATATATTATTATCATATACACACAATAAAAATTTGAGTACCTACTTTATGTTAGGAACTAGTTTAAGCACAAGAGAGTTATGAACACAACAGTCCCTAATTTCTGTTCTTATGAGCTTTCAACAGTGTGAGTACAGGCTCATTAAAAGTTGATTGAAACTCAGAGTCTATTCCCACAAAGTAAATATTAAATGAGATGCTTAGGTTTCTAAGACTGCTCACAAGAATTTATTTAATTGAAAACGTACTAAGTACCTACAAGGACAGTTTGTAAAACAGGGACTCAATTCAAAACTTAAAAAAAAACCCAAAACAAACAAACAAACCTATGTTTCAAAAATTCTTCCACTAGAAAGCTGTGCAAATATGTTAGAAAAAAGCTATTACACTCTTTCCTTCCATATAACTGAGCTCTCAAAACTCAACAGATAAAGAAAATCCCACTCCCCAAAGTACCCATTTAAACCTAATAGTGTTCCACGAGTAACTTGTCTTCCAGCCCTTCTCTCCAAGCATGGGAATCAAGGCACAAGACAATATTGCTTGTTCTAGGATGGCAAGAATGGGTACTGATCTCTCCCTTCCCTCTCCTAGCTGCTGTTCAAATATTAGTGCCAATGCTTACATCTTTTTACTTACTCACCAGAGACTCTATCCAACTGCACTCAAGCTTTGGAGTTGGATATAAATTAAATTCTGCTACACCCCAGAAATTTCTTAATGATGAGCCTAACAAGGTCCTGAAGAAGCTACATATCTAACCACATATCTAACTAATTTCATGGTCCATTACTCCATCCAAAATTCAGGATTTCCTTATCTTTACTCTACACCCACAATCTCCTCACATAGGTAAATGACATAAACCTATGGTTCCTAGGTTTTGAATTTTGTGGATCAATATAATTTCCCTCCCCAAATTGTAGCACTGCTATCAGGGTTCTCATCCTGGTATTACATAGTATTTTTTAAACCTAGACTTTATAATCTTATCACTTCATAAGGGATATTAAATATCATACAGCAGGAAGACTATAATCTCATAATAAAGGACAGTCCTTTACATTGAAGGACTTCCACTTAGTGAAAACTCGTAATAGTGTATTTATATTTCTCATCTAGTTATAAACTAGAAAAGCACCAGAGGCACCAGCACTAGTCCACAGACCATACCGTTAAAGAGAGAGAGATTCATTTATTCTAAAGACATATACAGAAGGTATATAACATGTGAATCTTTTTTCATTATGATATTTTAATAGTATCATTGCTTAACATATGTACATTTTAAATATTATTAATAAAAATGAAAACTAAGTAATGACCAACTTAAGAGAGCATTTCAAGTACCTTTGAAAGCTCCCATGTGTGCCTGATTCTACCCACCTCCCTTCTAACCAGAGTTAACCATTATCCCGAATTGTTTAACTCATTCTATTGTTTTATTAGCCTTTTTGAACAATCAACTTTGTCTTTCTTGATACTTTCAACCATGTCTATTCTCTTATTTTGATTGTTTCCTTCCTTCTGTCTGCTTTGGGTTTATTACATTATTTTCTAACGAAGTTAAATGCTAACTTAATTCAGTACATTTTAGCCTTCCTCCTTGTCAAATATCAGCATTAAAAGTATTATTTTTTAGATTTCCTGCTTGGAAATTGTGAGGCCTCCTTAACCAAAGAATTGCTATCTTTCATCAATTCTGAAAAGTTCTCAGTATCACCTCTTTTAACATTGCCTTTGAACTTATAATTCCAACTGGTACACTTTGGTAGGTCGTTTATGCAGACTCTCTCTGATGATGGCTTGTTACCTCATGCATTTACTGATTTTTCCACATCCTTGTCAGCAGTTGGTATTGTCAGTGTTTTAGATTTCATCCATTCTAATAGGTTCGTAATAGGATCTCATTGTAGTTCACAGATTTTTAAAATTATGAGTTCATATGTAATCTTTTGAGGCCTATGTTTAAAATACTCTCCTCTAAAGAGGATCTGTGCCAATACTTCCAGGCACCTGAAGATACTTATAACACAAGAAGGGGAGTGTTTCTGTTTTTGCCAAGAGAAAGTATGAATTCTGGCCCCATGCCTGGATAAGTATGTGTTTCTGTTTTTGAAGCGGAGTCCCTCTCTTCCCTCATTCTACTTTGAGTCAAGACTAACATAGACAAATACACCACTGTCTTCCTTTGTGAGTGTATTTTACAGGTTTTTTCTTTCTTTCTTTCTTTTTCTTTTTCTTTCTTTCTTTTTTTCACTTACTAAGAGCTGTTCTTCAGGACTCCTAATTTCAGGTGGAGAGATGACAATCCAAATTTCCATCATAAATGGGCCACGGGCTTTTCTCCCTTCTCTTGTTAAAGCTCAAGCTTTAGACCTTCAGGAATTTAGTGCCGGTCATAGCTGCTTCCAGTGCTGGTTCTAGAGCTCATAACCTCTCTGGATTCCCTCTCACAATAATCCTGCACCTCCTACTTAACTGACAAGGTCAGCCACACTTTAAAAACTAATTTTTAGAACACTGTGTTCAGCAGCTTGATGTTCTTACTAGAAAGGTTTTCTCTGAACATCTAGTTTGCCATGTTGGGAACTGAAAGTTCACTTACATGTGTTCATGTTTCCTTACGTTTCCCTATTTCTTGTCCTTCAACTTGGCAACTACAAATTAAACTCTTGAAGGCAGGTGTTGAGAATATCCTTTTTGGTTTGTTCTTGCTTTGTAGTACAGAACTATATACCAAGCAGACTACAAAAAGGCCAACTTGATAGAGGAGACCTTTGAAAAACCCTGTACTCCCCAGGTACTATTTGTTCATCTTCCTTTATCTGGAAAGAGGTGAGTTTTCTGAACTTTCACTGTCTCATTCTTAAATAAAATTTATATATGTTCAAAGTTACAACAACCAAAGAAATGAAAACAGAAAAATTTCTATGAAACTACTTTTCATCTTCTCTCAGAAATTATGCAAACATTACTTCGGTAAATTAAATTGATATTATCTTGCTATATATTTATTAAAAATACAGAAGGCTTGCCTCTACATGCCTCAAAAGGAAGATTGTACCAGTTAACTCTACAAGTGAAACTCTATTACCATTCTTGCTAAGAGGGAGATCTCAATCTCTCAGACTTTGGAAACAAACAGAGAGAAATCCCACCAGAAAAGAGCTGAGAAACTGGTGCAGGTTAATATTTGACAATCCTTTGGAAAAATATATTATTGTTATTTTCTTAACTTGCCAAATATTACATTCTCTTTCATTATTTAATATTAATAGGTACTTTCATAGCTCTGTGAAGCAACTAACTAAACACAAGGAATTTCAAAACAGAAAACAGCCATGTCTTAAGAGCTAACTTCAGAAATCTAATGTACTGAAGATTCAAAAACTCAGAAGAAAATCAACATAGCCTCTAATTTATACTGTTTCTAAAGAAAACAACCTATGGCTATAAACCAAAGCACAGCATCTAGGGGGGGAAAAAAGACACTGTGGAGGCAGGGGGTGGGTGGTAAATTCAAGTTTTCTTTCAGGCAAAATAGTTTTCATGCAATATAACATATGTATTCAAAAATACACTTCCTATGTGTGTATGGTCTCATATGTTAAGAATTGACCCAAGAAATACCTTACCAAGGAAGGAAGGAATTGCTTCGGTTCATGGAGGAAACTGACTTCTAGGTCTCCTTTTGTCTGTGAACCACTTTAATGAAGGTACTTTGCGTTAGTCACCTGAGATTATACCAACAATGTCTAAAACTAAAACCCTGGGGAACCTGGTAGGGCATCTGCACAATAGTAAACTCTCTTGTTAAAGAAAATCCCTCTTTACTTTAAAAATCTTCTACTAAGTTAGAAATACTAGATATAGACCCATTACGTCATGTTTAATAATGCCAGGGCATTCAAGGTGAAGGGACATCACAGGTTTAAGAGAATTTACTAAGGATAAGAGAAACACAATACTGAACATAGACATTTTAATTCAAATCTAAATAAACCAAACATGTCCAAACTTAATTTTGATAACAGTGATTAAGCAGGAAAAACTTTCACCTTTAAAAGTTTTTAAAGTTTTAAACATTTAAAAATTAGTTTGAAATGGATTTATGTAAGTTTTGGGAAAGCAACATTTTATATTCTCTCACAAAGCACTACAATTGAAAGATAGTTTTTCAAAAATAAAAGCATGAAAATAGCTTTTTCTGACCAAAGATTGAAAAGGTAGCTACAAGATAAACTGTAACTCATCAAGCTTTGATAACAATCTCAGATGTGATCCAGAGGGAATGGAGTATCCATCCGTGAGATGAGCTCTAATTTAGTCTCTAGGCTTAGCACGTCCTTATTCAAAAGTACAGGGCAGAAGGGAGACAACAAGCCTAATTAATCTACAAGTCTTTCTTTCTCGACATACAACTGAAATACATTATGTTCAAACAAATCAACATAAGACAAATACTTAAGAGATCATAATCATATCTAAGTTAAGACTATTTTGAAGTAAACAGCCTTCAAACTGGGGGGGAAATCTAGTAAATACACAATTTTTGGAATAATCTGATTCATCATCATAATCTAAACATATAACACACAAGATTGTCTTGATGTGTGTGGGTTTTAGTGAGGAGAGCCAGAGTCTCCCTAGTTCCTCCAAAAAATAAAAATAAAAGGAAAAAAAATCCTAAAATGATGGAAGAAAACCTTACTACAAAAACAAAAACAAACTTAGTTGTTTTTAAGAGGACCTACATTAAATTGGTATGAATCAATTGTAATGTATGAAGAAGACTCAGCCAGAAAACAGGAGCAATGGGAATCTTTGCCATTTTAAAGCACTGACAAAAGATAAATTTCTAACACCATAGCATACATAAAACAAAAAACAAAACAGCTAATACTATAATTCACCCCAGTATAGTGGAATAGTTAACACTATTCAGACTTTGACAATTCTGAATTTGAAACCTGTCTCTGACATTACTGGTTTTGTGAATTTGAACAGATTTCTTAATGTCCCTAATCCTCAGTTGTCTCGCTTATAAAGCAGACATTGTACCTGTTTCAAAAGTTAAATATAATTTGGCACAGAAAACTTTTAGTATGATAGCCAAACTCAGTAAGTGCTTAATAAGTGGTAGCTACGAGTCCAGCAAATATCACCAAAACAAATGCCATTTTTAAAAATACTTATTTATTCATTCATTCACTCATTCAGCTGCATGGTCATCCGCTCTCTCGGTTAGACTCTCTCTTTAGCAAACACAGGAATACTACATGTGAGGTCCATGTTAGGGAAGGGGCTTCAGCACATGAAGATCACCCCCAAAACTGCATTTATTCATTTAAAAAAATGAGCCTGTAAACTTCACAACAGCTGGACACAGCATATAAAAGGTACTTAATAAAGATATTTATTCACTTATTAAACACACAAGTACCTACTATGTTCCTGGTACTATGCTAGGCATGGAGGAATATTTAAAAAACAAAAACAAAAAACTCTGCCCTGAGAATCTAAAACATCTATTTACCCTCTACAACTTTCTTCCTTTTACATTAACCCTCAATTACTTTATCAGTTCGGTATTCTTCTGTGAAAGAGTACCTTGCCCGACAGCCACTTGCACAATGCTTCTAAGCTGTCTACTGACTCTGACAGTTCTTCCTACAGATCCTATGCCCTCTACCAAAGCAGTTCACCAACTCATCCATTAAACCCCGTTGCATTGCCAGCATCCCACACTCTCTGCCACTGTTCATTTGTTGCATACACCTCACAAAGCCTAACATTACAGAAGAAAGTCTCACCCAAGGTAAAACTGATACCAACCTAAACCTACTTGGGAATTCCACTACCATGGTTCCTCCACTTTTGGGCTGTATTCCTAGTCCAATCAATCCCTTAACTTTCACACTGGATCTCATCCCTGCTGCCTTCTCTGAGAGCCTTGCTCTGTTAATTCTCCTATCTTTCTCCTAGAGTATTTCCTCGAGATAGGCTACTCTCTCCTTTGGGCTGGCTGTCCAATTATTGGACAGCCAACTTAAGAGCCCTGAAGCGCTTTTGACTAGCTGAGAGATTCTAAAAAGGTATCCCTTTAAGACTCTTCCAAGTGCTTTTGTTTTGCTGAAAGGCTCTGGGAGGCACCATCTTAAATCTTTCTGAGGTCTCAACCGAAACATCTTACAGAAGCATTCTTGATCTCACCATTACTCTGAGGCCATTTTTAACTGACAGAACTTTGGGATTTGAGAAGAATTTAGATAAGCAAAGGGAAGGGAGAGGATATTCCACGATGGAGAATGAGAATAAATAAAGCACAGTCTCATGGGAACAGTGAAGAAAGCCATCTAGCTGGATTCATGAGGAGAGGAAATACAAAATGAAACTGGAAGGGTAGAATAAAATCCAAAATACTAAGAGCCTTGACTAACAGAATACAAAATCTGTAATTTATACTCTATGTTGCTGGTTTCCACTTGCTGATTCAAGTGTTGCTACATCAGATACATTTGGAGAGCCTAACCCTAGAGATTTTCAAATGTTGGAGTGGAATCTTTATCTAAGCAAAGCTCCCAGGTGATTCTCAGACACAGTCAGACTTAGGAGCCACTGACAGGCAACAGTCAGCCGTTGACCTTTTGAGAACGGGAGTGATGTAAATGCAGATAGATACCTAATGAAATTTTCAGTTACAAGCTTAAATAATCAAAAGTTGTATTTCAATTGGTAATTTTCTATTTCTCTTTATCCACATCATTTCCCTCAGAGACCTACTTCATAGGATCCATGTATTCTCTAGCCATATACATCTGTAAGAACCCCAACCCCATCACAGTCTCACCTTAACACGCAACAATAATTTTCTGCTTGGTCATTTTGTTAAGAAAAATGAGCCTGGTATACTAGATGGTAAGGTCCTAATAGAAGTTAGGATGCTGTGGTACTATGTAATATAAGCATGGAATAATAAGGACCTGACCTCAGATGATGACGTTAAGAATGAAAATAAAGACCAGAGCCTTGACACTGTAACACTTCTAGAAGAAATCACAAAAAATATTCTTTGCAACTTTAGGGTAGACAAATATTTCTTTCATGGGAGAAGGGGGAGCTTAAGTCAGAGGGAAAAATTAATAAATTGGATTTCATCAAAATTAAAAACATCTGTTCTTTGAAAAAAATCACTCAGACAATGAAAAGACATGCCAAAACTGGAAGAAAATACAACATATACTGCTAGCAAAGGATGCTACTGAAATATATTTTAAAAAATTAGATAATAAGACAAGCCTATTTTTGAAGTGGGCAAAAAATCTGAACTGACACTTCAGATGTACAAGTGGCCATATGAAAAGATGTTCAACGTTATGAGTTAGCAGGGAATTGCAAATTAAAACCACAATGTGATACTACTACACACCCATTAGAATGGCTAAAATAAAAAGATCAAGGATATAGAGCAACTGAAATGCTCATACACTGCTGACAGAAATGTAAAATGGTAGAACTACTTTGGGAAACTGGTCATTTCTTATAAGGTAAAACATACACTATCATATGATTCTACACCTGCCCTCCTAGATATTACTCAAAAGAAATAAAAAAAAAAGTCCACATAAAGCATGGTACACATAACGGGTTTATATCAAAAGACAGAGGAGCCAGAGTTAAAGTTTGGAAAATTTGAGCCTCAAAAAATCTAATGACTATATTGACTGAAACTTAAAAAAATAAATAAAATTCTGGAGTCATCTCCAGGTTCACATTCTAGCTCTATCACTTACTGTGTAAACTGGGGCAAGGAAATTACCCTTACCAACAGCTCAGTTTCCTCATTTGTGAAACAGGGAGAATAATTTATATACCTTAAGGTTCTAACAAGAATTCCAGGAGCTAATGCACATAAAAAGCACTTAAGAGACATGGGGAATTTTAAATGTTAGTCATTATTACTATCAGTAAGCTTTTGGAACTCAAATTCTTTCCATTTAGAAGCTGAAATACTAATCCAGAGTACCTGAGTTATGGCAGACCTATCAAAGAGGCTTTCTAGATATCCATTAATCTCCAACAGTTTATCTTCATCATAACCTGGAATTAATGGATATATCTTATTTCAGACACAACTCTGACACCTGAAAACTATGATATGGAATTTCAGTAGGTAAACCAGAGGGAGATATTATGTGTTACAGAAATCCAATAGGTTGACCTTAACAAATAAGTACATTCAATATGTAATTCACTCTACAAATATTAACTTATCCATAACTTACCCAGGAATGTTCAGGTGTAAACCAAGATATAACTAACACTACGGCTGCTTTAGATGCAAAAATTAGAGGTTGAATATGGCCATTCATACCAAAACAATTTCCAAATAAGCCTCTATAAGACACTATAAAAAGTATAGCAAAGGTCAAAAGATTAGCCTTTGACTCAGAATCATTTACTTAAAATAATAATAGTAATGATCACTGTTGTGGTGGTTATTATCAATCAGCCATCATGAGTGGTTATCATTCATCAGGCTAAATTCTAAGCTTTTTATATGTATTACCACATTTTAAGCCTTATAAAAAATCCTTTGAGCTAGATAGATACTAACATTATCTTCATTTTACCAATGATTAAAACTTAATGAATATATTAAAATGCAAGAGTTATATATGACATTAAAAAATTTTAAGCCAAAAAAATTTGTCACCACTGGAAGTAGACTTTATGTCATCTCTTTAATATAAAAACTGGTATTTAGGAGGCAATAATCATTTATCTTCATTTTCCTTTGGGAACTACATTTCAGCATTTAATAAGTAGCTCTAAGACAATTAAGATCTCTTCCTTACAGAAAAATTTCAGTAACAAAAGTAAAAAGAATGACAAAATTAGAAAATCACTATTTTTCAACACCTAATGTTGTAGTTGATTCAATGTTTATCAAAGGGTGGTGACCCCTTTAGGTGAAAAGCTGATGGGGAACAGAATATTAATTAGGTGCCAACTCTATTTTACTCTCAGTAATAAGGGGAGAAAAGATGAAACTTTCAATGAAGAGGGTCAGGCTGTCACTACCTGAATCTGTTGATCAGTCTCACATCACTAAGAGATGATCAGATATTAAGTGAATTCTCATGCGAGGCAGCATAAAGTGGTACATATTCCCTACAACATAATCTTGCCAAAGATGTTCAGCCTGAATGTAATCAAGCCTTTGCATTTAACTTCCGGTTCACAGAAAATATAGAAGACAGGGAAACAGACTAAACAAGGAGATACTGCAAGGAGGCAAGCAACCAAATTCAAAACGTCAAACACTCCATACAGACATTGACCCAGTTTCTCAAAAGAGTCAAAGGAACAAGAGAAAATAAGGATAAACAGGACGCTCTTTGGGATTAAAGGACATAAAATGACAACAACCAAATGCGATATACAAACCCTGGTTTAACAAGCAAAACACTTGGGGAGAACTGGGGAAATCTGAATATGAACTAGTTGTTAGCTTAGATTAAATAATTATCATTAGTTTTATTAGATCTAATAAAGGTTTTACGGTTATATAAGAAAAGTTCTTAATTTTTAGAGATGGATTAAGCATTTGGGGGTACAACATCATGAGGTCTATGATTTGCTCCAAACATTCCAGCCCCACTCACAAGTAAATAAAATAAATACAACAAAAGATAAAGAATTTCCTAAATTTACCTGTTACGTATATTAGTGTTCATTGTACTATTCTCTCAAATTCCCTGTTTGCCTGAAAATGTTCATGACACATATAAATGAGAGTAGTTTTAATTATTAGTAACTAACTCTTTTTTATTTCATTAAATTCTAAGTTAAAGAATTCCTCTAAATATTCTAGTACACAGATGAATGAATCAGATGAACCATATTTATTACAGTCAAAATTCTGGTGCACAGAATGAAAAAAATATGCATGCTGCATTCTTTCAGAATTTTATCTTAAGCTTACTTAGACCAGTGTGTAACATATATCCATTTTCAAGCTTCAAAAAAGCATTTGGCAACAAAAATGCTATCTTTCCAAAATTATGTTCAACAAGTAAGCAATAAATTTTAACATACTAATAACTGTTTTTATCTTGTTTTACATAAAATTTCTCCAGTTCCAACAACGCTATATTAAAATGTTTCCACCCAACACTTGACCAGGAAAACATTTTCCACTGAAATAGAAAATGATCATGTAACTTACTATTTACCAGTTAATATTCATTTAAAAAATAAGTAACTAAAGCCTACTTTCAAAGGATAATTCATAAAGTAGTAACAAAACCTAATTGTACAGATAGTATAATACGGTAGTGTAGTTAAGACTCTAAATTTTTAAAAATACTTGATAACCTAAGTACATATTAGCTTTCAAACACCACGTTTAAGTTCTCAGTTTTAAAAGCAGAAGTTTTTCCACAACAGCTATCAGTAGTACCACAGGAGATTTCAAGGCATTTGATTAAACTTTAGCTAAGGAGCAGAATCCAATATGCAAAACTTATCAATTATGAATTAGTCAGAGAGATCCACAATCCCTGGGAATCCCCAAGACTCTTCTAGAGGGTCTGCAAGGTCAAAATTAGTTTCATAATACTTTTTCATTGTGCTGACATTTTCACTAAGAGTGTGCTTAAGAGCAACGTTGGGCAAAACTGCTGGCACATTGGCACACATCAAGGTGGGGCACCACACTGTAGCAGTAGTCATTGATTTCTTCACTGACATTCAAGAAAGCCAGTTTCACTTACAAATGTCGTTGATGAAGCAATAAAGCTAGACATAAATTGAAGAGATTTGCAGAAACTGTAAAATAGTAGTCTTTAGCCAAAGACAATTTTATCCCGCAAGGGACATTTGTCAAGGTCTAGAGATATTTCTAGTTGTCACAATCAGGAAAAATGCTTTTGGCATCTTGTGCGTAGAAGCCAAGGACGCTGCTGAACATTCTACAATGCACAGGGTAGCCCCCTACAACAAAGAATTATCCAGTCCCCAAATGTCAATAGGTCCAGGGTTGAGGAACCCTGAGGGAAAAGAATACCACTCTGCTCATTCTCACTCAACTTCTTTTTTGTTGGGGGGGCATATTTATTTTTCATAAAAATATGTGATAGGTTTATTATTGTAATTTTTAATGAATTAAGAGTAAACATTTTTTACAATTATGTATAAAATAAGCCACAAGGATATACTACACAAAACAGAGAATATAGCCAATATTTTGTAATAATTATAAATGGAGTATAACCTTTAAAAATCGTGAATCACTACATTATACACCTGTAACATAATAATATGTCAACTAAACTTCAATAAAAAAAAGAATAAATATTTTAAAAATATCTCAGCTTTAACTTACAATACAGTAAGTATCAAAAGGTTAACTAACCCAGAATAAACAAAAGTTCTTTGGGGTCTTCAGTAATTTTTGACAGTATAAAGGAGTCCTGGGATGAGAAAGTTCGAGAATCACTGAATTAGAAGAATGTTATAACTAACCAAGTATGCTGGAGAATATAAGGGGGATTAAAGGACTCTAAAAGAAAATGTACTCATTTCAAGAGTATTATGGATGACCAAAACAAATAAAACCCCTATAAAACCAAATAGTTAAAAAGAAAAAAGTTATGTTAGACTCCCAACTATCATTGTTCTCCTTGGGAAAACAAAACAAAACAAAACCACCAAAAGCAACAAAAAAACATTAAAAGCACAACTCCTTACCCTGGCTAAGAGGACTTGATGGACTAAAAGATGGCTGATACAGATCTTTGGTTGGCGTCGGAAAGGATTCTTTCCCTTGGCGCTGACTCATCTTTCCTGGTGTCAGGTGTTGAGTATCGTCACTGTTTGCTACCACAGCTCAAGGAAAGAAGGGAAAAAGAATTAGTCATGGATTTATATAATGGCATAGTTAATAACATGGACTAGAACTATGACTGAAATGGCCTCAATGGTTATATTCATTTTACCAACTCAATACCTTAATAAATTAATGTAACTGTTTTATTTTTAGGTTGCTTTCAATTCAGAATGAATTTATAGGTATGTGTTAAATTATACAAATTATAGACCTCATAAAAATGAAAGTACATTTCTGATAATGAAAGGTACACCCAGGTTTACTGTTGACCTTTCATTGTGTTATTAACTCTATATATTCACCAATAGAGCAATAAGCAAAGACAATGTCATTTCACAGGAGAAATACAAATGGTCAATAAATATGTGAAAAGATACTCAATCTCATTTGTAATCAGAAAAAATACAAATTAGTAGCAGCATAAAACAGTGTTTTATATTCCCTAGAATTTCTACTCTAATTTCTAATTTTCATGGAAGGTAGGTATGATTCTTGATTCAAGTTTCTTGGGGAAACTTGAGGTTCAGAGACTGCTGTGCCTAAGAGTAAGCAGGTAACATTCTAACACAGGACCATTTGGTTCCAAAGTCTGGTCTCTTAAAAGATTGCTGCCCCAACAATCAACCTAAATAGTGTTTAAGGCTGCTGTTCAGCCATTTGGCCAAGCTACTAATAGAGGAGAGCAATGCCCAGTTCCACAGGGGACAGAAAAGAGAAAACACTCAGTGAAGGAGTAGGGCAATCGTGAGCAAGTCTACAGTGCCCTGGGATCTCTATATCCTTTCATTTTATATACCTGTCTTGCAGCCTACAAAACTTTAGTTTTTATTTCAAGAGAATAATTCTGTCTTCCATTTATTTAATTTTTAACTTAACCAGAACTTCATATTCACATTTTTAATTACCATACATTTTAAATCATATTGCTGTAATATTTTCAATTGTGTTAGTTTTCAAAATCATATTTTAGTTCCTTAAATTTCAATGTAAAAATTAAAAAATACTTTCACTTATCATCCAAAATATAAAAATTTTATTTTCCCATCAAGTCCATAAAAAAGAATCCATACACTGATGACTACTAAATTTTAATCTCCTCCTGAACTCAGGAACTCACATATACAATTACCTGCCTTATAATCATCTCTATTATTTTACAGGCATCTCAATTTATTCAAAACAATTCTTGATTCTGCTTATCTTCCAAACCTGCCTCTCTCCCATCTCAGTTAATGGAATCACTATTCCCCTCCCCCTCTTTCTCAGGCCAAAAACCGTAGATGTATTCTTTGATTTTTCTCTTTCTTTCACATTTCATACCAAATCTTCTGTGAGATCTTTAAAATTTTTCTGGACTCCTCCTACTTCTCTCCACTTTCACAACTACCAGCTTGTTCCAAGCCACCATTACCTTTCCACTGGGTCACAGCAGCAGACTTCTACTTAGTCTCTAGACTTACCATCTTTCTCCTTGTTTGTGTAGAGTTCATTCTCTATACAGAAACCTGAGCAATCTTTGTAAACCATAGGTCAGATCTGCAGCATGCAGAAATACCCACAATGGCTTTCCATTATGCCTGCAATAAGTACCATGGCCTAAAGATTCAACAGTCTGGCCCTTGCTTATCTTTCCAACCTCATTCTCTATCACGTTCCACTTTATTCACTTGGCTCCAGCTATATAGCCTTCTTGATATTCCTCAAACATGGCATCTTGCCCCAATCTTTCAGCCTTTGTATCTTTTTTCCCCTTTACCTGGAGTTCTCCTACCCAGGTCTTCATCTTATTGACCACTCTCATCATTTGTTATCTGTGTTTAAATGTCATCTCTTTAGAAAAGCCATCCATTGTGTCTTTTGATAAAAAAGTTCTTAATTTTAATACAGCACAATTTATTAATTCTGGTTTGGTTTTGTTTGGTTTGGTCAGTGCCCATTCTGCCACAGTTATATTCTATCACTTTACCCTACATGATTTTCACTGTAGCTCTTAGCACTATCTGAAATTATATCATTTATTTGTCTATTGTCTGCCCTCTACATGAGACCATAAATTCCATAAGAGAAGAGAGTTTTGCCTGCCTTTTATTCCTATAAATCCTTAAGTCCTGGCGTGATCCTGGCATGCTGAAGGTGTTCAGCAGAATTTTGTTGAATGAATCAGATCAACAAATTTTATATTTCTATGAAACTTCATTATAATAAAATATGTGGTGGCTCATTCAGTTACTAAATCCAGTATCCTTTTAATATCTAAAAATTAGTACTGAAATTTAAAATATGGGTTACTGATACAGAGAGAGACAAACTGACCCAAAGAACTTTACAGAGAGCTCTCAGAAACAAACCCATGATTATGGAGAGCATAGATACATGTTAGAAGTAGGAAAAGAGAAGACTATTCATTTAAAAATACTAGGAAAATTGGTCATCTATGTTGGAAAACTAGGTCCCTACCCTTATACCACACACAAAGAACAGTTTTTATGAAATTAAATATATAAATGTAAAAACCAAAACTTAAAAACTTTCAGAAGAAAATGTAACACAATTAGAGCTGTTGTCCAGAACATGTTAAAAACTCCTATAAATCAATTTTAAAAAGACAAACAAAAAGAAAAATGTATCAGGGATGTATCAAAAAGAATAAAATACCTAAGAATAAATTTAACCAAGGAGGTGAAAGACCTGTATATTGGAAACTTTAAGACACTAACAAAAGTTAAAGAAAATACACACAAATGAAAAGATATAACATGCTCATGGATTGGATGAATTAATAGCATTTAAATGTCCAAACTACCCAAAGCAAACTACAAACAATGCAATCCCTCTAAAAATTCCACTGGTATTTTTTTTTTATAAAAACAGAAAAAACAATCTTGAAATTTGTATGGAACCACAAAAGACCCCAAATAACCAAAGTAATCTTGAGAAAGAAGAACAGAACTGGAGGCATTAAACTCCTTAGTCTAAAGTTATTATTACAAAGCTATAGTTATCAAAACACTATGGTACTGGCATAAAAACAGACACATGATCAATGATACAGAATAGAGAGCCCAGAGATTAACTTATACATATATGGTCAATTAATTTATGATAAAGAAGCCAAGGATATACAATAGGGAAAAGGACAGTCTCCTTAATAAACGGTGTTGGGGAAACTGGACCACTATCTTACTCGTACAAAAAAATTTAACTGAAAATAGACTAAAGATTCAAATGTAAGACCTAAAACTATAAAAGTTCTAAAAGAAAACTGGAAGTAAGGTCCTTGACATCAGGCTTGACAATGATTTTTTGATTTGACACGAAAAGTAAAGGCAACAAAAGGAAAAATAAGTAAGTGAAACTACATCAAACTAATAAGCTTCTGCACAGAAAAGAAAACCATTAATACAATGAAAAGGCAACTTACTGAATGGGACAAAATAGTCGCAAATCATATATCTAATAAGGAGTTAATATCCAAAACATACAAAGACCTCATATAGCTCAACAGCCAAAAGGTGCATGAAAAGATGTTCAATATCGCTAATTATCAGGAAAATGCAAATCAAAACCACAATGAGCTATCACTTCATAACTGTTAGAATGGCTACTATCAAAAAGACAAGAAATAACAAGTGTTGATGAGGATGTGGAGAAAAGGGAACCCTCATGCACTGGTTGGTGGAAATGTAAGTAGGTGCAGCCAATATAGAAAACAGTATGGAGGTTCCTCAAAAAATAAACTGAGAACTACCATATGATCCAGCAAGTCCACTTCTGAGTATTTATCCAAAGAAAATAAAAACTCTAATTTGAAAGGATATATGCACTCATGTTCACTGCAGCATTATTTACAACAGCCAAGATACAGTAACAACCTCAGTGTCCATCAGTAGAAGAATGGAAAAAGAAAACGTGGTGTATATACACAATGGAACACTACTTAGCCATAAAAAAGTATGAAATCTCTCCACTTGTGAGAACATGGATAAACCTTGAGGACATTATGCTAAGTGAAGTAAGTCAAACAGAGACAGACAAATACCATACGATCTCCTTTATATGTGAATCTAAACAAATAACCAACAACAACAAAAAAACTGCATTCAAAGACACAGAGAACAGATTGGTCATTTGCTGGGGGGGTTGTAGGTGGGTAAAATGGGTGAAAGGGGTCAAAAGGTACATAGTTGCACTTACAAAGTGAGTAAGTCATGTGGATATAATGTACAGCATGACAACTACAGTTAATAATACTGTATTCCATATTTTAAATTTGCTAAGAGGAAATCTTAAAAGCTCTCATCACAAGGAAGGAAAATTCTATAACAATGTATAGTAACGGGTGTTAAGTATAATTACTATAGTTATCTTTTCACAATATATACAAATATGGAGTCAATATGTTACACACCTCAAACTAATACAATGTTGTATGTCAATTATACCTCAATTAAAGAATTTTAATTTAAAAAAAGTGGAGGGAAAACATGAACAGTTCATGGAAGAAGAAATGCAAATGGCAAAAAAATGCACAAAAAGATGTTCATCCTCTTTAGTAATCAGGAAAACATAAATCAAGATCACAATTAAATAAATATTTCATATTCAGTAAAACTGAAAAAAAATTAGTATGTCTGATAATACCAAATTCTGATAAGGATGGGATCTGTGAGACACCTCAAGCATTGCTGGTAGAGAACAAACTGATACAAGCACTTTGAAAAACAATTCAGATCTTATAAAATTGAATATCAGCATACCCTATGGGTCCAAAAATTCCACTCTTAGCTTCATACCTAGAAATACACTATATATGTGTACCAAGAGATAAGAACAAGAATGTTCATAGGAATGCTGCTCATAATAGCAAAAATCAAAACAACTTAAATATTCATCAGTTGAAAACAAAAGAGATTAATATATTGTGGTGTTGCATGTAATGGAATAGTATGTAGCACTAAAAAGGGAGGGTTTCTATCTATACCCAATAACATGGCTGAATCTTGGAAACAAAATGTTAACTACAAAAAACAAGCCCTAGAAGATGATACATAGCATGATACCATTCTTATAAAATTAAAAACCTAGCAAACCTTACTTATATGTATGTAACCTAAAAATAATGAAAAAAAATCTATTTTAAAAAAAGCAAAGAACACAAGGGGCAGGGTATACCTCAGTGGTAGAGTGCATGTTTAGTACGCATGAGGTCCTGGGTTCAATTCCTAGTACCTCCATTAAAATAAATAAATAAACCTAATAACTACCCCCTGCCCCCAAGAGAAAAGCAAAGCATAATAAACAAAAAAATACAAATCAGTCATCATCCCTCTGGGGCAGGCACAGGGACAGAGAGACAAGCAGCACGTAGACAGACACGAGGCATCTGTAAGATTCAAGTTCCTATGTTGAGTGGTAGGTTCAATATGTACTCCCAATATGATTATGCTTTATAATTTACATATGCCACATAAGTATTAGTACATTTAAGTACATTAGTCCATTAAGACATTAGTACATTAAAGTATGCTTTAGTACTCCATCAGCAAGACACAGGTACCTATGTCTTAAATACCTTCACTACATAAAAAAGGAAATAGTCTGAGAAGTATAAATTTAGTTCTATTCACCACTTTCTAACGCCTTATTGATTGATGTATTACTGTTTATGATTTTGATAACCGTGAAGTGAGGCTGTAGAAATAGCAAAATATATATATAGTATATTTCCTTAGAAAAAAACAGAAAGCCTATTTTTCTATTTTTTTCTCTTACTCTATTCACAAACATTAACTATACAGACAATAGAGAATTTGCATAATATAAAAATCATTTTGATGTCCTAAATAATTTTCACAACAGTAGACTATATACATGTAAACTCCAGAAGGGCAGTGACTTTGTTTTTATTTGGCTAAAACTGACAATAAATACTTGCTAAATGCCTCGAGAGATATTTGAGGAATGAATCACTGCAAGATTCCAAAACTGTTTCTGATACTAAAATCAACCATCTCGCCTTCTTAAGATAGCACTACAGTGCCCTCTCCTGGTTCTACCTTGTAGTCAAAGGAAAGCAAAGAGAAAGCACAGCACAGCAAAGCAAAGTAACCTACTTTGCTACTCATCTTGTTTTTAAGTTTGGTAAAAACTAATCACACTGGAATAATTAACAGTAATATAATTAACATAACAGCTTTAACTTCTAAGGAGATTATGATTCTATAACTACCATTCTTTACTTTCTGAATTCAACTCATCAATACAAAATGTGGAGAGTTTTACAAGCTTCAAAGTCTGGTGTTTGCCCTTAATTTAAGTAAAAGTTAAAATGGAGTTAAGTGATTATTTTAAAGTCGTAAATAATCTCTGTGTAAATCCTAGATATCCCCTTACAGATGGTATACCTTTTCTCCAATACTTAAATAATTTAAAGTACTATATGAAATTACTTTTCACTCTAAAAGATAAATGATCTCCAGTAAATAATTATACAACCCCAGCCTTTTAATAGTTGGCAGAGTACAATATAAATTCATCTTTAATATATGCTGTATATCTTAATTTATATATGCTTAAAATATTTAACCACAATAAATTTCTTCTGTTCCAAGTAGAAATTAAAGATCTTCATTTATAAAACCCAGTTCCTAAAGTAGAACCACTTCAATTGATAATAAAAATGCAATTCTATTTGTAAAGTTCAGCAGTCCCAATCAGTACACCTGAGCTAACGTCTAAATATATAAGTTCATTATAAGTAACTAAAAATCCACTGAAAATATCTAGCAGATGTCACAAGTAAGGCTGAACAAGAAAACATAAAAATGTGCTGGGATTTATGTGCTTTTTCTACCTTTACAATTTCTACTATTCTAATCATGCTGGATGTATAATAAACAATATATTTAAAATACTACGAATTGTTACAATTAAGACTAAAAAAGGCATTTTAACATATTACTTTAAATTACCCCTCTTTTTAGAAAACAAAATTACAAACATACTATAACCATTATTAGAGACAAATAGCAACTGATCTAGACCTAGAGTATTTTGAACAACTATAAGACACTTTGCCATTATCTCGCTCAGCGCCCTGCTTTAGCCAGCACAAAAAATGAGCCCTAAAGGAGTGAACTGATTTGCAACAATCAGACAATTATTCAGGAATAAATACTAAGATTTCCTAATTCAATATAATTTCTACATTGGTCTTGAATACAGACAGTCAAAATCTTTGATTTATGATGCAATAATATTTTAATTATTTGGTTTGACTTGAATTCAGTAAATTGAGAGTTTCTTTCTGATTTTTTAAAACCAGAAGATGACACGCTGAGCTACTAACCAATTCTAACTCCTTGGATATTTAAGTTCTTAAGCTTCAGGCTCTTCATCTGCAAAATTAATGTTTTATTAAATGATCTCTGAAGTTTCTTTTACCTCAGTAATTCTATGACTTTTAATACAAAAGTTGCACCTGTCACAAAGCTTTGAATATCTATTCATGGATCTAACTCCCCTATTAATCTATAATGATCCTTAGGGGCAAGGCAAATGTTTTATTCATCGTGTATCCCCCAGAGCTAGCACAGTATCTAGTCAAAAAATACTTTTTTTGACATAAATTTAATGGGTTCATCTTCGAAATCCCCAAGATAAAACATGTTTCACTTATGAAATCACCAAAGTATAAATTTTTTCAGAACCAAATGATCTATTATGTAAAAATTCTGATAAAATAAAACAGTATTTCTCATTTTCACGTGGCAGTGAATTTGCTGTACCATGTCCAGCCTCAAAATAATCGGATCTATGCTTTGTGATGATTGTAGAAAGGATATAATAAAGAAGTATTAATTCATAATTCCTAATTTAGGAATTTCTAAATTATGAATTAGATAACTGGCTAACTAAATAACCCATCCTTAGACATAAAGGATGTAAATATATAAACTATCAATCTCAGATGGACACTGACAATAGATGGGTACTGAATGACCATTTATATTCTTTACTTTGTATTTCAATGCCTAGAAAGAAAAGAAGACTTAATAATCAAAACAGAAACACCATGTGCCTTTCATAACTACACATCAAAGTACTGTCAAGTCTCCAAACATGCCATTCAAACTTTAGCTACTTACTTGATGGCCCAAGGACATCTTTGCTATCACCAAGAAGCTTTTAATGCAGGGTAATTGAGCAGCAAACAAATACAATCCAAACCAGGAAGAAGCAAAATGCATCAGGATTGAAGCAGCAGTGAAACAAAAGGACAAGGAAAATAGCATTAGTTTATAAGTAGAAAGCACATGCATATCAATTCTAATAATCATAATTCGCAAGGAATTTCCTTTTCCACACTTAAAAAGATCTTGGCTTAGGCATTAGCTAATTTTTTTTTTCAATTTTGGAAAATGAACATGGAAAGAGAAATGAAATCACTCAAGTATTTTGTTTTAAAAATTACTCAAGTCAAAAATTATTTTCAATTATAATTCAAGATATGGGTTAGGAGTGGTAAGAATTATTTAGAAATGTAAAGGACAGACAAAAGTTATTTAGTCTTAAAATTTAAGTTGTTTAAAAATATATAACACCCATGCACTATTAAATATTAGTACTGCATGCTGTGAAAGCACTTAACATTACATAGAAATTCAGTGTGTTCCATCTACATAAGGAAAGGAATATTTACTTGGTGCTTATATTATGCCAAGCATTATGCAAAGAGCTTTTACAGACACCAGCAAAGTGAAACAAATTTTTTCTCAAATGGCAAAAAAAAAAAAAAAAAAAAAAAAAGACTACGATTACAACAATAAATTGTATTAAGTCATAAAAAACTTTCTTAGGACCCACTAAATATCAAGTATACAATCTGGAGCTACCGGTCTTAAGGAAGTCAGAAGACCCATTTCTTACATAAATAACTTGCAATCAACTAAAATAAACAGGAAAAAGACAGCTGACTTTTGTCTAGTAACTATTTTAATATACAACATTACAGCAAGTGTGGACAAATGCTTTGGTCTTCCTTGGCAGGAACAGTCCTCAGCTTTCCTTCATTTCCAATACCAAGTATGCAAACATATCAGAACTGAAGTAACAACAAAAAAAAATTCCCACTAACGACACATTGCTATTTGGTCTTATTTACCTCCACATAGCTGCTGGGCAGGACCAGTGGGACAGGGCTCAATATTGGAAGAAAAGCCGCAGTATTTAGAGGGGGAATTTGCCACCTAGAGCCTGTCCCGTCCATGCTTGGGTGGGCCATGAGTGGGCTTATAGACATGAAGGATTTGAACCTCTTTTCAAAGGAAAAAAGAAAGAGATTCCATATGCCATCCTGGAGTGCAGAAGTTTTTTAGAGCCTTGAAAATACTTTGTATGATATTATAATGATGGATATCTATGTCATTATACTTTTGTTCAAACTAAAGTGAACTGTGGACTTTGGTGATTATGATGTGTCAAAGTATGTTCATCTTTAGTTTAAAAAAAAATACCACTCTGGTAAACAAAAATAATGACTATGCATATGTGTGGAGAGGGAACATATGGATAATTTCTGTACCTTCCTGTCAACTTTGCTGTAAACCTAAAACTACACACACACACACAGAAAACTCTAAAAACAAGAAAACTCAGGGTAGACATTTTTAGCAAAACTTCGGTTTCAGTTATATACATATATTATATATGTGTGTGTGTGTTTGTTGAATTGTGATGTAAAATGTATTTTTTAGGTCAATAATGTTTGCAAGCCACTACAGTTTTTACACTGGCAAATAAAAGCAAAAGTTAACCTCAAAAATTAATAAAGGGAATGGGAGATCTTAATTGGCTGTGACCAGAGGGGAAAAAAAAAAGGTAGCAGTTGTTTGCTTTGGACTTCTGTTGTCTCCCAGGAGAAAAAAAAAAATCTTGGCCCTTTTGCTTCCCTAAAGTGATGGTTATTTCACAATGCTTAAAATTATGTTCTAATGCCTTTAAAGGGATTTGCTCAATTCATTGTTCTGTAGTTGCCCCATTTAAGCTCATTCTTCTATAAACTGATTTCAGTCTCCCGGATAAACTAAAAAAATACAGCTTTAGTGACAATGAAATAATTGTGCTCAAATCCTTAGTACTGAAATGGCCATATTACTACAGTTAGCAAGCAAGTGGGAAGAGATTACAGTATGTCTGATAAGGAATCTCTAAAATGGCCCCAGTAATCCCCCCTTCTTGGTGTATAATCCACTCTCCTTGAGCATATACAGGACTTGCTGAATCACTTATAATGAACAGAGTATGTCAGAGGTGAAAGGGTGTCATTAACACGACTATGACTTATATCATATTTGCAGTCTCTCACTCTCTCTTAGATCATCCTGGGGAAAGCCAACTGCTGCGTCATGGCATAGCCTTAGAGAGGCCCATGAGGCAAAGAAACTGAGGTCTGTCAACAAGCCCTAAGTGAGCTTGGAAGTGGATCTCCTGCCTTCTCTGCCTCCCTCCCCCCAGGTCAAGCTTTCATATGAGACTGCAGCAGCCTCTCTCCCCCAGTAGCTCGACTGCAACCACGAGAGATTCTGAGCCAGACATCTGGCAAAGCTGCTCTTAGATTCCTGACTCACAGAAAAGTATAATATGATAAATGTTTGTTATTTTGTACTATTTAATTTTGGGATGATTTGTTATATACCAATAAATACAACTAATATAATATTGCAAAATTGAAAGCTAGGAAACTGACAGACACAACTGCAGCAAATTTTACAAATGCTCCCTAGAGATCTTCTAAAAAATCTTCCTGTACTGATATGAATAATTATTAGTTTCCCTACATTTACCTGTAATTTCCTAAAGGAGAGCAGTGGTTCTAACCATATATACATAGCTGGGAGTCTTTAATTTTACAGGGCCAATCATATTTGAAGGTATTGAGCTGGTCTTCTCTTTAGGATAAAAGGTTTAGTTCAGTTTCATTGTACAGTTTTGTATGATATAATTCTCACCATTCTGTTGATTAACAGCTCTGTCATCTGTGCAGCTGTTCTCCTTGCATATTTACTCCCAGAAAATAATCCTTAGCATATATAGCAACTTCTGAATATTTCTTTCAAATTATGCTTTCAATATTATATCCTCAAGCATATCTGTGTCATATAAACCTGATTCTAATGGATTAACCCAGTATTTTTTTTAATTGAGGCACTGAAGTACAATCAAAGTAAATGCTGTCTACTCCTACCATTGGATCTATCACCCATCCATCCATCCATCCATCCAAATATTCATGAGTACCTACTATATATAGACAGGCATCATTTTAGGCACTGAAGGATATAGCAGTGAACAAAATAGACAAAAACCCTGCCCTTGTGGAAGTTACATTCTACTGGGGAAGATAAACAATAACAAATGGTAACATAATAAACACGTAAAAGTTTGTGTTATATTGTGTAGTATTAATACTAAGAAGAAATTAGCAGAGAATGAAGACATATAAAATATTAGGGACGAGCAAGTTAAGGTTTTAGGTAGGATGGCCTAAGAAGGCCTTACTATAAAGTTGACTGAATGAGGGAACTTACCAGAAGGACATAAAACGGAAGAGTATTCTAGGGAAAGGGAGGAGCAAGTGTAGAGTGAGTGGAGGACTGGAATGGGAGCAAGTCTGGAGTTTTTGGGGAATAATAAAAAGGCCAGAGAGGCTGGAGTCAATGCAAGTAGAAGAGCAGCAGGAGATGAAGTCAAAGGTGTAAACAGGTGTAGGAGTTTATAAGACCCACTCAGGACTTTTGTTTTATTCTGAATGAGATGCGGAGCCACAGGATGGCCCTGAGAAAAGGAGTAACATATCCCATTACGTTTTGACAGGATTGCTCTGGCTGCTATGTTGATAACAGACTAGATAGACAGGGGTATAATCAGTTTTGAGGTTGCTGCAATAGCTTAGGGAAGAGATGAAGGAGATGTGGACCAAGATGGTAGCAGTGAGAGAGATAAGTAGCTGAGTTCTGAATATATTTTGAGGGCAGGGCCAACAAAATTTCCAAATAGCCCAAGTATGAGGTAAAAGAAAAAAAGGAATCAAACAATGTTAAGTGTTGGAGTCTGACCACCTCGAAGAACAGAACTGCTATTATCTGAGATAGAAAAGACAGTGAGACGAAATAGTTTACAGGGAGAAATATTAAGTACAGTCATTCCTTGGTATCCACAGAAGATTGGTACCAAAACCCGCCTCCTCTGCAATACCAAAATCTGGGGCTGCCCAAATCCCTTATAGAAAATGGCATAGTATTTGTATGTAACCCATGCATATTCTCCCATATACTTTAAAATCATCTCTAGATTACTTATAATGCCTAATACAATGTAAATACTACGTAAATAGTCTAAATACACTGTAAATGTTATATAAATAGTTGCCAGCATGAGGCAAATTCAAGTTTTGCTTTTTGAAACTTTCTAGAATTTTTTCCCCAAATATTTTCCATCTGCAGTTTGTTGAATCAGTGGATGGGAACCCTTGCAAATGGAGGGTTGACTATATCTCAGTTTGGGAAAGCTTAAGTTTGAAATGCCTGTTAGATATCCAAATCGAAATGCCAAGTAGGCAACTGAACATACAGACCTGTACAGGGAAAGCTTCAGGCTGGTAAGAAAATAGTGTCATTGGGGCAGAGGGTGGGAAGGGATAGACTGGGATTTCAAAATTGTAGAATAGATAAACAAGATTATACTACTGTATAGCACAGGGAAATATATACAAGATCTTACGGTAGCTCACAGACAAAAAAATGTGACAATGAATATATATATGTTCGTGTATAACTGAAAAATTGTGCTCTACACTGGAATTTGACACAACATTGTAAAATGATTATAAATCAATAAAAAATGTTAAAAAAAAAGATGATTAAAAAAAAAAGAAAGAAAAAGAAAATACTGTCACCAAAATAATAACAGTGGTTATCTCTAGAAGGTAGAATTATATGTATCATATTTTTCTGAATTATTTAAATATGCCACATTGGTATGCATTATTTTTATAGTCAAAAAGATTAAACCTATCTACTTTTTGGAAAAAATAAAAACACAATTTTTAAAGTGATCTTTTCAATCTGCATTAGCTATTTTATAATGGAATAATCATCCATGATTAAGTATAGTGAAAAATATATTTTAAGACTCTAACTTGAAATCCTAAAACAAAATACAAAAAATGTTCACATTTCAAACAGAGCACCATATATTACTCACTGTCTCTTGAACTTCAGCAACTCCTGAATATTGCAAGATCTAAAAAAAAGACAAATTTTCTCAGGCGTGATTTAATTTCGTGTACCTGAATCTGAATCTAGAGAGCACCCAGAGTTTAGCAAATGAATTAAGTGGTACATTAATCTTTTAAGAAGTACCAGAAAGAAAAGGTACAATGGTATGTTTACTAGTATGTTTACACTGGAAACTAAACCTTTAAAAAAAAAAAAAATCCCAAGGCTTCAGGAAATCAGTCAATTTGCCAACCTGTGAAGTCCTCTCTGGCACGTTCTGGGGCTTTTTCACAGTTATCCTCCCTGCATGAATTTAATTCCATCAGTCTTTTTGCCATGGAAGCCCCTTTCCTCTTAGTATCTAAAATACTACTGCTCTGACTTCCTGTCTCCTAGTTCCCTACCTCAACTTTTTCCTCCCACTCAGTGAGTGAGTGACCTTAATCAGTGCTCAATCCTCAACTACTTGTTTTTTCTCTGCCTTCTCTTTCCTGCAGATTCCATTCATACTCAAGGCTTATTTATGACTTTTATTCGGATGACTTCCAAGTTTCTTCTTCAGACTTTGTCCATCTCCAAAGCTTTAGTCCAAAACATTGCTAACTGTATGTTTAGACATTATTGTAAATTAACTTCTGATTGTAAAATTCTGTTAACAAAGGAAGGGCTTAAGCTTGTTTAAACAAGCATCTTTATGTCAAATATCACACTTAGTAACTTCCCTCAGAAACCAGCTTCCATGCCAATTTGCCCAATTCTTTCAGTGGTACAATTTTCCTTTCAATAACTCAGATCTAAACCCTTGAGACATCTAAGATTCTCTTTTCCCCTCAACATCTATCTGATCAGGTCATTAAATTCTGATTAACTTTACCTAGACAATATCTATTGCACATCTAGTCCTTTGGTTCAATACCAACTAGGCCAGATCCACATAACCACATTTCTCAAATTCTGCATCTTCCTTTCAATAGAGGTCCTTGCATTCAGTCTCACTTCACTCATTTATCTTGTATGCTAAATATTGGAATTCAAAAATACAATAAAGACATGGTCTTTACCGCCAAGAAGATGATGACATATTGAAGACTCTGTGTACTGTATAGTAATTCACTGGACATTAAGATGAGTCATCTCCAAACCACCCAATATTACTCATTCTTCAAGCCAGCCCTATCATTAGCAAGTCATTTAACTGTTCTGAAGTTTATTTTCTCCTCTGCAAATATGCAATTATTAAACCTTAAAACTTTCCAAAATTGTTGTGAGGCTAAAAACAGTTTACATGAGTGTACTTTATAGATTTTTGTTAAAGTGGTATACAGACATAAGGCAGAATTACTTAGTAGTACAACAAAAGACAAAGACTAAAAAAGGACCAAGAAGGGAATGATTAACTTACCAATTTAAGCTAATTCCCTAAATTATCACTTGGGCCATGTTGCTTCTCTACTTAAAAACATTTGATAGCACCCATCCTTTAAAAAATAAGCCCTAAGTCCCGATATTTAAATCTTCTGCAATTTGACCCAAATATTCATTCCATAGAAATGTTTTGATTTCCTATGAGATAGCCCTGAAACTCCAAAATTTCACTTATCTAAATTAAGTTGTCATCTACTAAAATTTATTGCTCAGAGTGATCTGTAATGTTCTCCTAACTTTGTTTTTGCTTCCCTATTGACAGATCAAAAGTTCCCTGACCTTGAACGCTCAACTCAAATGGCCAATTCTGTTACCAAAGTTCAAGCTGAAGTTATCTTTCCCCAACTCTTACTTTCTAGTATCAGTTCTTTAACAACACATAATTAGTTATCTCATATGATTTTCTCTATTGCTACCATAAATAAATAAGAATTAAATTATTATGTAACTTTTCCTTAATATTACAATGGCCTACTATAGTGCTGTTAAATAGAACCTTCTGCAATGATGGAAACGGTCTGTATCTGTGTTGTCCAATAGGTACACGTGTCCAATAGCTACATGTGGCTATTAAATTTTTTTTAATGAACTCTATTCATTGACAACTCCTCAAATTAGGTTTCCATCTTAACCTCTCCTGAGTTCCAGCCTCTTAAGGCTATCCCAGTCACTCTCCTGGTACATTCATTCTTCTAATCCTAGAAAAAAATATCACATGCTTGGTAAGGGTTTTCCTGACCTCTCATGCCAGGCATAACAAAGGAATACTACATTCTAGCCAGGCATAACAAATGGATACTCCATTTGTGTCATCACTGTATCTTTCTACCAGGTAGAATTACAGGGGACAGCCCACAGAGCTCCACATGTTCCTAGGGATCTGCAGCTCCATCATCCTGACTAAGGATGTAAAAAGAACCCTCAACTCACTTTTCCCCCAAACCTCAACACTTACACCCTAACCACCACAGTTTGCTTAACAGGCCTGCAAGCTCCACACTTGGCTCTTATCTCTGCCTAATAAGGTACCTTTAGAACTCAATCCAAAAGCCACTTTGTCAGAAGACTTCCATGATTTTCCTAGAAAATAGCAACACCTATCTCCTATTCTGGTACTTGCTATCCTTCTTAGCTTGTTTCATTTTTCATCACAACAATCATCACATAACACAGTATATATCTGTGCATGCTTTTTGTCTTTTTCCAATGGAATATTAGCTCCACTGGAGTAGGAACTTTGTCTATTTTGTTCACTGTTGTATCTCTTAAGACTAAAACAAAGGGTGGCACATGATAGACACTCAATAAACACTGAGTGAATGAACAAATGCATGAATGCAAAAAAAAGGCTTAATCATTACTATAACCTTAATATCCAGCAAAGAATTTCGTATCTATAATCCACTGAGTTCCTGTTTATTAACTGAATTAAATTCTATTTTGGCAAAAAACAAGTCTTGCTTATCTTTGTATTTTCTGAAATTTAACATTCTTCATGCTTAAAATAGATACATAAAGCACTAATATGGACTAGAATCATAAAATCTGAGTTCTAAGCCTAACTCTATCAATGTTCCCTGGTAAATTTGAATAAATAACTTGAATTTAATTTTCTTACTTGTTCATAACATCTGTTATAGTCTTCAAATTCTGTTATACACTAACAATTTAACTTAGAAAATTACCTCATTCCTAAGCACATCCTTAGCTGTAACTTAAAGCATGTTTGTACTTTGTTCCACTATTAGTCTTTGGACATCATATGCCCAAATTCTATTGCTAGAAATTTCCCTGTCTTTTTCTTTAATAATTCTGTCCTTCATAAGCAACACAGTTACAGATTCACCACCAGTTTTTGGTAATGGAGCATAAGCTGTATTTCTTCTGGTATTGGTGGTCTCTTGCCAAGATTAAACCAACCTACTTCATCAAAGTCTTCACATAAAAGGGAAATTCAAAATCAAACAACATGTTGTCACTTGTAACTAATGTCATGCATCTGGTGGAACTACTGGTGAAGGAAGGAAATAGTTATGAAGCAAGAAAAAAGTTAACTATCCACTCAAAGAGTTCAATCCATGACCTTGGCCTTTGACCTCATTGACATTCTCTTCTATATCTAACCTATCCATCCACAGTTACCTGTAAATGTTATGCAATAACAACACAATAGAAACCACATGATCACATCACGATCATGCCAAGTTAGGTAGGATAACTGGTCATGCACATAAATATTTCAGTGTATGATGCTCAATCTTATGATCTGTTTACATAATTTCCAGTTTCAGTCTGAAACAAGAGCTTATATTACTTGGAATTTCATTTTGACCAATTATTTACACAGATACATGAGCCCCATATTCTATATTGACTCATGACTGTGATCTGAATTAAGACATAAGAACTGCATAACAAATCTCTTTCTTTCTAAAATTCTATTCTATTTCTAACAAATCATTGATTAGTATATCATGTTGTTCGGTATCAAGCCACAGGCAAGACTGCTAATAATAATATAAAAACGTCAACCTCCATGACTCATAATATCTACCACATACAAAAATGCAGTTAGCAACTGCTCTCTATACCTCAGTAACTATATGGTGCCTAAATGCCAAAAAATTCACCCCAGATAGAAAAGTCAAAATTAGTTACAGGAGGACAAAACTTGGCATTAAGTAAAACAGATCATGATCACACAGTTTTCAAAGTATATATTATATTTGGTAATGTATATAAAAACTTTAAGGGGATGTTTAAAAGGCTAGGTGTAATACAGATCTGTTTATAACATAAAAACATTAGCCTTACATTCAGTGACAAGATTAACAGACTTAAGAGTATCTGCATTTGAATCCTAACAGACCCCAGTGACTAGCTTATGTGATCTAAGGAAAATCACTATCCCTTTTGGAGCCTCAGTTTTTTTATCTCTAAAGACAGAGTAATATCTACTTCACAGCACTATGGAGAGGATCAAATGAGAAAGTGTGTGAGACACCAAGCCCACGTGAGGCCACATAGTAAGTCCGCAAAATATTATGTTTTTTCTCTCCACACCAATACAGTAACCTAAATATGGAAAGTGAAGATTTTAGAAATCTAGGAAAAAAGCAAGATTCAGAAGGAACATATTTTCTGTTCTGCCACTGCAACCCTACAGGTTTTAAGCGGCTTTTACCTAGATTACACACTGCATGCTAACTTGGTCCCCGGGCTAACCACCTCTACTTCTATGGTTCTCAACCTTAGCTGTGCACTGAAATCACCTGAGAGACTTTAAAAATTACTCATGTCTGTGTCTCACCCTCTGAGAGTCTAATTCACAAGAAGAGAGACAATCAGACATTATGTGCCTCCTGAAGGTAAAACACAACACCATCAATGAAGAATTCTTGTCAAAAAAAATTGAACCTGAATCTGAGCAAGCCTCAGATTAGAATTATGTAATGACTAACTTGTAAGAAATATAATTGAAAACCATACTAAACAATCACCGTGGGGGAAAATTCAGATTTTAGGAAATGCTACAGGATAAAGTACTTTATCTCTCCAATAAATTGAAAAGGGAAATTAAAAATTGAAAAGGAAAAATTAAAAACAGATGCAGGAGAGACATTAAAGATTAAAAACAACTTAAGTGACTTATCAACAAAGTCCAACACAAAGACAATAAAAAGAATATAAAGTAATTAGGGACATTTAAGCATTGACTAGTTATTTGATTATATTAAGGAATTATTCATTTTTAGGATGACAATAATATTTATGGTTAAAGTTTTTTTTTAAGTCTTTATATTTTAGAGATATATAACTGAAATACTTATTAATAAAATGATGTATCTGGAATTAGCTTAAAAAAATATGGGATGGAAAGGTAGGTGGAAGTGCACATGAAACAAGATTGACCTGAGATGATAACTACCGAAGATGGGTGATGGGTACGCAAGGATTATACAGCTGTGAGTATGGGCATGCAAATTAATGGAATTGCTCCAATTTTTGGTAACTTTGAGTGAGTGAGTCATAGTTTTTAAATGTTGCTATTTTTGTTCTTTTATTTAAATACAGTTGACCCTGTATTTTTTTAAATATATTTGAAATTTTACATAATAAAGAGTTCAAGGAAGATAACAGTCTATTAACATTCTTAAATATTTGATTAATATAAACTGTTACTGTTAGCAAGACTGGGAAGATGAAGCTATTTTAATATAAGAGATAACGAGTATGTAGGTGATAAATTAATGACTAAAATTTCTAGTTATTTTATTACTTCACATATGATCTCTGCAACCTAAGAATTTACATAATTTAGGACCTCAATCTAACTGGCAACTCCCCAGGTGAGATGTCCCACCAGACTACCAACTTTGGATTATTTGGCAATAGGACCCACTCCACTAGACTGGGGTGCACCAGAGGTTAGTACTATGACTGTGGTAGGCAGAAAAACTGCCTCCAAAAGATGTCCACATCCTAATCCCTGGAACCTGTGAATATTACCTTACATGATACAAGGGACTTTGCAGATGTGATTAAGTTAAAAATCTTGAGACAGGACAGTTATTCTGGACCATCTGAGTGGGCCCAATGTAATCAGGAGGGTCCGCATAAGAGGGAGACAGGAAGGTAAAGGTGAGTAGCAGGAGAGATGCGACAACAGAAGACAGAAGTTCAACTATCGGGAAGAAGGAGCCATGAGCCAACGGATGAATGCAATTTCTAAACACTGGTAAAAAAGAAATGGATTCTCCCCACAGAACCTCCAGAAGGAACACAATATCTTGCTTTTAGAGAAACTCAGTTACCTAAAATGACCTGTGTTCATGCTGAGGCTGGATGACCAGCTGTCAGGGGATAATGCAGATAGAATTCTTACATTAGTCAGGTCATTAGACTAAATCATCTCTAAGTTTTCCCACGAAGACTAAGAGGGGGAAGTAGCCACAGGACTCAGAGGTTTACAAAAGGCTCTGCTGGTGGCATAATCTTTGTTAACAACAAAAAAACAGGCCTCTGTGAGGCAATCCTGAAGTACACAAGCATTAGCCAAACACTTAGCAGGCAGGTCTCAGAGCATATTCAAATATTAGATGAACATATGTACCAAATTTGGTGGCCCATTTATCATAGATGAGACAAGAGACTTCACAGCTCTTCTCCACCCATTTCCACTTGGGGTGGGGAATGGGGAACTAACAAGAACAGCCAAGTGCCGAGAATACTTTAAGAGGATTAGTAATTGGCATATGGTTCATTTATCACTCGACTTGAATGCATAATGACTTAAAGGTCAGTTATTGGGAAACCATACTGAAAATACTGTTGTTATAAATATGCTATCACTAGCAACATACAACATACTAAATCAATAATGATAATAATGAAACTAAATTAATAATACAGTTGACCTTCAAACAACACAGGTTTGAACTGTGCAGCTCCACTTAAAGGGGGATTTTTTTAATACAAAATACTACAGTACTACAGACCAGTGGTTGGTTGAATCACCGATACCAAGGAACCAGGGTTCTGGGTGGAGGGTTGGAGGCTCTACCCATCCCCGTCTCCTCACAATTGTTCAAAGGTCAACTGTATTTAAACGAAAGAACAAAAATAGCAACACTTAAAAACTGTGACCCACTCAAAAATAATATCTGGTATTACCAAAAATTGAGGCAATTCCATTAATTTGCATGCCCATATACACAGCTGTATAATGTTGCCAAATGTTACATATAGTAGCCATACTTCTTAGAATATGATTTAAAGCCCTCAGTAAACTCTAATAACATACTAATTTTACTTTATAAGCACCAAATCACAGTAATCAAGAAGAACTCACCTAGTATGTATTTTAAAATCAAAATCTGAGGAAACTGGGTCATCTCTAGGCCCATGAAGAAGACACTAATTTACAACATTCTGAGAATTAGTAAACTAAATCATCTTTGCAGTTACTTCCACTTCAGAAAACACCTGATTCAAAGTGTCCAATTTAAATTAGAATCTTCAGATTTCCTCAACTGAGAGTCCCTTATACTACTACAAAGATTCAAATGTATTTTTAAAACTTTTATTCTCTTCTAAAAAGTCATTTACATAATCAATTTTTAGTACAACAAAAGGTTTTGACCTCAGACCTTATAAAGTAGTTCCCTCTGGTAAAAGAAATAATATACAAGATATTCAAAATATACGAATATCCTTAAGGTAAGGAACATGCTCAATTTTTTAAAAAATCTAAAGCTGTATTTCACTTATTTAGTTTACCTCAATCTATCAATAAAAATTTGACCCCTACACTTATAGGATTTCTTAGTAGTTGACTTCCAAAGTGATGAGAATTCTGGAGATTTACAAAATATTTTAAGATGTATATTAAATGTACACTTGTGTTCTGAAGTACATTAGTATAGTATAAAGATTCAATCTATATTTTTCAGTATTACCACTTAAAACAAGCAACACTATCTCAAAAATATAACTATACATAACTGGAATAATAAAAGAGCAAATGAATTTTTTAAAAACAGAAAGCATACTCTCATGTAGAAGAAAATCGAATAAACTGACAATAATGTCAGATTGAGTCCAAGCTTTCACAACCTCACACCAAGACTACCGTAACAGTCTCTGAATTAATATCTTTATCTTTCACTCCTCCAAATCATCTTATATCTTGCTTCCAGATTGATCTTATCCACCTTCATAAAAATATTCAATGACATTCCACTGCCTAAGAATCAAGTTCAAAATCCCTGTCTGGCACTCAAACCTTTCCACAAGTTTGGCCTCTATCTGCCACACTGATCCTTATTCTTGTAAACAACTCTCCCTTCCAATCTACCTTAATTTTGCTACTCATTTTCTGCTGAATAAACCTTGAGCAATTCATTCCCCATTTAGCCTTGCCTCCTGCTATCCTTCCTGCCTAAAATGCTCTCCTTGCTCATTTTCAATCCTATTACCTATGTTGTTCAGAGTTTTGTGTTCTCTTAAGAAAGGTTCTCTACTCCAGTGTACAGCAATAATTCAATTTTCCCAACTTGTAAACTATGCCTTGTTTATGTCCCTCATTTAACACTTAGTAAACGCTATTACTGCCTTATCTACCCTTCCCTCTATCTAGTCTTCCCAAAATAAAGGTAATTCAGACGGACTACATTGTACATCTCTTAGCAACCCTTTCACTGGGCACAGTACTTTGCACAAGACTGCATTAAAAAAAAAACAACAACAACAAAAAAAAAAACCTTACTAATAAGAAACCAGTGCATGCAATCAGATTTTTTAAAATACTGCCACCTCATACAGACACACTGCTTTATATTTTCAAAGAACTCTCTGGTTTCACTAGATCATATTGTTCCTGTCAAGTACTCAGAATGAATATGCCTACTTATATATTTTTTATTGAAGTAGAATATTTGCCTCAGTACCTTAGGTAGCAAAAATGAGATTCAGAGAAAGTGTAAAGCCAAAATTACTGAATAACGTAGGGCTTTTTTTCAATGCGTTTTATTGCCTTTCCTGCCTCCTAATTATTTATCCTTTTGGAGAGAAGGCTGAATATTAATAGTTATATTACCAATAATGATTGTAGCTTTTATTTATTGGATATTT
Source organism: Camelus ferus (assembly GCF_009834535.1). Classification (NCBI taxonomy): domain Eukaryota; kingdom Metazoa; phylum Chordata; class Mammalia; order Artiodactyla; family Camelidae; genus Camelus; species Camelus ferus. The sequence goes on along the minus strand of NC_045707.1, from coordinate 60,694,729 downwards.
AAAATGTTCATAGCTGTATAATAGGCACTTCACAGATACATTACTTCAAAACTCAGAACAACTCTGGGAGGTAGATATTACTATTATCTTTATTTATTAATAGATGAGGAAAATTGGAAACCCTGAGAATTTAATTAATTACCCAGGTCATGTAACTAAGTGACAGAGTTCAGATGATTATAAGGCACAGCTAAACGTCTACAGAGCCCATGTTCTTACTCACTTCTCTTAGATCTAAACAGTAACTAACTTAAGCCATGCAGTTCAAAGGTGATATTTTATAAATAGATAACTCAAAGGTGGACCTCAAGATTAGTTTCAAATGTAGAATAATATTTCAGTAGTTCACACTGAAGTTCTTGGTATTATTGTCTCTAAAACAAGCTACGATACTTTACAGAAGAAACTTCATGAACCACAAGAAGAAAACTGCTCTCGTTACTTTTTAAATAACTTGCTCTAACTTCTCAGTATCAATATAACTTAAAATAAACAATGATTAAAACTTTATCAACATAGTGCAGGTATTCTGGTATAGAATTTAATACTATCTACTTAGTTTACTTTAAAAGGTAACAATAAATTATAAGCAATTCTATTCAGAAAAATAGGTACATAGTCAACATGTTAGTAGCAAAGTATTCAGAGACAGACAGACGTCAGTTCCACCATTTATACTGTGAGCTTTTAGAGAAGACAATTAACCTTCCTGAACTTATTTCCCTATCTAGAAAAGTAAGGATAAACAAGTGTCTACTTTTAACAGCTGTCGTGAGGACAATCGCACAAAGCATACACTTAGAAACAGCGATTGTTATTACGGTATTTTAGCTCTAAGATTAAAAATATTTCAGTTAAAAATACTTAAGAAAAAGTCCATTAGCTTTAAATAAGAAAATATTTATGGTTAATACCATGTTCCAAGACAAGATTTTAATCTTAACTTTTTTTCTGAAATTAAAGTGAAAACAAAACAACCTACCGTCAGTTTTCCATTTAGTCACCATTACAATAACCTTCTTCATAAACCAAGTTACTTCCATGTCCATTTTATTCTCTATTAACAAGTTATCATTTTAAAGTTTAACTTTTTTTTTGACCATTAAAGAAACTAAAACAAGTTTGAACCAGAAATTCAAAAAAATGTTGAGACTAAGTTAACACAAGTAAGCAAAACTGCATTTTGCTATCAATCATTACACTGGCCCTACAGGAGCCTGAACAAAGGACATTCACTAAATTAAAATTTACAAATACTGCAATATGTGACTCTCAACTCCATAGCAATAAGAAAGACAGAAAAGTTGGCCTCCGCATTATTTCAACAATATAATTTTGTCAAAGAATCTACCACATCACAAATCACAGAGTTATCAGCTGACTACATGTTACCCACTGGCACCATTACTTTAAGTAATCCAAACATCCCTAATAGTCTATAAATCAATATTTAATGGAATCTCTATAAATAGAACAGGAGGATTGAAAATTAAATTACCTGCTTTTGTACAGCGACAAATTATCATTTAATCTACCCTACTGGTGAATTTTTGCTTTTTTTTTTTTAACTTATTGGATAAGGTACACTTAACTGCTACCCTTACCTATTTGTTTTAATTTCAGAATACAATTCAATCATAATCACAAGGCAGTAATATTTAAATCTTTATACTCTTATAGAAGTATATGTGGCAACTGCTCTTAATTCTTAATTATTTTAACTGTTCATTCTGTCCACCTATGCATAGCTGCATATGATTTGAGATTTGCAGGCATTTAATTCCCTCAACTATTAACACCCTGTTAATTTCAGTAAGACAAAAAGTTTTTTGAGGAAAACATAAACACAAACTATTATATCAGTATGTCTTATACTATTTGACTGGGAAAGCAGGGAAGGCAGGTGGTAAAGTGAAGGCAGGTAGGAGATGGAACAGAAATAGCAGAAAACTGGGTTATACTTCAACAAGCTTTTAACTATTTGTAATTTTTATATCAACAGAGGAGTTAAGGTATTATTTTACAATATTTTTAAAAAATTTGTTTTAAACATATCTTTAAAATAAAATGATGGCTTACATCAAACACTTTACAACTGTTGTATTTGAACCACTTACCAAAGTTCGGTCAGGTTCTCCATCTGCCAAACTTGCCTCCATAGTGAAAGAAGATAGGTTTACGCTTCTCTTTCCATTAATGTTTAGCCATCTTGTATATCTGGAAATCCTAGAAGAAAATTGTATATATCAGTTCTGGTATAAAACTGTGATAAGTGGAAAATAAATCATTAAGTTTATAAGGAGGGAGAAATCATTTTAGGCTGAGGTTACAGGGAAATCCAATAATGGAAAAACAAAATAAAACAGATTCTGACACGGACTTTGAAGAATGGTAAAAGTTCAGGAAAGATAAAAGAAAATATTCCAAGTGAAGAGGAATAGCAAGAGCAAGGTTAAAGATATGAGACTACTTAAAATTTGAAAAGATGCTTACATCTACTTATAATTAAGGAAATAAAATTAGATTTTTTTCATTATGACATTGGCAAAAACTAAAAAGTGTGCTAATATTCAACACTGGCAAGAATGTAGGAAAACAGGTGTTCTCATATACTTTGTGATAGGAATATAAGCCAGAACAATTTAAAACATATACACTCTTTAAAAATTGAAGTATGTCAGTTACAATGTGTCAATCTCTGATGTACAGCATAGTAACTCAATCATACACATATTCATTATTATATTCTTTTTCATTAAAGGTTACCACAAGATACTGAATATAGTTTCCTGTGTTCTACAGAAGAAATTTTTTATAAACATATACACTTTAATCCAGCAATTTCAAGGCTAAGAATTATCCCACAATTATACAAACATACAAAGATATATAAATAAACACATCCAACAAAGTACTAGTAACCTCTCTAATAATTCTTCCTGAAAACAGCTGACTAACTAAACCAAAATCAAGACATCAGTAGACTTCTAGTTATTTCTTGGAGTTCCAAATGCCTTTTGTTTTTGCAAGTATAAAAGGCTGCACTGAAATAAAACTAAAGGATGACCCATTCAGTGGGTATGAGTCAACCTCTCTCCCCAGTCAATCCTGTCATTGCCCAATGGGCTCATGAACAAAGTAGCCATGGTGGTAGGGATGGAGGTTATGCATAGGTTCAGCAATATGGACCTCCATTCACCAAGACCACCCTGGCTACTGCCATTGCTGAGTGCCAAATCTGCCAGCAGCAGAGACCAACACTGAGTCCCCAATATGGCACTATTACCTGAGGTGCATCAGTCAGCTACCTGGTGACAGGTTGATTACACTGGACTTCTTCCATCATGAAAGAGGCAGTGTTTTATTCTTACTAAAATAGACACTCTATGTATAGATTTGCTTACCTGCAAAAAACGCTTCTGCCAAAACTATTCTCCATGAACTTACAGAATGCCTTATGTACCCATCCTATTATTCTATTATTCACTGCTGCTGATCAATGAACTCATTTCACATGAAAGAGAGAAAGAGAGAAAGAAAGAAAAAGAAAGAAAGAAAGAAAGAAAGAAAGAAAGAAAGAAAGAAAGAAAGAAAGAAAGAAAGAAAGAAAGAAAGAAAGAAAGAAAGGAGAAAGAAAGAAAGAAAGGAGGAAGGAAGGAAGGAAGGAGGAAAGGGAGAAGGGAGAAAGGGAGAAAGGGAGAAAAGGAGAAAGAAGTGTGGCAATGGGCCAATGGTCACAGAATTCACTGGCCTTACCATATCTCCTATCATCCTGAAACAACTGGCTCGACAGAACAGTGGAATGGCCTTTTGAAGACACAGTCAGAGCACCAACCAAGTGGCAATACCTTGAAGGGCTGAGGCAAGTATCTCCAAAGGGCTGTATATATTCTGAAGGTCCAATACATGGTGCTGTTTCTTGCACAGCCAAGATCGACAGGTCCAAGAATCAGAAAGGAAATTGGAGTGACATTAATCACTATTATCTTTATTGACCCACTAGCAAAAATTTTTCTTTCCTTTGTCCATGACCTTATGCTCTGCTGGTCTAGAGGTCTTAGTTTCAAAGGGGAAAATGCCTCCATCAAGAGACACAACAATGATTCCACTGAACTGGAAGTTAAGACTGCCACCTGGCCACTTTGGGCTTTCCATGCCTCTGAATCAGTAGGAAACAAGGGAGTTACTCTACTGGCTGAGGTAACTGATCCTAATTACCAAGGGTAAATTGGACTACTATTCCACAATGGTGGTAAAATATATATATGTCTGGTTACTGGAGATGCCTAAGGGCATCTCTTAGTACTATCATGCCTTTTTTTTTTTTTAACATTTTTTTATTGAGTTCTAGTCATTTTACAATGTTGTGTCAACCATGCCTTGTGATTAAAATCAATGGAAAGCTACAATAACCCAACCTGTGTAGTACTACTAATGACCCAAACACATATGGAAAAAAGATTTAGGTCACCTCTCTAGGTAAAGAACTATGGCTATCTGAGGTGCTTGCTGAGGGCAAAGGGAATATGGAACAGGTAGTGGAAGAAGGCATATATAAATACCAGCTACCACTACAAGACCAGTTACAGAAATGAGAACTATGATTGTTATGAGGATTCTTCTTCCTAATTTTATTATGAATATGTTGGTGTGTGTATTTATCAAATACCTGTTTTCTTCCCTCTCTCATTCCCTTGTCATATAACATAAGATATACTAACCTTACAACACAGTATTTAATCACTGTTAAGTTTTCATCAATGTTTAAATTATAAGATATCAAGAAGAGTGAACATTGCCCAAAGACTTTGCATTCCCTTTTGGGGAAAGAGTTAGTGCATTGTATGTAGAATAGTTGTGTCACATTAGGTGGAATCTCTCTTTATTTGGAGATTAAATACTGTACTAGTTTGCTAAGGCTGCCATAAGAAAGCATCACAGACCTAGTGGTTTAAACCACAGAAATCTATTTTCTCATAATTCTGGAGGCTAAACATCTGAGATAAGGTGTCAGCAGGGCTGGTTTCTTCTAAGGCCTCTCTCCCTGGCTTTTAGATGGCTGTCTTCTCCTTTTGTCTTCACACAGTCTTCCTTCTATACATGTCTGTGTCCAAATTTCCTCCTCTTATAAGGTCATCAGTAATACTGAATCAGGACCCAACTTAATGATCCCAATTGAATTTAACTATCTCTTTAAAGACTCTATCTCCAAACATAGTTATTTTCAGAGGTACTGGGGGTTAGAACTATAAAATATGAATTTTGGGGAGACATAATTCAGCCCAAAATAGTAGGGTTAAGGAAATGTGTAAGGGTGCCAACTTGACAAGGGGTGGACTATAATGGTTAACTTTGTATGTCAACTTAGCCAAGCTATGGTACTCAGTTGTTTGGACAAACACATCAGTCTAGATGTTGCTGTGAAGGTATTTTTCAGATGTTATTAATGTGTAAATCAAAAGAATTTGACTAAAGCAGATTATCATCCACAAAGTAAATGAGCTTCAACAATCAGATGAAAGCCTTAAGAGAAAAAGACTGAAGTCCTCCAAAGAAGGAATTCTGCCTCTAGACTGCCTTTGGACTCAAGACTTCAGTATCACTCTTCTCTAGGTTTCCAGCTTGTCAGCCTGTCCTGCAAATTCCAGGCTTGCCAGCCCACACAATCACATGAGTCAATTTCTTAAAATAAATCCCTCTTTTTCTTCTCCTCTCTCTCTGTATATGCATATACCCTATTGGTTCTGTTTCTCTGGAGAACCTTGATTAATACAATATGTATGTGTGTATTCATATCTTACCCAAATAAATATAGAGACAGATGTATTTATCTTATCATTCATAGCCATCACCTTCTGTGCTCTCCTCTGTGTCACAGAAGCTAGGAGTATGAAAATTTTATTTTGCAAACATCTTTTGCCCCTGGGATTCTGTATGTGATTTACATTCAGCCACTGCAATGCATTTGCACAGTATTTGGAAGGCAGAAGAGATACAGAAAAAGGCCATTCTTCTGAATGCAATCAACAGACGTGTGGACTTTGACAGACATGAGGTTTTACAGTAATCACCAAATGTTCCCCTGCCAGTTCCCTATGTTGGTATTGCATTTCTGGAATAAATCACACTGGAATATGAAAATAAACAAATAAAAAAACAAAAAATACAAACACAGAGTAAAAATCAAATCATAACATGATTAATTTTTAAAAGAGAACAGTTTTCAAAAAACTAAAAATAGAACTATCATATGATCCAGCAATTCCACCCCTGGGTGTACACTTGGGAAAAAGGAAAACACTAATTTGAAGAGATACATGTACCCCAATGTTCACAGCAGCACTACTTACAATAGCCAAGATATGGAAGCAAACCAAGTGTCCATCAATAGATAACTGGATTAAGAAGGTGTGGCATATATATACAATAGAATACTACTCAGCCACAAAAAGGATAAAATCCTGCCATTTGCAGCAATGTGGATGGACCTAGAGAACATTATGCTTATTGAAATCAGTCAGAAAGACAAAGACAAATACTGTATGGTATCCTTATAGGTGGAATCTAAAAAATAATACAAATGAATGTTTATGCAAAACAGAAACAGACTCACAGATATAAAAAACAACTCATGGCTACCAAAGGAGAGAGTGAAGGGAGGAGGGACAAATCAGGGGTATAGGATTAACAGATACAAAGTACTATGTATAAAATTGATACACAAGAAGGATATACTGTATCACATGGAGAATTATAGCCATTATTTTGTAATAACCTATAGTGGAGTATAATTTGTAGAAATACTGAATCACTATGCTGTACACCTGAAACTAATATAATATTGTAAATCACCTATACTCCAATAAAATTTTTTAATTTTTAAAAGGAAGCAGGAAAAGAAAGATAAGTGCCCTAAATTCCTCACTGTTGAAAATAAGGAGTTAAGATAAGACACTACTAATATGTCAAGAAACAAGTTTCTAGTATCTTCTTTGAAGCCAAAGCCTGGAACTAAAAATGTAACAAAAAATCCTAGAGGGAGAGAGTGACTGACTGGAAGTTCCAAGTATAAGCATACTAATTTCCCCGTCTTTTGGAGTTTAAAGCAAAAGACGATTAAATGATAATAAATCTGGGAATAGAAAAGTATATTTTTTAAAGTTAAAACAGTAATTAAACACACACTTAATGGTATTAGGCCCTAGGGAGGAGGCCTGAAGAGAAGAAAGGCAGTCTCCTATTTAACTTTTTGAAAAGAATATGTGTTGCTTCTATAACCAAAGAGAATGTCTAATAGCTTTTTATAAAAGAGTACAGTGCATCACAATCCTGAAGACTCCTTTCTCCAAATTGCCAAGCTAAGGCTGGGCCTGCATCCTAATTTAAACATAATTACTAGCTGAATTCAAAGTTGAAAGAAGACTATGTTCCCTCTTTTGTTCCTTTTGTTATCAGCACTCTAGACATTGTTTGGGGGAACTAGTTGATGCCTCCTGGTCTACACTTAAATTAACAAAGTTCCTAGAGAAAGAATTTTTAAGAAAATCTTCCCTACTTGGGGCTTGAATTTCAGTCAGAGAGGGAAGAAAGGAGCATCTACCAAGCAAGGTTAATAGCTTTAACACATGTCATTTAATCATAACAACCTCATGATGCTGTATTGAATGATGGCGGCCTTATCTGAAGGCAGTTACAAGTTGTGTATGATTAGTTGGTGGCTTCCTATTTCACAGGCTACCCCAGAAGTTTTTTGTTTTGTTTTGTTAAATGCATAAGTTACAAAAACAAGGATTCTCAAAAGCACAAATACCTACCAATGAACACACCATAGTTCTAAAGAATAATACTACATTCTTATTACTGGAAACTAGGATTAAATGCAATAATTGTAAACTTACTTGCTGCCAATTTGATTAAAAAATCAGATTGCAAATAAGAGTAATTTGGTCTAGCTAGTCTGAACTAATCTACAGTATTTACACTATATTAAACCCTAGAGGAAAGCCTAATATAATGAGAAATTAATAATACAAATGTGACAGGTTCCAAAAAACAAGCTAGCACCAACATCCTACTCATAAGAACTTTGGGGGGAAAAATACATACATATACACATACACATATACACACTGCTTTATTAAAGCAGTCTGTCTATCCAAATGGCTTTCATCAAAATTATTGTAAAATAGCGTAGTATGTATCTATCATAAAGCATATTAATATTTTGGCACCTATGATTGAAATTTTTTCCTTCTAAAAATAATAACAACAATGATGATGATGATGATGGTAACAGAAGACTGGGAAGCAAGCAAAAAGCTGGAATGGGCCATGGGAAAGACATATAGTAATGTGCAGGGCAAATTATCCCACTAGGAGGTGGATGAGGAAGACATGTGATCAGGGAGACAGAAGAAACAGGCTAAAGTAGTCAGACCAGCTCCTAGAAGAGGGAAAGGCATAGCAAATTACTTAAGGATATAAAGGTGAAAGAGAGGAAAAAAAAATCTAGACCTCCCTTACCAAGATTTCTCTGAAGTATGTAGATATGTAGGTACTCCCAAGCACTGTTCTCTCCCCAAAAAAACCCTCATTAAAAGTACCTTACTTCATAAACACATTGTGCCTGTATGTGTCTATTTTACAACATTATTATAATCTAGTTTGCATTTATCTAAGGACTGCTTGACAATACATTAAAGCCCAATGAATTACTTAAATTATAACTAGAAAGGTGTCCAAATATTTTTTACATCTCTGATTTGGCAAATTCATTAAGTACTTCAACTAGATGTGCTATTTTGTACATATATAGACATATATGCAGACAGCGGTGATACTGTGATTTATAAGAAATATGTAAATTTGGTCTTTCAGGTGACCAAACGTATACATTTCAGGTGTATTTGGTCTTCATCCACAATTCCTGGCTCAACAGCTCCCAAAACCCTTCAAATTTTAATGGGATGATACTTGGTATCTTGTTCTCAGTTCCTGAAAACTCTTCAGGGAAGGTAACTTTTGGATCCCGCACAAGTGTAGGGACTAGCTGCCAGAACCACATGATGACAAGTTTGGAACTTTCAGTTCTACCCCTGATTTCCAGAGAGAAGAGAGGGGCTTGAAGTTGAATCAGTCACCATTGGCCAAAGATTTACCCAATCATGACTATGTAATAAAGCCTCCAAAAAAACCCAAAAGGGCAGCTTTAGGGTCCCCTTTTTTCCCAGCAAGTTTCCACATCTGGGAACCAGCCTCTTGCCAATGCCATCATGCTGAGCCCCAAACTCCACAAGGACAGAAAAATCTCCTTTGTCAAGGACTTTGCCCTATGTATCTCTTCATCCGGCTGGGATTCGTATCCTTTAATATCCATAAAATATCACTAATCTAGTGATAAACAGAGTTCTGTGAGCCATTCTAGCAAATTAATCAAACCCAAGGATGGGGTCCTGGGAACCTCTGATTTACAGCCAGTCAGTCAGAAGTACAGGTAACAACATGGACTTGTGACTGGTGTCTGAATACACAGAGTCCAGCCAAAATGATACTGTAAGCACTTTGCCCAGAAGGAAAACCACAGTGTTAGTCTAAGTGCAGTGAAAATCAGGAAATCATTACTACCAAATTTCTGTCAAGTTACAAAACAGATCCCATTTCTCATTATCTCTGAACTAACCACTAATATAAATGTAATTTATAAAATTTATGGTTTATCAACCCCTAATATCTACTGTTACTTCACCATCAGTTATATGTCATTTGTAGGGCTCAAAACACATTCATCAAATATTTATTTACCTCCTGTCACATAGGAGGCACTGTTCTAGATTTTGGACACATGGAAAATAAAACATCATTCCTGTCCTAGCTGAAAGAAAGCAAAATTACTGACTAGTATGCTACTACATAATGAGCCTTATGACAAAGGGATTGCATGATATTATCTTCAGCATCACATAAGGATATTAAACCCAGACTTCTGGAGGTGGTAGACTTAGAGTATCCCCCACAAAACCCTTGCAAAGTCCCTTTACATTAAAAAAAAAATTAACTACCAGAAATAAAATATATAAATAAACCTAACTATTAATTAATACAGAATCTTTCATAAATATTTATAATCTAAAGGGCTTTCTTATGCAGTCTATTGTAAATTTAGGTTTATACTTTTTTAGATTCGTTTTTTGCTTTTTAGAGTTAATCACAAACAAAACTAGTTTACATTATCTTCCAATGGATATATAATTCTACAAAAAAAAAGTAAGAAAGAACTAAAGTAATATCAAATTACTATACAGATTATGATTTTTTTAAAAAAATGCATGTGGAAAAGGAATGGATTAGAAAAGTAATTTCCAAGTTTGAAAATAAACTTTGGTTACAGCAAGATTCTATCATATATATAAAACACTGGACATTTTGCAGAGTTGGAAACAGAGAGGAAATTATTTATTACTGAATAGAACATAATTCACTTGAAGTTATAAAAGTTTCCTTAAAGATCATCAAGCCAACCTACAGAGAGCTGCACTAAGTAAGGTTTTACTATGCCTTCATACTTTTAAAACCTTAAGAGAAGAAAAAAAATCATTCCAAAGTAAACTATGTAGCTCCATGTGTTTTAAAAGAAATAGCAAACTAGCCCATAGAAACAATAACCAACCCAGCAGCAATTAGACCCCAGCACCCAGTCTGTGATCTCTAAATAACATTTCTCATTAAGACACCAGGGCTTCTTGAAGAAATGGCATATTCCAAATCTAAGACAACAAATATACAAGATAAGCCTAGATCTTGTATTCCAGAGAGCAAAAAAGCTATCAAAAACTATTAGAGTAATATAATAAAGACTCAGGAGCCAACTTGAAGGGGCTACCAAGAGCCAAAGAAGGGACAACTTAAGTACTGAAAAAATCAAATCAAATCAAGGAATATAGAAGCTTTGCAACAATGGATTTAAAAACTTGAATAACTCACCTATAAATTTCACTGCACACAACAACTGTAATGTATTCTTTTCAAATATACATATTTCCAAATTCGAGTATATGCTGGGCTAAAAAGCAAGTCTCAAATAACTTACAAAAGGCTGAAAACATACAGACTGATCTCTGACCACAATGCAATTAAGCTAGAAATCACCAACAAAAAGATAACTAGAAAATCTCTATGTATTTTGAAATTTAGAAATACACCTCTAAACAACCGATGAATTAAAGAAGTAATCACAGTGGCAATTAGGAAGCAAGAAGGAAAATTAAATTTTTAACTAAATGATAATAAAAACACTATTTATCAAAACTTGAGATATACGGAGAAAAGTTACAGCTATAAAAGTTTGAAAACTAAAGAACTAATCATCTCTTTCAAAAAAATGTGAAAGAGGAGCAAATTAAACCTAAGAAAGTAAAGAAAAGAAAAAAGAGCAGAAATAAATGACAGGGAAAACTAAAATACAAAAAAGAAAATCAACAGTTAAAAATTCTTTGGAAAGAATAAAATTAATGAATGCTAGATAAGACTACACAAGGGAAAAAAAAAAACGCAGAAGTAGCCAATATTATCACTGATAAAAGACATCACAATAAATCCTCCAAACATTGAAAAAATCCTAAAAGGAAATTATAAATACCTCTATACCAACAAATTTGAAAATTTATATGGACAAATTCTTAGAAAAGTTCAACTTACTGAAACTTCTGCAAGAAGAAACAGAAAATCAAAATAGTCCTATTGAATCCATAATAAAAACTTTCCAACAAAGAAATATTATCTATTTATTAATGTATTCATTCATTTATATTTTTCTATCACCTGGTACACCAATTGTTTTAAAAATGGTAATTAGTATCTTTTATCATTGTATATACAGTACAAACAGGTCATATTTGCTAAGATAGATGACAATGCTAAATTTCAAATATTTGGCTTCAAGAACTGAAACAATCAAAATGATATACAAGGAGCTTATTAGTTTAATAAAAACCACCAGAAACAAGAATCACAGTTTCCCCCTCCCCTACCTCCCACACACCATCCTATAAAACATCTCAGCGACAACAACTTTGAACAAAAGGCTGCAAGACCCAAAATATGGAAAATTTGTTTGGAAAATCTTTGTTATGAACTTCCTGGCATAAACAGATAAACCAAATGGTCCTTAAATGAATGAATGAACTGGAAAAATACATTCTCATATCACACCAGTTCTAAAAAGGAACAGATTACAACAAATAGACTTCATTTCTCCTTCCGTGAAGAGTTGTTTCCTCCTCTATGCAAAATGTTTCTACTACAGAACTGATCACACTGTATTTTTAAATATTTGTTTACCCACCTGCCTTCCCCATTTAGATCATGATGACAACCAATTTACACAAATTAATGAGTGCCTGATATGTATCAGGCATTATGCTACCTTCTGGAGAATCAAAGTTCACAAAACACACATGGTCCATCACCTCATGAGGTCATGGGAAGCTTCTCATGGGAAATGATGCTTTAAATTGAGACCTAAAGGATGAGTAGTAGTTCGCTAAATAAAGAAAGGCAATGAAACACAATCCAAGAAGAGAACATGCATAAGCCCTAAGGCAGGAGACCAGTCATATATTTTTCAATATTTCTATTAGCACTACATATTGCATAGCTGATATATAACATCAGTGATAATGAGATGACTGAGGAGGAGGTATGAGAGGATGGAAGAAAAAAATTAAGTCAATGTAAGAATAGTATATTTCATTCAAGTTTGTGTATTTTGGATTTTAAAAACCATACTTAAACATGCTATTTAATTATGCCTTTTTAAGAAATGAAAATAAACTATCGGTGAACCAAGGTTCATTCAGTAGCTGCTTCTCCTAGTCATTATAATGTAAAGTGGAAGAGAAGCAATGAAAGCAGGTAAAATTTTGATGTTGCTCTGTTCTAGGACAAGAAAGCTCTCCAAAAGACTGTGGTGGATAGAAATATTTCTTTGTGTTGGAGCAAAATATTTCTTTCTGTCACCTTACTTAACTGCCATTTTCTTCTTAAAAGCATTTCTTATACTCTAAGAATCCAACAACAAGGTCAAAATCTTTCTTACACCCACTAACTCAGCACTTAACATCGTGTGAATGATAATATCCTCAACTTTTCATAACACACACCTTGCGTTTTCACAGGAGCCAAAACTCAACTCCTAATTATGCAAACATGTTATGACTGTAAAGGAGTGTAAATAACAAGACTAGTATCTCTGACTACTGAAACAAGTGCATTAAAAAGTGGTGTGTATCAAACACGGAGAAACTGGAACCTTTGTGCACTGTTGGTGGGAATGCAACACAAACACTAGTGGAAAACAGTAGGGTGGATCATCAAAAAATTAAAACAGAATTACCACATGATCTTGCAATTCCACTTCTGGGTATATACCCAAAATAACTGAAAGTAGGGCCTTGGAAAGATACCTGCACACCCATATTCACAGCAGCATTATTTACAACAGCTAAAACATGGTAGTGTCCACTGATATATGAATGGACATACAATGGAATATTATTCAGTTTTAAAAAGGAAGAAATTTATGACACATGTGAACCTTGAGGACATTATGCTAAATGAAAAAAGCCAGTCGTCAAACAAACTGCCCCACCCAAAACTGTGTGATTTCACTTCTATGAGGTGTCTCGAGAAGTCAAAAATCAAAGAGACAAAGTAGAACGGTGGTTGCCACAAGCTGGGGGAATTGGAAATAGGGAGTTATTGTTTAATGAGTACAGAATTTCATTTTTGCAAGAAGAGAATCCTGGAGATACATAGTGGTGACGGTTGCACAATATGGATATACTTAACTAAACCTGAAAATGGTTAAGATAGTACATTTATTATGAGTATTTTACCAATTTTTTTTTAATTTAGGGGGAAAAGTGATGTATGGTTTTCCCATTTAGAAATACCATAATTAATTAGAGATCATATTTAAGATATACCAGCTTTCCTGGAAGATGAATTTGTCTGGTTCTGTTTAGACATAAATCCATCATGGTGGCATTGTGATCCCTTCCCATCATGCACTAGTTATTCACACTGAATCACTTAAGCCTGATGATTTCGTGTCTTATTTGTGAGCAAATAACCCTGCCTTTCCTAATAATAGGTCATATCTTTTAAGTAACTGACCTATAAGTTTACTGCTTCTTAAGGAATGCTCATAAATTATGTAATTCTAGAACTCTTAAAGTTTTAAAAGAGAAAAGAATGCCTAAATAAAATCAAACTATAACACCTGAAAAAATGTGATATGGTTAAGGTACATGAACAAGGTCATAGGCCAATAATAGTTACAATAATAGCAGGTTCCTATCTTGAGTTTCCACTAAGAAATTCTATCATTTCCACTGTGTCAATATGTATTATCTGCTCAAAAATTAACCGTAAACTTATTTTTCTATTTCCCTAGAGGAAGAAAAATTTAAGGAGTGGGAGAGAGTTTACTGTTTTGTTCTTCCTCCGAAATTTCTGAAGTATCCCTTCCTTCCCCAATCTAAAGTTGATGAAAGAATAAGGGCAGAGGTCATAGAGAATGGAGTGGCTATCCATAGAGTCAAGAGGAAAATTCAGGGCATTTGAACAACATGTACTTTATAAAAAGCTGATTCCCCACCCACTTACCTCAAAGAAAAAGAAAATTCAAAGTAGCATATTTTAAGGCCAATATAGTATACCTCTTCATTCAACTCAAAAACAGAAGAATAGTTATGAATACAGGAAGTCTTCTCAACAGAAAAGCAGGACTCCATTAAAAAAAGGTTATGATGACTCTAAAGTAATGTGGAATAGAAACTATGATATACTAACTTCTTTTAGAATACAAAATACAATATTTAGGTACTATGGTGAATTACAACCATTTGAAGCATATATGTAAACAACAAAAGACTGAGTGAAAAGAGAATAAAATGGCCTCTGAGGTAAATATACCCTTTAATGTTGTTAATAGACTGTTCTCAAGATAAATAAAACTGGAGATAAATAAGTTATAGAAGAATGAACATGTCCATAAACACCAAACCATGGACCCAAGTTAAAAACTGGCTATGAAAGCAATACAAAACCAGGCAAAAATGTTACTGGATAAAGTAGCACAGATTAATTTAAGCAATCTGTAAAGGACTATAAATATTTGTTAGGAGTTGATAGGTTCAACTCTGTTGGTCTTTTAGCATTCTATAACTACTGATGGTACAACTACAAATTTAATCTGGAAAACCAAATAAGAGTTGTACATACAATCATTTATTAAATACAACAAATAGGTCAGGGAATTTTCTGCATGCTTCCATATATCATGACTAATCTTCACACAAATCCTGAAAAACATAAGACTTGAAACTATAAAACTTTTATAAGAAAATAAAAGGAAAAAGCTCCTTGACATCAGTCTTGCCAATGATTTTTTTTTTTGATATGACACCAAAAGCATAAGAGACAAAAGCAGAAACAAACAAGTGGGACTATGTAAAACTCAAAAGATTCTGCACTGAAATAGAAACATGTTAAAAGGCAACCTACAGAATGGGAAAAAATATTTGCAAACTGTATGTCTGATAAGGGGTTAATATCCAAAATACATAAGGAACTCATACAACTCAATGGCAGAGAAACAGTCTGATTTAAAATGAGCAGAGGACTTGATTTCCCCAATAAGATATACAGATGGTCAACAGGTACATGAAAAGGTGCTCAACATCACTAATCATCAGGGACATGCAAATCAAAACCACAATGAGATATCATCTCACACCAGTTAGAATGACTATAACCAAAAAGACAAGAGATAAGGAACGCTGACAAGGATATGGACAAAAGGGAACTCCGGTGAACTGTTGGTGAAAGCAGAAATGGAAAAAAAAAAATGAAGGCTTCCCCAAAATTAAAACAGAGCGACCAAATGATCCAGCAATTCCACTTCTGCGTGAAGAAGATGAAATCATGATCTTGAAGAGATGTCTGCACTCCCACATTCATTTGTGGTATTATTCACAATAGCTAAGACATAGAAACACCTAAAAGTCCCTCAGCAGACAAACGGTTAAAGAAAGTGTGATATATGTACAATGGAATATTATTCTGCCCATAAACAAGAAGGAAATCCTCCAATTTGCAACAACATGGATGGACCTTGAGGTCTAAGCAAAGTAAGTCAGACAAGAAAAGACAAATCCTGCATGGTCTCACTTATATGTGGAATCTACAAACAATGAACTCATAGAAAGAAAGTAGAATGGCGGCTGCCAGGGGCTGAGGGGGTAGGAGAAATGGGAAGATGTTAGTGAAAGGGTACAACTCCAGGTATAAGATGAATAAGTTGTGGGGATGTAATGTACAGCATGGTGACTACAATTAAAGACACCATATTCTATATTTGAAAGTTGCTATGACGGTAGAGCTTTAACGTTCTTAACTATAACAACAACAACAACAACAAAATGTTATATGAGGTAAGGGATATGTTAACTAATCTTTCTGTGGTAAATATTTCATAATATATAAATGTACCAAATCATCACATTGTGCACCTTAAACTTACCCAATATTATATGCCAATCATATCTCAATAAAGCCTGGGGGTAGGGGGGGAGCATGTTAGCTCTTATTTTTGAAACCTTGGCATCTTGGATAGTACCTGACATACAGCTAGCACAAAAAAGAATCCATTAAATGAATAAAGGAAACACAAAAATTTCTTAAAATTAACTGACTCAACAGCTTGAGTCACTTATTCAAATAAGAGTATGAATTAAACACAGAAGAAAAGCAACTGAAGTATAAAGCAGACAAGTCTTCATGGGCATTTAATAAAAGCTATTATATGATCAAGGCAATCTATGAAGGGTGAAAGGTCCAAACCCAAGGTCAGCCAAGAAATAGTTAATACTGCATGAAAGGATTAAAGAAATACTATACCAACCTAGAAACTGTAACAATATTAGAGGGTTTTTTTAACCTGTCCACAACCACTTCCCCTTCCTGAGATAATACGCATCTTGATCTTCCTTTGAGGAAAACATCCTCTTTCAAAGTATGTAATTGGTGCCCCACCCTTTCCCAACAAAAAGCAGGCAATAAATCCAAGCCAAGCCAATCAGTCCCTATCTGTCTCACTCGCTGAAAAATGTGAATCATAAACAGTGATCACATGAATGGAAAATCAATTAAAGAACTGTCTATCCTAACGGAGTCTCTATAAAGACTATCCAACGCTTCCTGCTCTCTAGATCTCTGGAGCTGCTCAAGTGTCTGTTTTTTCTAAAACTTAGTTTTTCAGCTTTAATTCAATAGTATAAGCTTACCATTCCAATGATTTAAGTTAGAACCCTAAGTGGACACAGATACTATTTCAGCCACTTATAACCAAAATATGTGACATTTGAATAATGAAACAAAATGAAAGTTAACTTCAAAATATTTTAAATGAATTTATAAAAGTGAAATCAATGTCAGACCTAGAACATAAGACACCAGAAAACTACCATAGAAAACACAACAGTGTAATATTCACCCTTATGTTTCTGACTAGGTGCTTTAACTTCATTAAATAAGATCTATCATACAAACATCATGCAAGCTCAGGTTTTTATCAGAATCATAAGGAGAAAAAATTGTGTTTAATCAGAAATGTGATCTCTACCTCAATTTTAGTTTGGCTCTTACTATCCAAGGTGCTTCCTCTGGAGCTCCCGCTTCATATCTTTCACCCACTATGAAATGAAAGATTTGTGGTCAACTGCATGATTAGTACTAAGAGGAGAAACATACCTAAAAATATCTACTCAAGCAGCTGACTGACACTTGTCCAACTGATCTTGTAATCTACTGCAGTCTTTATGGACAAGTACAGGAAGGGACACAAACTGATGACAAACCCATCTAAGGCCCTGGACCACAGTCAATCTATACCAATAACTGAAAAAGGGGAAGCTATTAACCTACCTCTACTTCATCACCTACCTGGTTTCTAAAATTTTAAGTTGTGTTAAGAGCAAAGCTAAGAAATGTCTTTCAGAGGAGAAATGTGATTTCAGTAGGAAGAAAAAATTCACATTTGTTTCTACCATGGCCTAGAACATTATTCACTAGAATTAAAACGCATAATCAAGATCCATCAACATTTCTGGTAAGCGAGAAGTGAAGAAATGGATACAAAATAAGCAGAAGATAAAATCCCTGTCCAGGAAAGCATACAATATAATTGGAAGAACCAAATATACACATGAAACATGTATTTTTTTTTTCTTCTCTTTTAAGTTGAAGTATAGTCAGTTTACAATGTTGTGGCAATTTCTGGTGTACAGCATAATATTCCAGTCATACATGTATATACATATATTCCTTTTCATATTCTTTTTCATTATAGCTTAGTATAAGATATTGAATACAGTTCCCTGTTCTATACAGAAGAAATTTGTTGTTCATCTATTTTATATATAGTAGTAAGTAACTGCAAATCTCAGACTCCCAATTTATCCCTTCCCATCCCCTTTTCCTCCTGATAACCATAAGCTTCTTTTCTATGTCTGTACTGTTTCTGTTTTGTGAATAAGTTCATTTGTGTCATTTTTTTGGGATTCTATATATGTGATATCATATGGTATTTTTCTTCCTCTTTCTGGCTTACTTCACTTAGTATGATGATATCCAGGTCATCTATGTTGCTGCAAATGGCATTATTTTATTCTATTTTATGGCTGAGTAGTATTTCATTGTATATACATATCACAACTTCTCTATCCAGTCATCTGTCGATGGACATGTCTTGCCTATTGCAAGTAGTGCTGCTATGAACACTGGGGTGTATGTATCCTTTCAAATTAGAGCTTCCTCCAGATATATGCCCATGAGTGAGATGGACTGCTGGATCATACAGTAAGTCTATTTTTAGTTTTTTAAGGACTTTCCATCCTGTTTTCCATACTGGATGCACCAAACTACATTCCTGCCAACAGTGTAGGAGAGTTCCCTTTTCTCCACACCCTCTGCAGCATTTATTGTTTGTGGACTTTTTAATGATGGCTATTCTGGATGGTGTGAGGTGATACACCATTGTAGTTTTGATTTGCATTTTTCTGATAATTAACATATTGAGCATCTTTTCATATGCCTATTGGCCATTTGTAGAAACATGTATTACTGATTTGACAAAAATCAATATGTAATTGAATATGTGTTACATTTACCATTTCTCCTATTATTTTTACTCTTAAGTAAGGAGAGGTGGCTTAAGAAAAGAAGGAAAATGAAAGCATCTGGGCACTGTCTTGAAATCAAGAATGGTATTCATTCACCCAGGATTTTTTACTTCAATTTACATGTAGTCAGAAACTGAACTAAATGCAATCTGTATCTAACACTTTTCTCAATATAACATGTTCCCATTAAGCACACCCTATAGTTTTGGCAATTGCCATTAGAGTTCTTCATATATTCATACAAAAGACTGCTTTAGACAAGGCTAGAATGCTTCTGTTAAAAAGAGACAGGAGAAGGAAAAGAAATACAAAGTCTTAAAGTAATTGAAAAGTGTTACAATTTCATTTCCTGTCAAGTGTCAGATCTGGTATTTAAACCCATACGTGGCTTCTGGTACACACTTCTGGGGCTACAGCCCCAATTTACTGACCTTGTCAAAAACCATATAGAGGCACCAATGGAATGTAGAGCTGCTTACTATCAATAATAGTGAGACAAAGGAAGCACCCCAGTTGTTAATTCCTTCCAGTTAGCCGAAAGTAGTTAGCATCTTCCTTAATACAAACAATGTCTGCCTTGGAAAATACTAAGCACAAAGCCTCTGTTGGTGGCAACATATTTGAAACTAACAAAATCAAATGAAAAACAAAAATTAACAACATATACACAAACAGCAGTGAGGGCAAGGGAGTAAATTATGCGAAGATTTTTTTTCTATTTCCAAAATGATGTTGGGTTGGGAGATTTACACTATCTCCAAAAATTATAAAAATAAAGTATAAGAGTACGGTATTGGTGTACCACATATATATCAATGGAATAGAGCAGGAAGTCCAGAAATGGACCACACAAACATGGTCAATTAATTTTTAACAAAAGTGCCAAGGGAAATCCAACAGGAAAGGGAAACATTTTCAATAAAACTAAGTATTAATTAAAATATAAAACCTTGGCTCTTAAACCAAACACAAAAATTAACTCAAAATGAATCACAGACCTAAATAAAAAGCCAACACTATAAAACTTATAGAATAAAACATGAGAGAAAATCTTCACAGCTTTGGAGTAGGCAAAAATTTTTTAGGAGTTGTGTGAAAACACAAACAATGAAAGAAAAAATTGATATGCTAAATTTGATAAAAATTAAAAGCTTCTCGTCTTCAAAAACAGTTAAGGAAATGAAATGGCAAGCCACAGACTGGGAGAAAATATGCATAATACATCTATCTGACGAACTAGGATCCTGATTATATAAAGAACCTTTAAAAGTCAATAAGAAGAAAATACAGTTTTTAAAGACAAAAGATTTTTAATATTTACCAAAAAAAGATACAAATGATCACTAAGCCCATGAAAAGGTGTTCAATACCACTGGTCATCAGTGAAATACAGACAAAAAAACAAGAGACATTACTATATAACCACTAGAATGACTAAAAAATGTTAAACTGACAATATAAATGTTGATGAGGATGGGGAGCAACTGGAGCTCTCATACATTGTTAGTGGGAATACAAAAGAGTACAGCCACTTCTAGACAGTTACACAGAGAAAAGGGAAACATGTCCACTGAAAGATTTGTACATGGATTTTTCAGAGTAGCTTTATTCTCATCAGCCAAAATCTAGAAACAAGTCAAATTATCTATCAACAGGTGAATGGCTAAACAAAGTGTGGTATATTTATTCTATATAATCGAATACTATCTAGCAATAAAGCAATCTCAAAAGCATACTGAGCAAAAAAAGTCAGACAAAAGCATGTATTCTGTTCTTCCATTTGTGAAATTCTAGAACAAACAAAAACAATCCATAGTGGACAGAATGCAGACCAGCTATTACCTGGGAGAGAGTGGGGAACAAGAGACATTAAGTGGGAAAGGGCAGAAGGGATTTGGAGGACTGATGAAAATGCTCTATATCTTGACTGTAGTGGTTGTTACATGGGTGTATAAATTTGTCAAAATGCAAATTATATACTTTAAATGGGTGTATTTTATTCTATGTAAATTACACTTGAATGAAAAATATTTTAAGTGGTAGATTGATAGGTGTTAAATGGTACAGAACAAGAAGGGAAAGGTTACAGAAACAGAGAAAAGCAGAATGACTTTGTAAAACGCAGTGATTTTTTTTAAATCATGAAAAAAGTTCAGTTTTTGGCACAACTAAAACTAGGGATGTAACAAGGAATTTATTTAATTTCATCTGTAAAATGGGAATAACTCACAGGATAGCCATGAAAATTAAATGAGATAGGTAACACTATACCTGGTATATCACAGAAACACAACTCAGATTAGTTGAATCTATAGCTAGCCATGTTAAGTGTTAAGGTGAAACCAAGAAAATAAGTAATAGTTACATGGAGTCAAGCATTTCTACAGGAAATTATTTTCAATGCCAGTTTTAAAAGGAGAAAAGAAAGTGGATAAAACAATGCAGGTGGAGGGAATGGTAATGCCAAGAAGAACGGAGGCGGAAAGGAGCAAGTCGTGTGTAGGAGATGGCAAAATTAGAGTGCCTGTGGCAGCAAGTCCATATACGCGAGTGACAAAAAAACCAGGGTGATTTTCCCATCTGATGCAAATATTCATTTAGATTTTACAGTAGAATCCAGAATAGAAACTTCAACCAGTTGATGCTATGGTATAAAATAAATATATTCAACTATTTAAAATAGGAAAAAAGAAAGACTTCTCTGAGAAAATATGAATACTTACAACCATCAGCTTCAGTCTCTTGGAGGTTAGCCATAGTTCTTCCAAAGAAAAAATAATTATTAAAATGTAATTATAGCTAAGCAACATATGGACTTGCTGTGTAGCTGTCACTGTGCTCTTGAAATTATGAAAGCTTTCACATTTCCTAGAATCTGAATTCTATAAGTGATTGTTATTTTGGAAAACGATATAAAAAAAAATCTCGCTCCAAAACTATCAACTACAAGAATTAACTCACGGCATACTAGATATCAGAATGCTATAATTATATTTCAAGAGACCTAATATGACCAAGATCAGAATTCTTGGGTATTTATAATTTTGAAGTATTTTTACATGTATACGTTTAAAAGTGTGTAATAAAAGAAAGCAGGGTTTGTATTCTTATGTATTTAACTTAAATATTTATTAAGATTTTATGTATGTGGCAGAAGTAATTCCTTTCTATATTTTATACACAGAACAGAAAAGTATCTTTTCAATGCTTTGTATCTGTGAAGACACAGCCAAAATCGTAATAATTTGAGACAATTTAGTTGCCAGAATGAGAGAACTGTTCAGAAATGCAGAATGAGAATGAGATGCTATGAGAGATATAGTATTAAAGGGTAATATGCTAACCTTTAAACAGACTAGTAGCAATGTAGCTATGGTGAGGACAACGAGGCAACATGATTAAATTAACTCGAATCTCTTATTGAGCAAGGATGTCATATAGTGACAGTCAGCTAACAAACAAGGTTTTATCTGTTCCACCTACATCAGAGCAATAACCAGTTAAAGGCCTTGGCCCAGAGTGTTAAATGTAGAGACTGAAAAATGATCTTATCTACTTTTGCTTCCTTGGGCCCATATGTTACATATCAAAAACAGATGGAAGTATTCATGAACACATAAAAAATTATTGATAAATCAGTCAGAATCACAAATTCTTTTCTCTTTAAAATTTAATTTTCATGATGACAGTATTTTATATTATAAAATATTTTGCAAAGCATTTCCTATATGCATACTAGAAAAAGGAAGTTCCTATTTTAAGAAATATAAATTAGAAAAAATTTTAATAATATTAGCAATAAAATATTAGTTAAGACCCACCACTGTTTTTAGTGTTTGCTTTTTGTAGAAAGGAGATTTCAGGGAGACTGATACTGTTAAAGATTATTTATTGTTTTTAAAATGAGAATTGTGAAACTTATAAAATTAAACACCTTCAAACAGTCCCTTTAAGTATAGTTAAAAGGTTTTTATCTTTGTAAATAAACTTATTTTTATTTAGAGGTGGGAAATTTGTCCATGGTGCATCTGACTTACTGAGATCAGAGCTCTGAGGAAGAGGTTCAAAATTTAAAGGAATAGTCTCTTATAAGAAGCCCTTCTTAGGCCACTATTAGATAAGTGGAGAGGAAAAAAATTATTCTGAATCTCTTGCTTAGAGTGTGAAGTACATTTTGGGCCTTTCACATTTCAATCATGCCAGCCAACAGCCACGCACTTAGGAAAAATAAATTTAAACTAAAACTCTCCGGGCAAGCCACTGTTGGGAGTCACTAGTTTTCTCAATTAT
The DNA here is from genome assembly GCF_009834535.1 of Camelus ferus. Lineage (NCBI taxonomy): Eukaryota > Metazoa > Chordata > Mammalia > Artiodactyla > Camelidae > Camelus > Camelus ferus. The sequence continues at coordinate 60,671,198 of NC_045707.1, read as the reverse complement.
TCTTCTTTATACTTATTTGTGACTCTGCGTTAATAAAATTCTATTTGGAAAAATATAGCTAATTTTTTTTAAGTTTAAGCAAAAAAATCAAACGAAAATGGCAGAGAAATTCAAAATATATAAACATAACAAGACTATATTAGAAAAATACAAGCCAAAGATTAGGAATAAGAGTCCATAAAAGCTTAACTGACAAAGAACACTATGGATAAAAAAAGAAAACAATTAAAAACATATAAAAAATAAAATAAAATAAAAAACTTAAGATACCGAAAGCAAGAAAACAAAAACCATCTTTTCATAATGTAATATTAATAAGAATAGAGCAATGCTAATTCAAAAGCTGAACGCCTTCACTCAGAAATTCTTCAAACTAAGACTGTTCCGCCTTCTCAAGTTTTTCGTAAAGATTTTACTTGGCAAATAATCGCAAAGTAGAAAGCCAAAAAGCAGACAACACAGCATAGTTCCTGGTCTCATACCAATGGCTCCTATTCCTAGTGCCCTGGCTTTTCCAAGACTCTTAAGTGAGAAGATGACACAATTCCTTAAAGAATGCTGAGCAGGCTGTAAGTTCCATTTGTCTTATCTCCCATGAGTAATCAACTGGTAAGACCAAACATAGACCCAAACAGACCCACCCACATCCCACATCCCCCCAAAAGGGGCGTGAATTTGCAGTCAAAATGTAATGAGCTATAAGAAAGGTATTTTTTAAAGGGGCCAGCACTATCCTAAAAGCAGCAGGTATGCCTACAGAGTACACTAGTAAGTGATAGGAAATCATCTTTTTGAATCTTGTTTCTAAATTCCTTCCACCCCCTCCCCTTTTGTGTTTTTAATTTGGCAAGAAATTATCCCTTTAGGTATTCACAGGTGGGTTAAGATAATCACTTTCTATATAAAATTCAAGGAAATGTCTGCCTTTTTAAATGCTGGAATTCTAAACAAATTTTAGAGCTATTAGAAATCTTCAAATCACCCACTCATCACCTCTAAATTCTACAGATGGACAAACTAAATATGGAGGATTAAGTGACTTGCCCAAGATCATGGAGCAAAAAGAGACCAGAACCCAAGTCTCGTAAGTCTCAGTTTAATGTTTTAAGAACAAAATACAAATTCAATGGGAGGAATTATTAGGATTCAACCTTTTACTTTAGTATGAACTGACTGGTGAAGAAAACTTTAAAACAACACTACATCCCAGTTCTGTTTTTTAAAAATATTATATATATACATATATACATATATACATAAAGAGAGAGAAGTGGGGAGTGAGGGAGAGAGGAACAGAAGAATACCTGGAAGAATAACATCAAACTGGTAATCAGCAAGCTATTTGGAACATTAAGTGGGATCTAGTGGCAAAAGAAACTAACTTTATGAGTTTCTATAGCTGTTGAATTTTACAGTGAGCATATGTTGATGTAATAATCATGTTTTTTCTTTTAAAAAACTTAGACAAATAAATACTTCATCCAGAAGAGAAAACGCATCTCAAAATGGCTTAAGTCTCACTCTCCCTCTCCCCTCTCCCTTCCCTGTGTGTGTGCACACACCTGCACACTGACACACACACAAACACACACAACTCAAAAGATACTATTTTGTAATTGGGGTTGACTTTGAAATTATCTTAATTTGGCTTCACACTAAATGGGGTCTTCCTTAAGAATAGCCTAACATTAACATGCTAGGATAATTCTAACAAGTTAGGGTAATCAAAGAAATTAAAAGTCTGAATTTCAATTATAAAATGCATTTAAAGAATTTTCCATTAGATACATAACAGTAATAGAAGGTGAATTAATGTATTTGTAATAAATAAGAATATTGTAGTTTAAAAATTATTTCTATATAAATGCATACTGCTAATGTAGTTTCAATCATGTTAAAAAAAAAAAAAAAAAACAGCATTCCTGGTAGGCTAAACATCCCTCCTACATCCCTCCCATAAGTTTATTATTACACTATGGCGTTCCTTGCAAAATGGTAAAGACAATGGTAAACTTGAGCTCAGTCCTCTATGTAAATTATGAATTTCAAAATCAAGAGGTCCAAACAATGAGATTTTATATATTTCTCAACGGAATCTTATGCTGATTAGCAACCATCAAGATTATTTACTCTCTTTTCCCATAATTTGGAATAATAAATATCCGTCCAAAGAGTAAGGGATGTTTTAAATGAGTAAATTGTATTTTCTTCACTCCTCTCTCCATTTCCTTCTCAGCCTATTGAAATCTGGTGCCTATGTCTGTAATTTCACTACGATTACTCACACAAAGATCCTTCATGCTAAATTTAATGCTTCCTTTGCCAAACCCTTATTCAAAGATCCTCCTGACTTTCTAGTCTCTCTAACCAATTCTTTTCTGATTCTTTCACAAGCAACCCTCACTCTGCACAGGACTTGGACACTGAAGTGTCTCAGGGTTTTATGTCATTAGAGTCTCTTCTCCTTCTCTCATTTTCAACTACCACCTTCATGCAGTTACTCCCTACTCATGTAACCAACCTAGAACTCTCTCCTACATCAAAATCATATATCCAATGACCTGCAGCAGAGGTTCAAAAGCTTTAGGAAGCATCAGAATTACCTGGAAGGCTTGTTCAAAATCAGACTGCTTAGTTCTACCCACAAAGCTCCTTATTCAGTAGGTTTAGGTAGAACCCAAGAATCTGCATTTCTAATAAGTTCCCAGATGACATACTTCAAGCACCACTGGCCTACAGGATTCTCCCTTGGATAAGCCATAGGTACCTTAATTTCAACACAACCCAATGGGTCTCCCACCTATCTTCTTGGTCACCTTCCAAACCATTCTTTACAGAGCATTCAGAGGATCATTCTAAACTTGATCATTACACAAGCCTTTGTTTAAAAAATTCTAATGGTTTCCAAAGGACCTTAAGACAAAAATCAAAATCCTTAACATGGTCTAGCAAGCCTCACATAACCCGGTCCTTACCTACGGTGCCACGCTGCTATCACTTTCAATTTTCTTTAAGCTCCAGTCACAGTAGACTCTTTCAGTTCCTAGCAAAAGCCAAGTTCCTTGCTGTTTCAGGATATTTAAACAAGATGTTCTGCCAGAAATATTCTTTTTTCCCTCAGCTTAAGTCACCTTCCTTGGCTCCCCTCCCCCACTAACTCAGCAAAATCATCTATCATTCTCTATTTCCTCCTCTTAGCACTGTCTGCAATGGTGATTACACAGTGAATTACACAATTAGTAGTTTATGGTCCATTCCCCATCCTTCCCACACACACAAACTCAAAGAGGTCACATGTCTATCTAGTTCCCACTGAATTTTCAGGCCCTTCCCTAGTGACTTGCACTCAAATATCTGTTGAATTAAACATCTTGCAACATTAAATTATTTTGAAACTTCAAAAGAAAAAGTATTACTAAAAAGGGAACTAGAGGTTTTTTCTAGTATCCTTTAGTATTCACAAATAAGGAAGCTTCATTAAGCTCTACTATCAGGGAGTTTAAATCAAGAAAAATAATACCTTCAGGAGATAAAATGAAATCTTCCTATCACAAGCTCCTCTGCAACAAGATATACAGGTATATTATTGCTCATTATCTGGACCAAATAGAGTACAGCACTGATGTTCGAAAGCCATTCAATAATACATGTTTATAATGCAGCCTAGTATAACTTTTGCAAAAAAAGTTAATTCATATGTAAACCTGCATCAAAGCGTACACTCAGGCTTAGCAACAGAAGTGATTTTAGTTCATGCCAGGAAATGGGATAAGGTAGATGCCTGGAATTAAACCTAAACACAAATAACCACAAACTGCATAATAAATACAAATATAACCAAGAATTAAACTATTATGCAAACAAACATTCTATAGATTCTGACCTCCTTTAATGGAAAGAATACCTGCCATGTATAATTCATTCACCAACTCTTTTTCTCTGAAGCACATGCTAAATCAGCAAAGCACTGGCCCAGGTGGCACACAGAATACAGGTACAACTATATTAAGATGTAACTTTAACTAAGGTAGCAGAATTTGCATCCAAATAAAGGTTATCTCCATTCAGAGTGGTCATTTTTAGAAACCATTTCAACTTGCCATCATACAAAACAATTTTGGAACTCCTCTCTTCTAATCACTTCCTATGCTACCCTATAAATGACACAAGAATAAAAGGTTTCATCCTTTTGGTCACTGATTATTTTTAACTAAAAATGGCATTTCTCATTTTGATCACTAATTTTATGTAGGAGACCCAGTTAAGAATGACTTTCTCCATATATCAAATCCATTCTCAAGAGATGTCATTCATCACCATAGAATATAGGTAAAAGAAGGAGGTTGAAGGCATTAAAGAAATGCCAAAAGAATAGTTTCAAAGGTGTTTTTGAACAACAGTGACATTGCTGAAATAAATTCAAGATAACTCTGAACACATCATTTATCTCTTAGACATATAAGTTTTAATATATTTATTTAAAAGCTGGTCACATTTCTACTCTGGGTACAACTGATAGATAGGACTAACCCCTGACTTCTGGGTTTCCTGAATAATGGGCGATATAATGCAAAAGCACATTTACTACAAAGTACAGATTCAGAAATGGAACAAATTTTAAGAAAAAAATCTGGTGGTCTACTCTAACTACATGGCTTGGGCAGTATCCTAAAAAGAACATGGCTGTAAAATGAGATAGGCCAAGGTTCAACTTCTTGCTTGGCTCCTTAGGAGCCACATGACTGAGCATATTATTTGAACAAGTCTGCATGACATCAATAATTCTATCTGTAAATTTGGTAAAATACCATCTATTTCAGAGCTATTATAAGAATTATATTACCTATTATGATATTGGAATTCTAGCCCCTAACATGTTCAAGGAATCCTCAAAAGAACCTAAGAGGCTATCTGTTCCAAATTCTCCATTTTACTAAGACCCGAAGAGACTAAGTGGTTTGCCAAGGTCACAAAGTTACTTAGTAGGAAAGACAATACTTCTGGCAGGTTTCTTATTTTCCCAGTGCATCCATTTACTCTGTCAGTTGGTGGTTGTAATGCTAGGTTGCACAAGTCTGTGACACAGGGTCTCAAAGAGGGTTTCTGAGACAGTGATAAAGCAAGGCCTCTTAAGGCGTGTTTGCAAATATGTCACTGGCAGTCATGTACTAATAATTTAGTCCTATATATTAAATGTCTCTCCTGGATTTTAAGCCTTTGTTTTTAAAGTTAGATATTTTACATTACAGTTAAAACTACCTCATTCTACATAAATTTTCACTGTCTTCCTGAAAGGTTCTTTTCCAAGGAAAATATGAACTTTGTTTTAAATCAAGATACTAAAAAAAGAGTGGCTGTTTTTCTCATTAGGCACAGTAACTGGTTATAATACACCAAAAAAGAGTTACCCCAGTTTCCTACAAGTAAATTCATACCAATATTTAAGCTGAGAGTTCTTTATTAAGGATCAAGGCTTGAAATGCAAGATCTAAAGTTAATTTAAGATAACCTCAAAGAATATTATTACTGATTTTCTTATTCAATCCTAAAAGCAATTTCTTCACATTTTGATATAAATTAAGAATGGCTTTCCATTTTGGGGATGAAAGAAAAATGAGTGTCTGAGTGCCTAACTCTGGCCTAGATGGTTCTGGGGTTTGAATTCGAGGTATAAATTACTATAACCAAAGTACTCATCATCTTTAATTTATTGCATAAGTAATCAAAACACATAATTACACTTCCACATGCCAGTTTCAAAAAGGATCTATAAGAACCAACACAATTTTTAATATTTGAATTAAAAATGACTACTAAAAATGAGAAACACTGAAAATAAGTCATAATGAAAAACTGTTCTTAAAAGAAAACTGATCAATATGGTGGCAATAAAAAAAATTCTTAGAGAATACCCAAAAATTTTTTCTGAATTTAATTAAAATTATATTTTATCTCATAGCCACAAAATGTATCACTGATTAATTTCAACTTATAAGTTTGAAGAGGCTAATTACTATTTATTGTAAATTAAGAAGTCCTAAAAGATAATGAAATAAGACCTTGCTAGATAAATGCTAAATATGTTAAGCTATCAACCTCTTAAACGAGTCTCTGCTTTCACAGAGGAATTTTTTCTAGTAGTGAGAGGCTATTTTTTTTTTAATTGCTACACCCTAATCACAAATTCTTGGGAAAATAAAGATATAAAAACCATAATTTCCCAAATGATCAAACTTTTGAAAATAGTCAAAATACTATTTATATAATGCTAAAGATTCTATTTTAAAATTTCAGGAACAGTATGAAAAAATATCAAAATTATAAACACAATAGAAGCAATAAAGGATAAAGGAGCCAGTCAAGAAGGAAAGTAATTATGACAGGTATCTGAAAGGGAAAATGCTTGGAATACATGAAAAAGGTAAATCAAGAGACATATAACCACTATCTAATTGAATCCCTGGATTCTAACACCAAGAGTTTCATACAATATGGAGAAAGTTCAGAAAATAATCAGTAAATATATGTCTACTGTATTAGGGAATATTTTAAAACTTTGACTTCCCCTACATTGGGCAGATAAAGAAACTGCAAAAGAGCGAATTTCTCTTCTAAGCTACTTTAAATTTCAAATAAGTATTTACTATGTAGGTTATACAATATTTTACATAATCAGGCCAAATCTAGGAGTTTAAGCCTTCCAAATCACAACCTTCCTGACAGGATTTCAACTTCAAAGTAATCAGCATTGTTAAAATCTGAATTATATAAACTTCTGATTGCAAAAGAATTATATATAACGCCAATCATTAAAGACCCACATCCCAGCAGTCAAAACCATAACTATAGAAGGAAAAATTACAAAATCTCATGAGAGAAGGGCTGAACAAGAGTAACAGGGAAATGCAGCAATATCAAAGAAGAGAGGAGAAACAGATTAATTTAAATTTGCTTGCCCAGGATAAATTACAATCCATCAATTTACCTGAAGATTCAGGAAAGGAGGCTGGGAAATAAAAAAGAGAATAAGGTACATAAAATGTAAAACAATGCTGGGAAATTATTTTGGGTATAAAATGAAAGAAAGAGATGAAAATTAAGGCCTTCAATAAACCAGCAAGGCAATCTAAGTTCAACATTTAAAGTACCAAAGATAATCATGCAAAAGAGAAGGAAAAGTAATAAAGAAAAACATCAATAACTAAGGAGCCAAAGTAGCTGTAACAATTAAGGCAGAGAAGTAAATGAAAAAGAATAACACCTCACCTGCCTGGATACAACTGAGAAACAGAAAATAAGTAATGAATAATCAAAAGATCACAAGAGCCTGGGTTACAGCTGATATGCCATTCTCTGGAGCAAAGTCACTATTTTATGCACAATTCGAAACGGTCTCATTTAGTTTCCAAGTAACAAAGTAGAAATGGCAAGAGAATCGTTAACAACATGTACTGAGTTGGGGTAGGTGACAACAGAAAAGAAAACAGAAAAACTAGGAAGCAAACAAGAATTCAAAAAGATTACAAATTTTAGGACCAACTAACATAAAGGTACAAACACCTATACAAATCAACAGTGAAGAAATATCACTGTATTTCAACACAGTATCATGATTACAATTTCTATGAATAAACCTATATTAACAACAACAACAACAACAACAACAACAACAACAACAACAAAGTTCAATAGTTCTATACCTTCTATTTAAAAAGCTAGGAAAGGTCTCCAATAAAAGATAAGAGACTGAACATAAAATCTCCCTCCAGTTATTCCAGATATCCCACTGAAATAAAAGCAATTCATACAGGAAAAAAATGAAACCATAAGAACAAAGAAATTAAAAGTGGGGATAGAGCAGAGAGGGAAATCAACAAATTTCTGAAAGATGAAAGCAGATGTAAGGTTAATCGATACAGCAAGCACAGGAAGCCACAGCCTCATTATACCCTTTAAGAGTGATGCAAAAGGCTGAGAACCAGTTCAATTCTGACAGAACCCCAGAGAGGCATGATTGCAAAGTAAATGGTTCAGCAAAGGATGGGAATAAATAGTGGGGCTAAAAACAGGAGAATGATACATTACTTGACAAACTGTATAAGGGACAACTACATTTCCCATCTCCCACCTCCAAGCAGCACCTAAACAACTGGCATTTACTCCCAGGCAAAAAGACAGTCAGCTTTTCTCTAAAGACAGTGAATAACTGTCTAGGGACAGCTAAGCGGGGATGCTGGTACAGAGTAATAAACCCTCCTTATCTGGCATTTAGAGGCCCCACAGCCTGGAAGCAGGCTCCCCCCTCTTTCCCTAAAATGTTTGCCAATAGATGGGCCCTATCCTATACTATCCTGCCCCCGAAGTGCTGTGCCCAAAATTCTTACTCCAAGGTAAAACCTAAACAGGGAAAACAGTCCAAGGATCACAGTGGGAGAGGGATGACCAGATCAGGAAGCCAGTCTTTCTTTCTGAAACCTGAAGAAACAACCAAACATCACCAGGCATACAAGAAAAACAAAGCATGGAAAAAAAAAAAAAAAAGATTACAAAAACTGACCAGAAAGGAAAAGGAAATAATTAAGGAGACACAAATATCTTTTAAAAATCTACTTTTCATATTCTGAGACTAAACACAGTATTACAACATAAAACAAGAAAAGAATGGTAGAAAAAGAGAACAAGAAAATTCATAGATTACCACCCTTCTCAAAAAATCAGTCAAAAACCTAGGGGGGAAAAAAAACCCTGACCACAGAGCAAAGAGAATCACAAAATATTACAGTAAAAATGAGATGAGGATCAGTCTCACTGACCAGAGAGAAAACATTTGCCCCCTTTTAAAGAATGGAAAAGCAAACAAGAAAATGAAGAGAGGAAAACATCAAAGACAGAAGAAAATTTCTTAGAGTTGAAGAATCTGATTCAAGAATAAGGGCAACTGAGTACCCAGAAAAAATAACCAAAACAAAACAAAAATAACTTGTATACCTCATTATGACTTTGTAGCAGAAAGATAAAAGAGAAGATCCTAAAAGTTTTCAGACAGAAGAAAGAACAAATCACCTTAAAAAGACAGTAAATTAGATGACATATGACTTCTAATCAGCATCCCTGGAAGGTGGCAGACAACCAAGCGATGCTTTCAGAGTTCCAAAGGAAAATTATGTACAACCTACAACACTGTACCCAAACTATCAGTCAAATATGAAAACAAAATGAAGACATTTCTGTACATAGAATAATTCCAAAAATTTGCCTCTCAAAACAACTTTTTTGGGAAGTTACTTGAAGATGTACTCCAGGAAAAAGATTAAATAGATTTAGTAAAAAAAAGAAGAAGAAGATCTATAATAGAATAGATCCAATTCAAGAGGACAGTGAAAGGAAGTTTCAGAAAGAGACCTAAAAGGCAACTAGTCCAAGTTGAAGCAGAATTACAGGCAACTCCAGATAAATAAATAAGGAACACAGTACAACAGATAGTATGCTGAAGAGCTGGGAGGGGTGGGGGTTAGTGGGTGGGGACACTATGATAAAAGCATACAGTACAAAAAAGGGGGGCCATTAGAAACACCAAGAAAACAGGAAGTCATGCCCATTGTTTTTAATTCAATGGCTAGATTTTAAGCAACTGATAAAATAAATAAAATAAAATCCACTAAACCTTGATGGTATCAAGGAATTTTTCTTCAAGTGCCCCAAGGTCTGCTTAATAGGATCTGTGGAAAAGAAATCATAATCATACTACCTGGCCTAGCATTAAATAATATTTACATAGTCATAATATCAAAACTACTGGTTTTCATCATTTAGAGAGAACCTATAGACATATGGGCATGACAGCTGGGGTTGGGAGGATGGAGGAAATATGTTTATCTAGGCAAGAAGTATAGCCACCAGTTCAGAAGGAAAAGGAAAGAACAAAAGAAAAAACAGAAAATCCAGACAATGTCTAAGCTGATAAATTAACAGACATGTAGATCAACATTCAATAGAAACTAGTGTTTCACAAAAAAAAAAAAAAAAATAGCTTCCTCTGTTGCATATTCATAAACCTCCCCCATGAATTCTACTCATCTTCTAAGAGGAGAAAAAGTCCTTTGATTAAAGATAAGTTTCTTTCAGTTTAAAATAATTTCTTTCAGGTTAACTCAGTTTTTAAGGCAGTGGTTCTCTGCTGGGGTTGATTTTACCCCCCAGGGGACATTTGGCAATGTCCAGAGATATTTTCAGTCATACAATTAGGGGAGATGCTACTGACATCTAATGGGTAATGGGGAGGGATGCTGCTCTACAGTCTACAACGCACAGGGCAGCCCCCACCACAACAAAGAATCATCCAGCCCAAACTGTAAAGAGAGCCAAGTTAGAGAAACCCTGGACACAGAGGAAAGCTTTCGTGGGCACAGGGAATGTTATGACTCGTCTGAATGTAGACCCATGGACTGCCCTCTGGGTCCTCGTGGGCCTCGGAGGTTTGATAGGGTCATAATGGTATCATATGCAGATCAGTATGTTGGAGCAGCACCCAGTGGATCTCTGAACTTGGCCCCACCTCAGCTCCTGCTGGTATGGATATTCTTAGGGCCTCAATTATCTCTTCTATGCAGCCCATGCAGCCCATGGTTAAGGCAACACTGGCTGCTTAATAAATAAACCTCAAATTTTCAGTAACTTCACACATTAAAATGTCTCATTAAAATTACTGTCCATCATGAGCGCTCCTGTTTGCACAGGTGCACAGCTTTCTTCCACATGGTAATTTAGGGACTAGAGATCTCCCAATCCCTGGCTCTCCCACACACCCAAAGAACCCCAGCCTCTGCATCTGGCTCTTGGGCTGGAAAAGAGAAAGTGGAGAAAGACAGCTGCTTTTCTCCCACCGCAACTCAAAAGCGACACCACCTCATTTCCATTCACATTCCACTGGTGAAGCCAGTCATGTGACCCCACCTAGCTGCAGGGAAGGAGGATGAGGAGAAAGGAGAGAATGACTGAGAAATATGTTCCCAGTTGAGGAGCCACGTCCCAGGGTTAACTGTACTACAGCAGGGGAGCACAAATTTTGGTGGGCGTTGAGCTGAACCTTCCACAGCCGCTCTCCCCACACTGTACTGCATGGCCCCTCCCCTCACAACAGCAGCCTCATGACAGGCTTGCTGGCTGGCTCTCATTCTGTTAACTTCTATTTCCTTCACTCAGATTATGCAAGAACTTCCAGATCTCTTTAATACCACCGAAGAACCACACGAAACTCACAGGGTGCATCTCTGGGCCTCACTTCGCCTAAAGACACCACTTTCTCCCTCTGCAGTCATCCCATGTCAGCACAGGGCCGCGTGCATGGCAACAAGCCAGCTGAGTGGCTGGGTAGGTTCCGAACTTGGGCAGTCAGACTCCAGGGCTGGTGCTCTTCTACATCTCCAGATTTCCAAAAGAATAGGTAGTCAGAGAGTCCTTCGGTCAATGAATCCACATTTTGGAAAACAGCCTAGGAACTATTACAAACTCCCCACTATGATGCACAGCACTGTTCCTTAGTTCTGGATTGCTGATCTTAAATGTCATTATAGTCAAAGCAACAAGTAAAATTATACAGTAAGCAAAGCTCCTCTTCAGAAGTCCTTCATCCTACTCTGGGCTTGAACAATGTACACGTCCTCTAGTCCAAGGTTCCCACTGCATTACTCTTATCCACTAATGGAGTTACTTTGACTGAACTGCTCTCTCTCCAAATACACCATACTCTCACCTCATCAAAATGTACCCACACAGATTCCATAATGTTCACAAGAGCCTGAGCCTTGCTCGTAAGAAGCTATGTAATCTGATAAACTACTCCTGCTAATAGTGGCACTTGGCGGCCAAAAAACAAGTTACTTTAATGGTGGAAATTTCAATAGGATAAATTTCAATTATATAGATTTGCGACTTTCAAATATCATCCATAAAAACCATCCATACCAAATCTGTACATCAGTCTTACTCTTTGAAAAAAACAGTTTAAATTTTAAAAATGTAACAAGTCACCTTAAAATACTGTATCTACTATGTTCTTAAAGTTTCAGGTTAGTCTGGAATTCCTTAGTAAGAAAACGGTAACTGAAAGAACAATAAAGAATTATTCAGTCTACTAAGTAAAAAACAGGATGTCAGTCAAATACATGTGAAATGTAAAAAAAAATCAAGGCTATATGCCATCTTATTACAAATTGTATTTTGATCAAATCATAAAGTCAAAATAGACTGGAAAAGATCATAAAGGTCAAAACCTGTCACAAGAGGCAACTGCAAATAAACTACACAATGCAGTGCAATACAATGGCTAAAAGTGCAGGTTCTGAAGTCAAAGGTCAGGTTAAACCTTGAATTCAAATGCTTTTGGTAAGCTCCACCACCTGCTACTTAGCCTCCCCTGTGACTCAGGTTTAGTTCAAACCCCACTTCCACGGCCTACTACTTAATCTTTCAGTGCATGAGGATTTTAAAAAACGGACAAGAAAATAGCCTGATTTGGGGGCTCACTGTCAGGTACACATGTCAAGCACCTGATACATGGTTAGCAGTCAACATATATGTTATTATTACTGTTGTTGTTGTTGTTGTTGTTATTATTATTATTATTATTATTATTATTACCAACCACTCCTACTAAGATCCCTTCAGGCTATCAATCTCCCTTTGAATCTATCATGTTTTTAACAACTCCAAATCAAAAAATTTCTTCTTTTTATCTGAAAAGAGCCTTCAAGCTCAAAATCCATTTCTTTTTTTTCAGTCCTTTGTAAATATGGAAGATGGCAGGTAACTGGCTTATCATTTGAAGATTCACGGCTCTTTTTAGTCTTTTTATAATAAAATTCCCTTCCAAATACTATACAAAGAACAGACAGCTCCGTGGATTTAAATAGTACAAAGAGTTCACAAAGAATAATGAAATTTTGAGATTCATAAAAGAACAAATAGCTACTGGGACAAAAAGCTGAGAAAAGAAATGATGCAGAAGTCTATCTGCCTGCTCAAAAAAATACTGAATTCTAAAATAAAGCACAGCAGGTAGCAATTCTTCATGGTTTGCAGTCAACTCAGATCACTAAAAACATATGGAAGATATTTTGGGGTTTTTTTTTCCTTAATAGCAGGAAACTGTCCTGCTTTTTCACAATGAACAGAGATCACATGACAGGCAAGTATAATTTCTTCAAAAACAAATTCTGTAGAGAAGCCTAGAGGCTCAGATCTTTTCAGCTACACATATTCCTTAAAGCTTTACAAATTTGAGGCATCTAGCATTCCCTGCAGTTTGTAACATTAAGAAGTAACAAAATTAAGCCTCATTTCTATCAGAAAACATTATGCCTCACTGAAAGAAAACTAAGGGTCTAAAATTTTGATACTGATAAATTTAAAGGTAATACCACATGAATCAAAGCAAAGGTCAAGTAGGTATTAGTGTTTGTGATAAATGCACCAAAACATCTTTTAAAGATCTAAAGACAAAAAAAAAGTTTTAAATAATTTAATGTTTATTGACTTCTATGTTTTAAGACATTGAGATGGGCATTTTCACATATATTATGTAATTTCATTCTCCCAACAATGGGATGGGATGAGGATTACTATCCTCCTTTCACAAATGAGAAAACTAAGACCCAGTGATTTGCGTAAGGATGCTTGTATAAGATGCCATCCGAAATCCAATTCAAATTTTCTCACCTCCAGTTCAATGCTCTTGCTTTCCCTGTAACATTGTCACTTCCAAAACTCAAGCACTCTAAATTTTGGCTCTTTTAAAGTGTGGGAATCTTTTCACCTGGGAGAGGCAACAGCTGTGAGGGAAGAAGAAAAATTCTTTATAATGTTACTGAAAAAGACTCACTGTGCTTAATCTGACATGACTACCCAGTCCAATTTAAATGCTTCGGTTCATGCTGTCTACTACTCTTAGAACACCTGCTTATCTTCAGATAGACAGCTTTCAACAAGACCTAACTGAAGAATGGCCTCTCCCAAGAACGTTCCCCAGATTAAATGACCTGCTACCCTCCTCGCAAGCCAACATTTTCACCTCACTGTCTGTATCTAATTTGGACTACATTACCACAAACTCCTCTTGGTTCTCCAGTCATATATCTGGAACCACATTTTTTCATTCAATAACTACTAAGTATTTGGAGAGTCAATGGTGAGCAAAATAGACAAGGTCCTTGCTATGATGGAGAGCTTACATTGTTTCTAACTTAAACAAAAGTAAAAATAACAAAGGGTAGAAGAGTATGATGCCTCAGGACAAGGATTCCTTTCCTACAAGGTCTCTGAAGAAAACACTCTCCTTGCAAACTTGATAACATTTCTCAAGGAGGAAAAATCCCTTCTATTATGTGTTCCAGATGAGACCTTCACCTTCATGCCTTTTGAGCAGATATATGAGGGGGTGGTGACCAAGGTACAAGGACAGATCTGAAATCTTTCAGGGGTTTCCTGAAAGAAAATACTGACATGAAATCTTCACACATTAGTTCATACATCTCTTCCTGTGTCTCACCCACAAGAAGACTATATTTCAATCTCCCTGTATGCAGCCGTCTTCATTAATGAAGTATTCAGAGGCTTTTTAATTCAAGTTGTATTTATATATTATTTGTAGGTCATAGTCATAAGAATAAGGTAGGACCTTTGTCTTCCACTTTTGAATCCTCCACTGCTCCAAAAGCATTGCTACAAGTGTGCACAGCTTTAGATTTCATAATATAAACATTAAAATATAACACTTCAGGTATTACTATTAGGATAAGGATTTTCCAAAATAATATTAGAAAACTACACCCAAGTATCAATTCCTTATTTTGTCACTCATGCTTCAACTCAAGTAACGTGCTCTTAAAGAATTGTGTGTAAACCAAGTTTAAATATACTAAGAACATTCACTAGTTTAAAAAATTATGCAATTTGTCCTTTAAAAAGAAAGATCTTTTGTAATGCACATTTTGTAAGTTCATAATTCTATCACCTTTTTCTTAAATCAAAACTCAAAAGATAATTTCACTACACAGAATTGTATATTTATCCCCAAAGTGTATTTTAAGGTTTTGCAATTCAAAAGTGAACCTAGAAATCAGATATTGCCAAATTTATAGGTGCCATAAATGATTTGTAAGAAACATATTTGATTGCCTCTAAAATATAACATTCTAACTGAAAAAAATGTAGCAGCATCTTTTCACAGATCGCAGATACAATAAACACGATTCAATGAAAGAGAAATAAACAATGACCATTTTTAATTAAACAGGCACTTCTAAGCATCTGTGTACAATGTATTGTGGCTCAAACGGTTCACATGGAATTTGACCGCAACAACTTAAGTTCCATAATTAAAGACCTAAAAGGTAGTTCTTATGTTTCATCTATCCCCTTTCCCATTACTCTGAACAGGCATATTGTAGTCATACCATACACTGTCGCTATCAAAAACGGGGAACAATTACTTGAAATCAGTTGTACTTTTAATAGCGGGCGAACTGCATGCCCTTACTCTTCCTTCCTCAACCTGTTTCACAACGCTAACACGTTAATAATTTCACTGCAAAACAAGCTCTAGCAAGCATAGAAATTGACCATAGTCTATCAGCATGATCAAGTTTAGATGGCACCGGATGGTATGGACGGAGAAAACCTAACAAGCAATTCACCCATGCTCCTCCCCAATCCTTGCTCTACTTGGATACTAAAGGAGGCGAAAAACTTCCAAATGATTATTTGAAAAGACCTAAAGTGGCACTAATTTGAGGCTAAATTTAAGGAGAAGTTAATAAAAACTAGTAAACATACACAGTGCATTCTAATACTACTTAGAAATCATTTGTCTTTGTGTCAAATAGACAAAAACTTCACTAAATTATTCACTTAAAGTGAATATTCTTATATCATCAGCTAGATACGTTTTCCCCATCTGTTTAGGAGCCCAAATTACCTATTATTTCAGGCAGCATTTAGATAAAATGAAATTGGGTATGTTCCCCAATGCAGATGTCTCTCCTAAAGAAGAGCGTTAAATGACTTTCGTGAATGGAAAATCTGCAAATACTGTTGCTTCGCCTCGGCAGGTCTGGAGTGGGTGGCTCAATAAACCAAAAGCACGCTCTTTGTGAAGCAACATGGAACCTGATTCCATTCTTGAGAAAGGGCTGAGAAACAAATATTAAATTTAAAATTACAACAAAAGCTCCGCCTTCCTCCTACACTACGAGAAGGCCAGAGGAACTGAGGTTAATAGGAACAACATCGTGCCACCCGGCTCTGCAGGGCGGGTGCGGTCTGCGGTGCGTGGCACAGCCTCCTCTGGGGCTGTCACAGGAAAACGGGAGCCTCGCCTAAACCGCACCAAGTGACAAAGCGCTAGCTCTCCCGCGCACGGGGGCTTTCGGCGAGACCCCCGCCGCCTGCCAAAACTTCAGGAGGAGGCAGACACTCAGGGCGATCAAAAAGCTCGCAGCGGCCCCCTGCCCCTGCCGCGGCTTTGTAAGGCTGCAGACGCACCGACGGTGGGCCCCAAAACACTCCATCCTCGCCAGCCTTTGGAATTTCCCACTTAAAAAGGGGACAAAGGAGCCAAAGAGAAACTCCCCGGCGCGGGGTGCCCGGAGTCCCCGCCGGCCCGAACTCAGAACGTGAGGATCAGGGTGCAGTCGCCCGCAGGGGTGCGATCCCACCGCCCCCCAACTGAGGAGCGGACGCGACACTCACCGGTGCGGAGCCCCGGAGAGGCGGGGCGCCAGATGCCGGTTCTTCTGGGGCCCTGCACGCGTCCAGTCGGACCCTAACTTCTCTCGGCTGCTGTCGCCGGTGGCAGCTGGGGCGCGAGCCCAGACCAAGGGCGCGGTCTCGCCGCCGCGGAGGCAGGACCCGCGAAGGAGGCGGAAACTCCGGCCCCCTGGTCCAGGGCGGGGCGGGCCCCCACCTTCCCTCCCTCTGCCGGCTATCAGCGGCGGCCTCTGCCGCCACGAAAGCTAAGGCTGCAGCCGCCCGGGCTGCCGCTACCACCACCGCCCAGCCGGGAACGCGTCGCGGCCTAATGCTGTCATCGACCGCGTCGCCGCCTCTCTGGGCATCCAGAGCCGCCAAGATCCTTCACATTCGAGAGCCCTCCCTTCCCGGCCCCGCCCCTCGGCTAGCGGGCTCAGGCCACACCCCTTTCCCGTCACGTGACGACGCGCGGAGGCGGCCGCGGAGACTCCTCCCCTGCGGGGCGGGCGTCAGCCGCGCGGGAGCAACTGTCAACACCTGATTCTGGAGTCTTACAGCCGTCAAACCGCCTCCGCACCCTTGAGGGCGGTCTCGGGAGGCGAATCCGCCGCCGCCCGCCCCGCGCCTGCTGAGGCGAGGCCTTCGGGACCGGTCGTACAAGGCCTGCCTAATCTGAGGAGACAGCACGATAGAGCTCCGGGTAGGGCTCGGGACCCCACGCCCTCGGTGAGGCCGGGCATGAGGCCCGCCTCCCCAGCCTGGGGCTTGCCTAAAGTTTCAGCCAGACGGGGGAAGAAGGCATCGTGGTGTCTGGCTTGAAAAGCAGTAACCACTTGTCCCTATTTCTAGTAGCACATTAATCGTGGCATTTAATGTACTGTTTTCTTCATTAGAGGTTTTCTTCGTTTCTTTTGAGGGTTTTTTGTTTGTTTGTTTGTTGGCTTTTTTGAGGAAAAGGTGGTACATTTTCTTCACGCTGTGATGAAAATAGCCTAGCAAATTTATTTTGGTTCCTAGTCATGTTCGGGATCCTTCCTGCCAGTTTCACAGTCATTAAGTTTTACAATGTGTTGTGTTGGTATCAGTGTGAACAAATACACATGAATTTGGCGATTCGTTACATTTTTAAAATAAAATCTAATTTTTTTTTTTTTTAGTACCTTAACTTTCGGATGTAACCTTCTGCCTTCCTTTTTAACCATGGTCCGGGGAACTCTCCCTCAACCCTATGAGTGAGAGAAAAAAGTAAAATGCTAGTCATTGAAAGTAACAATACAAAATAAGAGGTAGAAAACCAGAAAGATCTTAATCAAACCCTGCTAACAGTGAAAGCTCCATGAGAAAGCCATCTCTAAATTCCTTTTGTAACTCATTTTTCCTTCTAGCCCAGCCCTAAGGTTTTTTTCTTAAGTAGTTTTCATCACCTCATTACATTATGTTAACAAGATGTCAAAAAGCATTCTGGTCTGTTGGATACTTGGAAATGAATAAGCAATAGAGTTTGGCCTATATAATCCTTATTACTAAGATATTTCATAGAAACTCTAAGAAATCATGGACTTTAAGACTCACCATTATTTCATGTTACCCAAGAAAGAAGAGAAATACTAACAATTAAACTTTACCAAGCCACTGATTTTTTAAAGACACATCCTGAACTCAGAGATGTTAAAATGTGGAAAACAATGAGTCTTAGAATCTGTGATACTGTAATGAACTGGTATTCCAATGAGAAGATTCTATGGGTTCTGTTCTGAAATCTGAGATATTGTAGTTGTAGT
Source organism: Camelus ferus (assembly GCF_009834535.1). Classification (NCBI taxonomy): domain Eukaryota; kingdom Metazoa; phylum Chordata; class Mammalia; order Artiodactyla; family Camelidae; genus Camelus; species Camelus ferus. The sequence continues at coordinate 60,652,671 of NC_045707.1, read as the reverse complement.
TCAAATATATATGAGTGAAGTTTATTATTCTGTGAATGACACAGTTTCAGCAAACCTAGTAACTTCAGAGTTTGTCAGCAGGTTGAAACATGTCTATTATTTTCTAGAGCAGAGTTTTTCAAAATTTTTTAATGAACTAGGCTAGAATGGAATAGAATATAAAAGATCATGATGAGTACATGTATAGTAAGGGCAAGAACTGCTTTGTGAAACTTTTGTTTCAGTTACAGGGGAGGATGTGTGTGTCCTATATTGTGATTTTAAATGTATTTCTTATTGTGAATTGCAATCAAGTAGATTTGAAGAAGAATGTTCCTAGAGCAAGGAAACTTGCAGACTGTGCCATTGGAGCTGTTTCTTTGGTGCTTTTCCTTTAGGCTGGGAACTGAGACTAAAGATTAGAAAAAGGAGACAAATTGCCTTGCCTAGTCCTCTCCTGCCTCAGCCCACTTTCTTATATTGGCTGTTCAAAATAACGGGTCATTTATTGAAATAGAAAGCACTGTACTGGAATCAAGGAGGCCTAGGTTATAGACTTAGCTAACTGGATATGTGGCTAGACAAATTACTCTCTGCATTTCAAGTTCTGATAAAAGTAAGGAGATGGACTACATGTTCTTTAAGGAATGATGTTCAACCCTATTTTCCAATGGATGATGTTCACATTTAAAACAAGTAGCCATGGTATACCCAGGATTATGCAAATTCTTGTCAAACTAGCTATAACTCCTTTCAGCCACACTCAAAAAAAAAAAAAAAAGAAAGAAAGAAAGAAAAGAAAATCAGAATCTAACTAAGTGAAAGTAAAAATATTATAAGAAAATAAATGTAAGTATGTAACAGAACCAAACTTGGAGCTGCTCGCCCACGTGCAGAAAGCAAATACACTGACATCAGGTTGTGGTGAAGGAAAGTACAATGTATTGCAAGGGACCCAGCTGGGGACCAAGCAAGAGAATGGGCAGCTCAAGCTCGAAAGAGCCGGACTCTCCGCTGATTTACAGGGAAGGATTTTTAAAGGCAAAGTGAGGGAGAGGGTCATAGGGTGTGCCTGATCAGCTTGAGGACATCCTTCTGATTGGTTGGTGAAGTAACAGGATAGTATTTTGGGGAGTCAACATCATCATCCTGATTTCAACTGGTCTGGGGTCTAAGAGCTGGTGGTTGGCAGTTAACTTCTACCTAGTGGGGGTTTTAGTATCTGTAAAACAACTCAAGGTTATGGCTCAAGATATTATCTATAGCCCTTGAGGAAGAACTAAAGGTCCTTGACTTTGTTTTATGGCTGAACTATTATCATTTTATCTTGCTTGACTGTTTTCCTTTGTTTCTGCATTTTCTCATTTCTCTGATTAATTTGCTCTTTGGAACTTGGGGAAGGCCTAAAAAGCTAATGGTTTTCAATAAACAAGAGGTAGGTCTTGTTTGTAGAAGGTGGGATGCAGGGGTCTGTCTCTGGGAAAGTCTTGTAGGGTTCTCCTTAGTTTCAAGTATAATCCTCCATAATCTTCTATATTTTAACTACCACTGGTAATAGTTACTTGTCATGAATAACTAATGATTTTAACATACCTCACAATTGATTGCAGCAAAATAGTTTATCAATACACTACAGTTGAAAAATATATGCTTTTCAGATCCTTCTAAATCTGATATTCCATGATTCCAGGAAATAGTCATTCAATCTAGCATTTTCAGTGTAATCACAACATAAGCAGAAGTATAATATGGGATCTTGCACTGTAACTGAAAAATATTTGATAACTTCCATTTGCTATGTTAAGAGAGACACTCCAAATTTGCTACTCTTAAAATGATTTTAAGAATAGCATTTTAAACTAAAACTTTTTATTGCAACCAATTTAAACTCCAATGAAAATTCATCTTTTTTGCCTAGTGTTTAATTAATTATACATTTCTAAGAATGAGAAGTTCTTTTTTCCAAATCAGTTTAAGCACCGACAGGCATGATTCTCTTTCCTGCAGAAAACTCTGACCTAGAATGTGAGAAATTTTGCTTGAGGTATTTTTCCTCCTTTAGCCTTCCATTTAGACACGTATATTGCCAAAGTTTACTAAAGAGGATTTTAGGTTAAAATCCTCATTTTCTAGAAGAAGACTGAAATTGAAAGCAACCACAAACATAAATAAGGTATTCAGCACAACTTTGAAGACTGTGGTAGATTGTATTATTACTGTTGGTCATACTACTTGCACTAGCCAATTATTTGTGAGTGGATGTGACACATGCTAACTTCTTTAAATTTTACTGCAGCATTCAGGCCATTCTCTTAGTCTTGTGCTGCCTGTCATGAGAAAAGCTTGTTCAAAATAGGGTTTCAAAATAAGAAAATAAGTGGAACAGACCTGAAATTGACCTTTACCTCAGAAAGCAGTACTGCATCAGCTGACCTGCAGCTACTAACATGAAACAAGAATAAAACATAAATATTTGTTCTAAATCACAGAGATTTTTGAAATTGTTATATAGCATAATTTTGCAGATCTTCTAAACTGAATAAACAGATCAGTGGTTCAAAGATGAAATGCACTATAGAACAATATTTAAACTTCTATTTAATAAAATAAAAGAATACACATCTATAAAATAGTCAAGCAGATATTTGATAAACAGCCAACTAAAATTTATGTTAAAAATTAGTGTATTTCTAAAATCTACAGATTTGCTTGCAAAATACTTGCATATTGATTTTAAGTATTTCTGTTTACTATTATGTATTTTAAGGAAATACCCCTCCAGGAAAATTGGAATAATAAGCTGTAAAGAAGAATATAGGCTTTTTTTTCCTCACAGTATCATAGACTAGGTACCTCAATCAGTGATCACACTGAAAACAAATTTCTGGGAAAATATTTTTTAAATCTTATTAAATACACTAATTAACTGGCAATAAAGTAAGAAATCATTAGATCAAAAATACTAAATGAAGGCAGAAACCAGAGAGTTGAGCAGAGCCTAAAGCCAACCTTTAGCCCATGGGCATTTGCCGAACCCAGTTAACATGAGCTTTTCATGCTCTTAATAGAGACAAAACCCATGACCTGCCTTATATACAGAGAGAGAGAGAGAGAGAAATATAGTCCTGGGGATTATTCATTCAGTATAGTCAGGTACTAGAAATAAACTTGCCCTTTACCAGCCCCAAGTCTACAAAGAAAATTTACTGTCTTAAACTTTAGCACCTATGATCAAGGGAAAAGCAAAATCGTATCTGAGAATTTGGAGTCAATCTAGCTGTCACACAAAAGTGTAACTTGAGTTTGTACTATCTAGGTGATCCTAAAACACCTTAAGCTGTTAATTTAATTAGTAATTATTTTTGATTGATAGTGCTCTCAGACATCTGGCAGAAGCAAATGCCAATCCTCTCTGGAGGAGCTCATCTTAATCTTAAGCCTTAAAGGATGCTTATAAATAAAATTCTGAGGAAAATGAGCAGCTCACCTTTTAAAAATAGCAAGCACAAAAGAAAATAAGACACCATTAGTGAAAAACAATACAAACATAAGATAGCAGCAACAGATTTAAAATGGCTTCAGATACTGAAATTACTAAAATTTGAAATTACTAAAATAAATTTTACTTTAGAAATATATAAAGTATAAATAAAGCAATAGAAAAATAAGCTTAAAAATATGTACAGAGAACAAGAAACTATAAAGAATTACTGAAGATATTTGAAAAAATTGAACTTAATTGAAAAATATAAAATATTAAAATTTAAAATTCAGTGGGCAAGTTTAATAGTCTATTCGACACAGAAGAAGTACAATTTAGTGAACTGGGAGATAGGGATGAAGAAATTATTGCAAATGCAACAGAAAAAGAAAAAGAAATGAAAAGTATGAGAGACTTTAACTGACATAGACAACATTTTGAGAAAATCCAAAATAATTCTAATTGTAGCTCCAGAAGAATAGGAAGAGAGAAAATGGGAGCAGAGGCAGTATTTGACAAGATAATGGATGAGAACTTTCCAGAAATGATGAAAGACTCCAACCCACAGACTTATTTTAAATCCCACGCAAGTTAAAGAATAATAAATTCATACTTAGGTACAGTATAGTGAAATTCTAGAACACCATAAACAAAAAAGAAAACTTTAAAAGTAGCAGAGGAAAAAAAGTACAGATTATCCTCAAAAGTGTCTGATAACTAACTTTTCATCAGTAACAACAGAAACCGAAAGACGATGGAATAAGATCTTCAATGGGCTAAAAGAAAATGACAGCCTTGAATTCAATACCCAGTGAAAAGATCTTTCAAGAATGAGGCAAAAATAAAGGCATTTTTAAGCAAGCAAGAGCAGAATTTGCTACTAATAGGTTCTCACTAACAGAAAGTCTAAAGAAATTTCTCTTTTCAGGTAAAAATAAAATGATCCCAAATGGAAGGTCTGAGAATTGAGACTAAAGGAAAAGCACTGAAGTGGTAAATATTTGCATAAATCTAAAATGTATTGACTATGCAAAACAGTAAGAATTGTTAAAAATATTTTAATAACATTTTTAAAAGAAAAAATAATCACTCATACTGCCTAACAGAATAAGTCCAGTCAGATTCTCACTTTACACCTACTGTTAAACAGACTTTGTCAGACCAAGTATGTCACCCATTTGTGTTATTATCTCCATCTAGTAAATGCCTTTAAGAACAAAAACACTAAACATTTCCTTTCTTCCCCCTCTATTCTCATCCATATAGGTAAAACTGTATTAATATTTTATTGGTATTCTCTTTTTAAATAACTGTACTGGTGCAGCATTTTAAGTGTTTTTCTTCATAATGACATTCTTAGTTCAAATTTGCATAATGTACCAGTGAGGATGACTTATTAATAACCAGACTAAGAAATTATCATGTATTTAGGAGATCATGAGTTAGAGTAATAAGAAGCAGAATTATATACTATTTTTCACCTAACTATGAAGCATTAATGATTCCCACCACAGAAGTCTAAAAATGAAAGTTCATCATAACAAATTATATAATTATGTATTCACAGGTTAAGGACAATTAAGTCTTATTGAAAAGCTCTGCCTACTCTTCCACCCACATCGCCTATTCAAAAATGAGGTGCATGCTATGACTTTTAACACCATCTCTGGAAATAGATATAAATTTATGCTCAGGTGTGAGGATTGATGCCTGAGTTTCAGTTCAGCTCAGAGGGCACCCTAAACTCCAAATAAATTTTTAAAAGAAGAAGAAGAACCCCTTTCTTTCTGATAACTACCGGACTACACATTCCCAGTTGTAAACAATGTTTTTCATTTCTATTTTAGGAGAGTCTATAAAATGCTGTTTATCACAATTATGTAAACATGGGAAACACAGAACACACAATCCCTTAAATTTTCAAAATTGTGATAACTAAAATGCAAAGAAATTACACCTTATTTTTTTTACCAAAGCTTTACTCTTTTCCTCAACTACATGAGATTATTCAAAATATGCTTACTTCTATAATACTTTCTTGATAAAACTATAATTTCACTGAAGAATGTCCAAATGACTTTTATTTCTTTATATCTTTTAACATATAAAAGATTATATATTACTAGTATGGATTATTCCAGTTTACTTTGTCCAACCTGTGTTTATATTAAACTTTCTGAGTGGTCACAAGTAATTCAGTTTGTATGAACCAAATTGTGCCTTAATTTTTTCAATTTAATAAGGTATCATTTTTACTGGGTCAGAGGTACATCCTATTTACAAAAAAAGAAAAAAAAAATTATCAAGAATCCATAGGTTACTCCACCTCTTTCCTGAAATGAATGGGAAGCTAGCAAGAGATCTCACCCTATAAACTAACAGCGTTTCAAAACTGACCTTTCTGCTGTTCTCTGCTGGGAGTGAAGGTGCTATCACCAGCATTATCAGGTAGCAACCATCTACCCCCCCCAGCCCCCCCAACAAGGGCAGGTCCTACCTAACCTAGATATCTTCTACCAGATATCCTTGGTATTTAGTGTCTCTCCTACCCATCTAGAACACTGGTCCCCAGATGTGGCAAAGTAGAGTAAAAAGGTACCTAACCTACTTTCTGTCTGTCTTGTGTGTTCCAGCCACGTTCATCCCTCTGTTCTAGGTCTGATTGATTCTCCTTTAATTGTTTTCAGTCAATTCCTTTGGGAGCTTTACTTTTGCCTGGTATTCTAACAGGCACAGTTGAATACCTGACTTCCAATGCCATTCCTCCAGTCATTTCCTTTAACCATTAATCATTGTAACCCCCTCCTGGAAATGGACTGGAGTTGGCACAGCTCCATTTAAGTACATTCTGAGTGTCAACTCCTTTCTAGAGATCACCTCTGGTGGTCCGTCATTGTTAATTACTTCCCACTAACTTCCTTTTGCTGTTAGCAGATAGTCTTGGACCTGACATCATTTACATTCTTATCCTACCCCCTCCCTTAAATTATTACAAAAGAGTACACTATATAAATACAACGATCTAAACTAAGAACAGGGAAAATTCTAGAAGATTATTCACAAAGAAAGACAAGCTAAAAAAAGGAGGGCACTGTTATGGATTAAAATAGACTTATCAGACATCAAGCCAAATGCAATATATGGACCTTTTTAGATTCTGATTCAAACAAACCACTTTTATAAAAAGACATTAGTGAGACAATCAGGAAAATTTTAATACTGACTGCATGTTACATGATATTAAGGAATTATTAATTGTTTTAGGTGTGGTAATGGTATGTGATTATATATTTTTTTAATGTCTCATTTCTTAGAGGCACATACTCTAAACTATAACTGTGTCCCTTCTTTAGGAAAAAAAAAAACCTTTGAAATATATTACTTTCTTTTCTCTACCTATAGGTCAGGTTAGTGGGAATGTACTGTACAACTGTTACTTATTTTCTACCCTTACCCAAATATAGTAATCATTTCCTCTTTATCATGTCTATGATGTGTTTGAGGAAAAGTTTTCAAATCAGAAGCAACTCATGCTACCTATTATTTGCTCCAAACCTCTATTAAACCATTTTGAAAATCCTAACATAATATAACTTGTGGTCAGTAAATCCGATTGAGCATGTTAATATGTTCAGATTTACACAAGGCATTCTGCAAATACAGATTACTCTGGAGAGGCTAAGAAGCAGATGCACTGATCTCCTTGTCATTCACATGATTCAGCTACAAATAGAATTTGAACAGATTCCAAATGCACAACTGTCGAGTTCATAAAAAGTAGCAAAAAATGTCAAGTAAAAATTTAGGCTCTGCTTTGAATAGCACTGACATCTGAAAAAAAAGTCAGAAGTATTCTGTTAATGTTTTATTCCTTCAGTGCTTATTATATGACAAGAACAAAGTACTTTCATTTCATGCATAGATGTTCCTATTAGGTTAGAGGTGATAATTTAGAAACTGTTATGAGTCAGTATTACTGTTAGGTCCAAAAAATTCTCAAAAATCACTTCAATCAATATTATAAAGTTTATTAATATAAATTTGACTCACTGAAGTAGTGTAGTGTATCAGGGTTGAGCTCCAACTCTGAAGTCAGATCTCAGTTCTAATCCTAGCCATATCATTTATTAGCTGTGTGACCTTACCAAGGCTCTTTTCCTCATCTGTAAGGTGGAGTTGGAAAAAGAATCTGTTTTACAATGTTGTTAGAAGAATTACAGAACTCAAGAAATATGAATTGTTGATTACTATCTTTTGAGACTATGACATTCTGCACAATATTGCTCTACTCAGTTGTAAGAAAATTATACATAGACTATACACTCTACCAACCTTCCATTGATACCAAAGCTTTTGCAGCAACTGGCCTACTTCTGAGAATTATGAAATATACATAGACGAGCATAACCTCAGGCCATGAGAACAGATTTATTTAAGAATCTGGACAATCTTCAATTTATTTTAGAATCTGGACACAGTCGATCTCACACGTGATGTAAGAGTGAAAGCCACTTCTTCAGCAACCAGGAAATAGACTCAGTTTCTGAGTTGTGTTTTCCATTCAAGTAAGGCTTCCAACCAGACCACCTCTTAAGATAAGTGGAGTCAACACTCTAAGCCAGTCACGTCTTGCCATACTTCTTTCTTAAGTACAGTGAATCATAGTAAAACAAAATTAGTCTTTAAGCACAAATGCATACATTTCCTTATTTTTTTGCCTTCCCAGTCAGTTAGCAACCCAGAACATCTTATCTATGACTTTTGATAGATGTAAAAATGGCTATTTGAAATCTTTCATTGAAAATATTAAATGTGTTGATCAATTCAAGATAAACATTTTGACTAGAATATTTATAGGTAATGTAGTATATTTTTCTATAACATCTTTCATGCTGTTTGATTGATGACAATCATTGATGCTTAGACTGATAACAGAATTAATGACATGGAAGTCTTATCCCAACTTTATAAACTTGTGACTAAGGAGTAATTTATATGATATTACTTTAACACTATACAAATGTCTACTTCCCCTTCAAACATAAAGCTCATCCTTTGATACCCGTTAAAAACCCTAACAAGAACCAATAATTTCAGTAAGAATTGTAAAATAATTCTAATTTCCTCATTCTTTCTATATTCTGACATTATTCAGTAAACCAGAGCTTGCCTTTATTACCTGGAACTCTTTGGTTACCCTGAAATATGGTTCCTACAGGAAAGGAAAAATAATTTTTAAATTTTTAGTTACTCTTTTCAAAGTAAAGATATTTTGGAGACAAATGGGAAAATCTGAATTTGAGTTTTTAGGTAAGATGAAAATGTATTGACTTGAAAAGGTAGAGATTGTTAATTTTAAAAAGGTAACTAGGTTACAAAATTGCACATCGAGTATGATACCACTTTGGTTAAAAATACATATTTGTATGTCTATGTAAAGATAAAGATATAGAAAGATATATGATAAGCTGTTAACAGCAGTAAACTCTGGATAGAGAATACTGTAGTTTTTATTTTCCTATTTTGCTTATATATAGTTTCAACTTTCTACCATGCATAAAAAATCACTATTTCCTACTGAGCCTACATACAGCTTCTGAATCATTGTCAACATGAGACTGTACGTTCCAGCTTGGGAGATTGCCAGGGCACCAGCCTATCTAGTTACTTCTTCAAAGCCTCTCTTTGCCTGCTAATTACCTTTATCTGTGCGTCTCACCTATGACTTGGAAGGGCTGCCTTAGCACTAGATCCACACAGACTTTTCACCTTACTATCATCACCAATTGACAACTTCTTTCTCTGTCTCTTTTTTACCTTTGGGCAGAAATTCTCTTCTTTAGTTTTTATGTCATCATATTCTCTTAGTTTTCCACCTATCTTTCTGACTCTTACTTAGTCTCCTTTGCAAGTTTATCTTTCTCTGCTCTTTCTTTAATTGCTCCCAAATTCCATACTCAGCCCTCTTCTTTTTTCACTCCATATCTTCTTCATAGAAAATGGAGGAGAAATAGATTTTGTGTTCTAACTCATTTTAATCTATCAAATATATATTTCTAGCCTAATCCTCTCTCCTGTGCAATGTAATCATATAAATAATCACTAATTATTATAATCTCCAGTCAGACATTTTACTTCAAATATGTCTAAAACTTAAGTCATTATCTCCATTTATGCATTGATTTTTCAGTGGTTACTGAGTGCCTTCTGAGAGTCAGATTATGCTAGGAAATGAATATATACTATGCTGAGTAAAATAGGCTTGGCTAGAAATTAAAATGAAGAAGTAAATAGAGGCCAGATTCTGTAGGAAGTTACATGGCATGGTTAGAGTTTTAGATTTTATTTGGAGTGCAATAGGAAACCACTGGACTGTTTTTAGCAGGTAAGTGAACTGACCAAAACTGCTTCTTAAAAAGATAGCTTCTCTGTAGAAGACTGAAGAAGGGTAAAAGAGAAAGCAAAGAGATAGGAGATTAGTGCAAAAGCCCAGGCAAGAGCTAAATGTGACCTAAAATAGGATGAAGCTATGTTTTGGAGAAAGGATAGGTTTTTTTGTTTGGTTGGTTGTTTTTTTTTTTTTTTCTTTGAGGGGGAAGATAATTAAGTTTGTTTGTTTGTTTAACTTATTTAGAGAAGGTGCTGGGGATTGAACCCAGGACCTTGTGCATGTTAAGCATGCAGTCTACCACTTGAGCTATATCATCCCCTGCAAGAAAGGATAGGTTTTGTTGTTAGCTTGATTTAGGGATTGAAGAAGGGAAGATCAATAATTACTTTCAAGTTCTGACTTCAGAAATTGGGAAGATTGGAGAGAGGATCTGAATAGACATTTTTTTAAGAAGACATTCTGATGGCCATTATATACATGAAAAGATGCTCAGTATCACTAATCATCAGGGAAATACAAATCAAAACCACAGAGATACCACTTAAAACCTGTTGAAATGGCTATTATTAAAAACAAGAAATAACAAGTGTTGGCAAGGATGTGGAAAAAAGGGAACCCTCATGTAAGAATGTAATTGATGCAGCTACTGTGGAAAACAGTATGGAGTTTTCTCAAAAAATTAAAATTGGTAACTACCATATGACCCAGCAATTCCACTTCTGAAAATTTATCTGAAGAAAATGAATAACAAATTCAAAAAGATATCTGCACCTCCATGTTTACCGCAGTATTATTTACAATAGCCAAGGCATGGAAACAACCTAAGTGTCCACTGCTGGATGAATAGATAAAGAAAATGTGATATAAATATATTATTCAGCCATAAGAAAGAAGGAAATCCTGACATTTGTGACAACGTGAATAGATCTTGAAGATATTGTGCTAAGTGAAATAAGTCAGATGGAGAAAAATAAATACCATATGATCTCATTTATATGTAGAATCTAAAAATAAAAAAAACACCCAAACTCATAAATAGAACAGATTGGTGGTTGCCAGAGTGCCAGAGGCGGGGAGTGGGGATGGACGAAATGTGTGAAGGTGATGAAAAGGTACAAACTTCTAGTTATAAAATAAATAAGTCCTGGGGATGTAATGTATAGCATGGTGACCATAGCTAATCATACTGTAGTGTGTATTTGGAAGTCGCTATGAGAGTAGATCTTAAAAGTTCTCATCATAAGAAAAAAATTGAACCTGTGTGTGGTGATGGTTGTTATTGTATTACTTTGCAATATATACAAACATTGAATTATTATATTGTACACTTGAAACTGATAAGTAAGTTATATCTCCATTTTTAAAAAAGCTCTTAATTTCATTGATCTTCTCTATTGTTTTTTTAGTCTCTGTATCATTTATTTCCACTCTGATCTTTGTTGTTCCCTTCTACTATTTTTAGGCTTTGTTTTTCTTTTTCTAGTTTATTGAGGGGTAAATTAGGATGTTTATTTGTGATCTTTCTTGTTTCTTTTGTTTTAATTTATTTTTGTCCTTTAAAAAAATTTCTTTTGGTGGGGGGAGGTTATTAGGTTTGTTTATTTTATTATTATTTTTTTTTTATGGAAGTACTAGGGATTGACTCCAGGACCTTGTGCATGCTGAGCACACACTCTACCACTGAGCTATATACCCTTACCCCCAATCTTTCTTGTTTCTTAATGTAGACATTTATTGCCCTGAACTTCCCTCTTACAACTTCTATTGCTACATTCCGTAAGTTTTGATATGTTCTATTTCGATTTTCATTTTTCTCAAGGTACTTTTTAAAACTTTTCTTTTGATGTCTTCTTTGATCCGTCAGTTGTTCAATAGCATGTTGTTTAATCCCCACATATTTGTAAATTTTCCAGTTCTCTTTCTATAATTGATTGCTCATTTCATACCATTGTGATTAGAAAAGATGCTTATATGATTTCAATCTTCTTAAATTTATTATGTATGGCCTAGCATGTGATCTGTCCTGGAGAATGTTCATTGGGTGTTTGAGAAGAATGCATTCTGTTGCTTTTGGATTGGAATTTTCTATAGGTCTGTTAACTCAGTCTGATGTAACATACCATTTAAGACCTGTCTGGATCATCTATTCTTTGATGAAAATAGGCTATAAAAGTCCCCTACTATTATTGTATTGCTATCTATTTCTCCCTTTAGATCTGTTAATATTTGTATTGTATGTTTAGATGCTCCCTTACCTGGTTCTTAACATAGGTTATATGCTTTTATCAGAACTTTAGGAAAGAGTAACTTCCACTTTTATTTCTGCCACCTTTCATAAGTAGAAAGAGTGTTTTATTTAATTGGTGATTTGGGGAGACAAAAATAAGTCTCAGTCCCTTTCTTGCCATGTTTTGCAGATTTACCTAACCACAACAGATTATGTTTTATTCTGTTCCTCATTCTGTGTAATAAACTAGACACATGTGAAATAGGGCCCAGGCCTACCTCCTAGAGCAAGCCTGAGGCCTAATTCTCATTCCTTCTACTGTTGACCTTACTGAGTGTAAAACTGATCCTGTCTAAGTTTATCTGTCCTGAAAACCTAAATTTTCATTTGGTATGTCATCTCCCATTTGGACCTGGGGAGAGATATTGAAAATCCTGGTTGTGGCTGTACATTGAAGTCATATTGTCCAAGCAGCTTTATCGGTAAGAAGCTTTTTAAAAATTTTTTTCTCTATCTGACTCCCTGTCAATTGGTTCTGAATTTAGAAAAGTGTTAAGACATGTAAGCAGCTATCACTGCCTAATTCCCATTATTGATAGGGCAACTCTACCCAAAAGTGGTTGTTTTATAAGAACCTAAGTCTCATAAAAGAAATGGAAAATGAATTCTTGACAGTCTGACAATAAGGGAATAAAAGATTCCAGAAAAGAATGATAGTAATTATTAGAGGATTAGTAAAATAAGAATTTGTTCATTTATTTGTGAATGCCTACTGCGTATTAAGCAGCGTTCTAAGTAAAAGTTTAAAGAGTTAGAATACTTTAAACAGAAGTGCCCTGGTGCTCTAATTTGGCTGTTTGAGTTTTGAATTGTTATAATGATCAACAGCAGAGCAATGTTTTATATGCAAAGTCTGTATGATTCATTCAATATAATAAATATAACATTTGAGTGCTTATTACTTATCAAACAAGCAATTCCTATACAATATCTGATTGAATCATCAAAACAAATCTATGAGAGAGATAAACTAGAATAGTCTAAATTATCCTGCAGTTGGAAAAAAAAGTCAGTGGTCCAACTGAACAGATTTATTTCTTTTTCCAAAAAGTTGGCTCTGGTTGCAGACAACTGTCCTCCACGTAAAGCCATGATAATCCGGGCTCTTTCAACCTTGTAGTGTCACCATCTTAACATGAGTCTTCTTTCATGATTGTCCCAGTAGGAAAAGAAAGACTGGAGAGTTTCCTATGGACCTTCCATGACCTCATTCTAAAATTGACACAGGTCAATTCCATAATATTTAATTGGCCAGACTGAGTCACAAAGCCCCATCTGGTTGCAGGGTTGCTGAGACATAGTCAATCCACAGAGTACCCAGAAGGGAAAGAGAACTGAATATCGATTACTACTAGCATTACATACCATTAATGGCTATTATTATTGTTCCCTTTGTGTAGGTGAGGAAATGGAGGCTTAGCAAGGTTAAGTAACTCATTCAAGTTTACACAGAAGTAAGCAGAGGTGCCATTTATGTGAACCAGGATAATCTGACTCGAGTTTATACCTAAATCCTGTATTTCGTAACATCACGCTGGAAGCCTGGCAGAACCTAGCCATCATTAAGGATATTTAATTCAGCTCAATTCAAATCACAATGCATTTACTAAATGCTCTCTTTGTGTCAGGCACTGCATTTCCATCTGGAGGAGTGTTAGATTATTTGACCATTTAGATCTATTCCAACTTTGAGATTGATATAAACAAATGGGACAACTGTGATGGTTAATTTTATATGTAAATTTGGCTGGGCTATAGTGCCCAGCTATTTTGTCAAAGTTTACTTTGATGTTTCTGTGCAGGTGTTTTTGGATGAGATTAACGTTTAAATTGGTAGATTTTGGGGATGTGGGAGGGCCTCATCCAATCAGCTGAGGGCCTTAACAGAACAAAGACTGACCTCCTCCAGCAAGAAGGAATTCTGCCAGCAGACTGCAACTCTTCTCTGAGTCTTCACAGTCACATGAGCCATTTGTTTAATATAAACAAATCTGTACCCATTAATGAATCTCTCTCTCTCTCTCTCTCTCTATGTATACACACACACACACAACAAAATCCTATGCAAACTCTATTTATATTTTAGAATGTCAAGTAAAATAGCAGAATCCTAGGCTAGAATAATCTACAAAAATAAGTCAATGTTTATTATATTTTCTATAATACAAGAAGTTTTTAAAAACTTAATTATAAAATACATAGTTTTTGGCAAAGAATCTTATAAACTGAAAAAACAGCCAAAACACTCTGCCACATATAGGCCTTAGAATGTGGTTTTATAGTCTGTCTACTCAGGGGAGTGTTCTAATTATCTTCACAAACTCAGTGTTGTGAGAATGTGTGTCTAGGTGTTAATTATCATTTTAGAAGGAATTCAGTTCTCCTTCACAACTGATAATGCTAACAGTCTCCAATTTTAATTTGGCCTCCTGTGTAAGATGCTGTTTCTGAAGTATTTAGTTGCCCCCTGCTGGTCACACAATTATAGATTTCCTAAAAATATAGATTTCTCAGTAAATTGCATATGATTACAAACTTCTAAAGGGATGCATTGAACTTTTCCATCAAATGAATTCACAGTGGATTTCCAGGGCTCAACTGAGATAAGTAAGTTAACCCAGAGTTCTTCCTAAATGTGATTCTCTTCTTTCTTACATGTCATATATTATGTCTCTTCAAATCCTTTTTGAAACCAGGTGGGAATAACATCAAATTGAGAGGGGAAAAAAGTGCTTGTTCAAGAATCTTAAAAACTGCATTTTTATTCTGTCTCTGCTACCACCTCTCTAATCTTGGACAAGACAGTTTAACTTCTTAATACCTACTTCCTCATCTGCAATTTGAAGTATAATTGACGTGCAATGAAGTGTACTTATTTAAAGTATAATTTGATAAGTTTGATGTATGTATACAACCATGAAACTAAAACAAGATAGTAAACATATTTATCACTCCCAAAGTTTTTTCGTGCCACTTTGTATTTCTTTCTTCCTCCTCCCGCCCCTCCCAGGCCTCTCCTATCCTCAAGTAACCACTAATGTGATTTTGTCACTATAGATTAGTTTACATTTTTCAGAGAAGATTGAAAATTTTAAGCTCACTAGTTTACGTGACTAAAATGAGATATGGAAAAACTTAAATTCTTTTACAATATTTTTTAAATTGAGATTTCCTGTGTTGATACCTGAGGCAACAGGTGATGCAGTGGTTAAAGGCCTTAACTTTAGTGTAAGTAGACATGATCTTGGGTCTTGGCTTTGTTATTCACGAGCTGTTGTGACCTTGGGAAAATTACTCAACATCCTAGCTGAGGTTAAGAGTTTCCCCATACTTAGGGAACAGGCTAATAATAGCATCTATCCTCAAAAAGATGTGAAGTTGCATGCAATTAGCTCAGTGCTTGGTCTGTTCATAAAATACATTCAACCAATGGTAGTCACTTATCTTTAGACATTTCAAAGAGTACCAACCCACCTTTTAATAAAAGGAAACAAGAACTCTGACTATGGAGCCAGTAATCTTAAGGCAACCATTTTCAAAGTTTTATGTGAAAATTACAGTCATTCCCTGTGCTAGACGTGGTGTCCATATGACTCTGACTCAGATCCTTTTCATAAGTGCCTCCCTGGTTTTTCTTCCTCACAACTTTCCTCAAGTTCATGTTTCCCTATCTTTGTAGTTCTGTCCATACTCTCCCCAAGCATATGATCTGACAATCATTGATTTGACAAATAGCTTGGCGAAAGTAGAGTGAATGATAGTCACCGCTCAGATGATAGGCACCATGAAAACAGAAATAAATAAAGAATACTAGTGCTTTTTTGGGGTGATAAATATTCTTTAATAGTTTTCTTCTCTATATTCAAATACTTCTGTCATTCTTTTGAGCTGTTAAGCTTTGCCAAGTTCATACTTGATAGAGCTCTCTCTCTACAAGAGAAAATAATTAAGCTCCGCTTGCCAGCCTAGCCCAATCTAGCATCCAGGGTAAGTTCTGGCTTTGTGGCAGACAGAGTTTAGATGCTGTATCTTGGAAAACTTTCCTTTGCTTCCTTTGCTTTCTTTCATGAAATCTTAGCATTGCTTCATTAAAGATAGTTCAGAGAAATTTTATGGGAGGTGGGGGAGGATCATAATTCTTCTGTGGGAAGGAGAATCTACTTACTGTCTACTAATTTTGTAATGTACCGTCTATACAGGTTTATTCACTCCTTCTGTCTTAGCCTGGCTTCCTCCCAGAAATTAGAGTCTAAGACAATAACTTATGTACAGGTAGTTGATGGTGGAAAGAGATCCCAGTGAATAAGAGTGAAGAACTGGGAAACTAAAGCATGAAAGGAAGGAAAGCTAATTCAAGACAACATTATCAATCTAGACATTGCTGTAAGCAACAAGGGTTCATTTTTCTAGATCTTTGAAAAATTGTGCAGAATTCATCTAGAATTACCTGTCTGAATAAGAAAAGAGCATTTATCCACTAGTTCCCATCCCCCATTGTTCACTGTGGCAGATAGACCCTAAGGTAACTACCAGTGATCCCTGCCTTGTAGTATTAATTCCCTTTTTTAAGCTCCTGATCCTAAATGTAGGTGGAATCTGTGAATTGCTTCCAAGAGAATATGGCAAGAGTGGTAGGATGATACTCCCATAATTACATTACATTATATGGTAGTTGCTGTGGGATCCATCACTCCCATCATTATGTTACACTATGTAAGAATCCATCTTGCTAGCAGAATTGCGCTTTCTCACTTTGCTGCTGTCTTTCAAGAAGCAAGCTACTATGTTGTAAACTGCCTATGGAGAGAACCATGTGACAAGGACCTCAGATGGCCTCTAGAAGTGGAAGACAGCCTCTGGCTGATAGTCAGCAAAAAACTTCTGAATCTCTTAGTCCTGCAACTGCAAAGAAATGAATTCTGCCAGCAAGCTCAGAGTTTGGAAGCAGAGTTTGCAGATGGGAACACAACCCAGTAAACACACTCAATGGGACTCCAACTAAACTGTGCCTGAACTCTTGACCCACAGAAACAGAGATAAAAAGTATGTATTGTTTTAAGCTGATAAATTTATGGACTTTGTTACACAGAAATAGAAAACTAATACAGATTTTTGCTACCTAGGAATGGGGTATTGTTGTAACGAATACCTAAAAATGTGTCTGTGGTTTTGGAACTGAGTGATGGGTGGAGGCTGGAAGAATATTGAAGAGCATCATAGAGAAATTTAATCACCATGACTATCAGTAGAAATATGGATACTGAGGACATTGCTATGAAGGGCTCAGAAGGAAGGGAGGAACATGTTATTGGAAGCTAGAAGAAGGAGAATCCTTGTTATGCAGTAACAAAAATTTAGTGAAATTATCTCCTACAGTTATGTTGAAAGCAAAACTTGTAAGTGATGAACTTCATTATATAGTTAAGCTGATTTACAAGCAAAGTGGTGAAGGTTGACCCTGGTTTATTCTTAATACACAGAGCAAAATGAAAAAAAAAGAGAGAGAGAGAGAAATAGTTTAAGAGGAAAACTGTTAAACTGTTTTTTACCCCACATGGTAAAAAATATTAATGCTAGGAGATGGCTTATGAACATTGTCAGGAAAGCCTGCTCTAGAGAAATATGCCCAGGGAGTAACTTAACAATCTTTTGTTAAAACCTCAAAGAGATCAAAAGGTCAGGGTGTTTAGTCACACAAAGGGCCATTTCAAGAGACAAAGGATGTGCCTCAGATCCTCTCAGTCAAATCACTGGACCTTTAAGAAGTTTAAAAGTTGTATCTCTCAGTCTTAGACTCTCAGCCAGAGCCAAAGATAGAGAAGTATTTTGAAACAATCTGTGGATTGTGTTGTTTCTATCTAAAGGAGTGAACCCCATTGAAATACATAGAGACCCACAAAGTTCTTGAGAAATGTATTTCAGCAGAAACACTACCAGCTTGGAATGAGGACAGGGAGAGGAAAAAACAAAAGGAAGCTATCAGATCCCCTAAACTTTACTGGCAGGAAAGTAAGCTGATAAACCTACTCATACTTATTTGTGAACACATGCTATGTTGCGTGGAAAAGGATGACTCAGAGGGCTGACCCAAGAACCCAGAGGACAGAACGAAGAGCCATGGAGGCTTATCTTCAAGCCAAAGAATCTAATCAAGGAACTCTCAACATTCACTTAGTAGTATTTCAAAACAATTATGGCCTAGGGATTCTTTTCTACTTTCCATTTTCCCCATTTTTGAACTGGAATGTCTATAGCAGTTATACTACATCTGTCCCACCATTGAATGTTAAGTATGTTAGAAGCAGGTAACTAATTTCTTTAGTTTCACAGGTCCATAGATGAAAAGTAATTGTATCCAAGAACTATCTCTTTTTCTGAGTCCACTCAAAACTGGCAACCTTCCAAATCACCCCAATTTATGTCGGGGAAACTCTTCCAGACAGGAGACTAGATCTGGGACAATTGGAAATGTTCCTAAAATCCTCTAAGCCTTATCTGATCTCTTCTTGGGCCCCCTCCCCATCACCAAGATCATAAAACTGCAGCTCCTCTCCATTTTCTGTATCCCATATTTCACCAGTCTCTCCTCTTCTAAATCAAAATAAGCACTCTAGTTTCTTGCAGCCTACACTCTCCAGTCCCATTCTGGTGAATGATGCAGAGTATGAATTTAGACCACCAGATCTCCTAACTATAATGAAGATAATTTAGTTTTATTACCTAAAAAGACTATTGCTCAGAAGAACAAATCTAGGACCTCAGCACTCAAATCCGCACATTGCAAGTAGTCTGGGGATTCTGGTGCTATTAAACCCATGCTCTAGTCTGTCTTCTAGAAGCTACCTTGGGGTGGGAGCATCAGAACTCTGACCAAATAAAGCTAAAGTTTAGATCAGACATTAGTAGACCAAGGGATGCAGGTAATCCTATCTTCATCTGACTCTCAGATTCTCTGTTATTTCGACTCAAAATTGATTTGAACAATTTCTGGACTGAGGAAACATAGCCACTTACACAGGGGAGATACCATTCCCTCACTTCTATTTCCCAGTAGACCTAAGAATGTTGCCTGGGGTGGGGCTGTAGAGGACAGCAGTTCTTAAGCATTTGGTCTCAAGACCCATTTATACTTTTTAAAAAGTTTGGAGAATTCCAAAGAGCTTTTGTTTATGTGGATTATATCTGTTGATATTTACCATATTATAAATTAAAACTAGTAATTTTTAAGTTTATTGATTCCTTTAAAAATTACAATAATAAGCCCATTATAGTTTAACATAAATAATCTGTATTTCATGAAAATTAACTGTATTTTCCAAAATCATTTAGTGAGAAGACTGACATTGGTTTTACATTTTTGGAAATCTCTTTAATATCTGGTTTAATAGAGGACAGTTCAATGCTTATATCTACTTGTATATTCAGTCTGTTCTGATATGTTGTTTTGGTTGAAATAAATGAAGAAAATCCAGCCTCATACACATATGTAATTGGAAATGGAAGGAGCATTGTAAATGTTCCCCATTTCTTACCCTCCATTCTTTTTGCGAAAGTAAATATTTCTTGCCTCTATTTTTATCTACCTAATCAAACCCCACATAATCTTGTAATGATTCCATTTTAATTCTTGATCTTGTTCCCAGGAACCAACGTAGCTCTTCAGGGTAGAATTTTATTTCATTTATGTATTTATTGATTAATTTATTATTGAATTAAATAAGTTTATTACTTTTAAAAAGAATGTTCTGCAGATCTACTCTTTCCTTTGTTAGAGAGATGGCATTTGCTTTTGGCCTTACAGGGTGACATGATTTGAACAGGTGAAATGAAAGTGTAGTTTTTCAAAATATAAGAAATAATAGTAGATTTATGGAGGTAAGAAAGCATTTCTCCTTGCTTAAGGAAAAGCAAGGAGGATGCAGATAGCAGAGTAATTAAAGACAAGGCCAGAAAGGCAGTATAGGGTCGTCTCGTGGAGGTGTTGAATGCCTAGGGTTCATTTGATAAGCAGTGGGGAGCTATCAGAGATGTTTCAGCAGAGGCAGAGGTGATGGGGTGAAACAGGCTTAAAATCAAAGCATTATTTGCTTAACATTTTTTGGGCAACTATAGATGAAAAGAATTTGGTGGAGAAAAGAGACCTGAGGCAAGAAAACGAAACTGGAGGCCTGAACTAGGGTGGTGACCCAAGAAGTGGAGATGAATGGAGACAGATTTTGAGAACAATGAGGAAGTAAGATCAGAATGTGGTGGTGAGGGAGAAGTGGTTGTCAAAAATGACTCTATTTCAGTTGAAAAAAAAATTTTTTTTAATGACTAGAGTTTCAAGCATGAATTACTGTGAAATGGTAATGCTGTTCAAAGAAGTCAGCATTATTGTAAGTGGCTATACTCAAGGGGGAGCTAATTTTACAGCACTTACGAATATTAGAAGACTGTGGTTATAGCTAGACTGCTTTATATGGTCTCTTTGCAATATAAATGTAAAGGGGGAAATGAAAAATGCAGTAAGTATTTTAATTCTCTGTAGAGTTTCTCTCTAGAGAAATCTAACAGTAATCGGTAGCTTTTCTGTGGTCCA